>NC_134548.1:143145582-143770582 GCF_050624435.1 Tenrec ecaudatus
CCACCCAGAACAGGAGATATACTCCCTGTCTGGACACCGCAGGTGCCCTCCTATCAGCATGGCCCGTGGCTTGAGCCCTCACCTAGGTAACGACTAATAATTGTCTCAGTGAGGAGCTAGGCCTGCCTGACTTTACTGTCCCGAATAACATACATTTTGCCAAGCTCCTGTCATTCGGACCTACTGTCCGAGAAATCAGCGTGGTAACACAGCAGGGTCGGGGATGGGCACGAAAGCACACCTGGAGAGGTAACCACCTACTGAGTCCCTCTCTCGAGCAACCTGGCATTCTGGCATTGCTCCATGAGCACTCAAGAGGCTCGCACCACAGTGCATTGCCGAGCAGGGCATGCTAAGCTGTGTAGACTGGCCATAAACAACAGAGAAGCACCATACCCGCTGCCATCAAGTGCTCCTGTAGGACAGAACAGAGCTGCTCCATGGGGCTTCTGAACTGGGAATCTTTGGACTGGTCACAATAAGCCGAAGAGGGCTGCTGGTAACAGCCTTTGCTGAGAAACCACACTGGCAGGGCAGATGCGAGTGGCCAAGGAAAGACAGGAGCCCGGGTCCAGGCTGCCCTGCATGCACACTCACAGTGCCGACCCCAGGAAGCTCACCACTAGCTCACCTTCTTCCCTGTGAGGACAGCCACACCACCATTCTCAATGTGAGGCAGGTCCTGAGCCGAAACATAAAAGGAAGGTGGTTGGAAGTAGATGCTGGACAGAGAGGAGGGAAAGTGGATTAGGAAGCCACCCTGCTGACCAGCTCCCCTGAGGTGGCTTCTCACAGTGAGAAGCAGGTTCGGACCCTTCCCCAAAGTGATGGCTTGAACTGGCTGATGCAGCGAGATACTGCATCAGGGATTGTCCTCCTGATCCCCAAGGGACACATGTGGCCGTTAGAATCTGGGAGCATGTTTTTCATTATAGCAATGGTGAGAGGGGTTGCCGACATTGCGTGGGTGATGGAGGGCAAGGATGCTGAACATCAGTATTCTGGCTCCTGGCCAAGCAACCCTGCCTTGAACTTCAGTCTGCTTCACAGTAAGGCCAGCCATAACCAAGGGGCTGGCATTCCCCTACCTGCCGAAGGCCTTGTCCAGGATTGGGGTTAGTCAATGGAAAAACTAGATTGACCTCCTAGAGGAGTCCGCCTCCAGTAGTCAGCATCAAGTACAGGACAGTGATTCGGGGAGGGTTAGCGGTGAGCAGTCTGCTTACAATGGGCACTATGATGGGGTGGGGGGGAGCATGGAGGATCCATCCAGTGTCAAAGAGACCACGACTGGGAAAATGACAGACGGCTTCCCGTCCCTGGTCCAACAGAGAGAAACTTCCTGGCAGGATTTCTGTGCCACCTCGACGATTCTGCACGCCCAGGCTGCTCTTGGGCTATTCCAGTGACACACTGGGGCAAGGGAAAAGGTGTGACGCTGCCACCCAGGCTGAATTTCGCCAGAGAAAGGGAATCTAGAGGTCCTGGCAATGGGAGCACAGCCACTTGAGGGTGGGGCATTGGACCTTCTGCTGTGGGAAGACCTGGTCTCTGGAGCTAGGCCTCCAGCACATTGGCACCAGTTTGACCGCCCCTCGCACGCACAGGCCCGGCCCCACCCCCGTTGTACTCACCTTCGCTCTTTTCCATTCCACTGTTTGAACCGCAGGGTCTTGGTGACGTTTGGATCATCTGAAAACCACAGTTCTTTGGACAAGGGTGGCCGCATGTATGGCAGCTCAGGGTCTTCAGATACAATGAGAACCTGTGTGTGACACAGAGAGAGTGATCCTGAGTAGAGCCCAGGCATTTAAGAGGCCGGTGTCAAAGGGCTCACCTTGGCCAATGCTTCCAATCGACACCCTCTGGGCCCAGCCCAGTCAGGTGCACCTTACCCTGGCCCCAGGGTCCCGAGCCCGGATGGATCTGGCGGCCGCAAAGGCAGCAGTGCCTCCACCGATAAGCAGGAAAGGGACGTGGCTTGGTGGCCTGGCTTGAGGAGTCGGCTCTCCTGCGGATGCTGTAAGCAATCAAGCAGACAGGGTGAGGGTTCAGAAAGTCCTGCGGACTCCTTATCACTAGTACCGACAACAACCTGAAGGAAAGACGACCGAGTGCTGTCACAATCTTTGCCGGAAAGCTAGCCCAGTGATCTCCTGAAGGGAAAGGCGAGGGGGGAAGAAAGGCCAGGTGGTCCTTTCACTATTTGAGTGAGAAACCACACAGGTTGGGAGGGGGGGGGGAGAATGATTTGGTTGGTAGCATCCATCCATTAAATCTGAACTGGAATGGGAGCCTAGTTCATCTAGTTATCCCACACAAACAAACATTCACTGCCCTCCAGTCGATGTCAACTCATAGCAACCCTACATGACAGGGTCGAACTGCCCTGTGGGTTTCTTTACAGAAGTCAAAAGCCTCCCCTTTCTGTCATGGGGCAACTGAGTTCAAACTGCTAACCTTGAGGCGAGCAGCTTCATGGGTAACCACTGCACTACCAGGGCCCTTTTCACCTGGTTACGGTTCTTCCTGTCGAGGGGACAGGCTCCATCCAGCTCCTGCCCCTCCTATGTATTTCCTAATGACCAACAGGACCACGCCAAGTGGCGTGTCTCCTTGGGTGAGGGATGAAGGGGGGAACCATGAGGTCTGCTGAGGATGGTTACAGTGCTCCAAAATAGGGAGGCACTCCTGAGGAAAGCAACCTACACTGGCCACTGAGAGGTGGAGCTCACAGAAGGATTCAAACGTTCTTCTTTGGAATGGCAACCAATCAATCAATAGGCTGCTGGTGCCAGGGAAACCAATCGATGATTAGCAATGTGACTCTGCAAAGACTCCACAGGGCACTCACCAGACCCACAGCAGCCCCTCCCAGGAAAAGCCACTCTCGGCTCTCCCCCATGAGCTGTCATCACCAAGGTGGCCTTTGGAACCGCTCATAAGGAGAAAGAAAAGTCGCCTTTGCTCATTACGCCCATCAACCCACACTCTAGCTGAAAGCTTTGACAAATGTTGCCCGTTTCAGAGGTACCACTGCTGCTTCTGGAAGTTTCCAACCCCAAAGTTTGTCCGAGAGATCCCTGACGACTGAACTATAGAGTTGTATGGTACGTCAATAAAACTGCTGGAAGAAACAAAACAAAATGGCACCCGCGTGGTTCACGGTTTCCTTCCGAGACAGAGCATCACATCCCCACAGGGAGTGGGGAGGTACATACTCACCAGGCGCCGCTGCCCTTTTCTTCTTCTCTTCTGGCGTCAGCCCTAAGCTTGAGATTCTTTCGCTGTACCTTTCTTTGTCCTCTCTAATTGTCTTGTAGGCCTGTGGATCCAAGCACACACAGACTGACCTTGCCACTCAGCGAGCTGACACCATTTAGATGTGAGCTACCTTCCAGTTAGATCAGTTGTTCTCAACCCCTTTGGGGGTCGAATGACTCTTTCACACTGGTCACCCGATTCATAACAGTAGCAAAATGACAGTGATGAAGTAGCAACGAAAATCATTTGATGGTTGGGGGCCACCACAACATGAGGAAGGTTGGGAGCCACTGAGTTGGATGATAAGCTTCTGTCAACATGAGGTTCAATTCCCCTCTGCTAAAGCCACTGAGGTATAAAGTTGCTTTCCTCAGAAATAATACACAGCTAGTATCTAGAATACTTACACACAACAATGTATGATCAGTATGAACAAAAATAAGGTGTGCAAATGGAAATGTTTCGGTTTCCGGTTTGCTGAGGCTCTTGGAAAGAACGCCTTTGTTCACATTTACTTCGGAGGGTACAGCCAGAGGTGAACATGAAAGGCTTTGATTCGAGGACTACAAGTGCTAGGAAGGAGCAAGCTGAATTTGCCCAAGGAGGAAGGGCTTTGAGGTGTTGCGGGACTCTCTAGCTGTGAAAGCCATCTCTGTCTGCTCCTGGTGCAATCTACCTGTGGTCCTGGTCTTGCCACATGTGGTGGGCAGCAGGGCTGTCAGGTTCCCAGTCCCAGTTTCACTGGGTGTCACAGATTTATCCATAGCTCTCTGAAATACATAGGGCGGATGCTAACCTCTGTGTAATGCCGGTTGGAAACAGGATTCTCTTTGTGTTGATGAGGCCCTGTCAATAGAAGCTGGGCCCTAATCCTCATCACTTCGGAGTTTAATGAGCAGCAGCGACCCACGGACCAGCAAGCACAAAAGGGGGGAGGCAGCTGCCATGGGAAGATCTCGGAGGAACGCCAAGTCTCGAGAAACTGGGAGGGCCATAAGCTGCCCCCAGAGCTGACAGAGAGCCTTCCCTGAGAGCTGCCACCTGGAATATGGACCCCTAGCCTCCTTAACTGGGAGAAAACACACTTCTGAGCCTTGCAGCCAACCCTGTGTGGTACTTTTGTTAGCACAGCATTAAATGACCAGGAGCCCATAATCTATTTTGATTATGGAAACCGGGCTGCCTGAATCCTGTTCTCACAGAGGGAGTCCTCTTGCCTTCCACGCTCTACCCTTTTTCTGAACAGAAGAGGCAAACCAGACACCAAACCCACTGCCATCGTCTGACTTGCCATGACCCTAGATCCGCTTTCCAAGGCTTCCTAAATCTTACGGGCACAAACCACCTATCTTTCTTTGGCGGAGCAGCTGGTGGCTTTGAACCACCAATCCTGCAGCTAGCGACCCAACCCTTACCCCAGAGCACCAGCAAGGTGCCTTTAAATGCACAGAACACAAGGGGCCTTATGAAGAAACACTCTACAGAGCTATTTATTAAGAGGCAGCACTCTGCTTCAGCCCTGCTGTCTTTCAAAAATCTCACCTTCTCTATGCTTTCAGATTGAAGCAGGACCGCTAATCACTGTGGTGAGTTGTTTTGTTTTGAGTATATTTATTTGAGATTTCTTAAAACACAACAGGCAAGAATGACTTGTTTTGATTACAACACTTTTTATCTCTTTGTTTCCCTGGGATCAACAAGACTGGGATTTAAATGACTAACTGTCAGGTGAAACCCCAGATTATTTACTGCAGGAAGAATAAAACTCCCATCTGAAGGAGGACCACAAGACCTACTCTAAGAATATTTCTATTTATCTCCCCGGGCCCCGCCTTACTGAGCAGCCTGTTAGGCAATGGGGACGCTGGGCCCCACAGTAAATCAGCACACACATTTTCTAGGAGAGATGGCAGGAATGGAAAGCTACGTGCTGTCCATTTAAAAGAAAATAACTATCCCAAGAATTTACTACTCAACTTATGAAATTAAAGAAATACAACTCAATTCCCATGCATTTCAGAAAGACAGTCTTCTCTTGGCCTCGAAACACACACACACACACACACACACACGCATACATTCACACAAACTTCCTACCATCAAGTTGATTCTGACTCATAGTGACCACATAGGGTTTCCCTCTGAGTTTCCAACATTGCAATTTCTTATGGAGTAGTAGAAAGTCCCGTCTGTCTCCCATGGAATGGCTGGTGGTTTTAAACTTATGATAACACCCCAAGTCATAACCACTACGCCAACAGGGCTCCCTGATCTTGGCCTGGACTAGTCCAATATTCCCCCATACCTAAAAGAAAAATTCTTTTAAGAAAGGAACCTTTACCGAAAAGATGGCTCACTCCGGTCAACATGAGCAAACTGAGAAATGCGATGGGGGCCATGTCCACATGAGAAGGATACCCCCAAACAGCCTGCAGCCTGCTTCAACCTTCTAATGGCTGGCTTCATAGCAGAGGGGAAAAGCACACCAAGACGTTCCTGAGAGTGAGTGAGGAAAGGGCCAGAATGAGGTTTGTTGGGTATGAATGGGTGTTGTGTGTGTGTGTGTGTGTGTGTGTGTGTGTATACAGAGTTCCTGAGTGCAGCAAAGGGTTAGCACTCTTCTGCTAAGCCAAAGACTGGAGTCTGCCCACAGGTGTCTCAGAAGCAAGGCCTGGTGATCTACTTTGGAACGCTCATAGCCTTAAACATTCTATGGAGCACAGTTCGACTCGTAACACCCCTGGGGCTGCCATGAGTCAGAGTTGACTCAGTAGCAATTGTTTGCAACTGAGTTTATTGTCAGTAAGGCTCATTTTTATACCAGAACATTTATACATGTACAGATACGCACACACACACTTTAGCTTTTAGGATCAATGCTCGAATATAAAACTAAGCTTCTTGACATATGAGATGAGAACATGCATTTCCAAACACCAGTGTGCCTCTATGCCATTTGTGCAGATTTCCAATGAGTGAGTGAAATGAATGCATGTCCACCTAAGAAAACCCACAAATGGACGAAAGATATGAGAAACAATTTTGTTGAACAGTGGAGCATGGTGATGCTTATGGAACCTACAGGCCATTTTCTGGAGGAGTATCATCCTTGTTAGTTGAATGATGACAGCCACCTCCACCAAGTCGATTCTGACACATAGTGACCACAAAGAAGAGAGCAGAACTGCCCCTAGGGTTTCCAAGGCTGTAAACCGTTATGGAAGCTGCCTGCCACGTTGTGCACGCCTCAGTGCTTTAACCACCATGCCATTGGAATGAGAGAAAACTGATTCAGAGATCTCCCACGCCTGGTTACAGTGAAAGTTAACAACAAAAGAAGAGAATCTCTTCTGCGCATGCAAATTCGGGCCCCTGCTGGAAATTGTAGCAGTAGGCACAAAACCAAACCAAAGCGCCAAACTCACTGCCATCAAGTCAATCCCACCTCGCAGCGATCCTACAGGACAGGGTAGAGTCGTCCTTATTGGCTTCGGAGGCGATAAATCCTAGCGGGAGTAGACAGTCTGACTCTCACCTTTCTCCCACAGAGCAACTGGTGGATTCGAGCGACTGACCTTGTAGCCACTATCAGTGGGCTGTGGAATCCATTTGGGAGGCTGTGGTCAGTATTTGAAGTAAACAAACAAACAGAATAAAACAGAAGAGAAAGGAAAATACTAGAGAAAGTATAACACACAGTAAGATTACGATGTTATAAAGTTTCTTTTCCGTTTTGTATGCTGACATTGGGGAGAGGAAGTTTAAAGTACAGCCCTCAAGGTGACATTTCTGAAAACTTGTCCTGTTCTTAGCGTTGTCCCCTTCTTTGGGAAGGGACTGGAGGGAGGGCGGTAAAGTGCTTCTGAGAGAGGGACTGCTGCAGCAGCACGGCGTTTACATTTATGCTTCCATCAGGGGCGCGTCCTTGTGTAAGGAAGGCTAATCTACTCACAGCCCAGTCACCAGGGCTGCTTCGAAATTACTACTTCTCTGGGGACAAATACCAACCTAAGGGGGGGGATTAAAAAAAAAGGCAACACGACTTCAGATCAAGATATTTGTATGACAGAAGTGCTAATAATGAGGCTGTACCACAACAGTTCGGTAACAACTGGAAAGAGACAAAAGCGTATCAGTGAACCTGGCCCCAGGACACCACAATGGCTTCATTCTCCCCAGTTTTTGCTCACCACAGAGGGCATACAAGGCATTTAAGTGAACAGCTTGAGAGGGCCTGTGCTCCTGAGAAATTTCCAGGGAAGGTGGTGAAGAGAGCGACAGTGGCCAGCCTTGTCTTGTGGTCTGGCATCGAGAGGATTTGCCTGCCCACCCCTGTGGAGCCATGCAACTCTCGCACAGCAAACTTGCCGGCAGATTTGTAAAGACTTGGGGGAGGGATGGACAGGAGTGGCTGGGACAGGGATGAAATGGGAGGGCTGAGGCTCCACAATGGTGTCTGAATTAGGACACTGGCACAGAGGAAAGGAAACTGCATGGCATGTTCGCCTGGACCACTGGAACCACTAGCTGGATCAAAGCAGGGGTTACAGAAGGGACAACTGCCAAATGGAGGTACTTTGAAACAGAGGCTGGGGTAGGGGCAGAACTATTGTAATTTTCAGAAGTCCTCAGAAACACTCAATAAAATTCCTTTACATGATACAAGCCAGGCTAATTGAATGGTCTCACAAAACACCAAGTTTCTGGCTGACTTAAAATGGCTCAACAGTGGCGGGGGTATCAAGTTCCCTTTCATCACCGGTTCGAGGTTCCAATTGGAGAGCGTCCTGTTCACGAGGAAGACTGTAAGTACAATATCGTTTGGCACCAGAATGAGCGACTGGGGCATCGAACTGGCTAAAGTGTCAAAAGGGGTTACTACTGTCTTTTGTCAGCACAATGACACGTTTGGAGTTAGCTATCTCCCCAAGGGCTTGGAGCGGTTGCAGGAGCTCTGGGGACTCCCTGGTGACTGACAATGTCCCTTTATAAATACCTAGGAAGCACCTGCTGTGAAGATTGGATGGAATCCACATGGCTCCACTTCTCAGTGGTGCCACGGTCCCAACCGCCCTACCCTGCCCCTTTGGTTGTAATGTGACATGTACAGAACCAACTCTGGCTCCAGGGACTGCTACTCCGAAAATTCACCTGCACACAAACCGAAAGAAGCTGGACACGGCATAAAGTATTCACGGAGGAACAGGCAATAGAGAGACAGGGAGGCATTTGGGGGAGACCCAAGGATGAGCAGGAAAATGGTGTGTTTTCCCATGGACATCAGCAGACGGCTTGTCCCGCCCGCTTTTACGGACTCTGCTGCCAACTGCCCAGAGATGACGACTCTTCTCCCGCTTGTGGGAGTCAGGCTGTGGGGGCAGTAGGAGGAAGGGAAGGAGAAAGCATGCCCACGACCTTTCTGGGTAACCTAGTGACACAACCTACAAAGACCTTAGAGCTTTTAGGAAGGTATAAAATCATCTTGGCTTTCAAGCATCTGTTCCTACGAAAGGACATAAAACTCCCATTAATCCGGAGTGTTACTTACTAGGTGTTATCTAAGTTGGTTCACTCAACCTCACATGATCCAACTTTATCCTGATCTGCTTAGTCACAGTAAACCCTGCCAACTTGTAAAAAAAAAAAAAAGAGCAAAAAGAAAACCCCACAGAATAATTCCCCTGTACCCAACACAGTCACTCAGAGCCTGCTGAAGCAGCAGTGATTGTGATTAACCATGCAGCCATTTCAATGGCGCATCCCTCACCATGTGCAAACACCATCCTGACATTATTGAGAGTTACTGGATCTACTGTTCTATCTTAGAGTCCTGGGGCAAGACTTTTCCTTTTCGGAAGATGTGTAACCGTTTGGATTGGATATGGTTGTTTTGGCATGATTACTCGTGTGTGTGTGTGTGTGTGTGTGTGTGTATGTGTGTGTGTGTGAGAGAGAGAGAGAGAGAGAGAGAGAGAGAGAGAGAGAGACTGGCCAAGAATGGGCTCAAAAGGCAATATTGTGCTAGGGAGCTGCAATGAATTCTGACCTTGTTCCCAGGGTCATGTGTCGTTCCCAAGAGAACATACAATTTTGTGGGTTAGTTAAGTCTAAAAAAAAAAACCCCAATGGCTTTAATAGTGGAAAGACAACTGCAGAGAGTAGAGGCTCCAGCAATGTGAGATTAAATTGCTGTCACCTCCCCCCTGCTCCCCATCCCCCACCACACACAATGGCTCTCTTAGGGTAAGAGATAGTAGGTATTTTAAAGAAGGCTTTGCGAATGTTTTTTTTCTCCCCAAAGGAGAAAGAATCCATGCAAAGGTTTGAAAACAGACCCGTGGTGGAGCTCACTAAGGGGAGTTCTGCAAGCTGCTTTTCTACTTACATACACGCCAGCTCCGATGGTTGATAAGCCCACAATCAGGACTAACACAGAGTTATCGATTTTGCCCCCTGAAGCGCCGGAGCTGGCCATTTGTCTTGTCATCTGGAGTTCTAAGGGAACGTGCCATCGCTGGAACAAGTTGCCTAAGGAACACAATGTATTGAGACACACACACATCAGAGAGAGAGAGAGAGAGAGAGAGAGAGAGAGAGAGAGAGAGAGAGAGAGAGAGAGGAGAGTTAATACATATTTATGACTCAATGTCAATGCAATGTAAAAGATTTACTGCCCTTGGGCTGCGCGGTGTTAACTGGTAAATGGCCAAGAAAAATATCATCAACATTGCATACACATACAAACAGTACAGATAGCTTAATATACGTGCTTAAGTTGTTGGGGGTTTTCTTTTCGAACAAAATTTAAGGCTGTGCACTGAGAAAATGGAATGATAATGCAAACCATATGGGTAGTTCAGAATCCACCCCCCCCCCCGGACACACAGATAAACAGGGTGACCTGGGCCATGACTACAATTGGATTCAGAAGGAATCCAAATGGTCCAACCCTCATACAAAAAGAACCGGGAACGCCACTATCCCAGACCAAGTTCTGTCTTCTGTGAATACAAATGTGCCCAGGGTTCAGAAAGATTCAAACCCATCAAAAATGGACTTCTCTCCCAAAGAGGGAAAACTATAAGACTATGGAGTATTTCCGAATCACAAAATGTTAGATGTCTACCAACCACTTGGCTCTTACTCCTCCCCAGCAGCACAGAGCTGGTTCTGCCGCCAAACCACAGCCGCTGGGATCTAATGAGCACAGTAAGTTTCGCACACAGAAATGGAAGTTTTATAGGCTTCTTTCTTCAAGGGAGGCAGGCATGTTCAGAAACAGGAAAGTCTGTGGACCTTCTCTGCCCCTAGTACTCCTCATTGATCTAGGATTCGGTGGGAGTGGGGGGGAGAGGGCCCAGCAGCCTCTTTCTCTAAGAGCCAGAGGGTAAATAGTGCTCAGCTTTGTAGCCCTACAGCTTCTGCTGCTGTTAAGCAAACGTAAACATGTGCTAAAGCACGGAGCCCCGAGCAGAACTATCCTGTAGCGTTTCTTAAGCTGCAATCTTAGAGAAGCAGACTGCCCCACCTTTCTCCCGGGGAGTCACTTCTCACTGCCAATGAGTCGCTGCCGACTCATAGCGACCCTAGAAAGCAAAGTCGAATAGGTACCTTTCCAAGACTGTACCTCTCTATGGGAGTAGAAAGTCCCATCTTTCTCCTGAGGAGTGGCTGGTGGTTTCAAACTGCTGACCTTCTGTAACCAGCAGCCCAATGTGTAACCACAGTGCCATGTGGTGGGTTCAAATCATTGCCCTTTCGATCAGCAGACAAGTACTGTGGCCAATGCACCGCCAGGGCTCCAAAAGCAACCATAAAAATGCTATAAATGAACGAGTGTGGTTGTATGCCAATATAACTTTACTCACAAATATTGAAAGCTGAACTTTATATGATGGCTGTGTGTCACAAAGTACTATTTTTGATTTCTTTACATCCTTAAAACAAATAAAAAGCAAAGAACATTCTCAGCTTACTGGGGATACAAAAATGCGGTGGACTCAGGGGTACTGGTACACAGGGCTTTGCTGTGCTTACATGCTCACCAGCAGCTCCCTTCATACTGGAGAGCACCCTCACTACTTGACTTGGCCACAGCTCCCTTGTCTACCCAATCTGAAGCAGTTCTCAGACTTGAGCGTGAATCACCTGGAGGGCCTGGTAAAACACACCCAGCCAGGTCCCATCTCCCAGTGGCACCATTGATTTGGGGTGGAGCTCAAGCACGTGCAGTGCGCACAATTTCTCAGGTGCTGCTGCTGCTTGGTAGATCCTTTCAGTTGGGACTGATAGGTTGGGCACTGGGAAGGGTAGCCCATGTACATAGAGGGAGATTTCACAAGTGCACTGTGCAGAGGGGTAAACATGAGCCCCCACCCCCCAACACAGGCCTGCAATCTTCTTACGAGAATCTGTATGTTAAGAGTGTTCATAACAGTCTGGCCAATTTAAGTATATAGTGCCTCAAAAAAAAAAAACACCCCAAAAGCCACCCATCTCAAGCTCACTGTCGTTAAGTCAATTCTGACTCATAGTAACCCTATAGGGCAAGGGAGACCTGCCCCAGCGGGTTTCCAAGACTGGGTGTGTTTACGAGAGTAGAAAGCGTTATCTTTCTCCAAGAGCGGCTAATGGTTGAGTAACACCAGTCACATGAAGGAGCAAATTCGTCACTACTATGACCCGCCCCACTCTGTAGGATAAAGTCAGGTTTTATTGCCAAGTGAGTTAGCAAACCTTCACTCGTGGCACATTTGGATTTCGGGAACACAGATCATAATGAGAGACTATACAGTTTTGGAGCAGGCAGAGTTATTTCCCTGACTGTTCTCTTTTCCTACCTGCTGTAGAATCCTTCTGCACCACATGAAAGAAAATGGTTTATAATGGGAAGCACAAAAGGAAATTCAAAGACAATGTGGAAGGAAGGAGAAGTTGGCCTCAATCTGGGCAAGCCTTGGATTTCCAGAAGTCCACATATGTGAAGAAGGAGCAGCAGAAACAGGCAAGTGACAGGACACAGAAAAATGAAGCTGGTCAGAAAAAGTTCCATGAGGTTGAATACTAGGAGTTCTGTTTTGTATTTTTGTTTAGGTCACTGCCTGTGTTCATTTAGTTAAATGGGTTTTGTGCCCCACCTCCATCCCAAATGAATTCCCAGAACATAATGTTTCAAAAACTTCTGGCTATCCCACTCCCCAAGCCCAACTCATTGCCATCGAGTGAGTCAATTCCAACTCATAGGACACAGTAGAACTACCCCTGTGGGTTTCACGGGAGGAGAAAGCCTCATCTTTCTCCTGTGGGGCAGCCCAATGAGTAAGCCACCACACCACCCGGGTGCCAGGAGCTCCTAAATCCAGACATCAAAACAATAGGATGTTAAAAATATATAACACAGATAATGTTTGTTGTATTTTGGCCTGCTTTTCAGACTGAGAAAACCAAGTGTAGATGAGTATTTCCCAGAGTAAGCATTACTGCCCCCTCATGGGTGCTAAAAAAAAAAATCCAAGAGGACTACAAAAGCAGATACCAACACTCTATCCTGAATTATAGGCTATAGTACAAAAATTGTTTCCTTGCCAGGAAGGTGCTGAGTTACTATTTTTTTGAAAAGGGGGTGGTAGGTCAAATCAATTTAAGAGGCATGGTATACGTTTAGAAAAGTTCACTAGCTTTTGGCTTAATTTCCCCCCACCCCTCAAAGGAATTTAAAACTATCGTTGATCCTTGAACAACTTGGGGGTTAAGGGCACTGACCAGACCCCAACAAAGTCAAAATTCCATGTATAACTTTTGACTCCCCCAAAGCTAATAATAGCAAACTGTTGACCTTACCAGTAATATAAACCATCTATAAACATATAGTTTGCCACGTGTATTCTATACTGCTAGGAGCCTTGGAGGTATAGTGGTTATGCACTGGGTTTACCTCAAGTTTGGTAGTTCAAAACCACCAGCTGCTCCTCAGGAGAAAGATAAGGACACCAGGAGCCAGCACTGACTCAATGGCAGTGAGTCATTATATACTGCGCCCACGTAAATCTGTATCTTTGCATGTGACAACAAGGTATTTTGCAAAAAATGCAAGCTTTTTGTGTCTAGTGGTGTAGCTGCAGCAGCAGCTTCATAAATTTCCTTTTCTTTTTAAACAATGGTCCTTCTGCTGGATCTACTGATCGGAAATGGAAGCAACTGCAGCAGACCTGTTTACGGTGCACATCAAGCAACTTCATGTTGCTGGGTATGTCACTTTTCTTTGCTTTTTTTGGGGGGGTGTGCTTCAAGCCTGATGGGGGTGATTTAAGTTATCGCATGAAACAGCAAGACAACTCCGCAACCATGAGGGATCACTTTTTCCTGTCCTGCTGGAGCAGTGAATGCTCCAGCAGAGATATTTTGATCCACACAATGTTAAAAAAATTAAATAATAATTTTTAAACTATCAAGGGTTCATGAAGAAAAATGAGGAGCTGATACGAAGGGCTCAAGTAGAAATCAAATGTTTTGAAAATGATGATGGCAACAAATGTACAAATGTGCTTGACACAATGCATGGATAAGATTGTGATAAGAGTAGTACGAGACCCCAATAAAATGATTATTAAAAAATTGCGTTAAGTTCAAACTCAAGTTGTTCTAGGGCCAAATGGAAGTTGTTTGTTTTAAAGTAAATAGGTTAACATTTCAACTAGTGCCTAGGAATGGTGGTCATAGGGTGTTATGTGGATCTGCTTTCCAAAACCAAACTCACTGTCACTGAGTCAATGCCTACTCATAGTGATCCTCGGGGACAGGGTAGAACTGCTCCTGAGGTTTCTGAGACTGGAACTCTTTAAGGAAATAGAAAAGCTTGTTTTTCTCCCACAGAGTGGCTGGTAGTTTTGAACTGCTGACCTTGAAGATCACAACCCAATACATAACCACTACACCACCAAGGCTCTTATGGCTATACGTTTTTTTTTGGGGGGGGCTTAAAATTTTCTTATAAATATGCTATTATCTTTTTAAAATATTGTTTTATTAGGGGCTCATACAACTCTTATCACAATCCATACATACATCAATTGTATAAAGCACATTTGTACATTCATTGCCCTCATCATTCTCAAAACATTTGCTCTCCACCTAAGTCCCTGGCATTAGCTCCTCATTTTCCCTCTCCCTTCCCGCTCTCCCCTCCCTCATGAACTCGTGATAATTTATACATTATTATTTTATCTTTCCATAAATTTTCCCTACCAACCTTCAGAAGTCCCTCCCTGTTATACCCGTCTACCCTTCTTACAACTCCAAGATTCGAGTTATTCAATAAGGATGGCAACACGCATCTCATTTGTCTGCCTCATGTGGGGCCACCAACCATGCTCCTGACCTCAATAGAGTACCAGGCTGCACACAGCGAAGGCAAGCAATCTGTCCTCAATCTTGGGATTTGAATCCTTATCTGTCAACTTGCGGTATCAGCACTCAGTGCTCACTCGCTCTCCAAAGGTAATTTGTTAAAGGAAGGAAACAAAGTTTTCCCAATTCTCCTGATACGGACTACATGTCCTGAATCCTTTGACAAAGTTTAGCCAGGTCCCATTGGAGGCAGGTTGCTGGACAAGAAGTTGGTAACCCCCACTACCACAGGCTACCACCGGAACAGTACTGAGATGAGCAAGCGCATCTCGGTAGGTCCCATAATCTCTGAGTGAGAAAATACCCTGAAAGGCCTTTTTCAGAACTGTATATAGTCACATAACGGAGGCACCTAGGAGTCCCAAGGGCTGTCTTCAGGTTGGTTTGTTCGAAACTTTTTTTTTTTTTTTTGCTGGTGAGTTAAGGTCTATGTGCTCCTGAGATTGGTTTCCTGGATGTCAGCTTCGGAGGCCCAGCTGCTGTAGCCTGTGTCTCCAAGGAATCCCACAACTCTTCTTGGGAATATTTGGAGAAGTGCCAAGTACAGTATGGACCACTCCGCTGCAGGAAAGCCTATTCACGTGTCAAGAAAGGAAAAGTTCTTGAACCACTATGGTTTGCAAAGCTGTCCATCATAGTCCTGGCCTTCTGTTGGCTTCGGTAAACGTTCCCAGAGAGTGTATGATACAAGATGCTAAGGACACAGTTCCTGTCCCTTCTATGTATCATTTGGGCGGTGGGCAGGGGGGCGGGGTGTGGTGGTGACGAATGGCTGCTACTCCTTTGAATATCAGAAAACAAGCTTGGACAAGATCACAGGGCACTCAGTTTGGTACTGAGGGGAAAGAATCGCTATGCATCCGAGACAGAACTGGGGGATCCAACAGAGTGTGGGTGAGATTCCGTTAGCTTTTCATTCCAGTTTTCCATGAACTTTTTGAAACCCTCAGATATTTCCCAAATGCGCCTGATTAGCCACATTATAAAATAAGACCGATCTCGGGGCCTTCTCCTGGAGATGCTCGTTCAGGAGGGTCAGGGGCGGCCACCCCTTGATTGCTGTGACTAGGCAACTTTGGGAAAGGTGATCTAGAAGAAAGTTCAGCTATGAATACATTTTCTCAAAACGTTAGACTGTTTCTAGAGAATAAAATTTATTAACAGTGACAGAAACAAAAAGCTGACATGCCAAATATTTTCTTCAGGAAAGCTTGCCCTCAGCAGAAATAGTGAGGGCAGGCTTATATTCTAAGCTTAAAAAAAACACCAAAAAAAAACAAAAAAACAAAAAAAAAAAACCAGCCTCCTTTGGCAGTATCCAGGAAGTCTGGATCCTTGCCCACAAGGAGGGAAGCTTCCTTTTCAAAGAGGTTAGAAGGATAGAAGAGATCCCAACTCAAGAAAAACCCGCAAATATTTGAACTGTAGGAATTGGTGATCAGTTTGAACAAATGGGCAGCAGCGCAATGTGTGGTGACCAAATAAAATATGAAAGAATGGACAATATTTACTTCCTAACCATCTGCTCCTCGTTGGCCAGAGGAGACAGAAGTGCTATTATGCATCCCCAATCACTTCTGAAAGGAGCCAGAGTATATAAAGGTAAGTCAGAAAGTATTGCTGCAAAAATTCATAGACACCTTAATCAAACCAAATTCTCCAAAATGTGATGCTACTGTTTCTCAGTAGACTCTCCATCTAGATCTATTACACTTTTCCAGACCTCTGTTCATCTCTCCAGCCCTTCCCTGAAGAATGCTGTGCTATTCACTTGACATACAGCCACATCAAAATAGCAGTGCTGGCATCTTCGAGGGACTCCAATCCTGTTCCCTTTAAATGGTGAGTTTTAGGGACAAAAAGAAGGGCAGGATCAGGGCTTTGGTGGTGATGGGGATGGTGTGTGGGTGGGGGTGAGGGGGATAGAGCAAAATTTCCCAACGAAATTTCCATAGGACAGCCATTGCTACCTTCGAAGTACAAAGCAAGTACATTGTCACAATGGGAAAGAATTCCTTAGCGAGCCTTCACGAAATCATCCCGTGTCCTTTGAGAAAATTGATCCAGATTTTGGAATGCCCAGAAACACTCACCATAAACTTCTGAGCTGACCTCTCTGCCTAGAAAGTAAGTGACCCAGCAGCTCCTCTTAGAAGTCACTGTTTGGTTGGTTCGCTGGGTCATTTTGGTAAATCTGAATCTTGTCCCTAGTGGCTCTTCCTTCTATAAAACCATCTTCATTAGCTGCGATCTTGATTCTGAGCCTCATGGAAAGATCGGCTAGCTCTTTTAGCAAGCTGATCTTCACACAATGGTTTTGATGCTAACTGTAGTGGAAAGCTGGCTGGGGCCAAGATGTTCACTTAAATTGGAAAATGCCTGGAATATATTCATATGCACCCCCTACCCCCACCCACCCATGCTCACCACAGAAGAACTCACAGTCTCATAAAGATGGAAACAACGTCAATGCCCATCCATGGAAGAGTGGGCAAGCAAGTCATGGTCTTTACACAAATTGGATTACTCCCACCATTTCAAAGAAGGTACAAAACCCCGCATAGCCTGGGCAGACCCGAAGAACAGCTGGCTGAGGAAAATTAGCCAAGCACGACTATGGAAATTCAAGAAAAGTGGGGAAGTGGGGAGCTAACACGATGAGTACGAGAACCAAGAAAATGTTCTGAAATTGATTGTGGCGAGGACTGCATAATCCTGCTTAATATGATTGAATTATTTTATGATATGTGAATCACATGCCAATAAAACCATTTAACAAGAAAACAAAAGCCAATAGAGTAAGCAAGCAAGGGAAAGAGGGACCAACCAGATTTCAACCCGCTGCTCCAAAACAAGAACGCAACACACTGACATGAAACAGGGAACCAATAGAGAGGCCTGAGGGGCCGGCCCCATTACCAACTAAGTAGACAGTACCACGCCCCTCCCCACAGAAGAATTCACTTCAGAGGACAGCACTGGAGCTACAGCTCAAGGAGAGGGACTTGTCTGACCAGAGCACACAGGAGCCAATAAGGGGGGAGGAAAAAGAGTGAAGCACATCCTGGCCCACCAAGCTCTGAGGACACTATTTCTGCTCAGAGCAGCCAATGCACAGAGAGGACCATAGGGCTGGCCCCACCTGGAGACACAACGTTCCTTACTGACCCTTAGCACCGCGAGGGACAACACTGGAGACACACGGCAGTAATTGTGCCTGCCCTGAGCCCACCACACCAAGGTCAGACATTGGGGGTGTGCAACAGAGTAGCAAGGGGAGCAGAGCAATGAAGTTCCCAGGAAATACCAAGAATAGACTGTGGGGCCAAGGTGTGGCACCCCATCAGACTCAACTGGAAAACACTAGTAAAGGACAACAAATCCACATTGAACTATTTATAGGTTTTTGTTGTTGTTGTAGCTATTGTTTTCTATTGTTGCTTTGCTGTGCTCAGTCTCATGTTTGTGCATATTGTTGTCGCTGTGTGTCTATCCGGAAGGGATAGGTGGGATAAGCAAGCTAGAGGAGAAAACAATAGATGGCAGTTCCAGGGGGACATGGGACAGTGAGAGGTGGGGGAAAAGAAGTGGGTGTTAACAAACCCAGGGACAAGGGAACAACAAGTGACCGAAAATCGATCGTGAGGAGGGTGTAGGAGGTCTGGCAGGGCTAGATGAAGGACAATGAAACCAAGAGGAATTCCTGAAACTCAAATGGAGGCTGAACATGATAGTGGGACAAGAGGAAAGCAAAAAGAAATAGAGGAAAGAACTAGGAGGCAAAGGGCATTTATAGCGATCTAAATACAGGCATATACATATGTAAATATATTTACATATGAAGAGGAGGAAATAGACCTATGTACCTATATTTATGGGTTTAGTATTAAGGAAGCAGATGGACAGTGGGCCCTACTCAAGTACTCCCTCAAACACAAGAACACTTTGTTCTAATAATCCGGCAATCTGAGATGCTCACTTTCCTAACATGATCGTTGAAGACAAAGTGGGTGCATAAGCAAATTTGGTGAAGAAAGCTGATGATGCCCGGCAAGCAAGAGATATAGAGTATGGGTCTTAAAAGCTTGAACATAAACAAGCGGCCTTCTAGCTGAGAAACAACAAAGAGCACATGGAAGAAGCACACCAGCCTGTGTGATCACGAGTTGCCGAAAGGAACAAGCATCAGGCATCAAAGAACAAAAAATCATATCATTGTGAATGAAGGGGAGTGCAGAATGGAGACCCCAAACCATCTGTAGGCAATTGGACATAACTTACAGAAGGGTCGTGGGTAGGAGACGAGCCAGTCAGGGTGAAGTGTAGCAATGATGAAACATACAACTTTCCTCTAGCTCTTTTCTTTGCTTATTTTTAAATACAGGAGAGCGCGCGAAGGCAGTACCCCACTACCACAAATTATGCAGTTGAGTTTTCCACATTTGGGGAAATCGCAGGGGTCAGCACATCTGGAGTGCAATGGATAAGCCTCGGCCTGGGAAAACCACCTTCGTGATCATGGTGTCTCCCCTGCCAGGTAAGTATTCCTCTAGTTCTTAAATGCTTCACCTCCCCCTCCCCACTATCATGATTTCAATTCTACCTTACAAATCCGGCTAGACCAGAGGATGTACACTGGTAGAGATAGAAACTAGAAACACAGGGAATCCAGGGCAGATGATCCCTTCAGGACCAGTGGTGAGGGTGGAGAGAAGGTAGGGGAGAAAGGGGGGAATGATTATAAGGATCTACATATAATGTCCTCCCTGGGGAACGGACAACAGAAAAGTGGGTGAAGGGAGATGTCGGACAGTATAAGATATGACAAAATAACAATAATTTATGAATTAGCAAAGGTTCATGAGAGAGTGGGGAGTGAGGATGAAAAATGAGCTGATACCAAGGGCTCAAGTAGACAGCAAATGTTTTGAGAATGATGATGGCAACAAATGTACAAATGTGCTTGACACAATGGATGCATGTATGGATTGTGATAAGCATTGTACGAGCCCCCAATAAAATGATTAAAAAAACCTTTAAGTCAGAAAAATGTTTTCCCCTAAAAGAAACATGCTTTGATGGTTACCAGAGGTGGGTGGGAATGATAGGCTAAGTGAAGGGGCCAAAGAGGGAGGCAGTACACAGAAAGGAAGGTCAGCAAAAACAAGAGGCAAAGGAAGACAGTGGGAGGCTTGCAGGAGTTGAGGCAATAAAAGGAAACAGTGATGCACGGATGATCCTACAATAATGGTGGTTAAAGAGTCCTAACAAGGATAAACACTCAGACTGAACAGGTATGGGCGATGGAAAATGTATACAGGCGGACAGATAAACACCTCAGGACCAATAATGAGGGTAGCAATACCAGGAGGGGAAGGGGAAGGTGGGGGAGAAAGGGGGAATCAATCACAGTGATCAACATATAACCCCCTCCCTAGGGGATGGACAATGGAAAAGTGGGTGAAGGGAGACATCGGACAGTTTAAGACATGACAAACTATAATAATTTATAAATTTTCAAGGGTTCGTGACGGAGGGTAGGGGAGAGAGGGAGAAAATCAGGAGCTGACACCAAGGGCTCAAGTAGAAAGAAAATGGTTTGAGAATGATGATGACAACAAATGTACAAATAGTGCTTGATACAATGGATGTATGTATGGTAATAAGAGTTGTACTAGCACCAAATCAAATGATTAAAAAAATTTTATGTAGGCTTGACAACAGTTATTTAAACATGGGTCTTTCTTTCTCTTTGTTGCAACTCTACCCATGAATGCGGTGGAGCATACAGGAAGCAACATTACAGAAAACTTATTAAACATAGCCAAATACTTAGGGGGCTCAGGATGCTAGACTCAGGGGGCACCTAGGTCAACTGGCACGGCAGTGCACAGAAAGACGAGGTTCGACATCCTACTTTGGTGAACAGCAACTGGGGTCTTCAAAGCTTGTGAGTGACTGGCTGCCTGAAGGGCAGCCCTTGGCCTCTCTATGTCTGGAGGAAAAAACCATGAAGAAAATCACACACACAGAAACAATCCGTCCAACAGGTCAACGGGACACACCCACATCAGGCTTCCGGACCCTGGGACCAGAAAAACTAGATGGTGCCTGGCCACCACTGCCTACCACACTGCAAGGGATCACAGTAGAAGGTTCTGCATGGGGGGTGGGGGCGCAGGGGGTGGGGAGGAGTGGAATAAAACTCAAAGTCATCCCAAGACCAGCCTTACTGCTTGGACAGAGTCTGGTGGAACTCCTGAGACTATGGGCCACAGGCACCCTTCTGGCCTGGAACTGAACTCAGCTCCAAGGCTCGGCTTTCAGCCAAACCACAGGCAGCTCTATTCGGGGACTGCTGGCCCGAGGGAGGGATGGAGGGAGGAAAGAAGGAAGGGAGGGAGGTACACCTCACAGCAGTCCAGCCTTTGAGCACAATCTACTCAAGGGTGACCTTCAGCAGGGGAAGAGAGGAGGAAGACCAGAGACAGGAAGCACAGAGAAGGCATTTGAGATAAGCAATGATACACGGGAAGAGACAAAATGTGCTTCCATGTGGAGTGTAAAACCGATTAGCCACTCAGCAAGCTTTCACCCAGTTCCCGGTCAGACCGTGTTGGAGGAAAAATCAAACCAACAAAAACAAAGTTTAGGAAACCCTGTAGGGCAGGCCTTCCACTCGCCGCCACGTGGGTCACGGGCTGCACAGCCACGGAGGGGGTGGGGGTGGGGGAGAGGCTCACAAAAGACAAGAGGAAAAATGCAGGACGCACGCAACATCCCGGGGGCGGTCTCCATTTTGACAATGCAGGAAACATAAGCAAATGGAGAGGAAAGAGACCACAAGCATTTGTCCCAGCACACTCACGGCTATGTCTAGGAGGCGCGCCCACCGCACACGATATTGGCTTTCTTCTTCCCTGTCCTACAAGGTCATTCTTTTTCTGCTGCAAGCATGCAGTCTTGACTTTTTGCTTTGTTCTGCTTACATCACGTTTTAGAGAGCAAGCTGAGGTGTACGCGTCACCTTGGCGCTCCGTTTCGAAGGGCGTTTCACTGGTGTGGAAGAGGGCCTGCTGCTGGCTTGCTGCGTTCCCGTGGGCACCACAGCTTCGGGGAGGAAGGCCGGGTTAGGAGGACGGAAAAGCTGCGAGCAGAACATATACAAAGAAGCCAGTCCCCGAGAGGCTCTCAGGTCTACACCTACTCAGCCCCCTCCCTGGCCTTTCAGGCCTCCAACGTCTTGGACAATTGAAATTCCAGTTCAGAATCATGGTCCCAAGGCCCTGTCCAACTCTCAGTTATCAAAGACAAGGTGATTATGGCCACTTATTGAGGGCTCTGGCTCTTAAGACGAAGCAGAGCCTTAATTGGGAGGGAGCAGTGTGTACAGGCACTTTGGAGAGGTTCTCTGTGCCGTACAGAAAGACGAGGACACAGGAAGGTTGGAGACAGGACCGTTATGTGATGTGATCTGATGTTACGTTACGTTATTATGCTATGTTATGTGATGTGATGTTGTTATGTGATGTGATGCTATGTTACTTGGTGGGGACTGTACTTTTACCCCATTCACAATAGTAAAGCTCTTCTAAAAGGCAAAACAAAACATTAAGACATTTTGAGAATGATGAGGGCAACGAATGTACAAAAGTGTTTGACACAGTGGATGGATGTATGGATTGTGATAAGAGTTGCATGAGCCCCCGATAAAATGATTTTTAAAAAAGAACAAGTAATTGTTCTGAATTGACAGAACGCTTGAGCTTGCATAAAAATAAAGTCACCATTTATGGTATGCAACTAATGCTTTGGAACTCCTAATTTGATACACGCCAATGAAAAGTAAAAAATTACCACGGCTGTATTTGCAGAAAGCCCTTGCCTTACAGAAACCACAAGCTTGTCTTTTGTAATCCTTTCACATAAAGAACTTGTAGGGTTCCAAATAGAATAAATATTATCCAAAAATCAAGGAGGCTCAGATATAATATTCATGTTTCAAAGCTTCTGGAAATTTTCAGTCTTATGAACCTGAGGTTCAAAGCAGCAATGCATACCTCCATACAGGTCAGTTCTAGCTGGGAATGCATTCGTTATGACCTCTCTGCGTGAAGGGGTGGGTAAGAGGCACAATATGATGAGTTTATATAAGGTTTTCAAACCGTCAACATGATTATCATCGTGTTTCTTAGGGAATTTTCATGTCTCAAGTTATATTGCTAATAAACTTTGTTGATCTTAAAACAAAACAAAACATTAAGACAGACCTTCTGAGCTGTTTTGCATTTCAAATGTGATAGAAAACACCTAGGCACCTCACATGCACACAAATTTAAATTCTGAGCCACACCGGTCAAGGTCCCAACTTCTGTAGTTATCCTGTCAGTGCTAACAGTGTGGTCATCTTCCACCACTTTCCCGATTTTAAGCACAGTGTCTTTGTCCATGGAGGCTGGCAGTCTTCCCTCTCTCGGGCATTCCCGATCTGCCTCCGACACTTGTTTTACGGGAGGCGGCATTTCCATACACTTACTACAAAGCTTCCATGATTTGGGGACATGTCCATTGTCACCCGAGTCTTGTTAAAAATGTGTTAATAGCCCTGGCTTCAACATCTTTCTTCTACAGGCACAAAAAAACCCCAAAACCCTCACTGCCATCGAGTTGATGCCAATTCACACAGACCCTATGGGACAGGCTGAAACTGCCCCTGTGGGTTTCCGAGACTGTAACTCTTTCAGGGAGTAGAAAACCAGGTCTTTCACCCACACTGGCACAAAGGCATCCCGTTTTAAAACAATTATTGAAGGTACTCCAATGGGACTAACAAGTTTATGTCCAAGATATAATTTTTTGTGGCCAACCACTGATCAAAAAGACAGATTGAAACCTGTTGTTTGCAAAAAACCCACACATGTCAGAACTTGAACCTTGGGAGAAACAGTTTTTGACGTACCCTGTTATAAAGAAATATGGTAGATAAACATATAGACGCTATTATGAAGGCAAAAGGCAACATATGTAACTGAAATGTATCCAACACTGGTGGCAGATGGGAAGGAGATGGGAACAAGGCAGATACATGGTTTGCTAGCATCCTGACAATGTATGGTGAGCGGGGCTGGGGGCTGTTAGAATAAAATAGCATCACCCTCTCTACACTACATTTCTTGAGTAGTAATGGTACTACGGGAATGCTACAGAACACCCCTATTCTTTGGGTACATAAGCTAAAATATTGGGGTGAATGTGTTATGATGTAACACGTCAAAGGTTTTAGCATTCTTTCTCTACACACACACACACACACACACACACACAAACACACATGAGGGGTCTTCAAAATTTCATGGTAAAATTCTATTATTTTTGATCCCATTTTTCCATGACCCTTTGAAGCTCCCTCACATATGTTGAACATGTATGTGCCCCCTGGGCAGTGCGAACAGTGACTTCACTCGGCTGCTGACAAGGCAGGACGTTTGAGTCCACCTCAAGGTGATCCGGCAAAGGGCCTGCAGATTGATTTTTGCAAAACCAAGGCAAGTAAGATATGACAAAATAATAATAATTTCAAAATTATCAAGGGTTCATGAGGAAAGGAGCAGTGGGTAGGGAGGGAAAAATGAGGAGCTGATAACAAGGGCTCAAGTAGAAAGCAAATGTCTTGAGAATGATGATGGCAACAAATGTAAAAATGTGTTTGACACAATGGATGGCTGTATGGATTGTGATAAATGTTGTATGAGCCCCTAATAAAATGATTAAAAAAAACAAACCCAGGCGAATCCTGTGGAGCACAGTGCTACACTACTACAAGGGGCATTGTGTAGATCAACAACAGCAACTACTTAAGAAAAATCGTGTATTCTCTAGATCATACATTGTATGTACTGTTTTAGATATCATATTTATCTAGTTTATATTTTATAGTCCTATATTAAGAAATGAATTATGTATATTTGTGAAGCCCCTCACATACATACAAATACAGCAGGTTAGCAGTTGGAAGATTTAGGTGGAAAACCAATGGATGTTTGTTGTGCTACTCAACACTTTGCTGTAGATGTAAAAAAACTCCAGAGTATTGGGAAATGAAACATCTCCTATCCCATCATCATTGTGTGCAGGGGGAAATGGCAAATAAACAGGCAAAGCCTCTTCTCCACCTGGGCAAAAAGGCATGGTACCTACTGTGATCTAGTTGATTCCCACACAATAGCACCCTACAGAGGGTCTCCAAGGCTGTCAATCTTTACCAGAGCAGACAGCCCTTTCATTCTCCTGTGGGGCAGCTGGTGGCCTTGAACTGCCGACCTGTAGCTAACTGTCTAATGTTCACTTGACAGCCCTACCAGGACTTTTTTCAAAGACTTATGGTAGATGCTACTATGTGGGGGGAAAATCTGCTTAAAAGCAATTAGTCATTTAGCTACAAAGCAGGGTTAATTCCTAATATGATTGGGATACTGCCCCTACCTCAGCCCCATTTTTAAAGGTCAAACCCCCAAATCCAAACTCACTGCCATCGAGTTGATGCCAACTCATAGCCACCCTAAAGGACAAAGTAGAACTGCCCCCCGGGTGGGGGGGTGTTAAAGCCCTGCCTTTCTCCCCTAGAGTGGCTGGTGGTTTCAAACTGCTGACCTTGCAGTTAGCACACCAACATGAAAACTACGCCATAAGGACTCCTTTTTTGAAAGCAGGCCATGCCATACTCTGGTGTGTGGCCAAAGGATAAAGCATGTACACAAAGAGATTGGCAAATATGTGAGAAATCAGAATAGATTCATAGCGGACTGCCTCTAAACAAGGTCACAAACCGAAAAGGCCATCTGGAGTCTCTTTTTCAATATTGCCAACAGTACCAGGAGTCTCAGAGTGGCATAGTTAATTAAAAGTGCTTGACTACCCACTGAAAGGTTAGCGGTTTGAACATGGTCCAAAATCTCTATGGAGTGCAGTTCAACTTTGCACATAGCGGATTACCATAAATTGGAGCTGACTGACAAACGGTGCTTTGGTTTTTAATAGCACCAACCACCTAAATCAACGGAACTTTGCAAACCCATGTTTCACTTATGAGAACTTAGGGTCGGACCTCACAATGCTAGTAAAAAGTTTCAAGTCTTAAACAAAACAAGTATACAAAATGTGAAAAAGCAGCATGAATGAAAATCTTCTGGTTCATGGATACTTCTCAAATTTCTGGTCAATGTACACAGAGCACCTTCCATTCAATGCACACAACCCATACAGGTGACGTCCACAGGCGGGGGCATTAGTAAGAAAGCCAAGACAGAATTGTAATCATCTCCAGCAGCCATCTGTCTTAGGATGTACTTCAGACACATCCATCGGGAAACCTTTTATGGAAGCATACCACAACTGAACAGTCTGGTCAAAGATTACATAGAAGAATCCTGATTAAAGTGTAGAAATGCAAAACAGAATTTCAAATTCGAATAGACTCCAGGCATCATAGAGTCATCAAGGGTAGATGAAGCCCTGAAACTGTTGCCTGGAGCTCAACTTTAAACCTTAAACCAGAACCATCTACTGGAGACATCTTAAAACCAATAGTTTAGCTTAAGTAGTAAAAAAAAGGTCAGCCTAGAGCCTTATGCTCTTTGAAGATCAACCTATACAGGATCAAATGAACCATAACAAGGATTGCATGGGAACCTTAGGTGGGCAGTGAGTTTAGCTGATGAGGCAGGAACAACTCAAACGTAGGGCGAGAATGGTTGTACAACGACAAGAATGTAATCAACCTCACTACATTGTACATGTATAAATTGCTGGATGGGTCTAGTTTTTGTTGTACATAGTTTCAACCAAAAAAAATTTAGAAAAAAATATGCCTCTTCTAAGTAGATAATTCACTACACCATGAAGTTGTGGAGTTGAAAAATATCAGTCAGTTCAAGCCACGCTCAGATAAATTCATGGATAGCTGATGCACCTGCGGCTGATTACCAAGAAGCAGCCTGAAATCCTTCATAGCCTTTCATGTCAAACGTTAGCTAGCAGTGTGGAGTTGTGGCACGGGAATTCATGGACCTAGAGGCTGGCAAACTAACCTTTGTTCTGCCTACTAATTAGCTAGGTGTCCTCAGGCAAAATAATTCAGTCTGCTGTGCCTTGAATTATTATCTATAAAATGAGTGAGAACCAGAATACTTCCAGCTATAAAGTTGGATGATACAACTTGACTCACTGCCATCCAATCCAAACTGACTCAAAGAAAACCCCTTGTGGGTCTCAGAGACTGTAACGGTTTGAGGGAGCAGAGGGCCCAGTCTTTCTCCTATGGAGCTGCTACTGGTTTTGAATGGTGGCAGCCCAACCTGTAACCACTACACCACTAGGGATCCTGATCCAGTTTAGGGAGAGCGAACACGATTCGTTCTGCAATTCATTCCTTTAAAGTATAAAAGGCCACTGGATGGGGTTTCATCAAGTGCATTGTAGCTGAGAATTCCTGAGAGCTGAATTAAGGGCTGAACACAATAGTGGGACAGGAGTTAAGTAAAAGGAAATAGAGGAACAAACTAAGAGGCAAAATACATTTATAGAGGTTTCAAAGTAGGCATGTATATAGGTAAATATATTAATATATAATGACAGGGTTATAGGTCTATGCACATATATTTATATGTTAAGCATCAAGATAGCAGATGGACATTGGGCCTCTACTCAAGTCCTCCCTCAATGGAAGAACACCTAGTTCCAATAACCTGGTTTTCTGTGATGCTCACCTTCCCAACACAATCACTGAAGTAAAAAAGGGTACATAAGCAAATGTGGTGAATAAAGCTGATAGTGCCCATTTACTACAAGATATAGCATCTGGGGTCTTAAAGGCTTGACGTTAAACAAGCAGCCATCTAGCAGGGAAGCAACAAAGTCCATGTGGAAGAAGCACACCAGCCTGCATGATCATGAGGTGTCGAAGGGATCAGGTATAGGACATCAGAAGACCCAAAATAAATGGACATGTTGATGTGAATGAGCGGGGCTGGAGTGAAGACTCAAAGCCCATCTGTAGACAATTGTACATCCCTCACAAAAGGGTCACAAAGAAGGGACAAGCCAGCCAGGGTGCAGCATAGCACCGATGAAACACACAACATTCCTCTAGTTCTTTAATGCTCCCTCCCTCCACTCTCATGACCCTAGTTCTACCTTACAAATCGGGCTAGACTGGAGCATGTACACTGGTACAGATAAGAGCTCTTGGCACACAGAATGCAGAACAGATAAAACCCTCAGGAACAATAATGGGAGTAGTGATACCATGAGTGTAGGGGGCAGGTGGAGGGAGAAAGGGGGAACTGATCACAATGATTGATGTATAACCCCTGCCCCACCCCCACCCTCGGGGATGAACAACATAAACACGGGTGAAGGAAGACAGCGATGTGTGTAAGATATGAAAACAATAGTAATTTATAATTTATCAAGAGGTCAGGAGGGTGGAGGAGGGAGGGAGAAAAGAGGAGCTGATACCAAGGGCTCAAGTAGAAAGAAATGCTTTGAAAATGATGATGGCAACATATATACAAATGTGCTTGACACAATGGACACACGGATTGTTATAAGAGCTGTAAGAGCCCCCAATAAAATGATTTATATATACTTTAAAAGTATGAAAGGCCACAGAGAGTTACACCAACAAGGCACCTTCAGTTGATCCTGAGCCAACCTATTCTGCAGTTACAACTGACTTGTGTCTGTGTCAAAGGCCACTCAGATCTAGGGATCTGCCTGGGGTTTGGAAGGCAGAGCAGAACAGAGGCACAGGGCTTAAATGTCCGTTTCAGGTCTCCTGGCCACTGCACTAGAAAGTTTTTTTGACATGATCAGGGCTCTAAAAGGGGGGGGGGCGGCATTAGACAAGACAAGATGACCAGTTGTTCTATCATCCTTGAGCACCAAACCCTCCCAGAAGGGGCCTGGCGCCCACTGCGGTGGTGGTCAGGTGCCTTTGAGTTGGTTCCGACTCAAACTGACTCTATGGACAACACAAGGCAACATCACCGGGTCCTGTGCCTTCCGCACGCCAACTACTTGGGATGCAATTCTCATGAAGGTCAACTCCGCATGGCCGGCGGATTCTTCTGCTTTCTGAAATCAATAGTTTGGATCTCAAGTTGGGATTTCTGCAACTGTAGGTGTGGTCAAGCTGTCTTTCTTTGGGGGAGGGGGAGCTGAATGGGGAGGAGGCGGGTGAGGGCTGAGAGACAGAGGAGCCCAGGCCACCCAGGCCCTGGATCGCCAGAGGTGGGGGTGCCCGCAATGGGTCAGTCAGTCACCTGGGAGCTGATTCTTCTGCCTCGGGCTTCGGATGCACCCTGATGTCACCAAGGGCGCAAGTTTCTGCCTTAAGGCACCCGCCGCAAAGCCTCCACACCGGAACATTTCGGCTCCAGCTCCTCCGATCTTTTTCTCCTTCCCTTTCTTCTCACTCGCCAGCCGCCGGGTCAAACACCATGGGCGCCTACTCGCGCCACCCCCCCCCCTTCCCACGTACATTACGCAGGCCCCGCCTCCAGGCTCTGCGTCGGCATTGGCCAGATCCTGAGGGCGTGTTTCAGCAAAGGGCCCAAAACCCCGATCGCAGGCTGACTGCGCAGGCGTCGCAATCAATGCCGCCTTGTGATTGGGCCGCACAACGAAACGCTTTAGGGACGACCTGGATCGATTTACGCATGCGCGAGCCGCAGGTTTGCGGTGACCTGGGCCCAGGGTAGCAAATTCCGGCGTTGACAACTCTCTGACTTGAGAGAGCTGGGAAAGCTGTCCAAGCAGCGACTGATGGATCGGTTTGGATTGGCTGTTAAGGCTAGTTCAGTCGTGGTTTTCATGACAGGAACTCTTAAGGGCACCTCACACAACAAGAATCGAACACCGCACTTACTTTTTTTCCATTGTAGCCACTAGCTAAATACTAAGTCTATAGGATTTAGCCCACTTCCAATCTTTCCATAGGTCTGAGTCCAGATCTGGAATAAACTTCCTTTTCATACACATTGCTGCCACTTGCCCCGCCCAACGGCCCCAACCCATATTTAGAACAAGAAATCATTCAGTTCTTGTTTTTTCTTGCTATTACTTTTATATTGTGCAGGTCTGTCCCCTGGATGTTGTGCCAGGTGCTGAAGTCCGTCTCCTATTGTGGTTTCTGTGCTTAAGAGAAATCTTACGCAGAGATTCATGACGTGGGGAGGAGGAGTTTTTGTTTTGTTTTCATATGTAAAATGTAGGTTAAATTGGAAATGATTTTTTGGCTTTATGCAAAAGATACAGCCAGTTCCTATGGAATCAGTTTCAACACATGGTGACTCGTGTATGAGTGTCAAACTAGAACTGTGATTCTTTGGGTTTTTAAAAGAAGTGTATTGCCAGGCCTTTCTTATGAGGCACTCTGCATAGGCTGAAGCCACCACATTTTCAGTTAGCAGCCCAGTGCATTAACCCTTTACACCAATGTGCAACTCTGTGCTAAACATGCTTCCCCCACCCCCCCCGAAGGTTTAGGCTAGGTTGCATGTTGATTTAACATGTATTTATTAAGCACTTATCACTGGAACTGTACTGAGAAAGGGTTTTGGACACTAGCAAAAGTATAGAAAGTGGTGAAGTGGTGATTGTCTAATTAGGGAGATGATATGTACAGCTTATTTAAATTTGACATCATATCTGATAGAGTGCTAGAGCAAATATGGCAGATAGGCCAAGGCAGGGTACCCTGTTAGGAACTATAAATTTGAAAAGGTTTTGATTCTGTAGGTATGTGTTATGGGATCAGAGAGACAAGTGCCAGACAGACCTAGAAGCACTCTGCTCCAGTGAAAAAAAAGTGAAATTGCTCACTACATTGTAGTGAGTAAGCACATCAGCTTATGCTTACCTTTCTTAATGAATAATGTGACACTGCATACTCATTGGAATGACTAAGGAAGAGCTTCGTGCAAGAAATGTTAGGTGGCCCAAGGCACTATAAAAGTTCAGTGCCATCCTGATACAAGTACCATCATCTTTCTTCAAAGAATTGAAAAAACTGATGACCAACTTCATATGGAAAGGGAAGAAACCCAGAATTAGCAGGGAACTCCTCAAGAAGAAGGACAAAGTTGGAGGGCTTGCTTTACCTGACTTTAACACCTATTATACAGCCACAGTGGTGAATACTGTGTGGTACTGGTATAATGAGAGGTACTCAGACCAATGGAAAAGGATTGAAAACCCAGAAGTAAAATCATCTGCATATAGACAACTGATCTTTGATAAGGGCCCCAAATATATCAAATGGGAAGCAAATGCCCTTAAGTGATGCTGGAAAAAATGGGTATCTACCTGCAGAAAAATAAAGCAAGACCCTAACTCACTCCATGCACACGAATAAACTCCAGGTGGCTCACAGACCTTGAGGTAAAACTCCAAACAACTCTTAGGGCCACCAATAAGGGAATTGGGACAAACCAGAGAACTTTGACTCAGGGAATACATAGGCTATCCGAAATAGGGAAGGACACAAACACAGAGGAGGCACAAATTGACAAGTGGGACATACTGAAAGAACTCACTAAAAGTAATAAGAGAGACCACAGACTGGGAAAACATCTTTAGCAATGACACATCAGACAAAGGCCTTATTACTAAAATCTAAAGTACTCTGCTAATCTACAATAAGAAAAAAAAAACAATTGCCCACTGAGGAAATGGGCTAAGGACCTGAACAGAAGTTTCTCAAGGGCAGAAATCCAAATGGCCAATAAACATATGAGAAAATGTTACAGATCCCTACCCATAAGAGAACTGCAAATTAAAACAACTGTGAGATATCACCTAACACCCTCAAAGATAGCCCAATTCAAAAAAACAGAAAGTAACAAGTGTTGGAGGAGCTGTGGAGAGATAGGAACCCTCATCCACTGCTGCTGGACCTGTGGGTATGTACAGCCACTAAGGAAATTGATTTGGTGATTTCTAAAACAGATGGAAATTGAGCTACCATACGACCCAGCAATCCTCCTACTGGGCATATACCCAGAAGAGGCAAGAAACAAACCATGGTCAGACATCTGTGCTCCAATGTTCATCACTGTGCAGTTCACAATCACAAGGAGTTGGAAACAACCGAAATTTTCATCAATGGAAGAATGCATTAGAAACTGGTACATACAATGGAGTACTACACATTCCTAAAAGGCAGTAATAAACGCATGAAGCACACCGCCCCACGGGAAGAACTGGAGGAAATTATGCTAATCGAAGTAAGCCAAGCACTAAAGGGCAGTGGGGTAAGCTTAAAATGCAAAAAAGGACATAAGGAAAAGTTACTAAATACATCCATGCCCGGGGTGAGGTCCAGGCACTACAGCAGGTGCCAAACCAACCCAGGGAAACGGCACCCCCCCACGCGCCACCCTATAGGAATGCACTTCAGAGAACAGCAGCACTGAAGCTGCAGCTCAGGAAGTGGAGTATGTCTTATCAGGAGCAAACAAAGAGGGAAGGAGAGAGTGGAAGACACCCCGGCCCACCAAACCCTGAGGACAATATTCCAGCTCAGAACAGCCAATGCAGAGAAAGGACCACAGGGCCAGCCTCATCACGAGACACTATGATATGTCCCTCACTGACACATAGCGCTAAGGGGGACAGCACTGGGGACACGGTGTGGGAGATGTGCCAGATACGACCCCACTGCACCAGGGTGAACACGAAGGTTGTACAGCGGAGCAGCAAGAGGAGCAAAGCAACAAAGTCCCCGAGGAAGGCCAAAGCTGTACGTGGGGGCCAGGGAATGGCACCCCAGTGGACTCAACTGGAAAACACTCGTAAAGGTCAGCAGACAGACCTGGAATTGCTTGAGTGCTTTTCAGTTTTTGTTGTTGGTTTTTCTTTTTCTCTTTATTTATTTCTTGTTTTGTTGTATTAACTGTTCTTGATTTATTTTTTGTCTTCTTTTTTGTTATGTTTTGCTCTGTTTTGTTTCTGTGTGTATTATTATCTGTGTACGTCTATCTGAACAAGATAGGCAGGATGAACAATCTGGAGGAGAGAACAATGGGATTGACGGTTCAGGGAGAACACAGGAGAGGGAAAGATGGGGAGAATGGAGTGGGGTGTCAACAAACCCAAGGACAAAGGAAAAATAAGTGGTCTAAAATTGATAACGAGTGGGGTATAGGATGCTGGGTGGGGCTCGATCAAGGGCAATGTAGCTGAGAGGAATTACCAAAACTCTAATGAAGGCCAAACATGATAGTGGGAGAGGAGGAAATGAAAAATAAATAGAGGAAAGAACTGGGAGGCATAGGACATTTATAGAGGTCTAAATGCAGGCATGTATATATGTAAATGCATTTATATACAAGTATAGGAATAGAGCTATGTACGTATATTTATTTATAAAGTATTATGGTAGCAGATGGACATTGAGTCTCCACTCAAGCACTCCCTCAACGCAAGAACAATTTGTTCTACTAGCACGACATTTTGTGGTGTTCACCTTCCCTGACATGATCACTGAAGACAAAATGGATGCATAAGCAAATGTGGTGAAGAAAGTTGATGGTGCCTGACTATCAAAAGATATAGCACCTGGGATTTTAAAGGCTTGAAGATAAACAAGCAGCCATCTAGCTGAGAAGGAACAAAGTCCACATGGAAGAAGCACACCAGCCCGTGTGATCATGAGGTGTCGATATAACCCACAACCTTCCTCTAGTTCTTTAGTGCTAACCACCCCACCACGTCCATGACCCCAATTCCATCTTACAAATCTGGGTAGACCAGAACATATATACTGGTACAGATAAGAGCTCCCTCCCAACACAGGGAATCCAGAAGAGAAGCCCCCCAGGACCAATAAGGGGAGCAGCGATACTAGGAGGGTAAGGGGAACCAATCACAATGATCGACATATGGCCCCCATCCCAGCGGGACGGATAGCAGAAAAGTGGATGACATGAGACAGCAGTCGGTGTAAGACATGAAAAAAAATTATAAATTATCAAGGGGTCATGGGGAGAGAGGGCAGAAATGAGGAGCTGATGCCAGGGGCTCAAACAGAAAGAAAATGTTTTGAAAAAGATGATGACAACATATGTATAGATGTGCTTGACAAAATGGATATATGTATGGATTGTGATAAGACCTGTAATAGCCCCCAATAAAATAAAATATTTTTAAATGTTATGTGAGCTGTGTCTTCCAGGATGAGTACTAAAATTCATAAATATAATGGAAGAGGAGGAATATTATAACCAAAATTGTTAGTAGTTAAGCATTTATAAAAAGAAAAGATGTATTAAGTGCCAATAAAACTATACAAACTTAAAAGAAGAAGTAAATATATCACTTTGAGGATTAAGGTACATCTGACCCAAGTCATGGTATTTTCAGTAGCCTCATGCGCATGTGAAAATGGATAATGAATAAGGATGAATGAAGGAAAATGGATATATTTTAATTATGGTGTTGGTGAAAAATATTTAATATACCACGGATGGGTGGTAAACGGATTATGTGTTCTGCTGCTAACCTCAAGGTCAGCAGTTCAAGACCACCAGCCACTTGGGAGAAAGATGAGGCCCTCTACTCCTAGTAAGCTTTACAGTTTTGTAAATCAACAGGGGCAGTGTTACTCTGTCCTATAGGATTGCTTTGATTCAGAATCTCTCCCATGGCAGTGAGTTTAAGTTTAACCAGAAAAACAAATAAATTTATCCTTGAAAGAAGTACAGCCAGAATGCTCCATAGAAATGAGGATGGGAAGACTGTCTCTCTTTCTTTGAACATGTTATTAGTCCCTGGAGAAGAACATCATGCTTTGTAAATTAGAACAACATGCTTGATCAAAAAAAAGGAAGTCCTTCAATAAGATGGCTTGACACAGTAGCTGCAACAATGGACTCAAGCACTGGCATGATTGTGAAGATGGCATAGTACCAAACAACGTTTCATTCTTAGAGGCAAGGATGGCAAGACTTTGTCTTTCTTTGGATATGCCATCAGGAGGGACCAGTCTCTGGAAAAGAACATCATGCTTGGTAAATTAGAGGGGCCAAGGAGACAGCAGATGGTGTAAGATATGAAAACAAATTATAATTTATGAAAGGTTCATGACGGTGGGAAGGTGGAGGAGGGAGGGAAAAAAGAGGAGCTGATACCAAGGGCTCACATAGAAAGAAACTGTTTTGGGGACTCAAGGGACTCAAGCATAGGTATGATTGTGAAGATGGTACAGTACCAAGCAACGTTTGATTCTTGTGTACACAGGATCAATATAAGTCAGAACAAACTCAACTCACAAGCATCTTTGATCATTGATTTTTGTATCCAAGTACAAAATGTGATGACAGCATAAGTACAAATGTGCTTGACACAATTGATGTATGGATTGGTATATGAACTGTAAGAGGCCCCAATAAAATGATCTTTAAAAAAGAAAGAAAGAGGAAGCTCTTCAACAAGGTGGATTGACACAGTGACTGCATTGAAGGGCTCAGACATCGAAAAATTGTGAGTATGGTGCCAGACCAGGAGAGTGTTTCGTTCTGTTGTACACAGGGTTGTTGTGAGTCAGAGCGACTCGATGGCACCTAACAAGAACCACTGCAAACCTCTATAATGTAACCTAACAAAATATAATCAACTCAATGATGGGATCTGCTTTGAGCAGCTGATGAATGCACTTGAAAGGGAGTTTCCACAGAAATGTAACCTACTTCCTATATAGGTATACATTATGAAAAAACACTTGCTTGCTTTTTGCCTGGTCTGTATCCTAAACTCTTGCTGTTTGGACTTGAACCAATGGCCTGCCATTTAATCTGCTGATCCCAGGAGCCATCATTGACCTGCCAAATGCCCTGTCATCTGCCCTGCCAACCTTGGAATCACTTGTCTCTCCAGTCACCAGCCTGTGGGGGACTAGATCAGGAGTTGTTCTCTTATACAACTATCAGATCCATTTTCTTGATGTAATTTTATATGGATATATAAATTTATATGGAAATGTAGTGCTATTGGTCTTTACCAGTAGCCTAAAACATTTAGTACACGGAATGGTTCTAGAGAAACAAAATTGTAAGGATGAGTTTCCTAAATTGGTCCTCAAGTCTGATTATTTTTCAAAGTACTGGTAATTACCTCCACTAGCACTGATAAGTTAGCCACTATTAGTACAGAGGCTGCTGTTAGCCCATGATGTGAAGTGGCAATTTCACTACCAGTATAGGAAATATTGGTGAGAAGTGAGGCTTTGCACGAGCCTGTGTTTAATAGTTTTCTGCAATTTTGTCCGGAGAAGACATATTGAGAAGGTGGTTCATTGGCACCAGTGATTTCCATTGGTTCAGCAGAGCCGATATCTAATTTTTTTCCTGAGTTCAGTTAACTGGTTGTTAAAATGGCACTTGTGATAAGGGTTCTCTATAAGGTGGATTGTGGACAGCCTCCCAGTGTGGAAACCACAAATTCACAAGCCTTACATTTTTCTAGCGTTCATCTGCTCAACAGCGTATTCTAAACGCTATTAAGAATGTTCATTCCGCACTGGAGGAAATTATGTTCAGCGAAGTAAGCCAAGCACAAAAGGACAAGTACAACATGAGCCCGCTGAGGTAAGCTTAAAAATGCAAAAGAGGCATAGGGAAGAAGATCCTGTATACATACATTCTTGGGGTGAGATCCAGGTAGTATGGCAGGGGCCAGACCAATTCCAGGGATACATATGATAGTCAACTAAAAAGGGGGGTGGGAGGGAAAAAAGACATGGGTAGCAGGGGAACAGGGATCTAACCCACCCAAGGGGAGGGTATTGTTTATATCTCCACAGGGAAAGAGGGACCAGGCTTCAACCCGGTGCTCCAAGATGTGAATGCAACATACTCGCATGAAGCAGGGAACCAGTAGAGAGGTCTGAGGGGCCGACCCCAATCCCAACTACGTGGACAGTCCCCCCTCCTCGAAAAATAATTCACTTCAGAGGACAGCACTGAAGCTACAGCTCAGGGATAGGGACATGTCTGATCAGAGCACACAGGACCAAATAAAAGAGGAGGAAGTGAGAGTGGGGCACATCCTGGCCCACCAAGCCCTGAGGATGATATTCCTGCTCAGAGCAGCCAATGTACAGAAATGACCATATGGTCAGCCCCATTATGAGTCATGATGTCCCTCACTGACCCATATCGATACAGGAGACAACACTGAAGACACAGTGCAGGAATTGTGCCCGATCTGACCCCACCACACCGAGGCAAAACACTAAGGGCATGCAACAAAGCAGCAAGGGGAGCAGAGCAAGGGCGTCCCTGGGGAATACCAAAAATAGACTGTTCGGGCAGGGTGTGGCACCCCATCAGACTCGACCAGAAACTATTCCTACAGGCCAACAAACAGATCTTGAACTATATATAGGCTTTTCTTTGTGTGTCATTGGTTTTTTTTGGTTATTGTTGTTTTGTTTTCTTTTGTGACTTTGTTTTGCTGTCTTGTTTTTATACGTATTATTGTCTCTGCATATCTATCTAGATAAGATAAGTGGGACAAACAATCCGGAGGAGAAAACCAACGGTTCCTGGGGGACACAAAAGAGGGGGAGGCAGGGGAAAGGAAGTGGGTGTCAACAAACCCAGGGACAAGGTAACAACAAGAAATCTAAAATTGATGGTGAGGAGGGTGTAGGAGGCCTGGTAGAGTTTGATCAAGGGCAAGTAACCAAGAGGAATTACTGAAACCCAAATGAAGGGTGAACATGATAGTGGGATAACAGCTCAAAACACAGGGAATCCAGAACAGATAAACCCCTCAGGATCAATAAGGGGAGCAGCGATACTAAGAGGGTAAGTGTGGTGGGGGAGTGGGGAGAACTGATCACAATGATCAACGTGTGGGCCCCATGCCAGGGGGACAGACATCAGAGGGTGAGTGAAATGGGACAGTAGTCAGTGTAAAACATGAAAAAAATAGAATAATTTATAGATTGTTAGACGGGCGTGGGAGAGGCAGGAAAGGTGGGGGAAGGAGGGGGAAAAGAAAGAGCTGATGCCAGGGGCTCAAGTAAAAGGAAGATGTTTTGAAAAAGATGATGACAACATATGTAAAGATATGTTTGACAAAATGGATATAAGTATGGATTGTGATAAGAGCTGTAACAATCCCCAACAAAATAAAATTTTAATTTAAAAAATGGAAATAGAGGAAAGAACTAGGACGTAAAGGCCATTTATAGAGGTGTAAACACAAGCATGTATATATGTAAATATATTTATATATGACTATGGGGAAATAGATCTATGTACATATATTTATAGGTTTAGTATTAAGGTAGGAGAGTCCATTGGGCCTCTACTCAAGTACTTACTCAACACAAGAACACTTTGTTCTATTAACCTAGCATTCTGTGACGCTCACCTTCCTGACATGATTGCTGAAGACAAAGTGGGTGCATAAGCAAATGTGATGAAGAAAGCTGATGGTGGCCTGCTATCAGAAGATATAGCATCAAAAAAAAAGAGGACCTGATGCAAAGGGCTTAAGTGGAGAGCAAATGCTTTGAAAATGATTAGGGCAAAGAATGTACAGATGTGCTTTATACAATTGATGTGTGTATATTTATGGATTGTGATAAGAGTTGTATGAGCCCCTAATAAAATGTAAATAAATAAAAAAAGAAAAGATAACGGGATTTTCCCACAAACATAAAAAAAAAGATATAGCATCTTGGGTCTTAAAGGCTTGAAGATAAAAAAGAGGCCATATAGCTCAGAAGCAACAAAGCCCACATGGAAGAAGCACACCAGCCTATGTGATAATGAGGTGTCAATGGGATCAGGTATCAGGCATCAAAGACTCAAAGTTGTGAATGAGGGGAAGTGCAGAGTGGAGCCCTAAAGCTCATCTGGGGGCAACTGGACATCCCCTTGCAGAATGGTTGTGGGGAGGAGATGAGCCAGTAAGGGTGCAGTATAGCATCGATAAAACATACAACTTTCCTCTAGTCCTTTAATGCTTTCCCTCCCCCCCCACTATCATGACCCCCAATTCTACGTGACAAATCCAGCTAGACCAAAGCATGTACAAGGGTACAGATAAGAGCTGGAAACACAGGGAATCCAGGATAGATAAACCCCTCCGTACCAATATTGAGAGTAGCCATACCAGGAAGTTAAAGGAAAGGTGGAGGAAAAAAGGGGGACCTGATCACAAGGATCTACATATAACCCCTCCCTGGGGGACGGACAACACAAAAGCTGGTGAAGGGAAATATCGGTCTGTGTCAGACATGAAAAAATAATAATAATTTTAAAATTATCAAGGGTTGGTAAGGGAGGGAGTGAGGGTGGAGGAGGGAGAGGAAAAATGAGGAGCTGATACCAAGAGCTTGAGTAGAAAGAAAATATTTTGAAAAATGATAGCAACAAATAGACAAATGTACTTAACACAATGAATGTATGTATGGATTGTGATAAGAGTTTAACAAGCCCCAATAAAATGGTTAAAAAAAATGTTCATTCCCCTTGATGTAGAAAAAAATACGCCCCCAAAAGAATGTTCATTTTGTCCAAAGCTGTAAAAAATTAGATGAAACTATGCTTATAATATTTATTTATTTATTCATTTCATAAAGCTCATTATACTTTTGGTGAAATACATTTTTCATTTCTTTATTTTTTATAATCATTTAATTGGGGGTTCGTTCAACTCCTACCACAATCCATACATCCATCCATTCTGTCAAACACATTTGTACATATGTTGCCATCATCATTTTCAAAACATTTGCTTTCCGCTTGAACCCCTGGTATCAGCTCCTCATTTCCTCCTCTCTCCCAGCTCCCCTCTACCTCATGAGCCCTTGATAATTTATAAATTATTATTAGTTTGTCATATTTTATACTGCCCAACGTCCCTTCACCCACTTTTCTGTCATCCATCCCCCAAGGAGGAGGTTATAAGTAGATCCCAGCAATCCCCATTTCCCACCCCCCTCCCTCTACCCTCCTGATATCTCCACTCTCACCTCCGATCCTGAAGGGATCATCTGTCCTGGATTCCCTGTGTTTCCAGGTCCTATCTGTACTATTACATCCTCTGATCTAGCCTGATTTGTAAGGTAGAATTGGGATCATGATAGTGGGTGGGGAGGAAGCATTTAAGAACTAGAGGAAAGTTGTATGTTTCATCGTTGCTACACTGCACCCTGACTGACTCGTCTCTTCTCAGCGACCCTTCTGTAAGGGGGTGTCCAGTTGCCTACAGATTGGCTTTGTGTCCCAAATCTGTACTTCCCCTCATTCACAATTATATGATTTTTGTTCTTTGATGCCTGATACCTGATCCCTTCGACACCTCGTGATCGCACAGGCTGGTGTGTTTCTTCCATGTTGGCCTTGCTGCTTCTGACCTAGATGGCCACCTGTTTAACCTCAAGCCTCCAAGACCCCAGACACTGTATCCTTTATTTATTTTTATAAATAATTTTATTGGGGAATTTTATAACTTTAAAAAATACTTTCATTGGCAGCTCTTACATCTTTTATCACAATGCATACATTCCTCCAGTTTGTCAAGCACATTTGCACATATGCCGCCATCATCATTTTCAAAACATTCTCTGAGCCCCTGATATCTGCTCGCCATTTTTACCCTCACTCCCAGACCCACCCTCCCTCATGAACCCTTGATAAGTTATAGATTATTTTTTCCATATCTTACATCATCCACCATCAAGATTTTATAACAATCCATACATCTGTCTTCTCAATCACATTTGAGCACGTGTTGCCATTATCATTTTCAAAACATTTTCTTTCTACTTGAACCCCTGGTTACATTTTTATCCCCTTATGTTTGTTACTTCAGTTAAAGAAAAAGTGCCCATCAACCAGTAACAAGATGATTAAGGATGAATCATGCAGCTGATGGCACTTGGATAAATGCAAAGGATATTCCAAGGCAGGCTGCCAATCAAGAAGCAATATGGAAATAGCTGAACAGTTTTATTGATTTTTTGTCAGGCACTATTGAATATTTTCATTAATATTTAAAAACTCTTATAATCTAGTTTGTGTACCTCTTTTATTGTTCTTATTTAAGTGTTATCTGTATGAAATAAAAAACCTTTCAGTATATATCTTCACCAGTCACTATATATCGGTATGTATAGTTAAGATGGTCATTAGAGCAGCAAACCAGTTGGTAATTTATGTTATTCCCACCACTGGTTAGCACAATTTAGACAAGTAGTAGAAGAAATACTTTAGCTCAGGGCTTTGAAGTCACAATTCAAGCTTCACATAAATGATCTTAAAAGTCTCCACTGGCGCCTTGAAAGAAAACCTTATTTCCAGAGCTTTATAACAGAACTGATATTGCCTAAAACCAAACCCAGTGTCTTATCAGGAGTGGCTGATTAACAACACTGAATTCCCCACCTAGAAGGATGTCTGTATTTAAAGTGAGGGCAGTGCTTAGGAAGAAATGGAACTCTAAAATGAGAGATGTGGACACATGGGCCAATAATTTGGAAGTTGGAGACATTGGGCCCCCAAATTGCATCCAATCACTTCAACCAACAGTCCATTGGGTGAGATTACTTCATCTACATTGCCTGAGGCATATGCCTTACAAGACATGGCTGTTTTCCCAGAAAATGCCGGCACCATTTATTATTGCTTCTAAACTTATAACTAGACTTAAGTCCCAGCGAATTACAAAAGATTAAGAACAAATGTGACCCAGGAAGAGATGTGCTGTACTCCCAAAGCACTGTGGCTGCTGCTGTTTTTAAGTGCAGTCGAGTTGGTTCCAACTCATATTGATTGTGTGTACAACAGAACAAAACTCTGCACAGTTCTCCATCCTCACAATTGTCGTGATGTCCAAACCCATCATTGCAGCCACTGTGTCAATCCATCTTGTCAACAACTCCTTTTGGTTTTCATTGACCCCCTAGTTTATGAGGCATGATGTCCTTTTCAGCGACCGGTCTCTCCTGATAATATGTCTAAAGGAGATGAGACGAAGTCTCACTGTTCTTCCTTCTAAAGAGAATTCTAGCTGTATTTCTTCCCAAGGCAGACTTGATAGTTCTTTTGGAACTCCGTGGTACTTTAAATAATCATTGCCAGCACTGTAATTCAAATACATCGATTCTTCCTCAGTCTTCCTTATTTAATGTCCAATTTTCACATGCATCTGAGGCAACTGAAAATGCCATGGCTAGGGTCTGGTGCACCTTAGTCCTCAAAGTCACCTCCTTCCTTTTCCCCACCTTATAGAGGTTTCATGCAGCATATGTACCCAATGCAACGCATCGTTTGACCTCTTGACTGTCTATGAGCATTGATTGTGGAGCCAAGCAAGAGGAAATCCTTGACAATGTCAAAGTTTTTTTTCGTCTATCATGCTGTTCCCTATTGGCGCAAATTGTGAGGATTTAGGTCGTCTTTGCATTGAGTTGTAATCCATACTGAAGGCTGCAGTCCTCGATCATTATCAGCAAGTGCCTCAAGTCCTCCTCACTTTCAGTAAGCAAGGTTGTGTCATCTGCATATAACTAGTTATTAATAAGACTTCCTCCAATCCCTATGCTACGTTCTTCTTCATAGAGTCCAGCTTCTCAGCCTATTTACTCAGCATATAATTTGGCAGTTGGGGCCTAGAAATCCCCCATGATGTAACCTAACATAAAGTAATCGACTCCATAATGGGACCTGCTATGAGTAATCAAATCATTGTAGGAAAATTAGAATAGAGTACAATTCCCTTCAGGAGCCCTGGTGGCATGGTAGTTAAGTGTTGGGCTGCTAACTGCAAGGTGAGCACTTCGAAACCACAAGGCGCCCTGGGTGAGAGAGACTGGCCTTTCTAGTCCATGAAGAGTTACAGATTCAGAAACCCACAGGGGCAGTTCTCTCCTGTCCTACAGGGGTTGCTGTGGGTTGTAATAGACTTGATGGCAGTGAGTTGCAACCCCCTTGCGTAGGACACAGCCCTATGCAATCAAAAGGAGGTTTCCTGAAAGGCATGGTTTATTTCTTGCATAGTAAGTAGATGCTGTGGGAAAGCTTGCTTGCTTTTCTGCAGAGGTCTGGATCCTGTATCTGGCTCATCCATCTCCTGTTTCTTGAACTTGAGCCAACAGCCTACCATATTGCTGGCTAATTCTAGGAGTCCTCACTCACCTGCTATCAGACCTGTCAATCTTATGTGTATTCGCCTCTCCAGTCACAAACCTGACCTGCTAACCTTGGATTCACTGGCCTCTGGAGCCTGGGGTGTTCCTGTTTATCCTGGGTTCAACAGCCCCAAAAGCGATGTGAGTTTGGAGAATTTGAAATGGGTCTGACCTTACCAGCTTCCATAACTGTTTGAGCCATTTTCCTAATATAATTTTCTTTCTTTATGTACATACATAAGTATCACTGATTTTGCTTCTCAGAACCTAGTTTAGCATATTTTGTCTCATGTGAATGCTCACCAAGAGTTACCTCTGAAGAGGAGGCCATGAACAACCAAGTGGACAGGAGGATATGCATGGTCCATCAGAACAGACTATGAATAGCCTTGAGAAAAATGGAAGTCCAGAGCATTTCATTCTGCTCATTGCAGAACTTATACACAAATCAAGAGGGAGTTGTGTACACAGAACAAGGGAATACTGCATGGTTTGAATCAGGAGAGGTGTGGTCAGGGTTGAACCTTCTCACCATACATCAATCTGTGTGCTCAGCAAATAGTCAGAGAAGCTGGATTATCTGAAGAAGAATGTGGCATCAGGATTGGAGGACGGCTTATTCACAACCTGCTGTATGCAGATGACACAACCTTGCTTGCTGAAAGTGAGGAGAACTTGAAGCACTTGCTGATAAAGATCATGGATTAAAGCCTGGAGGATGGATTACTACTCAATGTAAGGAAGACCAAAATCCTCACAACTAGACCAATAGGTAACATCAGGATAAATGGAGAAAGGGTTGAAGTTGTCAAGGATTTTGTCTTACTTGGATCAATGCTCAGGGACAGCAATCAAAAGCTCTAACAATGCATTGCATTGAAAAAATCTGCTGCATGAAACCTCTTTAAAGTGCTGGAAAACAAGGATGGTCTGTGGAAGGAAGGGGAACATGAGGAGCTGATGCCAGGGGCTTAGGTGGAGAGCAAATGATTTGAGAATGATGAGGACAATGAATGTACAAATGTGCTTTACACAATTGATGTATGTATGGATTGCGATAGGAGTTGTATGAGCCCCTAATAAAACGATTCAAAAACAACAACAACAAAACAAAGGATGTTCCTTTGAGAATAACGGTGCACCTGACCCAAGGTTTTCAATGACCTCATCTGCATGTGGAAGTTGGACATTGCATAAGGAAGGCTGAAAAGAATTGATGCATTTGAATTGTGGTGCTGGAGAAGAAGATTGAAATTTCTATGGACTGCCAAAAGGACAAACTGCTCTGTGTTAGAAGAAGTATGACCAGAAAGATCTCATCTTAAATATGTTAAGACATCATGCTTGGTAAAGTAGAGAGGCAAGGGAAAAAAGAAACACCCTCGACAAGATGAACTGACACAGTGGCTGCAACAATGGCCTCAAACATGACAATTGTGGGGGCTTGCGCAAGACTAGGTAGTGTTTTATTCTGTTGTGCACAGGGTCACTAAGAGTTGGAACCAACTTGATGGCACCTCGTAACAACAACACGTAAACATCAAATATTTTTGTTTTTTCACTTATAAAATATGTCATGAATTATCTGTACTTGTGTTAGTTGTATCATGTTAGGTGCACGTTATGATACTGTTGTCTTTGGGGACTGTGTGGCTTAAGGAGATGGGTACGAGTACAAAGTTGAGAAGAAGTGGACTGCAATAGCTCTGCTCTGTGTCAGCTTCTCTGGGCCAGAACCATCCGTGGTTTGGCAGGTGACCCTAGTCATCTCTCATGATTTGGGCCAACAGTCTGTCATATAGCCTGCCATCATTGGCCCGCCATTTGACCCGCTGATTCTGGAATAATTTGTTTTTCCAGTTACAAGTTTGACTTGCTTGTTGTGTGATCTTTGTCAGAGAAATAAACAATGGTATCTAGGCACCATCTAGCTCTTCTGGTCTCAGAGTTGTGTAGACTGATGTTCACATGCTCCAAGTAATCTATTGGACTAATTGTTTCCATGTGTCTTTGATTTTCATTACTCCTCTTGCCTCGAGACAGAGACTCCGGGTGATATTCACCATCAGGCTGTGACCTGATTGACAGGCTAGATTCCACCTGTAGTTTTATGTCTTCAAGTTGACACAAAAGGATGTAACTACCAAAATAATATAAATGAAAGTCCCCTAAAAGTCACCCCACAGAGCTAACATCCATCCACTTGTAAGATGACAAGATGCCCCTTGTGAGACACCACACGTGCAGGAATCAACGTGTCTCCTCAAAAGCGGCGTGAATCCTCAGATGCAGTGCAGTGAGGTGGAATTATTCAGTATAGCTCTTCCATTCCTGGTGTTTGTAACTCTCAACAAATGACTGGGTGGGAGCATGCAAATAAGGTATAAACCCAAACTCACAGCCCTAGAGTCAAATCTAACTCCTGGTAACCCTCTAAGACAAGTTGACTTAACTTGCAATTCTTTCCGGGAGTAGAAAGCCTCATTTCCCCCCTGAAGATTAACAGGTAGTTTTGAATGAGGTTAGCCTAATGCACAGGAATTTAACTTGGGGATTGGTCCATTTTGCTACTGCACTGGGTATCAAGTGAGCCATATCAGAAGTTGGAAGAGAGAATCCCAGGGCCAGCGGAAGGAAGAGTCATACTTACCCGGAATCCCTGGGTGAACTGCAGTACCTGAGACCATGACGAAGAAGAAGCAGAGCTCGTGACATGGAGCGACAGCTTCCCCGCCTAAGTGCAGCTGAGTGCCTCTGGACAGGAGGCTGACTTGCAGAGTAGGGCTCCCTTTGGGCAATTTTTCGGGACTAAAGGATATTTGTAGCCCTTCCCTGCGAAAGGCAGGGGTGGAAGTGGCCTTGGGACTGAGAAGCTAGGGACCAGAAAGAGATGTGCCTGTGGGCATGGCTGAGAAAAAACACTGCTGACAGAAGGACTGTATCCTATTTTCCTAGCCTGATCTGTAACCTTTGATCTTATAAACCCCTTCATCAGCAGCATTATCTGTTGAGTTATGTGTGGACATGCAACAGATTATAAAACCCAAGAGAGAAGTCGAGTGCCTTGGGAAGAACAGTTGGTGTGAGAATAGGATAAAGAAGGGTGGGTAGTGGAGGCATGTCTGGCTCCTGCTACTTAGGATCTATCTTTGGGCAGATTCTCTTTCCCTTGACTGAAGCTGGAGAGAGTCAAATGTGGGCCGTTTTCTCACTCAGTGCTGCTTTTTTGTCAGATGCATACAACTTAGGTGGACATAATTTTTAAAAATACATCTCTCAGGGAGTTTGCATTAATTCAGGCTGTGAGTCAGTGATGCCTTTTTCCGTTCTCCCTACCCAAACAAATAACCCCCAAACCCATTGCTGTTCAACTTGTGTTGACCCCATGTTCTACAGCGTACAACTGCTCCATGGGATCTTCTTGGCCATTATCTTAACAGAAGCAGATTGCCAGGTGTTTCTTCTGCAGTGCTAGCACCTTGTGCCACAGTTGAGCACTTTGTACAAGTGATTTATACGAGTCCTTGACCTCACTCTACCTAGAGAATATACCACCTTAACAATTACCCTTCCCACGTTTTCTACAGCTATCCTCTAGATAATGGCCTCCAGGAACATATTCCTCCAGTCCAGAGGCCAATGATCAAGCACATTGTTATCTTGCACACTAGGTTACACGCTGGGCTGCTAACCACAAAGTTAGCTGTTCAATACCACCAGTCACTCTGTGGGGGAAAGATGAAGCTTTTGACTCCTGTAGAAAGTTGCTCTCAAAAGTCCACTGGGGAAATTTCACCCCGTCCTGTAAAGAACTGATTCATTAGCAGTGAATTTTTGAGTTTTCATTCATATATGCGATGGGAACTGGTATCCAAATGATGATTTTTGGATTAGTCAATTAGGATTAAATCCTCCCTGGATGGTTTTCTTGTGAAATAGTATAATCTAGGGTTTTAGACATGTATGACCCACTTATATGATAAAAGGGTCAGCCATAAATACACCTACTAACTTAGTTATAAAAACCTTTTTACCAACCATTTTGAGTAATTTGGAATGGACTGAGTATTCTATATCGCGATCCAGTTACAGACCTGCCCCAGGTAGATAGAAATGGGTTTCTCTAGGTGAGAATGGGTTTTGACCCCCATTTGTCTCCTTGTCCTGAAATTCAACCTCATATACAAATAGCATGGAAGGTAATATATGACAAAATACTAATAATATATGAATGATGAAGGGCTCATGAGGTAGGGGAAGTGGGGAGGGAGGGGGAAAATGAGCAGCAGATATTAAGGGCTCAAGTAGAAGACAAATGTTTTCAGAATGATGATGGCAACAAATGTACATATGTTCTTGACACAATGGATGTATACATAGATTGTGATAAGAATTGTACGAGTCCCCAATAAAATGATTTTTTTTAAATAGCATGGCAGTTGCTTGAACCCATGACCTCGGAGGTATTAAATCCTGTGTTGAGCTATTAGTGTAGGTCAATATTACCTTAAGCTATGAAACGGGTGGGAGGGGGATCCTTTAAAAGCAATCAGAAATGAATGCACACTATTGAATTTCCACTGTGACTCCTTAGAACTGATCCTTTCAAACAAACTACGAGGCTGCAACTCACTGCCAGGAGAGGGAAATAACGCGTTGACCAAGATAAGAGATTATTAGTAAACTTTGGTAAACTGCCTCCTAATCCCATAATAAAGTTATGTTCATTTATCAGCTTCCAAGCATAATCTAGGCTGCTGGTAAATTAGACTCAACCACTTAGCTCTCCTGTCAGTGGCAGGGGGGTGGATGATCCCAGGGCTTTCCAATGCCCTTGGAAATTCCACCAGGCTGCAAGGAGTTAGGGTGACATGAGGACCAGGGAAAGCAAGGCACTGTGGGGCTTATGCCCTGTCCCCGGATCCCTCCACCTGGAGCTGTGATGGTTAGTGCCCTGAAACAAAGTCCCCTTTGACTGAAGCTGTCATCACTGCTCTCCCCCTTCCCCTACTCACACTTGGCCCTCTCTCAAGGCAGGCCCTCCCCATTGGCCAGCCAAACACAACCGACTGTGACAGCCAATGGGATACGCTCTCCTGCACATTCACAGGATGGGTGCTTGTGGTGTGATGAGCGAAGGTTGGCTCCTGGCACTAGCCCCCCCCACCCCCGCCCCCGTTTACATCTGGCCCTACACACACACACACACACACACACATCAGCCCTATATATCTAGACACACATACCCTTGCGGGCTCCTTGTGTTCCGCGGGTGCACCTGCTCACTCCCTAAGACTCCGGGAGGTGAAAGAGGCATCCTCACCCCTCCCAACACTGAGCGGCCTTACTCGGAAGCAGGGGAGCTCAGAGATGCCTTAGGCGTCTCGCTCTTTGTCCTTCCCAGTGGTGCCAGCTTGCCGCAGACTCTGCGCACTGAGAGAACATGGAAGTGCCCCCCCCCCAACCGATGTCATAAATGGTGTCGCGCAGAGAGGAAGGCCGCCCAGGAGTGGTGCTAGCCCCACTGCACTGCTCCTTCCTTTCCTAGGACTCCTTCCCTCCCGGGTGTCCCTGGGGTGCAGGAGGGTCTAGGCCCAGGCTTGACAGTGGCATCTCCGGGAGCGCCGTGGGGTGGCACGCCCGAGCTTCGGGTGTGAGTCCCCACCCCACCCCCGCTCCACAGGAGGAGGCTGGCGAGCGTCGTGCCCACTCTCCCCCATCGCTCCTCCTCTGGGGGCTTTTGTGCTGGGGCCTGGAAGCTCCCGGGAGGGTGCGTTGCAGGAGGGGACCAGGGTATGAGCACCCCCTCCCCGCGCGCACGCACGCGCTCCCGGCGCACGCACACCCGGGCGGACGCGCGCGCGCACCCCCGCACCCAGCTCGCTGGTCCAGAGCGCAGGAGCGTGGCTGTCGTTGTCTTTGTGTGAGCCCTCGAGGGGGGTCGGGCCCCGGGCCGGTCCGGGAGAGATGGCGCAGCCCATCCTGGGCCAAGGCAGTCTGCAGCCCGCCTCGGCCGCGGGCCTGGCTGGCCTGGAGCTTGACTCGTCATTGGACCAGTACGTGCAGATTCGCATCTTCAAAATCATCGTGATCGGAGACTCCAACGTGGGCAAGACCTGCCTGACCTTCCGCTTCTGTGGGGGCACCTTCCCGGACAAGACTGAAGCCACCATCGGTGTGGACTTCCGGGAGAAGACGGTGGAAATCGAAGGAGAGAAGATCAAGGTGATCCCACTGGTTGGGCAGGGCCGGGAGGGCTCTGGGAGGTGTCCAGCACAGGCCTGTGTCGCCCGCTGGCAGAGCCAAAGCCCCTTGGCATCTCTTCATCCTCTTGAGTGAATCCATGGCCCCATTCTCACCTCCACCCTCACTCCCGGTTAGGGCAGTGGTCTCTCTTTTCCATTTCCTTTCTCCTGGCTGGTTTGATCTCCTGATTAGGGCGAGGGCAGTGGTCTCTCTTTTCCATTTCCTTTCTCCTGGCTGGTTTGATCCTGCCTGGAATCACAGGTTCGATCCCACCCTGGACCCTGGGGCGGGTGCCTTGGCACCTGTGGGCAGAAGGAGGATGGAGAGCCGGGTCTGTGGGATCCACCCTAAGGCACTTGCACACCTGGAGGTATCTATCAGCCACCTCTGGGGGGCCAAAAAGGTCTTGGGCTAAAAGTGGGGTTGAAGATTGCTTTCTCTGAAATGACAGTTTGCTAGTTGACATTAGGGTTGAGTTTGGAGTGGGCAGAAGGGGTCAGTTTCTGGCTCAGAGCCATGAGTCCCTTGGAAAAAAAATCGAGACAGGGTCACTCACTAGCCCTTCGTAATAGGCAAAACTTGCCCTTCTGGGGCCATCCTCCCCAAGGATATCTCGCTGGCATTCTGGGCCAGCTAATGGCCTCATCCGGTCAAGGCAGGGTATTGTCTGCAAGGGCCATTGTACAAACACCCAGGCAGGCTGGCTCTCCCCCTGCCCGAGGAGTTTACCTCGTTTACCTCGTACTGGGAGTGGGCACATGCTTGTCCATTTGTTCTCAGTCTTAAGTCTACAGGACAGGAGCATATTTGTATGCTGGGGTTAGGGAGGGGGCGGCAGGCCAGGGCTACTTCAGGGGATGGGGAGGAGGGGGGAAAGGGTCACTGGAATGGAAGCACACCTTAAAAGGCCCCAGGGTGTCAATAGATTGAATGGTGGCCTTTTCCCATGGTTGGACCCTTGACAGGATCAGGGTCTGAGCCGAATGAGACTATCCACTGTGCAGGCCCCTGCCTTCTGGGTCAGTAAGATGAATGTGTTTTAAAATGGCTTCAGAAATGGGCTGAGGTACTAAGTGCTAAGAAGACAACAAAGATGGGCAGCCTGGGGTTAACAGCGAGCTCTCACAAACAGCTGGGCCCCAGGGCGGGGCAGGAAGCCCAGGCATTGTTTTCCTGAGTGTGTTCTTTTTAGGATGCTGTCTGGATGGGTGGGGTGAAAGTGGAGGGGATTCCTCCATTCCTTTGAAAGTCTTGGTAGGGCTCCAGGTTTCTATCTTTTCCTAGGGCTTACTCACTGGGTTAGAGCTTTCGCTGGGGTGTTTAGCTTCTTGCAAGGGGGAAGCTGTAAGATTCTGGAATTTCAGGAGATCGGCTTTCTTTAGCCCTTCTTTTTAAATCCAAAGTAGAAGTGTATTTGTGCGTGGGCTTTTAAACCTTCGGAACCCTTAAGATGTAATGCTGGCATTTGTTTAAGCTCAATTGTCACACATAAGTGCTCCCTGGATTTAAGGGTGGTGGTGAGAAAGAAGTCCCCCATTTCGATGTCGGAGAAAGGAAGTGTTAGAGTTTCTAGGGGAGGAGGGAAGAGAGAAGGAAGCCAGGAAGTAGCGCAAGAAGGACGTCACCCTCAACCTTGGGGACATTTTCAAAACATATTTTCCCTTCTACCCCCACCCCAGAGGTCAGTACTTAGCCAAAGTGGGATTTGCTGTCTTTGTCAGCGAGTCCAGATCTTTCCCCTAAGGGCAGAGCTTATGACAGCGTGACTCACAAGAGCCCAGCAGGACACCACGTGCACACAGGCTTTGGGGGGAAGGTGATTGCTTTTAAGAAGGCAAAGCTTTGTGACCTAAGACCAAACATTCTTCCTTCCAGCGCTTAAGGTAGGGAGTGGGAGCAGGGAGCAGTGTCCCTGACTCTCAAAAAAAACTGCTGCAATCTCAGGACCAAGACAGGTGAGAGGCCAACACGGTTGGGGAAGATGGCAGAGCATGACCACTGGGCAGCCAGCACTGGAGCTGGCTAGAAGAGTTTGCTCCACCCTCCTGCTGGCCTGGAGTTCCTCAAGGAACAAGAGCCAAAAGCACTCTGGGTGGTGACTGCCAAGGGTTTTCCCTCTGAGAGAGAGACCTCAAGCCAATGTGACAGGTCCAGGTAGCCCTAGCCCATGGCCAGACATGGAAAGCTCTCAGTTCTAAAATACCAGCCGGCCCCCACGAGGAATAGAGCTGTCCCAGTAAGCTCTTCTCTCCAGTCCAAGAGTAGCGTGGGGCAGAGTTCCTGGGCACCATGGGAAGTGCAGGGCAGCCCCAGCTGAGACATTATCAGCCATCTCTAGGGTCTTGAAGCCCATTTGGTATCTCCAGTCCATGAGTCTCCCACCCTAGCACAGCCTTGAAGATCCATGTTTCCACGGAACGAGACCACTCAGAAAAGCTTCCAATCACTAGGCAGTACTGCTACTGTTGCTGCTTTCTGTTTAATCCATGGGGGCAGTGGTGGTTCAGTAATAGAATCCTTGCCTTCTATGCAGGACATGTGGGTTTGACTCCAGACCAGGGCACCTTGTGCGCAGCCACCACCCGCCTGTCAGTTCAAGCGTGTGTGCTGCTATAATGCTTAATAGGTTTCAACTGAGTCTACCAAGAAAGGCCTGGAGGTCCCCTTCAGAAAACTCAGTTGATGAAAAAACTCTATAGATCATAACAGACTGGTCTTATGATACCTGGGGTCCCTGTGAGTTGGGGGTAACTCAGCAGCAGGTAACAACAACAACAACAACCTCTTGTAAAACAAAGAGCCCAGGTTAGGCACCTCTGTTTTATTTTATTTGATCTTCATAACAGCCATGTAACCTCACCACCATTACTTCTATCATCCTCATTTGATAGAAACCAGACTGGGGTTCAAACCAGACCAGTGGTCATGGCATCCACGCCAACCCCATGGCCACCTCTTGCGTGGCTGGGGAGAATTGTGCTCCACGGGGTTTTCGATGGCTGCTTTTTTAGAAGCAGCTAGCCTGGCCTTTCACATGAGGCCCCTCTGGGTAGACTCAAAATCCCAACCTTCCGGTTAACAGTGGAGTGCATTAACCATTTTCCCTTGCCAGGGACTCCAACTACCATTGAGAGAGATTCACCCTCACTTTCCCAGTGTCACGTGGATCTCAGCCTCACTCAGCCTTTGACTCTTAAGCCCAAGAACTTGCTTTCGCATCGTACTAACTTACTTTTTGGTGACAGGGCCCAATCAGAGTCCGCACTCTTTAACACCACATTCTCATACAGGAGGCAATATAGGGAGAGCCTGAGGGGTGCTGGTGGGGAGGTAGGAGGCAGGTGGAAGGCAGGCAGGGCCTTCCTTTTAGACCCGGGACCTAGGGTCATATGGCCTGAGGACCCAAGTGCCTTCAAGATGTCTTTTTCCTCTACACCTAGGAGCCCAAATGGAGGGCCTGGATTTTGGTTTTCGAGCCTTCTCAGTTTCACCTTGTAGGTGAGAATCAGCCAGTGTTCAGAGGTGGAAGAGACCATCGAGTCTCCAAACCAGCATTCTTGCTTCACATTATTTATTTATTTATTGTTTGATTGCTAATCTGTGGGTAGAGATTTCACACGCGTTTCACCCCTTCTCTGATGAAAGTTGGCACTGCATTTTGGCAGAAAGGCACAGTCGGACCCCTGTCAGAAGTATCTCAATAGCAGGGAGTTTGGCTTGGGCTGGCACTTTACTTATTAGGTAATCTGACCCTAGGCGTGGTTCTATGACTAAATGCCGATGATGGACTAGAAGTGACAGTGGTCCGCTCAACTGGCTTGTCCCACTTCTGAGAGCCATTGTTAATGAAGGGAGTGTGCCGGATGGAATGTGGACATGATGGTCAGAGTGAGAGCAGTCACCTGGGCTCCTGAGGTGACTGTGGCACTAGAGGCACCTCTCTCCCTGCAATTCCAGCATGCTGTTTGTAAATTAATTTCTAACAGTTGTAGTGGCACATGATTCACATACCATACAATTCAATGGCTTGACTCGATTAAGAAGAGTTGTGCCATCATCATCATAATCGATTTTAGAACAATTTCTTCCTTCTTGTACCCATTATGATGAGCTCCGCATCCCCCCCAATCTCCCCTGCCATAATCCTACGAAACTCTTCATTTAGATTTGTAAAAAAAAAAAAAAAAAACCGAAACAAAAAAACACCCCAACAATAGCAAAATTAAATACAGAAAACACGTAATCCAAAAAGAAAGAAAAATATACTAAAATCTAGAGTAAATAAAAAATTGGTCAAAAGGGGGAAAGAAATGAAAAGCCGTTCAAATGTAACCAACCTAGCAATAGTGGGTCATTCACTGGGGGATGCACGCGGTCTGAGGGCAGGCCTTTTCACATCCCTGGTCCATGGTCTGAGGGAGTTTACTGGAGGCGTGATCCCTGTGGGGACTCTGCGAATTGGCTTCTGGTGTTCACTGCCATCTACAGACTTCTGCAAACCCACCGCCCTCATGAAAGGACAGACAATGGGACGTCCTAGGGGGAATGTGACTCCCTAAAGATCACACCAAAAATTCCCTTTTCAGTGTTCTTTCCAGACATCAGGCGCCCCACCCCCACCCCAAGTTACCTCGAGGGACACATGGAGGAATAGCAGCCTGAAACGGGTGGAAGTACTTGCAAACATCTGGAGCTTTTCGAAAAGGCCAGTTTGTCTGTTACCAACCCACCCCAAATCCACTGTCATTGAGCTGATTCTGACTCACAGTGACCCTGAGCAGAGTTTCTGCGACTGCATCTTCCTGGGAGCAGGTGGCCTCATCTTTCACCTGTGGAGTGCCTGGGGGTTTGAATCGCTGCTCTTGTGGTTGGCAGACTGCTTGTCCCATGGCACCACCAGGGCTGCATCCTCGTGTGCCTGTCTCAGCTTGGGGAGGCTGGGGTGGTGGCGGAAGGGGGAGTCATTGGGCTGCTCAGAGATGAATTTCTGGGTCATTCTTTGTCAATTCTCTGAGCAGTGCCCCTCCTTGGAGGTCACTGGAGTCTTGCTGGCTGGCTAAGCATCCCTGCTGGGCAAGCCCTGGGGAGCTGGACGGCTCAGGACAGCGGTGGCTGCAAGCAAGGGTGGCCCTGGGCTCGGATTTCTCTTGCTTGGCTGATTCTGTGGAAAAACACCTTCCTGGGTTACCTCTCCCAGTGGAGGCCGGCTGAGCTCAGTGCGCCCAGGGAAGCAGCCTACAGTCAAAAGATATCCTGTCTTCCTGGGCTTCCTGGGCTTCCAGCCTCTGCCAGTTAGCGGAGTGGCCCATTAGCCATCCGCGTGTGCTTCTCTTGCAGCCTCTCTTTCTGGGTGTGAAGTTCTCTTTGTCTGTCCTCCCGCAGCAGTCCTTTTGTTATATATATATATATATATATAATGTCCTCCCTCAACAGTCCCTGTGTAAACTCTGTGTTTTATATATATATACACATACTGTTTTCAACTTTTCCCCTCATTGACTTCGGCACCCCCCAAATGTTACAAATGTATTTGGCTCCCCTTTCTACATGACCAACCCTCCCCCATGGGCTTCTAACAAAGGAACCTTCATGCCTCAGCAAGAAATAGAAAGGTGCCTGATATATGTTCTTTAGGGCAAAGAAATGCCCTTGCCAGCGAAGAGCATGTGCCGGAGGCGGGGCTATGCTGGAAAGTGCTCACGCAGGGGGCGGGGCTCTAGGAAGGTGGGGGACAAAGGCTAGCTTTCACTTGAGAGGTTCCCTAACTTGTGATCCTTGACCCACTCCAGCACCCCACACATTTAGGCTTGTCCCCTGTCACCCGGGTCTTGTTGCTGGAATTCCTTTCTCCTCCCTTCTCACTGAAATGCCTTTGCTTTGGGACTAGCTCGTCTTCCCTAAGCCCAAACTTCCAGCAGGGCAGGCTCCAAATCCAAGGCCCACGACCACAAGTGAGGGCTAGCAGGCATCTAATGTTGGCAAGGCTCCTTGGGGGGGCAAATGAGTCAAAGCCCAATCACTCCCCAAAAGGTTGAGCAGTGGAACTCAGCAGAGGGCCCAGAAGCTAGGTGTGGCCATCTGCTTCCTAAAGGGCCCCGCCTTGCAGACCCAAAGGAGCTCTTCCTCTCTGTGCACATGGAAGCACCCTCCATTGGAGTTGACTTGATGGGCGTGAACTCCTCCACTCACTGCCATCGGGTCGATTCTGATTCATAGTGACCCTATAGGACAGGGTAGAACAGCCCCTGTTTCCAAGACTAACTTTTCACAGGAGCCGGAAGCCTCATCTTTCTCTTGTGGAGTTGCTAGTCGCCAGTGATCTAGAACTGCTGACCTTGTGGGCAGCAGCCCCACTCATAACCCACTACGCCAGCCAGGTTCCCATGGCAACTAACAAACAATAACGATATGTGGAGAGCATAATCCATTTTGCCAAAATGCTTGCTCGTGTATTGATTGCATTTGCTCTTCCCTGCAGCCAGGGGAGAATCAAGTTCCCATTGAACAGACGAAGAAGGCGAGGCTCTAATTTGAACCCAAGTTGCTTTGATGCCACTAGACTCCACTCAGGGGCAGTTGCCCCCCGGGTATCCTGTGCCAAAGGAAAGGGGGGTAGGCGTGAGGAGAGCCAGTGTCAAATGATGGAGGAGATAGGCACACACCCAAGACACCTGACAACAGGTACTCAAATGCTCGGCATGGCATTCTGTACAATGACCTGTGTGCACCACCAGATGAAGGGATAGAGGACGTGCTTTCTGTAGATCCACCTAAAGAGCAAAGAGACTCTGTCCTAGATGGACCTTGAAAACATTCCACTCAGCCATCTCAGTCAGCCACGAGAGAACCAATGTTGCATGAGCTCACTTACCATAGGTTTATGCCAAAAACTGGCACGGAGTACATTTCTTGCCATCCGCTAGGGAAGACCGGTTTCACTCAATCTCATTCTGTGCCTGGGTATGTTTCTTGTGGGGAAGGGGTGGCGTGGGCAGAGGGGTGGTATCTTAAAATAGCTCTGGCATAGCAATCGGCAAAAAATCACAAATCAAAACATGTACAATGAGCATTGTTTGTGCACAATCTGGTACACGATGTGTCCAGCATGGACAAGGGCATGAAGACCAGGTGGGGAGTGACAACTCCATCGGGGAGCAGGGTTTCCTTTTAGGGTGATGAAACTATTTGAAACAAGGCGGTGGTGGTGGTGACACACTATTGTGAACGTGCTGAATGGAGTTGTTCTCTGTAAAACAATTTGCTTCTCTGTTAGGCGAATCTCACGTTGAGTTGAAAGTGCAGGGAGGCGATGCTTCCCCTCTGTGGCAGCAGGCACCAGGGCATATGGGAGTGCTAAGAAGAACAGAAACCAGGGGCCCTAACAAAGAACCGGGTCCTGGGGATTGGGGCCTCTCTGGTGACTTGAGATGGCCCCATCCCATTGGCTTTCCTGTTTTGGGGGGGTGCAAAGCACTTGGGGTGGGGTTTCTGAAGAGCGGGGCGGAAGCAGCCACTGCACTGTAACTCCCAGTTTCCGACTCCATTGACAAGGCCCTCCCCACGGCCATTCCAGCATCCCGGGCAGCATACAGCATTCCGAAGCCCAGGGAAAGAGAAACAGCCAACTCACTCAGCCCAGAACTCCTCACACCCACTCACCTCTCTTCCTGCTGGTGGCAAGTATATTTAGAGTCCTGAGCTCATGGTGTTAAAGCATCTGTCACCCGCCTGAGGGCTGGCAGGAAGTCAGCTCACACTCAGGCAAGCTTAGGGGGATGCGGGGCCTCTGGCAGTGCTCTCTTCCCACTAATGCCCATTCCCTCTACCTGCCAACCCTTTCTTCCTGTTCAGAGCCCCATGTAGGTGGAAGACTCGGCAACCCCTTCTCTTGCTCTGCTTGGAGAAGCAAATCTATCTTTTTCTCTTCCTAAAGGAAGGCAGATTGCTGCTTTTCTATGTTAGTCACTAAATCTGGTGTTATCTCTGAAGTAGCTTCAGTCATTGGCTTGATGGCTTCTTTTAGTGGCTCAAGGCAGTGCTAGTGGTTGGTGAAGTCCATACAGACATCAGTTGAGATGCCCTGAGGCAGAAGACTGCTACCGGATTAGCCCAGGAACTGGTTTAGCTACTGGTTTAGCTAATGAAACAATTCAAGAACCAATACCTAGGGAAACAACAAGAGATCTAAAATTGATGGCGAGGAGGGTGTAGAATGCCTGATGGCATTCGATCAAGTGCAATGTAGCCGAGAGGAAGGACAGAGAGCAGCATGAAGGTTGATCATGATAGCAGGACAGGAGGAAAGTAAAAGGAAATTGAGGAAAGAACTAGGAAGCAAGCAACATTTATAGAGGTATACACATAGGCATGTACATGTCTAAATATATTAATATATAACAATAGGGATATAGGTCAATGTGCATATAGTTTTAGATTAAAAATGTGATATTGGACCTCTACTCAAGTCCTCCCTCAATGCAAGAACTCTTTGTTCTAATAACCTGGTATTCTGTGATGCTCACCTTTCCAACACAATCGCTGAAGACAAAATCGGTGCATAAGCAAATGTGGTGAAGAAAGCTGATGGTGCCTGGCTATCAAAAGATATAGCATCTGATGTCATAAAGTCTTGAAGATAAACAAGCAGCCATTTAGCTCAGAAGCAACAAAGCCCACATGGCAGGAGCACACCAGCCTGTGTGATCACAAAGTGTCGATGAGATCAGGTATCAGGCATCAACAACCCCAAACAACCATTTTGATGTGAATGAAGGGAGTCAGAATGGAGACCCAAAGCACATCTGTAGACAACTGGACATCCCTGCACAGAGGGGTCACAAGGAAAGAATAAGCCAGCCAGAGTGCAGTATAGTACTGACAAAACACATAACATCCCTCTAGTTCTTGAATGCTACCCCCCCCCCCCACTATCATGGCCCCAGTTCTACCTTACAAATCCAGCTAGACTGGAGCATTTACACTGGTACAGATAAGAGCTCTCAATACACAGAATCCAACATAGATAAACCCTTCAAGACCAATAATAAGAGTAGCGATACCATGAGGGTAGGAGGAAGGGGGAAGAAGGGGGAGAAAGGAGTAACCAATAGCAATGATCAACATCCCCCCCCCCACCGCCTCACCAGGATAACAAAAAACAGAAAGTGTGAGTGAAGGGAGAAAGTGGATGGTGTAAAATATGAAAATAGAAATAATTTATAAATTACCAAGGGTTCACGAGGGTGGGTAAGTAAGAGAAGCTGATACCAAGGGCTCTAGTAGAAAGTGTCTCAGAAATGATGAAGGAAACTTATATGACATATGTACAAATGTGCTTGATACAATTGAATGAATTATTATAAAAGCTGTAAGAGGAACCCCCCTCCCCCCAAATGATTAAAAAAAACATAGCAAAGTGCAATAGAAAAGGCCTAAGACAAGAGACTTGAAGGGAAGGTGCAGGAGGTTGTAGGAAGGAGCTGGAGTCTTGGAAAATAGGTGAGACTTGGGATGAAGCTGAGAGGAGTGGCCGGGTCTGTCAGGGGACGGGGGTGGCCTAGCATGAGCAAGGGGCCAGAGGCGGGAGGATACTGGGCAGAGGTCAGTGGTTTGGAATTAGGTTGAGTGGGATCAGATTGTGGTAGTTGTTGGGTGAGGTGGAGTCCATTCTGACGCATAGCAACCCTACCGATATACAACTGAATGAAATCTGGGTGGCCCGGCGCCATCCTCACAATGGTTCTGATGTTGCAGACGCTATATCAGTCCATCTTGTCCAGGGCCTTGCTTTATCTCGCTGCCCCTCCACTTTACCAAGTATGATGTCCAAATGATCAACTTGTCAAATTATGACCAAGGGCTTCCTCTTTGCTGTTCTCTCTATATGCAATAGAGGAGTATGGAAATGTTCTGAAGAGACTGATGACACACTACCAATGCAAACAAGGCTGGAGTGGAGGCATCCAGGATCCTGAATACATCGCTGGATTGCAGGAGGGAGAAGAGGAGAGTCTAGTTTAGAGACACTTACATAAAAATGGAGAAGGGAGAGATAGCTGAAGGTTGTACCCCAGGATTTGACCATTTGTGTTGATAGAGGACATTAAGGGGAGCCCAGACCATGAAAATCCGTAATCACCATGATGACCCAGGGTTCCTGTGAGATTGCTCACTCAGCAAAGAGATTTGTTGTTGGGTCTTGTCAAGTCAATTCCAACTTAGAGTAATCCTACGTACAAACAGCATGAAACCCTGCCCTGTCCAGCCCTGCACCACCCTCACAATTGTTCCTGTGTTCCAACCCATTGCGCCGGTTGCTACAGGCATTGTGGCAATACATCTGGTTGACGTTCTTCCACTTTTATCAATGCCCGTCTACCAAGAATATTGAAAATACCACGGGCTAATAAAAGACAAACAATTCTGCTTGGGAGAAGTATGGTCAGCATGCTCCTTAGAGGCAAGGATGTGGGCAGCAGGGCTAATATCACCTTTCAAATAAGACCCAGGTGAACATGGACATGCTCCCAAATCAATGAAGCTTTCACCAAGATCATGGAAATGCTGCACACTGCCCCGCCCCCCAATAATAACAACAACAACCAGTTTTTACAATGATCAAGTGTCCTTTTTAAAAAAAATCTTTTTATGGGGGGGCTCACACAACTCTTATCACAATCCATGCATACATCGATTGAGTCAGCACATTTTTACATTCATTTCCCTCATCATTCTCAAAACTTTTGTCTCCACATAAGCCCCTGGCATCAGCTCCTCTCCCCCCACATGAACCCTTGATAATTTATAAATTATTATTTTGTCATATCTTGCCCTGTCCGACAAGGGAACAAGTGATCCAAATTGGTGGTGAGGAGGGTGTGGGAGGTCTGGTAGGGCATGACCAAGGGTAATGTAACGAAGAAGAATTGCTGATGGTGGGGACTGAGCATGATAGTGGTGAATGGTAGTGGAACAGGAGGAAAGACAAGGGAACTAGAGGAAAGAGCTGGGAGGCAAAGGGCATTCATAGAGGTCTAGATAAAGACATGTACATATGCAACTATATTTATATAATTATATATGAGGATGGGGGAAATAGATCTATGTGCTTATATTTATAGGTTTAGTATTAAGGTAGCAGGACATTGAGCCTCCACTCAAGTACTCCCCCAATACAAGAATACTTTCCTCTATTAAATTGGCATTCTATGATGCTCACCTTCCCGACACAACCGCTGAAGACAAAGTGGGTGAATAAGCAAATGTGGCGAAGAAAGCTGATGGTGCCCGGCTATCAAAAGATATAGTGTCTGGGGTCTTAAAGCCTTGAAGGTAAACAAGCAGCCATCTAGCTCAGAAGTAACAAAACCCACATGGAAGAAGCACACCAGTCGGTGTGATCACGAGGTGTCGAAGGGATCAGGTATAAGGCATCACCAGAACAAAAAATCGTACCATAGTGAATGAGAGGGATAGTGCAGGGTGAAGACCCAAAGCCCATTTGTCGGCCACTGGAGATCTCCTTGCAGAGGGGTCTTGGGGAGGAGACGAGCCAGTCAGGGCACAATGCAGCAACAATGAAACATACAACTTTTCTCTAGTTCCTAAATGCTCCTCACCACCCCCCCACCCCCCCGCCATCATGATCCGAATCCTGCTTTGCAAGTCTGGCTAGACCAGAAGATGTATACTGGTACAGATAGGAACTGGAAACGCAGGGAATCCAGGGTAGATGATCCCTTCAGGACCAGTGGTGTGAGTGGCGGTACTAGGAGGGTAGAGGGAGGGTGGATTGGAAAAAGGGAACCGATTACAAGGATCTAGATGTGACCTCCTCCCTTGGGGATGGACAACAGAAGTTGGAATCTTAAACGGTGTGGTTCGGCACTTAAATTTGTGTGCAAGTGACATGGCTAAGTGTTTGCTATCACATTTCAAATGCAAACCGTCTCAGAAGGTCTGTCTTAATGTTTTGTTTTGCCTTTTAGAGGGGCTTTTCTATTGTGCATGGGGTAAAGGTTTACGGAGCAGGTGTGAGCTTCCTGTGCAAGGATGCACAGTTTACGCTAGTTGATAGCAGTCCCCACCAAGTAACATAACATCACATCACATAACAACATCACATCACATAACATAGCATAATAACGTAACGTAACATCACATCACATCACATAACGGTCCTGTCTCCAACCTTCCTGTGTCCTCGTCTTTCTGTACGGCACAGAGAACCTCTCCAAAGTGCCTGTACACACTGCTCCCTCCCAATTAAGGCTCTGCTTCGTCTTAAGAGCCAGAGCCCTCAATAAGTGGCCATAATCACCTTGTCTTTGATAACTGAGAGTTGGACAGGGCCTTGGGACCATGATTCTGAACTGGAATTTCAATTGTCCAAGACGTTGGAGGCCTGAAAGGCCAGGGAGGGGGCTGAGTAGGTGTAGACCTGAGAGCCTCTCGGGGACTGGCTTCTTTGTATATGTTCTGCTCGCAGCTTTTCCGTCCTCCTAACCCGGCCTTCCTCCCCGAAGCTGTGGTGCCCACGGGAACGCAGCAAGCCAGCAGCAGGCCCTCTTCCACACCAGTGAAACGCCCTTCGAAACGGAGCGCCAAGGTGACGTGTACACCTCAGCTTGCTCTCTAAAACGTGATGTAAGCAGAACAAAGCAAAAAGTCAAGACTGCATGCTTGCAGCAGAAAAAGAATGACCTTGTAGGACAGGGAAGAAGAAAGCCAATATCGTGTGCGGTAGGCGCGCCTCCTAGACATAGCCATGAGTGTGCTGGGACAAATGCTTGTGGTCTCTTTCCTCTCCATTTGCTTATGTTTCCTGCATTGTCAAAATGGAGACCCCCGCCCCGCCCCTTGGACGTTGCGGGTGTCCTGCATTTTTCCTCCTGTCTTTTGTGAGCCTCTCCCCCACCCCCACCCCCTCCGTGGCTGTGCAGCCCCGTGACCCACGTGGCGGCGAGTGGAAGGCCTGCCCTACAGGGTTTCCTAAACTTTGTTTTTGTTGGTTTGATTTTTCCTCCAACACGGTCTGACCGGGAACTGGGTGAAAGCTTGCTGAGTGGCTAATCGGTTTTACACTCCACATGGAAGCACATTTTGTCTCTTCCCGTGTATCATTGCTTATCTCAAATGCCTTCTCGGTGCTTCCTGTCTCTGGTCTTCCTCCTCTCTTCCCCTGCTGAAGGTCACCCTTGAGTAGATTGTGCTCAAAGGCTGGACTGCTGTGAGGTGTGCCTCCCTCCCTTCCTTCTTTCCTCCCTCCCTCCCTCCCTCGGGCCAGCAGTCCCCGAATAGAGCTGCCTGTGGTTTGGCTGAAAGCCGAGCCTTGGAGCTGAGTTCAGTTCCAGGCCAGAAGGGTGCCTGTGGCCCATAGTCTCCGGAGTTCCACCAGACTCTGTCCAAGCAGTAAGGCTGGTCTTGGGATGACTTTGAGTTTTATTCCACTCCTCCCCACCCCCTGCGCCCCCACCCCCCATGCAGAACCTTCTACTGTGATCCCTTGCAGTGTGGTAGGCAGTGGTGGCCAGGCACCATCTAGTTTTTCTGGTCCCAGGGTCCGGAAGCCTGATGTGGGTGTGTCCCGTTGACCTGTTGGATGGATTGTTTCTGTGTGTGTGATTTTCTTCATGGTTTTTTCCTCCAGACACAGAGAGGCCAAGGGCTGCCCTTCAGGCAGCCAGTCGCTCACAAGTTTGAAGACCCCAGTTGCTGTTCACCAAAGTAGGATGTCGAACCTCGTCTTTCTGTTCACTGCCGTGCCAGTTGACCTAGGTGCCCCCTGAGTCTAGCATCCTGAGCCCCCTAAGTATTTGGCTATGTTTAATAAGTTTTCTGTAATGTTGTTTCCTGTATGCTCCACCGCATTCATGGGTAGAGTTGCAACAAAGAGAAAGAAAGACCCATGTTGAAATAACTGTTGTCAAGCCTACATAAAAAAACATTTTAAAATCATTTTATTGGAGCCTCGTACAACTCTCATCACAATCCATCGTGTCATGCACCTTTGTACACTTGTTTTTGTGTGCACTGCTGTGCCATTTGACTTGGGAGCCCCCTGAAATCACACCTCATAGGGTTTTCTGGTCTGACGTCTTCACTCACTGGAGCAGATCAGAAGGGATTTCTTCCAAAGATCATCTGGGTGTTTTCCAGCTGCCAACCTCTTGAGCCTACAAGGGTCACACCGAGCTAGAATCAACTCAACAGCACCCGACGACAACGCCCACAGAGGTGTGTACCCTGGAGCAGTTACTTTGTTAGTTAGGCTCTTGCCCGGTTTTGTCATTCTTATTGTTGTTGTGAGGTGCCCTCGAGTCCATGATGACCCACAGCAACACCCTTTAACAGCAGAATGAAACACTGCCTGGTCCCGTGCCCTCCTCACAATTGTTGCTAGTAGCCGGATCCTGTTGTTGCCGCCACTGTCACTCCATGTCCTTGAGGACCTTCTTCCTCTTTGTGCCGCCCTCCACTTTACCAACCACGATGTCCTTCTGCAGGGACTGGGCTCTCCTGACATGTCCAAAGTACGGGAGAGGAAATCTCGCTATCCTTGCTGGTAGTAGCGCACCAGTGGGGCAGTTGGTGCTCAGAGTTGTGATTCTTTCTCTGCTGATTCTTCGGTTTAGGTTTTGGGGAATGTGATTACAGGCTCTAAAGGTTTGGGGTATTCCTACTGCCATCTTGCCTGCCACAAAGGTTGAACAGTTGACATCGCAGCTCTTCCACAAGAAAAGTGTCAAAGGAGTGCCTTGCTAAACCCTGAAATGCACTTGTTCATCTCCCTTGCGAGGTCCCGTGTTCATCCATGTGCCAGAGCCCCGCTTCCTCTACCAGGACGGGGGTCGCTTTTTATGATTCCACAGACCCAGACTTTCTCCTCTCTGTTCGTGTTTCCTTTTCTGACTCCCTCTCTGGGCTCTGCTCTCCTCCAGGTCCAGGTGTGGGACACGGCGGGTCAGGAACGCTTCCGGAAGAGCATGGTAGAACATTACTACCGCAATGTGCATGCCGTGGTCTTTGTCTATGATGTTACCAAGATGACATCCTTCACCAATCTCAAAATGTGGATCCAGGAGTGCAACGGGCATGCCGTGCCCCCCCTTGTCCCCAAAGTGCTTGTGGGCAACAAGTGTGACTTGAGGGAACAGATCCAGGTACCCTCCAACCTAGCTCTGAAATTTGCTGACGCCCACAACATGCTCTTGTTTGAGACATCAGCTAAGGACCCCCAAGAGAGCCAGAACGTGGAGTCCATTTTCATGTGCCTGGCGTGCCGTTTGAAGGCCCAAAAATCCCTGCTGTACCGTGATGCTGAGCGGCAGCAGGGGAAGGTGCAGAAACTTGAGTTCCCACAGGAAACCAACAGTAAAGCCTCCTGTCCCTGTTGAAACCACATGGTGTAAATACAAGCTAAGGTTCCACTGGAATTTTCTTCTTTCCCTTTTTTTTCTTGTTCTTTTTCTCTTGTGCCTGCAGTCAAGCTGACACCACTTGTTTCCATACAAGTTGCTATTACAATAAAAATTTGTATAGATTATAACATGCCTTCGTGTCTTGCTTTCCTCTCAGATGACATTTTTGTTTGGGATGAGAAGAGGCGACTGGCCCTACTAAAGTAGCAGACCCGTGCCAAGATACAGCCCCCCTGCCAGCTTTCTCTGCCACCTGAAATGCTCATGGTTTGTGTCACTCCTTTGGGACTCATTCTTTCTCTCTGTTGGCTCAGTGGGAAGGAAGAAGCACCTGGAGGGGGATGGGCCCCAGCCAGGTCTATTTTCTGAGTGAGGCATTGCAGGTGGAAGGTTAGGGACACCTTCAGGGGAGATGCTGACTCATCAGGATTCCAGGATTGTGTGCCTGCAATGTTGAAAGGGGGCTGCTTACTGGACCCCCTCCATCACCACCCCGTATTAATCAAAGTTCAGAAACAATAAGTCTTGAGTTGCCCAACAGACCCAAATGCTGTGTCCCGTTTTCCTTCAAGTTATCCCTGACCTCAAAAGTAGGGTTTGGCTTGGGTTCGTTTTGTTTCTTTACCCCTGTCCCCCTTTTTTTGGTCAGGCTAACAACTAATTGAGTCTGTCTCTGCTCTTTGCTGGGTGCCACAGAAGAAATGTAACAAGAGGTGGCTATGCCCCCTATCTTCAATTTCTTTATTATCGAGTTTCGGAATGATATGCCTGTGGAAACTACTTGAGAACCACAATGTGCTTTGGGGCCTTGATGCTGCAGAAGGTTCACAGAAAGAGAATAGAGCTTGTTTTATGTGTTTGAATGGAGCGCCCCGTTTGGGTTGGTACTGAACAGGGTGGGGTGGGTTAGGGATGGATTTAGTGGTTGGGCAGGAGGACAGGAGAGCAGCCACAATGGGGAGGCAGAGATGGGGGAGTGTTTGTTTCCCCACCACAGGGAGGCTAGGGTAGTTCTTGAGCAGTAGAGTCCCGTCACGTGTCACCTACATTCCGTCCTTCTTCCTATGGACGTGGAAGCTCTTGTTGGAATGTTAAAGTCCCAGAAGTAGCCAGAACAGGGAGAACTACAAAAGCCGCAGGGAAGGGCTGCTTCTTGTTAGAACTCCGCTGTGAGAAGATCCAGGTAGAAAGTTCTAGAACTCTTCCCCACTGTGGGGCTAGGCAGGTCAGACCCCAGATGTGCTCCCACCAATTCACAGCCCAGGCTTTTAACTGCTGCATCTGGGCAGCGCTTTTCCTCCTGCCCTGGTCCTGACCATCCGTTTTGCCCGCTTCTGCCTGACCTGACACGGGCAGGGCCTGGTCTTGGGACTCTGCCCAGTAAGCAGTTGCCACAAATTTGCTTCCAGCTCAGTGTGACCTCTCATGAGTCCATGGGGCTTCGACAGACTATTGTTCAGCTGTTGATGGCCAGGCCTTTTTGCCAGATGCCTCTGGGTGGACTCCACCCTTCCTGTTAGCTGCTGAGTCCGTTAGCGGCACAGCCCCCAGCAAGGACTGCATCTTTATCCCAGTTGACCCCCTCCAACGCCCTGCCCCTGAAGCTCAAGCAAACGCCTGTGCCTGTTGTCTGCTGCTGTTCTCTTCCGTGTGATGTGCCTCCCTTGACAGAGGGCCTGCCCCATGACCTGTGTCAGATTCCAGTTGCGGACTCCTTGTCCAGGGCATGCTTTGCTGTGAGGACATTGTTTGGCACCCTGTGGCCTGGCTTAATGGCTGCATTTCAGTTTCTGCATTGTGTGTGTGTGTGTGTGCGCGCGCGCGAGCGCGTGCTATAATCTTGATTCTCCAAGATATGACAAGACAAAGTCCTCCATCCCGGTCTGCCTCCTGCGCACCCACTGGGCGCACTTGATAAGCCCTGCACCCCCCCTCCCCCCCCTCCGTCCACGTGTCTTCCTCGTCCCCCCCCCCCAGTAGATTCATGACTGCACAGGGCAGAGTAACACTGCCCCCTAGAGTTTCTGAAGCTGTCAGATCTTTTTTTTTTTTCTTTTGGCGGAATTTTTTTTAGGGAATGAGAGGCAGAATGGGACAGCACCATAGTTTCTAAGAAATGATTCCTAAAATGCTCCGAATCATAACATGTGAACTATTACCAGTTTTTAAAACAATTTTATTGGCACATAATGCACGTCTTACACACATTCAATGGCTCAATCATATCAAGAAGAGTTGCATAATCATTAAGAGGATCCACTTTAGAGTCCTTTTCACTACTTCCGTGAAGCAACAGATGCGGCCAGACTTTCAGCTGCTGGATGCTTGAAGCACGGCGCCACTAGTAGACTGAAACAATACCCCACCCTCACAAAGGATTCAGGTATCAAGTGAGGAAAGAAAGAAATGAGCTCATCAGAGGCACAGATAAGAACTCTGAAGGCTGCGGCTGGGAGGGAGGGTGCCGGGAAGAGGCACGCATTGGACAGAGCTGTCAGCCAAGACGTTCTGAAAGAGAGCATTCCAGCAGGGCCGGAGTGCAGCAAATCAAAAGCACAAGGAGGGGAGGACCCAAGTGGAAGAGATAGTGGGAGTCTGGTGACTGGAGTAGAGTGCTGAAGACACAGAGAGTGGGAACGGCAGGGATGAGGTAGATGATGCCAGGTCACGTGGACTCCTGGGGGCCAGGCAGGGAGTGTGGCCTTAGTTGAACGTGGTGGGCATCCGGCAGGCGGTGTAAGCACCACCCACTATCTGTTTCTATGGCAAGACTGAGCAGCTCACTGACCTGCAAGGAGAAAAGCTTCCACATTTTTTGAGCCCTTCTGAAAGAGTCAAAGGGTGCCTGGTGGCAGAGTGGGTTGCAACATTAGGCTGCTAAGTGGACAAGGTTAGCAGTTCAAATCCACTTGTGGCTCTGCAGAAGGAAGACAGGGCTTTTTGCTATTATCAAGATCTCCTGTGTCGGAAAGCTACCGGGGCAGTTCTACTCTGCCTTATCAGACCACTGAGTGAGAAAGGGTAGGGAGTTGGGCTTGCTTTTTACAAAGGGATAGACACGCTTCCTGGGGACTCCTGAGTGGTGAGTTCAGGTCCCCCCACCTTAGAACCGGAACTCTGAAGCCTGTCTCAGACTCTTTCCGCATTTAATACCCATGGGCTTGCCATGGTTAAGTACCAATTAGCTTGTGTGCTAAGTACCAATTAGCATGCTTGCTAAGATTCCTTGTCTAGCCCCAGTGCAGGTGGCAGGGAGGTGCTTAGGTCTCATTTTGAGGGGCAGGGCTTGTACTCAGCTTATCTGCCAGAAGCCAACCCAGACAGCAGAGATCCCTGAGACATTTCTGAGAAAGGGGCAGGGGGGAAGGGTACTAGGGAAGCAGAATGTTTCCAGCTCATCTGGCTTGTATTTCTGGAACTCTCCAGGATGGCCACTATCTCTTCTCAACACTTTCTCTTCACTTGCCAGGCTTGTAGTCTTGGGGCTTTGCCTGTGTTATGGAGACCGGACCTGGATGGAGAACAGCCCAGGGCCTCTTCCTTGCCCAACACTGTGTGAAAGCACTGGACGTTCAGTCCCAGGAGCCAGCCCCTCCTCGCAGATAAGAAACCAGATGCAGTGGATGTCCTGTGAGATGGTGTCACTTGTCCCAGGGCAGAGGTGGGAAAGTAACAACTGTGCAAATTGGGACCCCAGCCAGGTCCTGCTGACCTCTGGGGATGACGGGTCAGCAAGCCGTTCAAAATCCACGTGGCCAGACATTCCTCTAGTAGGGTGCCCTGACCAGGTACCACCAAGGAACCCCTGCGCGGTCCTTGCCTTGAACAACAGCTGGGAGCCCTGCGGCCAGCTCTACTGGGTGCTCAGTTTCTGAGGTTGAAGGGCTCCCTTGGGACTCCCCCTGCCCCACACCTGCACATTTGCTCAGGCCACCGGATCCAGCTGGAGGCTTCTCTCGGCAGAGTACACTTGTCAGAGAACCCAAGGTCAGATGCTGCCCTGACCACTGTCATCTAGACTGGAACAATATTGGGAGGGAAACCCCAGACCAGTGGAGCAGTGCGTGTGTGTGCATGCATGTATGTGTGTCCTCGCTTCTCCTGCAATCTGAGCAGCAGCTGCAGAGATCAAACCCAAACCAAACTCACTGCCATCAAGTCAATTCTGATTCAAGGTGATCCGATAGGACAAGGTCAAACTGCCCCTGTGGGTTTCCAGAACTGCAACTCTTTTGGGGAGTAGAAAAATTAATTGCCCCAACTCCCCAAACCCACTCAACTGGCAATTTTGCATGGCTGACCTCCCAGTGAGCAGCGCAACACAGAACCACTAGGCCACCAGGACTCCTAGCTACAGAGAGGCTGGCAATCATTCTCTTGTAACATCTGAGGAAGGTGCCCTGGTGTTGCAGCAGTGAAGCGCTAAGCTGCTAACAGAAGAGTTGGAAGTTCAAATCCTATCCTCCCTACCCCCAGAAGCTCTGCAGGTGAAAGGCCTGGTGACACGCTTCCAGAAAGATGAATGCTAATAAGACCCGATTAGAAAGTTCTACTTCATCACATGAGATCACTATGACTCTAAATGGACCACACAACATCTGAAGAGAGAAAGCTTGCCAGGGCCTTGTCCCTCTCTAGAAGAGCTGGCCTTGACTCCTGAGCCACCCAAGGCCCTGGAAGACCCCCAAACCAAAACCAAACTCACTGCTATTGAGTCAATGCTGACTCACCCTACAGGGCAGGCTAGAACTGCCCCTTGGAGTCTCCAAAGCTTTTTTAAAAATTTTCAAAACTTTTATGAAAAATCATTTTGTTGGGGGCTCACACAATTCTTATCATAATCCATACATACCTCCATTGTGTCAAGTACGTTTGTGCATTTGTTTCCCTCATCATTTGATTTCTACTTGAGCCCTTGGTTATCAGCTCATTTTCCCCATCCCTCCCTGCTACCCTCTCCCTCATGAACCCTTGAAAATTTATAAATTATTATTTTGTCATATCTTATACTGTCCAACGTCTCCCTTCACCCACTTTTTGGTTGTCTATGCCCCAGGGAGGGGTTTATATGTAGATCCCTGTAATCTCTAACCCCCTTTATATCCCGCCACCCTCACCACTGGTCCTGAAGGGGTCATCTGTCCTGCATTCCCTGTGTTTCCGGTTCCTATCTGTACCAGTGTACATCCTCTGGTTTAGCCAGATTTGTAAGGAAAAATTGGGATCATGATAGTAAGGGGGGGGGAAGCATTTAAAAAACGTTTTTCATCCAGTTTTTCTTTGCATATATATATATGAACATCATTCCATGCATTAAGGATAGATTGTTTTAGTATTTTTTCTTGATATAATATTCACATAATGTACACATCCATATTTAAGTCGCTTTTAAGAGTTGTATACACATCATCACAATCTGTTCTAGTGCTCCCTCTCCCCTCCCATATTCATTGTTTGCTTCCCAATTCCTCTCATCCTCTCCACACATCTCCCTTCATTCCTGCCAAACCATTACATCAGTTACTGCCTCTATGCATCCACTCCTTCTGCGCTTCATCAACTGGGAAACCTTACTGAAACAAGAAAAACAGAAAACAAAAAGTGGAAAGCCTCATTTTTCTCAGAAGGAGCAGCTGGTCATTTTGAACTGCCCACCTTGCAGATCGCAGCCCAACGCATGACCACTATAGCAGCAGGGTCCCTTAAAAACTCCATGCTATGAAGTTGATTCTGACTCATAGCAACCTCAGCTTGATTCAAATGAAGCCGCCACTGATCCGAACACCTTGTTTTGACTCCAAGTACCTCGAAAAGCCACACCTCCCAGGGCTGATGCTGGGACCGTGGCAAGGCCACGGTGGGACTCCAGAGATGTCTCTAGCTTACTGCTTGCTGAATACTCGCACATAACCTACTGGGGTGGGGGTGGGGAGTCATTGGGAGCTTGTGAAAGTGCAGAATGGAGCCCTGCTGGAGCAGCTGCTCTGCGGAAGAAAGAGGTTTTCTACTGCTGTTAAGAGTTACAATCTCAGAAGTCTACCCTGTCTTATAGGGTCTCTATCAGTCAGAATAGACTCAATGGCAATAAGTTGTTTTGGTCCTGTTTTAAAGCACAGGTTCTTGTGGCACTAACCCCAATCCCTTGGATTCAGTAGATCTGGGGGCAGGTCTCAGGGGGAAAAAAGGGTTGTTTTTTTTTTTAATATATCATTTTATTGGGGGCTCTTACAGCTCTTATAACAATCCATACATCAATTGCAACAAACACATTTGTCCATATATTGCCATCATCATTTCCAAAGCATGTTCTACTTGAGCCCTTGGTATCATCTCGGAAAAAAGTTTTTAAGTGCTGTAAGTAAATAAATATCACATTTGCAAATGAGAAGTGTGGTTTTTAAAAGGTCAGGTATGCCGCCAGGTCTGTGTGCGCCTCCCTGCAGGCTGTCTGATGTAACCTCCAATCAGAAAGGGAGTTTCCCGAAACCCCGCCCCACCTCCGTTCAACACTGGCTGTGGGCCCCAGGGCAGTCTGGGTAAGGAGGACTCACAGCCGGATCGCAGGCTGGGAAATCAACGGAACTTCCAGTCCTTCCTAATGTCCTTGGGCTGTTCGCCTGAACCAAGTAGGTAGAGCCTCTTATAACCATGAGAGGCACCTAAATATTCATCCTAAATCTAAAGTTAAAACACTTCCTCTCTGGCCCGACTCTACAAGCAAACCATGAGTCTGTTACCTGGTTGCTGCGCGCCCCCTGCTGGTAGAGTTGGTGCAGTGAGGCAAGTGTTCCCGTTTCCCTGTGGGCTACATGCCTATCATGACCCCCCACCAGCCCAAAACAAACAAAAAAGAGCCTTCTCTGCTTCAAGTTAATTCCGACTCTCAGTACTCCTACGGGACTGGGCAGAACTGTGAGTTATCTGAAACCTTGTAGCAATTTTTGTTCATATATACGTGGTTGATGCACATTTTCATTGTTGCTGTTTGGTGCCATTGATTTACTTCAAACATTGTGCTCCTTGAAAACAGGAGCCAGACAAACATGTTCCTTATTAACACTTATTCACCTTTGTGCTGGAAATCTTAGTGTGAAATATTACATAACAAAATGACTTAAGAGTAATACAATTGGGAAAACAAAAAGCAAATTTCTCATTATTCACATATATAATAATCTATGTATAAACAAAGATGAGACAGTTTGAGACTGTACCTTTTTATTTTCCCCCTAAAACCACTTTATTGGGAGCTAATACAGATATCATACCATTCCATAGTTCAATCACATCAAGCAGTATTGTACAATTGCTACCAGTTTCAAGACATTCTCTTCCTTCTTGAATTCCTTAATATTAGCTCCCCTTTTACCCTCTCCTCTCCCGAGACTGTAAGTCTGCACAGGAGTAGAAAGCCTTGTCTTTCTCCCATGGAGACACTGGTGGTTTCAAACTGCCGAGGTTAGCAGTCCAACTCATAATCACTGGTCCACCAGGGTTGCTAGGAGCAAGAAGGGTGCCCTGAAGCTACCTCCCTCAAGTCTCTGGGACTTACCTCTCCTAAAGGAGTAGGAGGGGAGCAATTAAGAAGGCCCCCACCTGGCCAGGGAAGTAGATTTTGAAGCTGATTAAGTAAACAGGCTTGGTGGTCTTATGAGAAGCCACTGTGGACACAAAGGGAGTCCCCTGTCATGAGCCAGTTCAAAGAGAATGAGAAATGGACCTCATGCCCTGACCGGAGCCTGGCACATAATTGCACCCCCAGTAACGATGGAGACCCATGTACTTCATATTAAGGTAGGAGAGGAAGTCTAAAGGTATTGCTGCAAAATCACTCACTGCCAATCAAGCCAATTCTGATTCTTAGGTATCCTTTAGGACAGGGTAGAGTTGTCCCTTTGTGGGTTTCCTAAACGGTAACCCTTTACGAGCATAGCAAGCTTCCCTTTTTCCCTGTGGAGTGGCTGGTGGGTTTGAACTGCTGACCTTGTGATTAGCTGTTCAACTCGCAACCTACTATGCCAACAGAACTCCTAGAGACTTTTGTTCAACAAAAATATAAAACTTGAAACCATTGTTTCTCCACATAACCTCCAGTTAAGGCTATCCACTTCTAACGTGAATTTTCATCTCTCTAACCCTTCCCCGAATAATTTTGTGCTCCTCAATCTGCACCATGTCAAATCAACAGTTTGGCCATCATTGAAAATGCCTGACGGGACGGGATCATGGCTGTAGGGTGCATGGGGTCAGGTTTCCCAAGGAAATTCTCTTATCTTAGAATTACAGCCCTGAAGGCTGAGCAGGTACATTGTCTTGATGGAAGAAAGATTCCCCTACATGACCTTCCTGGCCTTTTGCTCACGAAAGCAGTTTTGATTTTATGTCTCCTGAGGGGACTTCTCTGCCTTTTGATTTTTACTGGCGTGCCCTAGCCCCACGAAGCCAGTTTTGATGGTTGTGTTGAAGGTACCCCAATAGGACCAAGACATGTGTATTACAGAGAGAATTTGTCTGCAACCATTCACGGATCACAGTTGTTGTTAGGTGCTGTCAAGTTGACCCCATGCACAACAGACCCAAACACCACTGGGCCTGTGTCATCCTCACAGCTGCAGCCCATTGCTGCAGCCCGTGTCCATCCCTCTTGCCGCAGCTCTTCCTCTTGCTCACTGCTCTGCTGCTTTACCAAGCTTCATGTTCCTCCTCGAGGGCCAGGTCTCTCCCTACAACATGTCCGAAGTACGTGAGACGAAGTCTTGCCATCCTTGCCACTAAGGAGCATTCTGGCTGTACGTCTTCCAAGGGAGATTTGTTCGTTCTTCTGGCACTCCACAGTACTTTCAAGGTTCTGATCGCAGAGACAATGTTTAAACACACTGTATGTGGAATAAGCCCACGCAGGCAGCTATGAACTGGAATGCTAGTCACAATGTTTTCGGATTGAATCTTGTACAAGAGGAAGCTTAAGGTAAAAGCAGAGACCAGGAGGGTGGAGGGAAGGTGAGGGAGAAAGGGGGAACCGATGACAAGGTTCTACATATAACTCCTCCCTGGGGGATAGACAGCTGAGAAGTGGGTGAAGGGAGATGTTGGACAGTGCAGAATGACAAAATAATAATAATATATAAATTATCAAGGGTTCATGGGGGAGGGGAGCGGGGGAGGGAGGGGAACACGAGGAGCTGATACGAAGGGCTCCAGTAGAAAGCAAATGTTTTGAGAATGATGATGACAACAACTGTACAAGTGTGCTTGAAACAATGGGTGGATGGATGGTGATGAGAGTTGTGCAAGCCCCGAATAAAATGACTAACATAACTTTTCTCATGTTTCCTTATTTTGTATTGATGCATCATAAAAGAAGTGCTTAACTTGATTAAATATTTTTTTGAAAGGACTTTCTTTTTTAAATAAATCATTTTAGTGGGGCTCATACAACTCTTATCACAATCCATACATACATCAATTGTGCAAAGCACACTTATACATTCGTTGCCCTCCTCATTCTCAAAATTCGTCTTCCACTTGGGTTCCTGGAATCAGCTGATACAAGATCTTTATATCCAAAAAGAAATAAAGAAACCTGACCTACTGGATCCTTACCCACCAACTGTTGATGGAAACCCAGATAGAGGGGAGGTCCTCCTAGAGCAAGGATGTCACACTGAGCACTAAGGCATGCCTGATCCAACCCACGGTATTTTTTATCGCCTCATATGCGTGGGAGCACTGGACATTGAATAAGGAAGGCTGAAGAAACAGAATCGACACATTTGTATTGTGGTGCTGGTCAAGAATTCTTCTCAGAGGCATGGATGGAGAGACTTCATTCGCCTAATGTACTCTGGACATGTTCTCAGGAGAGACCAGTATCTGAAGAAGGACATCATGCTTGATAAAGTAGAAGAAGGGCAGCAAAAAAGGAAGGTCCTCCAGGAGATGCATGAACATAGTGGCTGCAATAGTGGGCTCAAACCAAAGAACAATTGTGAGGCTGGGACAAGACCTGGCAGTGTCATTTTGCTGTGCGTCTGGGTCACTACGAGTTGGAACTGACTCGATAGCATCTGACGACGTCTTTCAGTGGGAAGGATGCTGTGTTAGGGCGGTCTGACTAGATAAACAAACCTAGTGACATTCATATATGTGCAAGAGAAAACTTTATATTTGGGAGTAATTCTATATCAAGCAAACATCCCAGCCCAGTCCACATCAAATCTATTCAGTCTGATACTAATCCATAAGTCTGATACTAGTCCGTAAGTCCCTCTTCAGACTCACGCAGCCACCTGCAGGGATGTAGAATGCAGGAACATCACAGGCCGGTGGGTGCAAGGCTGTGTGGATCCAATGGTGCAATTCATCACAGGGTTCTGGTGGGCCTCAGCATGGCTCACCAGCGGGAAGGTGAAGGAGAGAAAGGGGTGGGGGAGGGAAGAGAGAGAGAGAGAGAGAGAGAGAGAGAGAGAGAGAGAGAGAGAGAGAGAGAGAGAGAGAGAGAGAGAGAGAGAGAGAGAGAGAAAAGAGGAGAGTACCTCCAGAGAACCATGTATCTGATTGACAGACTAACCTCCACCCATATCTTCTTATAGGTGCCATGTTGGCAGAAAAAAAAAATCTACCTATCATAGGTGCTGTCAAACCTAGCCTGGTTTGGGGGCTCTACATTCAGCAGATAAAATGGATTGAGCATCTTGGTTCTACTTACTACTACTCCCTGCCTGAGTCCATGTGGACTGACAGCACCCCTGTGGGTTTCTGAGACGGTCAGTTTCTGGGAGTAGAAAGCCCAATCTTTTTCCCGAGGAGCTGATGGTGATTTCAAACTGCCGACCATGCAGATCACAGCCCAACTTAAAACCACTACCCCACCAGGGTTCCTAATAACTACTAGTGTGTGCTTAATCTTCATAGCAGCCTCTGAGGCACACACAGACACCAAATGAGACCAGGGGTTAAACATATGAATGTCAAATTACAGATCCCAAAGCAAAGACTAACTCTTCAACTTCTTCTCTCAAGCCGGAGAGGAGGGCATGCTGAGGCTGCTGGTTCCATCTTGGCTTTACTGAGGACTAAGAAGCAGCTGGCCACTGGGGTGAGATGCCAGGGTTTGTTCTGGTAAAATGTTCTCTTCATTCAGGCTTTGGCCTAAAACCTGGGGCAGGGATTGCTGGGATCTGAGGAAGGAGCCTTGGTGGCAGAATGGTTTCCTGGTGGACTGTCAAACCGAAGAGCCAGGAGGTGGACTCCACCAGCCACTCCATGGGAGAAAGACGAGGCTTTCTACTCTCATAAACAGTTACCTGCTTGGAAAATTCTCGTTCAGCCCTGTCTTATAGGGTTGCCTTGATTCAGCATGGACTCGATGGCAGTGAGTGTGGAGTCCAGCTATAGACAATGGGGCTTTAGGTCTCTGGGTGAGGTGCTCAGTTGTCCATGGATCAGAAATGAGTTATGAAGAGTACAGATTCTCTCTTTAAAAACTAACTTGGGGTGGGAGGGAGGTGGGACAGGGAAATGGGGGTTCTGTAATATAAGGCATGAGTACTTGAGTGTTTCTTGATATCATTTAATTTTCAGAAAAACCCCTTGTCTCTAAAATGGGCTTGAAATTCCTTTTCACAGGATCTTGGGGGAAACTTTAAATGAGATCCAAACCAAACCTAAGCTTACTGACACTGAGTTGATGCTGATCTGTGGTGACCCTGTAAGACAGGGTAGAGTCTCCCAAAGTGTTGCTGTTAACGGAACTAGAGCCTCATCTTTCTCCAGTGGGGCGGCTGGTTGTCTCGAACTGCTGACCTTATTAACGCAAGTAGAAAGCCGTGTCTTTCTCCCTCGGAGAGGCTGGTCACTTTAAAATGCTGACCTTGTGGTTAAGCAGGCCAACATATAACCATGACACCACCTTTAATGAGACGATGCACGTGAAATGTTGCATAGGGGCAAACTTTTGGGTACTATCCTTTACCACTAGGAAGAGTGGAGGAGAAGCATCAATGTCTTTGAATTCAGTTATGGTGACGAATATTGACTATTCCAGGGACTGCCAGAGCAATGAATCCATTTGTTTGGGACAAAATACAGCTGGAATGCTCATTTGGAAGTAACAATGATGAGACTTTAATCTCACAGACTTTGGAGAAAGACATCATGCTGGGTAAAGTGGAGGGTCAGTAAAAAAGAGGAAGGCCCGCAAGGACAGGGACTGACCCAGTGGTTGAAGCAATGGGCTCAAACAATTGTGAGGATGGTGCAGGACCAGACAGTGTCTCACTCTGTTGTACATTGAGCTGTTGCGTCACCCACTTAACGCCTGCCACCTAACAAGAGGAGGACATCAGAAGAGCCCTGGTGACAGTGGTTAAGTACTCAACTGCTCACTGAAAGGTCTGTTCTGTGGTTTGAAGCCACTAGTCGCTCCGCAGGAGAAAGCTGTGACAGCCAAGATGGCAGTTCCACATTGTCCTATAAGCTCACAATGAATCAGAAGCAACTAGAAGGCAATGAGATTTTGGGGTTTTAGGAAATTTTAAAGAATTTTAAGGTCTCCCTCCACCCTGATCCCAATCATTCAGTTAGAAAAAAACAGCTGAGTTGACTAGATTCATGTTTGATATTCAGAAGAGGTCACAGGACCACATAGTGAGTGAGAGCGCTGGATTTTTCACTCTGGTATTCTGACTCTTGGTGACATTCTTTCCATTGCACTTCACTTAGAACGAAACTGGAAGTGGCTGAGGACAAGGCCAACTTTTCAAATCGCTTCACATTTATTCCACCAATAAAGTGGACAACTGGGCTAAGTAGCCTCGTTTTCTTTCCATGCTGGAAGTAACTACAGATTGACCAAGGATTCTTATGCTCTGAAGATCTGCTATATTTCATTCTCTATGCCCCCCAAAAAAAAACAATCAAACAAGCAAACAAAAAGCAACTGGTCCAACATCAAACTTTTAGTTCTATTCTGTTATAACGAGTCTCTTCAGGTTCAGACCTAGAAAAGATGAAGACTGGGGAAGTCAGAAATTAGGTGAAGAGTCGGACCCATTCCATGACTGAGCCACCCCATCTCAAATCTTGTCAACCCAAGGTTCCAAGGGAAAGATCGCTTGCGTAAAGCACCCATGGCAGTGACACGTTGTCACAAAACTAAGAGTATGTTGAATAAGTAAGTAGCCAAGATTTGGGGAAGCATTGAATCTTTAGTAATAATAATACACAAGAAGTTTTCAGTAAAAGGATACTGGTCAACAATGTTTTTTGGGGAGTGGGTGGAGGACAATGTTCTCTGACCTCCCATGCCTTTTTAAAGGGTTTGCTTATCTTGATAAAGAATGCACTGGGCTGATGACTGAAAGGTCAGCAGTTAGAAACCATCAACCTCTCCTAGGAGGAAAGGCGAGGCAGTCTTGGAAACCCACAGGGGCAGTTCTAGTCTTTCCTATAGGGTCACCATGAATGGGCATTGCCTTGATGGCAGTTTTGGGGGGGCCAGTGCTGGTGGGTGGCTATTAAAACTCCTGAGGAGAAGATTCCCTGGAGGGGTGGTTTCCAGGGTGTTCTCTCAGTAGTAGCAACCCCAAACCATATCCCCACTGCCATTGAGTCAATGCTGGCTCATAGCGAGCCTGAGACATAGTAAAAATGTTTGAGGCTGCCAATCTTTATGGAAGCAGACAGCCTCATCTTTCTCCCAAGGTGGATGGGAACCTCTTACAGCTAAACATAGCGTGACAGTAACATTTATTGAACATATATTCTAATGCTTAAACAGCAACCTCGAGAGAAAACAAGTATTGTCTTTCCCTGATGAGGCAGTGGAGGCTCGGCAAGGTTAACAGATGGTGAGACACACAGCTCGTTGTACTTTAGGGCTGCGCTCCCTTCACGGCATAGCGCTCCCCCGAGACGCAGACACACAAAGCAGAGGGTACCTTCTCATCTAGCCTTAGACTATGGAACTGTGGGCCAGTGACAGCCAGAATGGCTGTCTGTCTCAGAAGCAAAAGGCAAGGGACCCTGTGGTTGAGAGGCTGTGAACTGGAGAGACTTGGCTACTTACTGGCTGAGGAGAGGTGTTGCTGTGGACCAATGACTGCGACATAACCTGTGGTAAGCTAGTAACTTCCTTCATAGACCTCCATAATTGCTTGTAGTGTGTGTGAATTCTGTGTGGCCACTGCAATAGATAATGGCCACAGAATAGGTAAAGGATGGAGGGAGGCGTCTGACCCCTACCCGGTGGCTGTAGGGAAGTCGGAGGTGTTAAGAGATGGCCTCCGATGCTGCTGACTGTAGTCCTTCTGGAAGTTACTGGAGACAGGCACTCAAGTGGAATGAACTAAGGGCTATATGTCACCTTCAAGGACCTGTGTAAAATTCGTTTTTAATGGTGACAAATAAAAGATCTTATTTGCGGAGAAAAGAAAAAAGCTACAATTGCAAGGCAAAGTACCGTGTTTCCCCGAAAATAAGACAGTCATAGTTTTCCTCGACACACTATGGCTTATTTTCACGGGATGTCTTATTTTTAATAAATATGGTGTAACAATCTACATGTACTCACATATGCCATCTTCTTCTGGAACATGGGCCCACAGTGCTGAATCAAACGGCAGCCATGGCTTTCCTTCTTCCCCGAGGACACAGTACCACCTAAAGCAGAGCATCCTGCTCCTCACTTCACGGAGACTGTTACTCTCACTGTCCGTGTCTCCCTCTCTGCCTCAGCTTGCAGCATGCACAAAACGACCGGGACCTGACAGGGGGAGCCGACCTTGTTGATGGGGCTGCCCACACCCCTCCAGTCACCTCCACAATAGCAGCTGACACTATGGGGCAGATGAGACGGGCTGCCCGTCTTTGTGACCATGCAGCGCCAGTATGCTGCAGAGCCACGCCTATCACTTTGTCTTATTATCGGGGGATGGCTTTATTGTGCAAATACTTAGAAATCCTGCTATGTCTTATTTTATGGGTATGTCTTATTTTCGGGGAAACACGGTAGGCTGGAGCCTAGGGCTTCACTGAAAAGGTTGGAGGGTTGACACCACCTAGAAGCCCCACAGAAGAAAGGCCTGGGAACCTACTTCTGAAAAATCCGTCATTGACAACCCAATGATGTAGTTGTACTTGTCAAGGGGTCACATTATTTTCATCAGATAAAAATATGCAATAAACAGTATCATGAATGGCAGAAACACATTAATGGTATCTATGAAGGCTCACACTTGCAGTGTTTGTCAAGTCCTGGTTCTAAGAGCTATATATAGATGAACTGCTCTCCTTCTTTCATTAGCCCTAATAAGTGTTATGAAAATCTGCATTTTACAAATGAGAAAACTGGGGCACAGGAGTCAAGTCAAAAGCCCCCAGTCACACACTGGCAAGTTTACAGCAGTCTGGGCTCATAACCACTCCACCACGCTGACCGTTCTTAAGGGTTTCCTGTGGACTTGGTTAGCAAATCTCCTCGGCTTCTTAGCAAGCTGCTGAAGGCTTGAAGTATTTGAGATGAAGTCGGTCATTTATAATTAAGTCAAAAATAGTTTCAAGAAAAGCAGGTAAGTAGGTAGAGTGGTAAACTCAGCATGAGTTACAAGGAAGTGGCAGGCAAGCATTAAGAACATTGTAAGCTGCATTGAGTTGTAAGTCATCGAAAGCAACCATGATTAAAACAAACAAAAAACCCTGGGTTTGTAGTGCTTAGACTTAAAAAAAAAAATTTGTGTCCCAACATAACTTTGTTCTTTTTTAGTATGTACTGAATGTAGCATTTTGGGATGTGCTTTGAAATATATGCCCCAAACTGTCAAACCTTTGAATTTAGCTTCTTTTAAAATATGTATTACACAGCCCATCTAAAGAAATTAAACATATCCTGTTAAACCCTCCATTCTCACCCACCTTGACCCCATTCTTGGTCTCCTTATAGTCGTTTTGTCTATTGGTGTGTAAAGTACATTACTTCTTGGTTCACCTTTTAAAAATGGTGATATTAAATATTTATCTTTGCAAGATTGAGCTTGCCAAGTATAATGTTTAGTTTTGTCCAAGTCTTATATTGTTTAGAGTTCTCATTGTTTTTATTGACACAATACTCCCTCTATACCAGAGCTTGTTTATGTATGCTAGTTTTTGGTTGTTCTAGGTATTGTGGAAATTGCTGCAATAGAGAAACATAACTGTGTACATGTCCGTGTTTTACACTTTCTTTCGAGTATAGACCCAGCAGAGAGATTGCTGGACCGTAAGGTACTGATTTACATTGAAGTATCACCCTAATTTTCATAGTGCTTACACAATTCTTCAGTCCCATCAGCAATATAAAAGCATCCCAATCTCTCCACCTCCTCTCCAGCATTATTTAGTGACTTTTGCCGAAAGTGTTGGGTGTGCAGTGTTCTTAGTTCTTTCACCACTTAATGCTAATGACCTTGAACCTTTCTTCCTATGGTTTTTGACCTCCTGGATACCTTGTTTGTCTTGTGCCTAGTTTTTCCATTGGATTGTCTTTTTGTGGTTAAGATGTTATTTTCGATAGATTTGGGAGATGAGCTTAGATTTTTGAAAGTCTAACAATGAGTCTACAACTTTCTGATATTATAAATAGAAGCATCTGTATGGCAACATGTTGAGAATTCACCGTCCCTTAGTGCAACAGGAAGGAGCCCTGGTGGCAGTGGGTACACAGAGCAGCTGGTAGTTTCCAATGAAAAAAGTGGCGGCTTTCTAGTCCGGGAAAGAATTATAGTCTCAGAAAGCCACAGGGGCAGTTTTGCCTGTCCTAGAGGGGTTGCTATGAGTCCGAATCGACTCTATGGCAGTGAGTTTGGTATGGTATGGTTTAGGTACATCAGGAACATCTCAACTGCCGGGATGCCCCCGAGTTTATCTTCCCCTTGTCTCAGTCTTTATCCCTCAGGTCATCTCGTCTCCTGACTTGTAGAAACACTATTTTACTGACAAGACTGAACCTCTGCCCTGAACTCCGAAGGCACGCATGGATCTCTCATGGGCATCTCCAACTCAAAACATGTCCCAACTAAAAAACCCTCCCTCATCTCCCCCCACCCAAAATCTGTCTTCCCAGTAAATACCAATACCTTCTACCCAATTGCAAAGGCCAACAGCTGCATTGCCCTCACCACTCTCGCCCCTCACATTCAAACCAGCAATGGAGTCTGTTGGTGCAATCTTCAGGATGGGTCTCTCCAAAACGCAACACTTAAGCACCTATGCAACCACTGTTCTAGATCAATCCTGATGACACTATTCTGTATGTTTACATTTCTTTCTTTTTAAAAACCATTTGATTGGGAGCTCTTGCAGCTCTTAACACAATCGATAAATACATCTATTGTGTCAAACACATTTGTACATATTATTATCATTTTCAAAACATTTCTACTTGTGTCATTGTATCTGCTCATTTTCTCCTCCCTCTCATGAGCCCTTGATTATGTTACACATTTTTTAATATCTTTGTTTTCTATATACTGAGGTATATAATATTCCTTTATATCTTTCTATTTCCAAGTAGATGCCAAAACTGGGCACTTGTATAGAAGGCCCTACATGGTCTATTTCATCTCTCAGGCCCCCATCTTCTACTCCCTCCACACCCAGAAAGTAGCTGTTTACCTACAATATCAGTACAGTTCGAATGTGGCTTACTGTAGTTCTCAAGAATGGCCCAGGCCGAGAAAGTATGGGCAAATGCAGAGTGGCATTATGTGAGTAACAATTTTTTCTGGATAAACGTTTGAAACTTGAAAAAATAAAAAAAAATAGACAGGAAATATACGACTCTGCCTTCCCTACAGGATATCAGTGCAAGTCTGAGTAAGAGAAATGACATCTTCCACTTAAGCCGTGGCTGAACAGTTACACAGAAATACCACAATGGGAAATAGTCTTAGAGCCTAGATGAACTCAGATAGTCTCAACAGATCACCCCCCCAACTTGCTCTTCAAGTTCTTCAGTTTGATAAGGCAATAAATTCCAGCTGTGGTTCAGAGAGTCAGGCATAGCCAATGTCAGGGGCTCTCTAAATACATACAAATTCTGCGATAAGGTGTGGACTTCTGTTTTGAATGATGCTGAATTCAGAGATGACAGGGCGTATTAAAAATAGATGCAGTGAAAACTGTGGCCTGTAAAAATACTGCCTCCTACAAAATGAGTAAGGAAAAAAAAAGACTTTTTTGTGCCATCTTCTATTCATCATTTTTTGAAAAGAAACATACAAGAGCCTTTTAAAATTTATTCTAGCAATGCAGAAATGACTGCACTGTTATGCCAGTACAGAATTCCCATAGAACGAAGCTTTTAACTGTAGCCACATTATCTTTATTATACAGCATGGAATAAACGAACTTTATAAAAAAATGACAAATCAGAGGTTGTTGCCTTCCTACCAGCATTCTGCAATAAACGCATTTTTAAACTCAAAATAAGAGCTGCATAAGGAAAAAAAAGAAATATCCCCACATCTACTACCGAGAAATGGGAGACTTCAGGAAATCATTCTCAGCAGATATAAGTTGGTAAAGGTAAAACAAATGTATATATTTTTCATTATAAATGACCAGGAACAATCTATTTAAAAATCCAATTAGAAAGATTCTGATGTTCCAGGAAAACACGACTTGAGATTGAGTGGGAACAACTCCTGAGCCTGACTACCTTCGTGGTTACTGAGCATATTCAAGAAGTCAGGGAAGTATAAATGGGTGCTGCAGGAAAGACTGCAAGATGCATTCAGGAGATAAAGCAAGCAGCCTTCCCTGAGACGAGCAAAGCATTGGTCCTCTTTACAGGAAAGAAACAACTGTACAAAGACTATACTTTTTATAGGAAGTCACTTCTTAGAAAGTAATTTCCAGGGCACTTGAAGAATTCAACTTTTATTAAAAAAATAAGTAATAACATCAAAACTGTTCAGCAAATCTCTATTCAAGGTAACCAAAATAAACAGACACCAAATTAAAAAAAATATACATCCATCTCTATATATATGGACAAGAAACAAGTGCATTTTTGGTCCTAATATTTTTGAATATATTATCTTTATCCAAAGCAATTACATTAATGGCTAAGAAGATACTGTGTATTAAATGTACAGAAATGTTTTGCCAAAGAGTTTGCGCCAATTCTTTGTATCTATGAACTCACAAATGGTTAGGATACTGAATAAGGATGGTTCCGAGACAGACAGAGGATGTCTTAAGTGTACAACTGTCAAATGTCGCTGTTCTTGTCATGTGCTGTCAATCTCTTTCCTGACTCATCGTGGTGACCTAGCAGTTAGTTAAAACTCTGTGTAGGAGTCTAAGGAAATTCAGAGTTCTTCACAGAAAAAAAAGCACGCAACAAAGTTTTAGACAGAACAGTATAAAAAGACGTATAAAAAATAGGCAAACCCATGCCAAAATAAAAAAAAAATCAAAGGCAAAACCAAAATTATTAAAATTTTTAAAAACCCAGAATATTAGTACTGTTGATTAATTCCTAAGGGCTAATAAATACTGGAGATAAAATTTCCAGTGACAGTACAAAGAGCTGTTAACTTTGGAACTGTCACTTGAGAAACTCAAGTTTCAGAATGTGAACGGGACCTCAGCCTCAGCACCTCCAGGAGCCTAGCTTTCTGTGGGCAGGAGCTAGAATGCTCCAAGCCCGACTCGGCAGCCAAAGCACTGCTCTGACAGACTCTTCTCAGTCAGAACCGACTCACAAGCTTAATATCATGAGCCCACTGTGCTCAATTCAGTGGGTTCTGAGGTCATCTTGGGCCCAGTCAGCACCAGTCTTCTGTCAGGCTAGCCAGGGATCAAGGGATTCTCCCTAAGGTGGGAATTCTTGAGGCCACAAACTATAGGAGGTCTCACAGTCAAATTATTCACATTCCTCGGCCAGAAAGAACAGCCATCAGTTGTGTCCATCGGAGGACACTGTCCAGGAGTACCCTGGATAGATTTGGAAATTTCTGTGTTGCTTCTGCATCTGAAAAATAGGAAAACAGAACAATGACAGACAAGGAATGGGGGGGGTTGGGGGGGGGGAGCAAGGAGAGGGGGAGAAATGGCTACCTGATTTTAAAATGGTAAGACTTCTAGGAAATGGACCAAGAAGACTTCTTGGAAATGGACTGAGAAAGCAGGTCAGACAGAGAGATGCACCATCATAACTGTTTGGAATGTAATATTCGGGAGGGAAGTAAGTACACAGCAGAGAACACCACCAATCACTTTAAGCAAATTAAGAAAAGGCCCGAGCAACACAAGTAATTTTTTGGAAGAGGCCAACTGGAAGGAAAAACAACAATAACAACAACAACAAATAAACCAGGGGGATAAAAAAACAAACCCCGAAACATACGTTAAGACATGTTAACCTGACACAAAGATAAGGTGGAATAGGAATCTAGTGCCATCTGAAAGCTGAAAAGAGCTGAGTAAATGAGAGCTAGTGTCATGAACATGGCCGTTTAACTGCCTCTGTGTAAGAAAACACTTCACAACTGTGAACTTAGGAAATTCCAACTTGTCTTGCACCAGGTTGCACGAGCTCCATAGAGCAGGAATCTATTTCAACAAGCAGCTTTAAAACAAAAACAAAAACAAAATACTTTAATATTCGTCATTTCTCTTCATGATACGTTAAACAAATGTTAACAGTGCTAAAATCCATCAGAAGAAAACGCATGAAACAGAATAGGAAACTTACGCTGAAGCAGATCTGGATCTCAAGGGAGTGTCCGAAACTGAAAGGAAGAAGCAGAGTTTCAGATATTTAAAACAGTATACACAATGGGCATTGATTTAATACGTAAAGAACCCGTGATTGGGACAGAACAACAGGACTGGAATAAGTAGTTTTTAAAGAACAAGAAACAAATCCAAAGCATTACATACATACCACTCTCTTTTATAACTTGGCAGGTATGAGTTTTACGTTGGCTTAAGTGTTTAGCCATAAGATCTAAGCCAGAAGCATCCACTAGGAAGTCACAGTTAAGGCACACGAGAGTAATGCCCCTATGAAAAAGAAAGCAGGACAGTAAGAGGTTTCAGCCTTTAAGAAACTCCACGGACACATTCGATAAGAACTTTTCTCTGCAATAACCCCCACTTTCCCTTTTATCTGTCACAGCCGGCACTTGCCTATTTGTTATATAAACTTGAGGTAACTGACACACTTCTCTAGAAAATGCCACCACCTAGTCCCCAGTATGCTCCCATTTATTTCCAGAAAACGGTCTGTGTCTAGAAATCATGCCTCCTCACAGTAGTTGTGAATAGCTAGTAGCCAACAGCCCAACAGCCTAGTCTTGTGAGTAACCGGGGAAATCCATCACCTGCTTGTGCCTTTGCGCATCTGCAGAGCTGAGATGGAAGGGAACATTTCTTCACCCAATTCTATGTTTACTGAGGACCTGCTTCACATACATACTGTGCTAGTAGGTATTGTGGATACGCCGGTTAACAAAGAAGGGGATAGCCTGTGTGCTAATGGAGCCGACAGTCTGGTGTCTTATTTAAATGAGGATAAAATGAGAAAAGAAACATGCAGGCTTGATGAAAAGAGCACGGTAGCTGAGTATATATCTTTGAAGTTCGTCGTGCACAGGAGTAACAAGAAATAGATCTTACACTCCTGGCTCCCCTGAGGCTCCTGTGTATTTACACACTGAACGTGATCTTCGTAAAACTAAAATCGGGGGGGGGGGGGGGAGGGGAGCGGGGAGGGAGGGGAAAAAAGAGGACCTGATGCAAAGGGCTTAAGTGGAGAGCAAATGCTTTGAGAATGATTGGGGCAGGGAATGTGCGGATGTGCTTTATACAATTGATGTATGTATATGTATGGATTGTGATAAGAGTTGTATGAGCCCCTAATAAAATATTAAAAAAAAACTAAAATCAGGGACCCCATCCAATGAAAATCAGCTTCAGGTGCTATTGACCCTGGCACCGAGGTGGCACAGCTGTAGCTGCCTTAGACTCCCTTCGTCCTTAAAACATTTAGTCGTTCAAATATTTTAGAAGATTAATTTTGGGGGGGGGTGAGTGGGGGCTCAATAAGGGCAATGTAGCCAAGAGGAATTACCAAAACCCGAGTGAAGGCTGAACATGATAGTGGGATAGGAGGAAAGTAAAAGGAAATACAGGATAAAAGATTCATTTTTAACACTTATTGAGCACCACTAGCCTGGCCAGACTGAGGGCTCAGCTATTTCTCATCAAAACTTTACAATCTAAAGAGGCAAGTGCTATAAATAATGGCCTTTTTTTATAAAGGGGAGAGTCAGGTAAGGGCCAAGATCAGTTTGAACCCTATGTCCTCCCATCCCCCCATCCACAACTCTGGAGTTCATGTTATTAAACAAGCTCTAATATCACCTATCTCCTGTCTTGACCTGGGTATGTAGTAAGCCAGCCATTAACAATGGTCCTAACTAGTCTCTGTGTTCCATGCAACTACAACCCACCTGGCATCCCTGTCAAAGCTTTTAAGGCTACTCGGTACATTGCTGGTTTATCTCTGGCCTCTAAAGTCAGGCCAAACTTCCTAGCCTTGTTTTTGAGGCATTTGCAATTGACATCTATGCTCAAAAAACATTTCCCCTTGGATGTTACACTTGATCTACACCAAAGGGCGGAGAAATGCTCTTTCCCCCAGATTTGGGTCTTACTACTACATGACGCGGATCTTGGACTCAACTTTTTCATTAGCAGTTCTCCATGTATGCTCTCTACATTTTCATTTTGGGATCTTTATGCAGGGTATTTCTTCCAACTGGAATACTCTCATGCCTCTTTTGATCAGAAGAAGCCTCTCTTCCTTTAAAGACTCAGTGCACTTTAACAAACCTCCTTGTATTCTTGCAGTTATGCTCACATATGCTGTTATTTTCAATCACTACACTATACATACTCTGAGGGCTGCGTTTTTCACTGCCTTCTTTATGCTGGGTTATACATGATAAGTGCACTATAAATAGCTAAAGAATGAACATTTCATCCTGACAATATATGAGTTATCTCCCAAAATTATGGTCTGACAGAATGATGCCACATGAAAATATGCTAAGTCCCATACTCCCAAATTAGAGCCCTCCTCAGGTTGAGAAAAGCCTTCTCAGGCCTTCAAAACCATGCAGTTCACTTAAACACTAAGCAGCACACAACTAAGCTTGGAAAGCGCAGGGGACAATTCCACGTGCATCTTTAGAAATGCACCGCAGCCCTCCCATTGTGGCACACGCTTTACAGGAATGCCAGCTAAGATTGCTTATTCTTTTCTCATTCTCTGCTTCCAGTAGTAAGTGGACTCAGCTTTAACAATTGCACTAGCCTATTTAGAAGACATAGTCTTCTGATTGGTCCAACTTCTTTAGAAGACATAGTCTTCTGATTGGTCCAACTTTGTAGATGGAGCCCACCACTCACAGAGGTTGGTTTCAACACGGACACTAATTGATTCATCACCTAATTACGGAGTGCCTACTCTGTGCCAGGCATTGTTCAATGCCTGGCAAATAAACCAATATAGCAAGAGGACATCGCCATAAACAAAACAGCACAATGTAGATTATGGCAGGTAGTGAAAAGGTGGCTATCAAGAAAAGGCAAGAGTGGAAGAGAGGGATGGGGGGTGAGGGAGTTAACCAGGCTGGTCTCGAACTAGTAAAACAGGCAGAGGGAATGACAGATACAAAGACCCTGTGACAACATTGTTCCTTCTTCCATCTTTTCCATGAACCAAAGCATGAAAACAAGTAGTGGCTAAGCTTACATATATCTACATCTGGTACATGAGCAAAATAACTAAAGAAAGCGAGGACAGGGGAAACCAGTGAATGCTGAGGTGTGTGGTGTAACCCTAACCATTCATTCATCAAAGGTTTTTGCTGAGAATAGGCTGTGGATTTTGACTTCAAAAAGAACAAAAACTACCAAATTATTAAGGTTGTATAGTTCAAGAACCACTCGGGTTTTTATAATTTACTTCAAAGTAGAATAAGTGGTAGGCACTTTCCTATGACTTGTCGCCGAGTCGATTAAAACTCATAGCGACCCTCATATAGAACCTCACAAGAGCCATTATCGCTGTATCTTCCAGCCTCCCCCTGCCCCATTCTCATGCTGGTTGGCATTAGCAAGCCCACTGTTGCTGTGTATCTTGAGTGTCTTTCCACCTAGGGGGCTCATCTTCCAGTACTTTCTCACACGATAGTATGCTGTGATCTGGAATATTTTCTGTGGCTAATTTTCAGAAGTAGCCTGATAAGCCTTTTCTCCTTGGCTGGCAGTTCTGCTGGAACCTATCATCTACCACAGGTGCTCCTGCTATTTGATATGCTAGTGACCTAGCTCCTAGCATCCCTGTGACACACACATGCCGTGCTGCTGTGCGACAAACAGGCAGTGGTTGGGGGAAGGGTGGAGTTACTTGATTGGGTCTCTTAAACGTCTTTTTAATACATGCATGTTGCAGGAAGACTTGATTTTTATTCTTATTTTGCAAGGTAAATGAGATTCTCACCTTAAGGACTGACATCATTGGCATCAAGTCTAGCCTGAGAAGACAGGCTACTCACCACCCCACCCCAACTTTGGTTTCAGAATCTAATGACCAGAACCAAGGGGCTGTTCAGCCCAACAGCAATCATTTACATTTCCAAACTAAGCACCCCAACATTAAGGGTTCAAAGTGACCACTGTTTATCTATGGAAAGAAGGAAAGAAAATCAACTGGTTACCTGGGAGTTCCCGTACTGTTCTTAAAAATGTAAAACCGTTTACTGGGATGGTTGCTATGGGAGCTGGACAGATGAGAGACAAGAAAGACCGGATTACTTTTCTTTTAAGGCAAGTTACTAAGTACTTGCTAATAACTTATGCTTACAATATTAATTGTTAATGGTAATAAAAATTATTTTCTTAATGTGAGGGAAGAGGGTGGGGGTGGAGAAGCCCTAAGATCTTAGAAGGAATCACCACCTGAGGCAACTGCCACTGTTTATCTTTGTGAAAACCAAACATTTAGAAAGTTCTTTGAGGATGGGTCACGTTAAAGGAAAGCAACTGAAGCGAAGCAGAGCTCCCAAGCTGAAGCAATGCTTCTCCTAAGCAACAAATAGCTTGGCATTAGCCACAGTTGATCATCACTGGTGAGAGCCGACACCTCTGAAGAGGATAGGGACAGTTTTCCAGGACTGGAGAGCCAGGTGTGAAATTAGCCCAGCAGTGTTAAGAGAAGGGCGGTACATTTGTTGGCCACTGGAGATCCCCTTGCAGAGGGGTCTAGAGGAGGAGATGTGTCAGTCAGGGTGCGATGTAGCACCGATGAAGAATACAGCTTTCCTCCACATCCTAAATGCTTCCCCCCCTGCCCCACTACCACGATCCAAATTCTACCTTGCAAGTAGGATGTACAATGGTGCAGATAGGAGCTGGAGGCACAGGGAATTCAGGGTGGATGATACCTTCAGGACCAGGGGTGTGAGGGGCGATATTGGGAGAGTAGAGGGTGAGTGGGTTGGAAAGAGGGAACCGGTTACAAGGATCTACATGTGACCTCCTCCCTGGGGGCCGGACAACAGAAAAGGGGGTGAAGGGACACGTCAGCCAGTGCAAAATATGACAAAATAATAATTTATAAATTATCAAGGGCTCATGAGGGGGGGAGGAGCAGGGAGGGAGGGGAAAAAAGAGGACCTGATGCAAAGGGCTTACGTGGAGAGCAAATGCTGTGAAAATGATGAGGGCAAAGAATGTACGGATGTGCTTTATACAATTGATGTATGTATATGTATGGATTGTGATGAGAGTTGTATGAGTCCCTAATAAAATGTTTTAAAAAAAAGAAAGGCGGAGGCAGAAGACAGAGAAGGGCGGTAACAGCACTGGCAGTATCCTTATCACTTAAGAGCTCACTAGAAATGCAAACGACTGAAAGCTATCTCGGAAAATGGGGTTCAGGAATCTGTAAAAAAATTATTGGGGTGAAAATATACACACCCAAACATTTGCTGATCCAACAACTTTTGTCGCAATCACATTTTGCACACTCGCCGCCATTATGGCTCTCAAATTCCCAAACCAAACTCCCTGCCCTTGAGTCCATTTTGACTCAGTGCCCCTGTAGGACAGGGTAGAACCACCCCATGTGAGCTTCCAAGATTCTAACTCTTTACAGGAGTAGAAAGCCTCATCTTTCTCCTGCAGAGTGACTGGTGATTTTGAACTGCCAACTTTGCGGTTAGTAGCCTCCAAGAATTTTCTGAAACAAGTCCTTCAGGTTAGTCTCTTGCAAGCTAAAAGCTGGAAAAGCACTAGGCCTAGCTGCCATATACCATCCTTTTACTTATTGATTAGGACATGGTGGCTGATGTGTCCAGGGGCAGTTTTAACTGGTTAAGTACGGGCACTCCTTGAATCGCAAAGGGTAAGAAAAATAACAAGCCATTTGCAAATGCTGACGGCAGAAAGAAGACAAGAAACTAAGTCTAGGAAAGGCATCAGGCCCGTGGGAGAGACAAGAAATAAGGTGAATGGAATTGGAGAGGATGTGGGACAGGGCCGATTCTGGAAAAAAGTGTGAGCTTTCTGAGATTGACATTTAGATGGAGAGCAAAGAGTGACTTCAAAAGAAAAGTAATTTGGGTACAATGAAGAGGATAAACAGTAACTAGTAGGACAAGGTTAACAACTGAGACAAGCATAAAATCATGACGTTACTGAAAAGTTTATACTGACATTTAGAGATAAAAATGAAGTATTAAAACCTAACCCACTGACTCACTAACTCACTGCCTCACTCACTAAAAAAAAAAAGAGAGAAATAAACAACCTAACTCACTGCAATTGAACTGACTCCTAGTGACACTAGAGGACAGGGCTGAACTGCCCCTGTGAGTTTCGGAGACTCAAACTCTTTACGGGACTTGAAAGCAGGGTCTTTCTCACCCAACTGGCCAGTGGTTTCCAAGTGCCGACCTTGCAGTTAGCAGCCCGACATGTAACCATTAGATGTGCAACCACTGTGCCACCAGGGCTCCCAATCAGAGGCAAGGATCATGAATTCAGAGCTGTTTTAAATTAAGTTGTGTGGTCATTTAAGAGCCGAGCACAGAGAAAGATCCAAGAGGCAAATCAGCCAGGAGGGAAGACTGAGGACGGGCTGGCCTCCATGATCAAACAAAGTCGTATCCTAGAGAGATAACTCAGAGGCTGAGGAGCAACTATTAAGTATGATGGGAGCTGCTGGGCTAGAAGAGGGAACAGGTCCTGAAAAAGTCACAGGGGAGTAAGAATTCGAAATGAATGGAGGTTCAAATGGGGCTGTGGTAAGAAAAAACAAATACCCACAGCAACCCAAAGTTCCCTCACAAATCGATACTAATTTTATTAATCTGCTAGAAATCAGTCCTGGTGGATGCGGGGAAGGAGCTGGGGAGCATATAGCAGAAGCGTCCTGTTGATGCTACACCGTTTTAGATCCGGGCAGAGCCAAACTGGCTTCCACTCGGATAACTGTTTTGCAGACACAAACTTCCTCAAGGCAAATGCTACTGGGCGATTTACATGTTTAACTCACCTCATCATGTGATTTACAAAAGCTTTGTTACAGTTGGTGTTGTATTTGCAAACATTACAGTGGACAAACGTAGAAAAGTGGCTTGCAAAATCTTTTATTTTCCAACGGCACTCAATACACTTGTGAGTTCCCCGACGAAACCTGATGGAGACAAGAGAAAATGCTCACGATTTGAGAAGAAACAGTAATGAGGGCTGGCCGTAGTAACAGTTGATCGATTGAGGTTAATACATTTAAATTAATATCTGCAAATACTTAGTAGCTAAATACTGTTTTAGAGCAAGCTAGATTAGGAATAAAAGAGAACAAGTGAACCCACTCAAATAATGTGGGATGGACTGCAGGGCTAGTGTAGCAGATGATGACGACAGAGTTAACTATTTTAAATTTTTTGCTTGGCCTTAAAGCCAGAGCAATGGTATCACGTGAATATGGGCAAATAAGTTCAACACGACAGGTGGATATCTGAAATGAAATTAGTATTGTTTATTAGGAACAAAAGCAGTTACCTTAGGTTCTTCAAAGCTGTGCTGAGTTTATTTGTTCTGTTGCGCTGTCTCTTTTGTTTGTTGTAAGTGGCCTGGGGTTTGCGTTTAGCTCTTATTCCGCTGGCCTTCCGGGCTTTACGCTTATTTGCAGTGGATGAAGTTGCCCGAGATTTACTTGTCTTAGACTTAGTTACATTCACTTTGGTGACATTTCTAGCAGGTTTAATTTTAGACTTGGGAGATGAGACCTGAAGAGAAGTGCTTGGAGCAGTACTCGGAGGAGAAGTGTCTGGTTTTGAAGGGACAGGTGCATATGAAGCACGGATAGTTACCTATAAAAGTCAAGGTGACATAGGGTTTTAGCGAATTCATGCGATCTCATCAGTACGAGGATATCACTTTATTACTCATAAACTAATTGGAGAAGCAGAGGCAACTGCTATTAAAGGATGCCAACACAATTCAACGAGGAAAGAAAAGTCTTCTCAACAGATGGTGTTGGGACAATTGGGTATCCACATGCAAAAGAATGAACTTGACCCACTTCTCATCCTATGATTAAAAATTCACTCAAAAGATCAAAGACTAAATTGTAAGAGCTAAAAACTCTAAAACTCTTAGAAGAAAATGTACCCTAGGGTCAGGAAATACATTTTAAAAATATGACACCTAATATATGTGAATAGAAAAAAAATGATTAACAGTAACTTTGGGAAACAGGTTGGCATTTCCTCAAAAAGACTGAGGTAGAACCACCTTACCAAAAAAACAAACACACTGCCATTGAGTTGATTCTAACTCATAGCAGCTTGCTGGGACAGAACACAACTACTTCACTGGGTTTCTAAGGCTGTAAACATTTTTGGAAGCAAACTACCTCATCTTTCTCTTATGGAATTTCTATAGGATTTGAACCACTGACCTTTAGGATAGGAGTCCAATGCTTACCCCCCCACCCCTCTCACTGTACCACTTTAGGGGGTACCACATGACCCAGCAATTCTAAAATAAAAAATTCAATTCCATTCAGTCAATTTCAACTCATAGCAACTTTATAAGACAAAGTAGAACTGCCCCGTGGGTTTCTGAGCTATACATCTTAACAGGTGTAGGGAGCCTCATTTTTCTCCCATCGAGTGGCTGGTGGTTTCAAACTGATGACCTTGTGGTTAGCAGATCAACACATAACCCACCGTACCACCAGGACTGTGATCCTGAGTTATAGACTCAGGAAAAGGAAAAACCTATGTTCACAGAAAAACTTGCACATGAACACTCACAGCAATATTATTCACGATAGGCAACAAGCATAGGCAACAAGCATAGGCAACAAGCATTTAAATACCCACAAGAAATGGGTAAACAAAATATGGTACATTCATATAATGGAGAATATTCTTTGACCAATGGAGTGCTTATATATGAGGAGATTCCAAACAGTTCATGGGAAAATTCTTTTCTCTTTCAATTCCACTCTCCCATAAACTTTTTGCAGCCCCCTTGTACATACAACAATATGGTTGAACCTTGGAAACATTCTGCTAAGGAAAAGAAGCCAGTCCCCAAAGACCACATAATGCATGATTCCACTGCTAAGAGAGATCCTGAGTAGTCAGCAAGTGAAGACACAAAACACAAATTAATGGTTGTCAGAGCCTGGAAGCCAGGGAGAGGGAGCGGTACTGCTAATGGGTATGGGGCTTCTGTGAAGGTAATGAGTATGTTCTTTAATTGGTTGCATTTACTCAGCTCTGAATATGAGAAAAAAACATGGGATTCTATGATTTAAGTGGGCGAATTAATCAAACTGCGTGAATTTTATTTCAATAAAGCTATGATGACAGAAGCAACAAAGTCCACATGGAAGAACACATCAGCCTGTGTGATCGAGTGGTCCTGAAGGGATCAGTTACCAGGCATCAAAGAACAAAAAATCATTATCATTGACTGCACACCTCCATGAAAGGATAGCTGAAGACAAATGGATGCATAAGCAAATGTGGTGAAGAAAGCTGATGGTGCCCGGCTATCAAAAGAGATAGTGTCTGGGGTCTTAAAGGCTTGAAGGTGAACAAGCGGCCATCTAGCTCAGAAGCAAAAAAGCCCACATGGAAGAAGCACACCGGCCAGTGCGATCACGAGGTGCCAAGGGACCAGGTATAAGGCATCTTGCAAAAAAAAAAAGAAGATATAAGTGTGTGTGTGTGTGTGTGTATATATATATATATATACACATATACCATATTAAATGAAAGGGGAAGTACAGAGTGGAGACCCAAGGCCCAAGTGTCGGCCAATGGAGATCCCCTCATAGAGGGATTTAGGAGAGGAGATGGGTTAATTAGGGTGCGAGGTAGTACCGATGAAGAACACAGCTTTCCCCCAGATCCTGGTTGCTTCCTCTCCCCAACTACCATGATCCGAATTCTACCTTGCAGGGCTGGATAGGGCAGAGGCTGTACACTGGTACATATGAGGGCTGGAGGTACAGGGAATCCAGGGTGGACGATACCTTCAGGACCAAGGGTGTGAGGGGCGATGCTGGGAGAGTAGAGGGTGAGTGGGTTGGAAAGGGGGAACTGATTACAAGGATCCACATGTGACCTCTTCCCTGGGAGAGGGACGGCAGAGAAGGGGGGGAAGGGAGACTCCGGATAGGGCAAGATATGACAAAATAACAATGTATAAATTACCAAGGGCACATGAGGGAGGGGGGAAGGGGGAGGGAGGGGAAAAAAAGAGGACCTGATGCAAGGGGCTTAAGTGGAGAGCAAATGCTTTGAGAATGATTGGGGCAGGGAATGTATGGATGTGCTTTATACAATTGATGTATATATATGTATGGATTGTGATAAGAGTTGCATGAGTCCCTAATAAAATGTAAAACAAGAAAAAAGGAGAAAAAAATGATTAGGGCAAAGACTGTACAGATGTGCTTTATACAATTGATGTATGTATATGTATGAACTATGCTAAGAATTGTATGAGCCCCAATAAATTGTTAAAAAAATTTTAAACTGTAAAAAAAAAAAAGCTATGATGAAAACAGTATCGCAATACATAGCTCAATAGTCAAATGGGCTTTACCAAACTTGGTTCCTGAGAAAAACCCTCAATGAAAGTGTCTTGGTCTGGGACCTTGAGGCCGCACCTAAGGAGCTGTGCTGGCAGGCAAGGGGTTTGTCAAGCCAGAGAAGACTTACCTGGGAGACCAATATCAACTAGCCTCAGAAGGCATGACTCAATCGTTATGAAGGACTGGGCCACAGAAGCCCAGACCAGAAAGGCCCAGAGAATTTCCTGATTGGCAAAGGGAAGGTGACATACCCACTCAGAGAACCAGAAGTACCTCTTTGGGAATCCTCCCAGGTGTACAACGATCCTGATTCCTATCCTTTTACCATTAATAAATGCATGGTTGTAAGCACACCCATTTCTCACTTAGGGACTCAATTAAGTTTCAGGGAGCAGGTCATTTTGCAAAATTGGTGTTAGGTAAAACTAGGGTCTGGCCACATCATTACATGACCAATGAATCACGGAGAATCACAGCCCAGCCAAATGGATGCATAATCTTAACCATCAGAGCGAGCATCCCTCTTGCCCTACATCTCAGCCTCATTGACAAAGATGTTGAAGTCACTAACTCGAAAAATATCTCAAGATTTTGAGCTACTGTAAAAACATGCACAATTATATATATATATATAAATCTGGGAAGTAAAGAGAAACGTGTACAGTGCTTTCTGGGGGTTGTTCCAGCAAATTTCCAAGACCAAAGAAGGGGTGACCAGGAGGTGACAATGAGGGTATTATGGGGCCTCTCCAAACCTTTGGTTGTGTCAGCATATTTCAGTAGGTGGCTAGGGTCAGACATGATTTGAAAAATGGGAAAATATAGATCAGATCAATCTTTCTATTCTGGAGATTGGATCTGTGCTGAGTCTTCTCCACCAAAATCTATCATCAGGTAAGTTTTGAATTACATCTAAAAAGTTATATCATTGAGTGAAAATTACCTTGGCATTTGTTACAGCGGTAGTAACACCACAGAACAGTTATATGTTAACCTAAATACTGATGGCTAATTAGGAGCTAATGCAGATTATATGAGTATCAAAAGAAGCCATACTGAGACTCCTACAGCTATAGAAGTGAACAGGGAAATCTCAGAGCCAGAAACATTCACTCTCGAAAGGCTTGCAATGCCCCCTGGTAACTATTGAAAACCAGTGCCCCCTGGTAACTATTGAAAACAAGCATGTCTCTGGAAACTTGACCTTCTCTTTCCAAGGGATCATGAGGCACGATTGTTTTCCGAAGATTACGTAACAGATGACAAATTCACATTACAGCAGGGAGAATTTAATGATATTCAGAATTTCCTTAGATGATATCTAACATCTATCATTTACTATTCAGAAAAGGGAAATATTTGATTGCATCCATTGGTTGATCATGGAAAACCATCACCCCGCAAGCATGCTTTTTAATTGTGGGACTATACTCTGTCCCTTCCCCCATCCCATGTACTTGAGGAAGTAGCCTATGAAATACAGAAAGCACTGGGCGAGGAGTCAAGACTGTAGGCTAAATCTCAGTACTGCCTTTTCCCAGCCAAGTGACTGATCATCTCCAAGCCTCCACATCTGTAACAGGGAAATGATATCTGCCTTGCGTACCTCACTAGTCGTATGGATTAAATAATACAACCAACCCCATTGCCATTTAGCCATTTCCAACTCATAGCAGCCCAACAGGACAGAGCAGAACTGCTCCTTAGGGCTCCCAAAGCTGTAAATCTTCACGGGAGCAGCTACCTTCAACTTTCTCTCAGAGGAATTGGTGGACTCAACTGATGACCTTGCGGTCAGCAGTCCACTGCTGAATACACTTTATCACCAGGACTCCAAATTGAAGAATAGAAACGCATAAAGAGCACATTGAAGGCTTAAAGTGCTCTGACACATTGAGTATCCGTGTCATGAAGCGCAGCTACGAGGAAGGCTCTCCTGCTTACATTAGTGTTCTAAATGGCAAGTGTCAGTACGGAATGGCTGCATTGTAAACACCGGAGAAAGTCTCTCGCTCTAGGTCTTCAGAGTATGGCTTGACAGTCTTTTATTTAATTCAAATAGGGGATATATTCACATTCAAAGGTTAAGTATTTAAAGGCAAACAAAGCTGTTTGGGGATTATTTCATTTGGGCTTATGCATACCTCTGTGTCCCTCCACCGGAGCAAGTATTTAAGAGAAGTCAGAGAAAACAGTTACATATAAGGCAATCAGGGAGAAGGAAATGACAAGGATCATGTGTACATATTCAGACATGTGTTTGCTCACTTAAAATAGCAATGCTACCCGGGGCAGACCTTATTTCTTGAGAGAAGATTCCATAATACCACCATCAGCAAACCTATGGTATTTAAGTGACAATGCCAGAGCTGAAGACATAAAGATGGAGTAAGCATAAGGTTCTATTGCAAGCACCTGACAGTCTGGCGGTAAAACAGATAGGTGCACTACCAAGGGACATAATTCAAAGACAGTCTCTATCACAATGAAAGCAGATTGCCTCAGACTACAGTTCATCTAGATATATCACTAGGGAAGAATACTATACCACGTGTGAGTGAACTGACAAAGGTTAGTCTTCCCCAATATAAACATAAAACTGAAAATAAAAAGCTTTAACAGGGTCTAGAAATTAAATTTTAATGTTCATTCATTCAATCAGTAAAAAACTGACGGGAGTTCCGATATTGTATCATACAAAAATATTAAATCTGAAAAATTCAAAACTCACTTTTGTTCCAGGAGGCAATCCTTCTAGTTCTTTCGGCTTTAAAAATGTCCGATGCTGTGCTTTGTGGTCAGCCTTCTCCTTGGAGGTCAAAAATTGTAGTCTGCATTTTGAGCAACGATGTATTCCTTTTTTCTGTTAATAGAAAAAGAATTTTTTCCCCTACCAAACAAATCCAAGGATCTAAAATGGCTCTTTATTCAAATACTTACATATTAAACAAGTACTTTACCCACTTACATCATAATTATCAAAATATGACTCCCTTAAAAAGTGAACCAATCCTTGCCTCAGTGATTGGGTTCCAGAAGCATGTTATTACATAGGCATATGACATGAAAATTCTATCAGAAGATCGTTTAATTGTGAATTTGAACGGACTAGCCAAACACACGAAATCAGCTGCTTTTATCCACTATTCAAATTACAAGAAAAAACACAGCCATCAGGTTGATCCCAACTCATAATGCATCTACAGGAGAGTAGAATTGCCCTTTGTTGGTTTGAGGCTGTAAATCTTTTTAAAAACTTTTTAATTATCATTTTTAATCATTTTATTGGTGAGCTTTTACAAGGCTTATAACAATCCATCATTCAATGGTATTATACACATTTGTACATATGTTGCCATAACATTTCCAAGACAGTTTCTTTCTACTTGAGTCCTTGGTATCAGTTCCTTTCGCCCCTCCTCTCCCTCCCACCTGCGTGAAACTTTCCTTATACATGATTATTCTTTCATGTCTCACACTGTCCGTTGCCTTAACACATCTTTCTGTTATTCATCTCCCTGGGGGTGGGGGAGCTATATATCCAACCTTGTGATGGGTTTCCTCTTTCTCCCCCTGCTCCCGCCATCCCCCATCCACATGCTCTCACTATTCCCACTAATTGGTTCCTGAGGATTTTATCTATCTTAAGTTCCATGTGTCGAGAGCTTTTATCTGTATCATTGTGTGCACTCCATTATAGTTAGATTTGTAAGGTAGAACTGGGTCATGTTAGTGGGGGTGGGGGAAGCATCCAGGAACTAGAGGAATGATATGTGTTTCATCGGTGCTGTGTACCCTAGTTGAATCCTTCCTTCTTTGTGACCTTTCTGTGGGCATGTCCAATTGTCTACAGATGGCCTTTGGGTCTCCACTCTAATCCCCCTGTTTAACACTGATACAATTGTTTGGGATCATTTGATACCTGATACCCTACACCTGATGATCACACAGGCTAGTGTGCATCTTCCACGTGGGCTTATTTGGTTCCCTGCTAGATAACTGCTTGTTTATCTTCAAACCAGGCACCACCATCAACTTTCTTCATCACATTTGCTTATGCACCCATTTTGTTTTTAGCAATCATGACGGAAGGATATCAAAGAGTTCCAGGTTATTAGAACAAAGTATTCTTGTGCTGTCAATATTTATGCAATCAGGTAGCCTCATCTTTCTCAGGTTGATGGGTTCGAACTGTTAATCTGGTGGATAGAAGTCACTAGCCCACTATGCTACCAGGGTTCTTTCTATCTACAATTAGCTTTATTTTAAAATAACCAAGGACTCAAATAGAAAGTAAATATTTAGAAAATTTTGACGACATGTGTACAAATATGATTGATACAATTGATGTATGGATTGTTCTAAGAGCCTCCAATAAAATGATCTTTAAAAATTAAAACAAGCTCTCTCTGGAGCCTGCCATCAGAAGAGGCATGTGACTAAACCCCTCTGTGAGGGGATCTCCAGTGGCCGACAAATGGACCTTGGGTCTCCACTCTGCACTTCCCCCTTCACTCACTATGGCTTAGGCCCAGGCACAAAAGATTCCCAGGAGGCAGCATCTTCACACTTTGCGATTATGGCCCTGCTCACCTCTGAGCCCTCTCTTCAAAGTCAATCTCCAAGACTATGGATTCTGGAAACTATTCTTCCTCCCTGGAGGCAGAACACATACTTTCTCTCTGCTACACATTCCTGTTGACAAGCCACAGGGAGCTATGCTAATGGAGCCTGAACCCTGGAGCTGGAAGAACCATGTGGAGACCCACACCAGTGCTTAAATGCTTCCACCGCCGCTGGATCCACAAGACTTTCCCCCCACCTGGCCTGTGATCTTCCTGCAGTCAGTGTCATTGCCTGTGTTGCATGAGTCTGAAAAGGCATTTATAGACTGGTATCAGACAGTATGGGCTATTATCAGACTTATGGACTTGATCTGGACCTGGCTGGGATGTTTCTCAATATACAATTGTTCTTTTATATAAAGTTCTTTCCTATAAAAATTAAAACAAAAAAGGGCCCATGTGGCTAGTGGTTTTGGTATTAGATAGTATGTACACATAGGCATGCATTAGAACAATGGATCCTAATCTGCTTGAGTGCGTCCTTCTTCAAACATCTTGTTTCTAGGTCACAGATGAGAAATATGATCCCGAAGGAGGGGGAGTACATATAGGGGACACAAGACCCATTTGTAGGCAACTGGACATCCCCTTACAGAAGGGTCACGGGGAGGAGACGAGCCAGTCAGGGTGCTGTGTAGCAATGATGAAACATACAACTTTTCTCTAGTTCCTAAATGCTTTCCCCCCACCCCCCGCCACTATCATGATCCCAATTCTACCTTACAAATCTGGCTAGACCAGAGCATGTACACTGGTACACATAGGAACTGGAAACACAGGGAATCCAGGACAGATGAACCCCTCAGTACCAGTGGTGAGAGTGGCGATACCGGGAGGGTGGAGGGAAGGCGGGGTAGAAAGGGGGAAACGATCACAAGGATGTGTATATATAACCCCTTCCTGGGGGACAGACAACACAAAAGTGGGTGAAGGGAAATATCGGACCAGTGTAAGACATGACAAAATAATAATTTAGAAATTATCAAGGGTTATGAGGGAAGGGAGAGCGGGAAGGTAAGGGAAAACGAGGAACTGATACCAAGGGCTAAAGCATAAGGCAAATGTTTTGAGAACAATGATGGCAACAAATGTACTTGACACAATAGATGGATGTACAGATTGTGATAAGAGTTGTATGAGCCCCCAATAAAATCATTTTTAAAAAAGAAAGAAATATGGCCCAAGGGAATTGTTAGTTGCTCATAGGTGGTTCTTGACTTTCTACTATAGATGATCAATCGTAATCTTTATGTTTATACTTTCAATGTAAAAAGATGAAAACAATCATATATTTATATGTAAATTCAAAGAAAGAAACAAACACAAAATACTTGTCAGATCCACTCTTTCTTAAACATGTGGTAATTGAGATGTACAAAACTCAGGATATGACTACATGAGTGTCGGCCATGTAGACTACTTAAGGTACAGCCCACATAGTGGACCCACCTACCTCTTTCTTTCCTTACTAAGCATATTATTAGTCTCCTCATATCTGCCTTTCACTATTGAGCTTGGTAAAGCATCCAGGAAAGAATCATGTTAAAAAAATTCTTAAGGAACCATTCAGAGTGACTGCTTGATCTCATCCTTCCAAGTTCCCAACTATGTCCTGGAGACATGTTAACAGGTTTTATGTAAATGAAGGGTCTAGTAAATGTGGGGAACAATTTATACTAAATAAGTTTAGAGGCTTACAATGTCCATTATCATATCAAAAACTCTGAGTAGCCCTATTTTAGAAACCAAACTTAATACTTAACTTTTTAAATCTAGCTGCAGATGAAGCTTATTTTACCCAGGACTTTTTTAACCATTTGATCAGGGCTCTTATAGCAATCCATACATGAATTGTATCAAGCACATTTGTACACGTTGCCATCATTTTCAAGACATTATCTTTCTACTTGAGCCCTTGGTATCACCTATTTTTGCCCTCCCTCCCCTGTCCTGTGCCCTTGTGAAACCGTCATCAATTATATATTAGTTTAATATCTTATAAAGTCCACTGTCTGCCTTCACCCATGTTTCGGTTATTTGAGACCCTCGAGTGGTGGTTATATGTCAATCATTGCAATAGGTTCCCTCTTTCTCCTACCTTTCCCCCTCTACACTCATGGTATTGCTATTCCCATTACTGTTCCTGAAAGGTTTACCTGTCCTGGATTCTGTGTATATAGATCTCAAATCTGTACCAATGGACATGCTCCAATCTCGCCAGCTTTGTAGGTAGAACTGTGTGTTTCATCAGTGCTATACTGCACCCTGGCTGGTTCATCCTTGCCTTGTGACTCTTCTGGGAGGGAATATCGAATTGTCTACAGATGGGCTTTGGGTTTCCACCCTGATCCCGCTCATTTGCATCGATGATTGTTTGGCTTTGGGTCTTCTGATGCCTGATACTGGATGCTAGGACATTTGTGAAGGGAATACCTATCCATATCTGATGGAACATGGTGGGTTCCACCAGGATAAAAAGATCTTGTCAGAGGTTCCCAAGGGTGAGTTGATACACCAGAATAGAATTTTGGCAGCCATGTCAATACTATTCCAGCCACAACATAGGTGATGTTGAACATATTTGAAAATTTCTCCTTTTAGAATTTGTTTTCTAATGAACAGCCAGGAGGGGATTTCATGAGTATCCAATGACTATGAGTGAAAGCAAGGTGAGTGACAATGCTGAATAAACTGGCCATTAACAAAGCAATCAATGATAAGCAATTGGACATCCCTTCACAGGAGTCAGTCACAGGGAAGAGATGAGTCATTCAGGGTACAGTATAGCACTGATGAAATACACAACTTTCCTCTAGTTCTTTGGTGCTTGCTTCACCCTACTTTCCTGACCTCAATTCTACCTTACAAATCGGATTAGACCAGAGCATGCACACTGCTACAGATAAGAGCCCGCAACACAGGGTATCCAGGATAGATAAATCCTTCAGGGCCAATAATGAGAGTAGAGAGACCAGGAGGATGAGGGGAGGGGAGGGGGAGAAAGGGGGAATCAATCACAAGGATCAACCCCACTCGGGATGAACAATGGAAAAGTGGGTGTGGGGCAATGGAGGGTGATGTAAGATATGAAAATAATAATCTATAATTTATCAAGCGTTCCAGAGGGAGAGCAGGTGTGGGAGGGAGGGGGAAGAAATGGGGAGCTGATATCAGCGGCTCAAGTAGGAAAAGAATGCTTTGAAAATGATGATGGCGGCATACGTGCAAATGAACGGATTAAAGTAGGCTGCCAAACTTGATTACATGATCGAGTTCAGTAACTTCACTGACATTTGTAGCATTTCAACAATGTTTTCATTTTAAATATAGGAAGGCACAATTGCTTCAGAAGAAAAAAAACCTAAACAACAGTAAGCACAAATGAAGAATTTAAGCTAAGGGTTAAGTGTAAAGACTGGTGTCCCAGGAATGACACAGGGTAAATGGCAGGAGTCATGCAGGGAACAAGCTTAGATATAGTTTGTTGGCATAGTTCACGTTATCTAGTACTAAGTGCCACTGTTATTTCCTTTGTCATTGGCTGTTAAAATACTACTTTGTCACCAATGAAAACACCCATTAAAAAAAAGGGTGCTAGGCAGTGAAAATAAACTTTTGAAGATAAGTGTCTTCTTCAATGCTACCTTCCTTACTTCAAATTGAATCCTCGTCCCTACTTTGGACAATTATTTTCAAAATCATTCCCATACCTATCATTCCCACCCTGAAATAGACAAGCTCAGTAGACATTTCCACTGATGTTGCTTTCTTCCTTCCACTTTTTGATTCCTATTGGTAGACATCTTGTATATTGTTTTTATTTATGAGCCCACTTAATCACCAAAGAAGAACCCCTGGTGGCGTAATGGTTACTTTTGGGCTGGTAAACAGCATGGTCAGTAGTTTGATATTAACAGCCACTCTTCGGGAGAAAGATGAGGCTTTCTACTCCCATCAAAAAGTTAGTCTTGGAAGCTCAGAGGGCAGTTAGACCCTGTCCTCTAAGGTCAGCATCGACTCAATGGCAGTGATATCACTCAATGGCAGTGATAAGTTATAATGACCAAAAAGCAGACAAGGAAGTTTCACATGTAATTTTGCGTCAATTACAGAGGAACTCAGTTACTGAGAACCACTCTGCTTTCTTTCTGCCCAGTGTTCCAAATGATCAGCAGTCTTCGCAAAGTCAATACAAGCAGTGAAGAACATGGAAAGCTCACCTGATGCTTCATGTAATGATTCATGTAGGGAGTTGCCATCTTACTCACTTTGAGGCAAAATGGGCATAGCAAGTTCTTAGTGTTTTCATGAGCTGCTCTAAAATGAGTTTCTACTTCAGAAAAGTGGGATGATCTATACTGGCATACCTAGAAAGACAAAGAGGGTTTAGCTCACAGGGAAAAATTGTAACTGCTATGCACTGACAATACAATAGCAGTGATAAGCCATTTGTTGAGAAGAACAGTATATATTTACTATTAATGTAACTCTGCGATCTACATGACAAAAAACCCCATCACTGGCACATAACGTTAAGTCTTTGTTGATGGAAAAGTTGTCTTTCCAAGTTTAGGGACGCATTCCAAAACATGACGAGACCCCCTCCCTTCTTCCTTGTAGGTCTATAAATCCCTAGCTCCACTTGGATTTTCAAGCTTGGACATCTCTAATAGGAATTTTCACCCCCTATACTTCTCTGGATTTTCAATGGCATCCATGTTCCACCAGTTAAAAATAAAAAAAAACTTTGTGTTGTTTTTCTATGACTGGGAGCCACTTCAAATTCCAGCAAAATAATGGTCCCTAATAACCGAATTGGGTTTCTAGAAATACCTTTTTCACTTTCTTATGTGGTCAAATGAGTACCCCCCAGGTCCAATCCTGGCCACCATTGGCTTGGTGCCATGCAAGTTTTCACTAATGAATTACTTAGAAGAGGGACTTCAATTTATAGTAACTAATTTTACTTAAATACTTTTAGAAAAAGATCAAAAGAATATTCTTTCATGGTGGAGGGACATTACATAAGCACAATAAAATGTGTGTGTACCTGGCAAATGTATGGCATCTCCCCAGGCTTATGAGTGTCCTTCATATGTTGTAAAAGAGTATGCTCTGATTCAAATGACAATTCACAGATTTTGCAAATAGCTGGAAGCAGGAAAAAAGGGGGACATTATATGATATTTAAGGATGGATATAGAAACTATAATCTATACATTAAAAAATCATCCCTAGCACTGCTTACAGTAATAATTGATGGGGCAAGGATGGCAGATCTAATATTCCTCCAGTGTTTTGAAGCACTTGAATTCTACTAACTTACTTAAATGATACTACATTATTTTACTAAATTTTATTAACTTACTTAATTCTCACATCATCCCCGAGAAAGACACTACTATGATTTTCATTTGTCAGAAGAGGAACCTGAAGTATAAAAGGAATCAGTTATTTGTCTGAGCTCTCTATATTTAAGAAATAGAGCTGGGATTTCAATTCAAAATGTCTAGCTCTAGACTGATTTCAGCTACTATTGCTGGAGTAGTGGTTACTCTTTAGGCTGCTACCAGCGAGATCAGCAGTTTGAAACGACCAGCTGTTCTGTAAGAGAAAGAGTTATCTTGCACTCCGGTGAAGAGTTAGTGTCTTAGAGACCCTCAGGGACAGCCCTCCCCCGCCCTGTCGAGTTGCCGTGAGTCAGAACGGACTGGATGGCAGTGAGTTTGGTTTGGGTTTTGGTCCTTTTCTTATTGAAAGTCTAAAACCAAGGTCCTGTTTCATATTGGAAACCCATGGGATCTGAGTTCTCTAAGAGCCTCTCTTTCACATAATGCAATAGAAAGGTGAAGCTTTCGGCTGCTGCAGAGTCTCAGAAACCCCCACAGGGGCAATTCTAACCCGTCCTGTAGGGCTCTATGAATTGGAATCAACTCGTGGGCAGTGAATTTTTGAGTTTGTACAATGCGTGAGTTGGGCCAAGAAAGCCTCTCCAAATGAATTCTTTCCCAAAAGGCCTACAATTTTAGCAATATATTATAAGTTTATCTGAAAAATTCGAAGTTTATAATTTAATCTTGACCTCATGGAACTAAGCCTGTTTTCTTGTTTTTGTCTGCCTTCAGAATTCTAAGGTTCCTCAAAGTCCACATGAAAAGCCACACTCTATGATATGACTTACTAGCGAAGTCATGGGGGGTGTGTGTGCTCTCAATGTGGCACTGGAGCTGGAAGGGCGTCGGGTACTGGCGGTAGCAGTGCTGGCAGGTGGTGTGGTTGTCCCAGCTCTCACTGTTCTGCTTCTCAAGTTCCAAATGGTGCTTCATGTGGTTCATGAACCTGTTCAGGATGTCAACAAGGAGAAAAACTCAGAAGGGGTGAAAAATCGCAGTCATCCAGAAAATGTACACACTTAAAATCATCACATTTATTAAGTGGCTCCCTTAACACTTTTCATTTCATCTGCTTGAAAAGAAGCTATTCATCTAATTAGTATAAAGTATCATGAATCAGCTGTAATTCTTAACAATTATTTCACATTAAAGTATGTGTGTGTTCGCGCCAAAGAAAAAGAGCAAGCTTCTTCTTTTCCATGCATGATGTACTCCTAGTATTTGAAAATAAAATACTTGAAATAAACTACCAACGAAAGCAGTTAAGAGTCATGAGAGAAATATTTTGTCGACCTGCCAGATCTCTTAGTAGGTCCCAGTAGCTTAAAAGACAACTTATTCATATTTTCACTCGCTCCTTGATTTCTACAAGCATGCCATAGCAAAATTAATGGCTATAAGACCCGCTTGCTTTATTTAATGACATTAGTTTACTATTAACAGAATATTCATTTAGGTTTCAGTTTCAGGGTCTGCTATTTCAGCATCCCTAAAAGGTCTTATGAGCAGGAATTATGACCTTCAAAGCATCGAATGCAATAAAAATGGCATCAGGGGGGGTACAGAGTGGGAACCCAAAGTCCATCTGTAAGCAACTGGACATCCTCTTACAGAAGGGTCACGGGGAAGAGACGAGCCAGTAAGGGTGCAGTGTAGCAACCATGAAACATACAACTTTCCTCTAGTTCTTAAAAGCTGGCTAGACCAGCGCATGTACACTAAACTAGTACAAATAGGAACTGGAAACACAGGGAATCCAGGACAGATGATCCCTTCAGGGCCAGTGGTTAGAGTGGCGTATTATACTGGGAGGTTGGAGGGAAGGTGGGGTAGAGAGGGGGAACCAATTAAAAGGATCTACGTATAGCCTCCTCCCTAGCGGATGGACAACAGAAAAGTGGGTGAAGGGAGATGTTGGACAGTAAGATATGACGTAATAATAGTTTATAAATAATCAAGGGTTCACGAGGGAGGGGGAACGGGGTGGGAGAGGGAAAAATGAAGAGCTGATGCCAAGGGCTCAAGTTGAAAGCAAATGTTTTGAGAACGATGATGGCAACAAATGTACAAATGTGCTTGACACAATGGATTGTGATAACAGTTGTACGAGCCCCTAATAAAATGATTAAGTTTTAAAAAAAGGAAAAAATGTTGTACGAGCCCCCTATTAAATGTTTTTAATGGAACACCTATTTCAAAGAGTTTATTAAAGCTATTTGCTAAATTCGAAAGTCATTCAACCAAGACTCCTATTTTTAGACTGTCACCTATTAACAATTGTTCACGTTGTCTTTAAAAATGCCATCAAGTGCCCCCCTATCAAAAGACACAGCATCTAGGATCTAAAAAACTTGCAGTTAAACAAGCAGCCATCTGACAGGGAAGCAACAAAGCCCACATGGAAGAATCACACAAGCCTGTGTGATCATGAGGCATTGACAGCATCAAGTAGCGGGCATCAAAAGATCCAAAACAATTTTATCGATGCAAACAGAGGGTCTAAATAGAGACAAAAAGTCCATATTAGGACAATTGAACATCCCCTCACAGAAGCATCACACAGAAAAAACAAGTCAAGAAGGGATGTGCCAACCAGAGTACAATATAGCACTGATGGAACATACAACATCCCTCTACTTCTTGAATGCTTCCAACCATGATCCCAGTTCTATTTTACAAATCCTGCTAGACTGGAGTACAAAAATTGGTACAGACAAGATCTCTCGACACATGGAATCCGGGACAGATAAACCCCTCATAAGCAGTAGTGACACCATGAGGGTAGGTGGAGTGGGAAAAAGGGGGAACCGATCACAATAGATATATAATCCCCACCAAGTGAGACAAATAACAAAAGTGAGTGAAAGGGGACAGTGGACGGTGTAAGATACAAAAGGAAGAATAATATATAATTGATGAAGGATTCATGAGTGTGGGCGAGGGAGACAGAACAGGAAGAGCTGATACTAAGGGTTCAAATAGAAAGAAAATGTTTTGATAATGATGATGGCAACATATGTACAAGTGTGCTTGATACAATTGATTTATGGATTGTTATAAGATCTGTAAGAACTCCAAATACTATTAATAAAAGATAAACACATTTTTAAAATGCCATCAGCCTATTTATCAACCTAATGGAGGTTTTAACCTTAGTCCATATATCTCCCAAAACACAGTTTTCTCTTTTAGCTGGCTGTGATACACCCCGAAACATCTTTTGGGGTTCTAGATACCAGCTCTACTACAGAACCTATTTAAAATTCTAGTCTTGGCTAAACATTTACACACAGATCTTCAAAAGGCCATGAGCCAATAATCTCACAGCCCACAAATTCAAGTACTTAAGAGTCCACCCACATGAGGTCATTATCTTAGCTGTCTCTCAATTACGATATTAGCTCCCAGCAGCAGCTCATACTTCTCAAACCAGTGGATGAGCATACAAAGTAAGCAGCAGGCCTCGTGCACGGATCCACACAAAATTAAAAAACCCTAATTGGTTTTGAGGACATTCCATGTAGCAGGAAAATCCCCACAATAAACAAAGAAAGTCATCTAATTCAAAGACGGAAAAGTACATTTACCTAAAATTTTAAAGCACACATGTATTAAAAGAACTTCAAGATTCAATTGGGAAGTCTATCAATTTTTTATATGTCTTAAATATACAAATCAAAGCAGGTTTCTTCATTATTTTTCAAGACAACCACAAAGAAATCATGTTTTCTGCAATATAAATACAAGGGGGTGCCCCCCAAATCTGGATGTAATGTGTGTGGAGATAGTGCATTTGGAATTGGTTCCATCAGGTCAGATGTTAACCTGTCTATTTAGAAGTTCTAAAAACAGTGTTACCAGTATGCAACTAACAAGGCCTGATGTGTGGCAGACAGGAGACTGTTTTGCCACCACGAAAATGCACCTGCTCAAGCAGCCATCTCAGTGCGCCATTTTTGGCAAAAAATAGCATGCCTCTCTTGCCCCGTGCACCTTACTCACCTGTCCTTACTCTGTAACTTCAGTTATGAGGATGAAGAGGGACATGAAAGGACAGCGATATGAGGACGTAGAAGATATGAAGGAAAAAACGAGGGAGGTACTTATCAGTCATCCAAACAAGTGAGTTTGAAAAATGTTTTCAAAAATGGCATTGCAGATTTTCAAGAATACATTTGATAAATATATCAAATGTAATGGAAAGTACTTTGTAGGTGATAAGGTCATGTATTTTTTTAATGCACATCCATTAAAAAATCATTTTATTGGGGGTTCGTACAGCTCTTATCACAATCCATCCATCAATCCATCGTGTCAAGCATATTTATACATTTGTTGCCATCATTTTCAAAACATTTTCTTTCTATTTGAGCCCTTGGTATCGGCTCATTTTTTTCTGCCTCCCTCATCCTTGATAATTTATATATAACTGGTTTTTCATGCCTTACACTGACCGATGTTTCCCTTCACCCAATTTTCTGTTGTCTGTCCCCCTGGGAGGGGGTTATATGTAGATTGTTGTGATCGGTCCCCACTTATCACTCCCCACTTTCCCCTTTCCCTCCTGGTATTGCCACTCTCATTATTGGTCCTGAGGGATTTATCTGTCCTAGAGTCCCTGTGTTTCCAGTTCCTATCTGTACCCGTGTACATGCTCTGGTCTAGCCGGATTTGTAAGGTAAAATTGGGATCATGATAATGGGTGCAGGGAGAGAAAGCAATAAAGAACTAGAGGAAAGTTGTATGTTTCACTGGTGCTATACTGCACCCTGACTGTCTCGGCTCTTCCTTGTGATCCTTCTGTGATGTGCTTTGGGTCTCCACTCTGCACTCCCCCTCATTCACAATGAAAGGATTTTTTTGTTCTGGGGTTTTGATGCCTGATACTTGATCCCATCGACACCACCTCAAGATCACATAGGCTGGTGCGCTTCTTCCATGTGGACTTTGGTGTTTCTCAGTTAGATGGCGACTTGTTTATCTTCAAGCCTTTAAGAACCCAGATGCTATACCATATATACTCGAGTATAAGCCGATCCGATTATCAGCTGAGGCACCTAATTTCACCACAAAACTGCATTAAAAATGCGCTGGATAACTCAGCTTATACATGAATATATACAGTATCTTTTGATAGCAGAGTACCACCAGGTTTCTTCACCACATTTGCTTATGTACCCATTTTGTCTTCAGCGATCCTGTCAAGAAGGTGAGCATCACAGAATGCCAGGTTATTAGAACATAGTGTTCTTGCATTGAGGGAGTACTTGAGTAGAGACCCAATGTTCATCTGCTACCTTAATACTTAACATATAAATGTATCTACACATCTATTTCCCCATCAAGTATAAACATAATTACTTGTATACATGCCTGTATTTAGACCTGTATAAATGCCCATTTGCCTCCTACTCTTCCCCTCTATTTTCTTTTATTTTCCTCTTGCCACACTGTCATGTTCAGCTTTCATTCAGGTTTCAGTAATTCCTTTCGGTTACACTGCCATTGATCAAGCCCTACCAGGCATCCTATGCCCTCCTCGTCATTGATTTTAGATCACATGCTTTTCTTTGTCCCTGGGGATAAGGCTTTATAAAAAAAATTAAGTATATAGCTTTGGGTGGAAACTTCTATTTTGGGGGGTACCTCCTTGTATACTAAGAATGATCCCTATGAATGTAAACATGTGAATATTACACATATGGCTACGAGGAAAGAGGCCAAAGGTATAGAGTGACCTTCTTGTAATGTGAAGATAAAGATTCAAAATTAGCTAGAAAATAACAAAGTAGTCCTTGAGAATTTATACTTTAATGCTAATAGAGTGGGAAAAAAGAAGTACTTCTTCCTCAAGTTAAAATAAAATTTGTCCATGCTTAAATTATCTCAAAGAGATGGCTGAGTGGGTAAAGTACCCAGACTCCTAAAACATAAGGCAAGTTTTACTAGATATTCTGCCTTGGATTTTAGTAAAAAATGCTAAAATTGCTCATCAAGGACGATGGAGGAAACTGTGAAGGAAAAATTCTTTTATTTCTACAGCTTTAGCATTTCATTTTGAACACAAAAATAACTCCTGGCTCACCTGATATTATTTTTGAGGACTTTCAAGCAGCTGAAGCATTTAAAGGTTGTGTACGTCTTCTGTTCTTCGCAGGTTCCTTCATGTCTTCCGTAATAAAAGTCCGTCACTAACATGACCAATTTTCCCTTCTCTGCATTTGAAAGTTCGTCTGTATTACTGTCCAGTGTGTTATTTACCATGTCAGGACAACAACGCTGCAAGAGAAAAAAAACATATTCAAATAGTAAATAATGGTCATTTTCAATTCACCAAGAAATAATCCCCCAGGTAAATGGAAAACCTACTAAGATCAGGACTGGCTATGGATTAAACTCCTTCATGCCTTGCAATGTACCTTCTAAGAGGTACATAAGCATATTTTTCCGTCAGCCAAGAGTCATTCTTGTCATACCTGTGTTCAGACCTTGTGTACCAGGAGGCAGTTCTATATACCAGTATTCCATCAGTAAACCTGCTTAAAAATGGATATGAGCACAGCTACCCTGCCATTCCCTGGATTCAAGGTGCTAGAAATTGTCTGAGACACAAATAGAGAAGAAGCACTGGGTAGATCTTGTAACCAGCACATTCTATCAACACTCGGTAAATAGCAGAAGGAGGCATTTACCATTCACCTCAATACTAAAATGAAGATCTTCTATATAAACGGATCTTAATGTGAGAGACTTTCAAACATGAGCTTTTCCCCCTTCCAATATAAAATTAATCCATTTACTGTACACATTTTCGGAGTCCTGGTGATGCAGTGGTTACAAGTTAGGTTTACCATCCACTAGGTCAGTAGTTAGAAACCACCAGCCACTTGGAGGGATAAACAGGAGGGTTTCTACTCCCATAGAGTTCCACTCTCGGAAACGCCAGGGGCAATATGACCCCACTCTACAGGGGCACAATGGAGTCTGCATTGACTGATGGCAGTGAGTTTGCTTAGGTACACATTTTCAGTTTTAAGATTTCTTCGAAAGAATTCCCTTTATGAATAACCAGGACAATTTTCCTAAAAGCTCAAAACTACATAAAGCAATCACATGGTGAAAAACTTGGAAAGTATAATGAAAAAAATAACTGTGACAGAGCCAATTCATCTATCATGTAAACAAATGTAAACGGGTTACCTGGGCTACTAAAAGAAAAGAGATTTTTTTTTTCATATAGGCTCACATAAAAGGATATAAAAGGCTACCACGAGCAAATGGACACAGAAAAAAAAACCTGGGCTCATTCAGGTCTAAGGCCCCGAAGCACCCTTTGAGTCTAGAACTATATGCACAACCACAGCACAACTTTCAGGCAAATAATAGACAGGCCTATAAATTGAACAAAACCAGGGAAGTACATACTCCTTAGAACAACCAACCACATGAGATCCAAAGGGTAGCATTTGTGCAGGGACGCAGCTCAGAAGGCAGGAATGGATGGAAAGGAACGAGAAAGCGAAGGGTAAACACAGGGAGGAAGTAGGATTGCAATCAATGACACAAAATAATGTGTCTGAATTGTTGAGTGGAATACCAATTTGTCCTGTAAACTTTGACCTACATCATCATAAAAAGTTTTTAAAAAGCAAGGGTTGTGAGCCCGCTACCAAATAAAGTAGAATCCGGGCTACAATGTACTAAACATGAAGTGAAAAAAAGACACACTTTACAAAAACACTAAAGAGTGTGTTCTTCACGAAGTCTTCTAAGTATTGAAACTATAATAAACATCCCAAATAATAGCAACAGCCATAAGACAGATTGGAAAACATCAGAGAAAATAGTAGTAGACTTGGAATCACCTTTCTCCAACCATGAGACTGAATAGACAAAATATACATGAAAATGTAGAAATTTAAGCCACCTAATTATAAGTTAAATCTGATTGGTAATCAAATTCCATACTCTAAACAAAATTAAGAATCAAAATGCCAGATAACATTCAAGAAAATAGTCCTAGTGTTTTTGAGAATGATAAAAAAAACATATAGTATTTGTGAGATATTGGGCTTTACCACCAGAGATTGAAATTTGCTGTTAAACCAGGTGCACCAAGATGTGAATGCAACATATCAGCATGAAGCAGAGAAGCAATAGAGAGGTCTTTGGGGTCGGCCCCAAAGCCAACTACGTGGACACTCCCCTCCCCACAAAATTCACTTCAGAGGACAGCACTGAAGCTACAGTTCAGGGAGACAGGCACTACGGATCAGAGCACACAGGAGCAAACGAACAGGGGAGAGAGAGTGGAGCACATCCTGGCCCACCAAGCCCCACGGACAATATTCCTGCACAGAGCAGCCAATGCACAGAGAGGACCATAGGCCTGACTCCACCACGACACATGGCATCCATCCCTCACTGAGGTATAACACTGGAAGCACAGTGCATGAATTGTGCCCGATCTGACCCCATCACACTGGAGGCCAAATGTCTAGGGCATGCAACAGAGCAGCAAGGGGAGCAAAGCAACGAAGTCCCCGGGGAACACCAAAAATAGACTTTGGGGCCAGGGCGTGGAATCCCATCAGACTCAACTGGAAAACACTCCTAAAGGTCAACAAACATACCTGAAACAATTTCACGCCTTTTTCTTTTTTGGGTCATTTTTTGGGTTGCTGTTGCTTTGTGTGCTTTTGATTATTACTGTCTCTGCATGTCTATCTAGATAAGATAGGTAGGATAAACAATCTGGAAAAAAACAACGGGACCAATGTTTGGGTGGGCAGAGGGCAAAAGAGAGGGGGAGGCCTGGTAGGGCGTAATCAAGGACAATGAAACCGAACAGCATTAATGAAGCCAGAATGAACGTCGAACATGATAATGGGACAACAGGAAAATAAGAGGAAATAAAGGAAAGAAGTAGGAGCCAAAGGGCATTTATAGAGGTCAAAATACAGGTATGTACATATGTAAATATATTTATATCTGACGATAGCGAAATAGATCTATGTACATATATTTATATGTTATGTATCAAGGTAGCAGACAGACATTGGGCCTCTCCTCAAGTACTCCCTCAATGCAAAAACACTTTGTTCTAATAAGCTGGCATTCCGTGATGCTCACCTTCTCAATAGGATTGCTGAAGACAAAAAGGGTGCCTAAGCAAATGTGGTGAAGAAAGAAGATGGTGCTCAGCTGTCAAAAGATATGACATCTGGGGTCTCAAAGGCTTGAAGATAAACAAGTGGCCATCTAGCTGAGAAGCAACAAAGCACACCACCTATGCGATCATGAAGTGTCATGTCGATGGGATGAGGTATCAGGCATCAAAGCCCCAGAACAAACAAAATCTTATTATTGTGAATGAAGGAGAGTGGAGACTCAACGCCCATCTGTAGACAACTGACATTCCCTTCCAGAAGGATCATAAGGAAGAGACAGCCAGTCAGGGTGCGCTATAGCACCAATGAAACATACAACTTTCCTCTAGCTCTTTAATGCTTGCCCCCACCCACTATCATGACCCCAATTCTGCCTTACAAATCCAATTAGACTAGAGTATGTACACAGGTACACATAAGAGCTGGAAACACAGGGAATCTGGGACAGATAAACTCCTCAGGACCAATATCGAGAGTAGTGATACCAGGAAGTTAAGGGGAAGGTGGGGGGAGAAAGGGGGAACCGATCACAATGATCTACATATAACCCCCTCCCAGGGGGACGGCTGTCAGAAAAGTGGGTGAAAGGAAACATCGGTCAGTGTAAGACATGAAAAAACAATTAACTTATAAATTATCAAGGGTTCATGAGGAATGTAGGGGAGAGGAGGGAGGGGAAAATGATTTGCTGATACCAAGGGCTCAAGTAGAAAGAAAATGTTTTGAAAATAATGATGGCAAAAAAGAAAAGAATGATGGCAACAAATGTACAGATGTGGTTGATACAATGGATGTATGTATGGGTCGTGTTAAGAGTTGTATGAGCCCCCAATAAAATAAAAATGAAATTGGTTGTTAAGACAATGAGAAAAATGTCAATTATAAAGAATCTTCAAGGGATTAACACCACAATATTTTATAGCTCGCTGCTCTATCTGACACTTGGTCCTGATCAATAAATTGTTATATAAGCTAGAAATTCTCCCTATCAGCTTATACACAAACAATGCTACAAGAAATAAAAGCCACATTTTAGAAGATGGTTGCCTCTTCCTCATAGATATACATATAGTATGCTATGATTTGTGTACAAAAAAGATGGGAAACAAAGTTAACAAAACATTAATTATCTAGTGATAACATTATATAGATAGGCAAACTAAGTGTTTAGAAAGAATACTTCTTCCCTAAATCCAAATCACAAAGTCCCGTTTTCAGAAGCTCCTCTGGGAGGTAGTAGTGATAGATCAAATACAGAGTTGCCTAAGAAAACAGAAATGACATTTGGGGATTTTTAGGAAACTCCCTACATTTCCTTTTATTTACACAAAAGGTTGAATTTTAATAAAAATGTGCCCATCTTCGAAACAGTGAGCAATGACACTTCCAAGTTCTTTGGCTTGCACTCATCTCCATCCTAGGCTCATATAAGCTACACTGTCTTCATGGCTCCTGTTTTCCTTCCTGCCATTTATGCTGGGCATGTAACAATACAGACAACTTTTACAATAGCACAAGAGGACCTTCAACTATTTACTAAAATATTTTGAGTACTGCTTAAGCCACATACCTCACTAGTATTATGACAAGTATCTACAATCTAATTTCTAGAGCTTCTTCAACCGGTGTAAAGTGAGAATGAATTTCAAAATGACACTAGATAACCGTATATACTTGAGTATACACTGACCTGAGTATCAGCCGAGGCACCAAATTTTACCCCAAAAACTGCATTAAAAATTTGCTGAAAATTAGGCTAATACACGATTACATAGGGTAAAAAGTAAAACTTGTAACATTTAACTATAAAAAGTCAAAGATATGATGCATTATTTAACGCTGGGGATTAAATAATGGGAATTTCCAAGAAAAGCTTAAGCATCTAGTAAAATGAAACATATAACAAATATAGGAAGTTGTAAGGGCATGATGCAGCACATATGATCTTACTCTATAAAACTTGATAGTTGATAATATTACAATTAAGAAGACATTCCAAATCCTTTACAGATAATATGAATCAACATTTTTACTTATATAGAAATATTTGCAGGCAAAAATTCTTATCTACATAGCTACACAAGCCAGCACTCACTGTCTATCACAATCTGATGACCAGTTTTAAAAATAGGTTTTGTAAAAGTCTTACCTTCATGTGATATTTAAAAGGATCCAAAAGATTGAATTTAGCATTACATTTTGGACAAGCTCTTTGAGGTGTTCCAGTTTCATTGGGATTTGCTGAGGTATTTGAACCTGAAACCAATTAAAGGCTTTTATATCTCAAATATATCTTTAAAATCTAAAAGAATTGTTAAGAATATTTGCAGAATTGACCACCATGATTCCTAAAATGTACCCACAGATTCATTTCTCTTTCATAGGCTGGATTTCATATTTACCTTGTGACAGTACAGCCCGGGAAGATGTTGCCGAAGATGAGGTACGTGTGTGAGACACACTTGTGCTGGTCTTTGGCTTTTTTGAATTAACACTGTTTACTTCAGAACTAGAAGAACGTTTTAATGAAGGCAAACTGGGATCTGCATCTACAGTAATGTAAACAGTGAAATAAGACTTGTAAACGCTTTATTACAGAATATTGCGCACCACTATTAAAATGGTCACAAGTTTAAAAACGAAGTAAAAATTCCTTGGCGTGAAATGAAATAGCATTAAATTCTTGTATCGCACAAACAATAAAGAATGATAAAAAGTATATAGTAAAGGGGTGGAAAGGAATGAACTGTACGGCTATTATCAATTACATATATTTAAGCCATTCACTACTTTTTATGCAGGAAATTATCAATGTTTCAAATAAAGAAATATATAAACAGCTATAATACACATCAGAACCCGAAATCCCAAGTGCCCCCCTCCCACAGTTAAAGCACAGAGAACACACTGACCTAAATTCGTATAAGCAAATAATCTAGAGAGGCTTGAGTTTACAAAGGAAAACAAAGCAATTTTTATTTATTCTAAAAATTAGAGACCCTCTGAAAGAGTTTTTCTATAACAATTTAATATTTATAGTGAAAAACGTGGAAGTTAACACCTTTTCCACCTAAGAAATCGGCAAATAATTTTCTCATGGGTTTAGATGAAATCATGTGTTGGTTCCCTATGTAAAAAGTAGGACTTGTCTTGAGCAACACCTCACCCTGTCATATGGAAAGGCAAGGAGTTAGTAAAATGACTTTAAAGCCATGCTCCCCAGAGCCTAATGGGCTCAGCTTAGAGCATATAATGGGGCAAGCCAGAGAGGATAGCTCTCCGTTTATATTTATTTATTAAACTTTTTCATTAAACTTTAAGTAAGAGATTTCATTGCTAAAAATCACTCCAAGCTTGAAAATTCTCACTTCAAAGGCTCCCGGATGACTTAACTAAGCATTAGCAAGAGAAATGGGGCTACTGAGGCTACTTAACCAGAGAAGGCAAAAAGTCCATTCTGAAAATAATTTATAATAAAGATTCTAAACAGCACATCTCATTTTGAAGTTCTCTACTACACACTAATGGGGAAATTTAGCAAATAGATATTTTAGAAATATTCCAGACCTCCAAGCCAGAGGAGGTCAATTCAAATCACGACTCTGTCACTCAATAGCTGTGTATCTTTTTGGCCTATTAAGCTTCTCTGGGTCATTTATTCCTGGTTTGTAAATAGGAGTGATTTTCCTCTAAAGGACACTTTTAAGGCTCACATAAGATAATGTACTTCCAATACCCAACACAGCGCTTGGCACATATGGGAGTTATTATCGTTACTAGGTGATACTAAATCTAGGGGGTGTCAACGGTTGAGTCCACCCAGTAGTGCCAGTAAAGAAAGGCCTGGGAATCCCCCTAAAATTCCAACAGGTTTTCGATGCTATGTTTTGCAGGTGGATCACCAGGCCTTTGTTCTGAGGAGTCTCTGGGCAGGTTCAAATTGTAGTTAACCTACTGGTTGTTTCGCCATCTGCAATACTCAGGGTCTCATTCTGTAAGAGTGCCGGCACTGAGAACACTGAAGCACATGTGCATAAGCATGATGCGGAATTAACTCAAGGGTTTGTTTGTACTGTCAGCAATAGGGATTGCACTGTGTCCCCCCCCCAAGAAATGCATGCCCATTTGGCTAGGCCATTATTCCCCATATTTAGTGATTCGCCTCCATTTTGTTATTTACCATAAATCCTAACCGTTATATGTTAATATATGGAGCTCGAATGGTATAGTGGGCTATGTATTGGGCTGCAAACACCATCTGTTCCTCTATAGAAAGCTGAAGCCTGTTGCTCCACTAAAGGTCTACAGCCTCAGAATCCCACAGGGGCAGTTCTACTCTATATGAAAGGGTTGCTATGATTCAGAATTGAATGGCTGGGAGTGAATTTGGTTTTGGCTTTTTAAAATATGTAATGTGTGGGGTATATCTGAAGTCAGAATCCTGACTCAAATATTCAAGTCATATCCTTGCTTGAGACACACCTTTTGACTTACAAGAGATAAAAGGAGAGAGAAGCAACCAGAGAGAGCCAGGAGCAGAGTGTCCTTTGGACCCATAGTCCCTGTGCTAAGAATCTCCTTGACCCAGGGAAAAACTGATGTCAAGACACAGGTTATCTCCAAGGAGTGTCAGGTCCACAGATACTGGAAAGAGAGCCAAAGACTTTCTCTAAAGCCGAGAACTCTTTTCACTAGACCCAGCAACCTACATTCATATTTCGAAACTCATAAACTGTGAGAAAAAGATGGAATCTGTCAAGGATTTAATTTTATGTAGATCCACACCCATGGCAGAAGCAGTCAAAATGTCAAAAGATATGTTGCTTGGGCAAATCTTCTGCAAAAGATATCTTTAGAACATTTAAAGCAAAGGTGTCACTTTGAAGACTAAGGTGTACCTAAGGTACTTTCCATTGTATACAAAGCTAGAAAATGAACAAGGAAGACCACAGACACATTGATGCATTTGAGTTATGGTGTTCAAGATTATGCTTTACCGTAAGAATAAACAAATCTTTCTGGGAAGAAGTACAGCTAGAAGATTCCCTAGAAGTGAGGATAACAAGACTGTCTTACCAACTTTGGGTATGTTATCAAAAGAGACGAGGTCCCTTGGAGAAAGACATCATTCATGGTAAAGCAGAGTCAGGGAAAAAGACAAAGACTCTCAATGAGGTGGACTGACACCATAGCTGCATTTCTAATAGACTCAAACAGAGGTAACATTGTGAGGATGATCAGGACCAGGTAATATTTTGTTCGCTTGAAAATAGGGTTGCTATGAATCAGAACCAATTCCATGGCATCTAACAGCAGTAATGCCATGCTGCAGGTATTGTGAATTATTTTGTGCCATCACATTAATGTTCTACTACAATGCTTAAGTTACTTGAACAACCAGTGATCGCTGGCATTTTGAACTAGGCATTTGACAAAATAATAGAATGGATAGTAAAACTAGATGCTTTACTAGGCACTGTTTTAAGCATGAGGAAATATCCAACATAAAAATATGCTAAATTTAAAAGTTTTTTATTCTGACCCTTTGATTTATTTAACTCTGCTGCCTTTGGAATCTACTATTGCCTACTCTCAATAGTTCTCATTTTGGGGGGGGCAAGAAAATAGAATTTGAATCAATTCCAACTTCTAGGAACCCTATATAAGGTTTCTCAGACTGTAAATCTTTACAGGAGCAAATAACTTCATGTTCCTCTTAAAGAGCGGCTGGTAGGTTGTTATTAGCATCTCAACACCTAATCCATGTGCCACCAGGACTCCGTGCTCACCCTCCACAGGAGGAAATCAATCATGCTTCCGAACCCACAGCACATATTATCATTCACAATTATCATTCCATTGGCTGCTTATTATTAAGTCATTGAAAGTTTATATAGGCAATCCCCAAATACATATGCATTCCATTCCCAAGTCTGTCTTTAATGGGATTTGTATGGTATCTAACATCAATCTGTCAAAAGTTAATGTTAGTCTATGCATTAAAAACATTAAAGAACCGGCTTAAGTGGAGAGCAAATGCTTTGAGAGTGATTAGGGCAAAGAATGTACGGACGTGCTTTATACAATTGATGTATGTATATGTGTGGATTGAGATAAGAGTTGTATGAGCCCCTAATTTAATGTAAAAAAAGAAAAAAAAAAAGGAAATGATTAGGGCAAAGAATGTACAGATGTGCTTTATACAATTGATGTATGTATATGCATGGATTGTGATAAGAGTTGTATGAGTCCCTAATAAAATGTTTAAAGAAAACATTTAAAAAAATAATAAAAATAAAAAATAAAATAAAACATTAAAGAACCTTTCTGATACATAAAAAATGTTTAACATTAAAATTTCTAAGATATATATTTAAGAATTAAAATTATACATCCAAATGGCTGATTTCAGGTCTGAAAAATGAATACATTACTTGTGGGGGGTAATCAATTTTAATAATTGAATGATAATCAGTTAAAATGGCCCTTCCAGTCATAATCATGTACAGGATAGATTATAATTGTGGACTGCATACATATATTGATACGTTCCCATTTCGAAAACCATTACAAGGTAATGAACAGGCTGAGATTAATGTCTGACCGTATGTGCTACAGCTGAGAGGAGAAACACTGCTTCTGGTGTGGCCTGGGTAAAAAACCTGGGACCCCAGGTCAAATGTGCATAAATAAGATACAATTCAAGGGTGTAGAATAGATTTTCCTATTTGAGTAACATTAAAAAAGTGAAAGGTTGTATGTTAATTTGAATACATTATTGATACCAAACAACCTTTCCCTGAATGGGTCTGGTAAGGTGGGGGAAGATAATTGATAGGATTCACCTATGAGTAATTGAGAACAGGATTCTCTGCAATGCCATCTTGCTGTGTATAAAATGAACCCCCAGAGAAGCAGGAAGTATGATCTCATTACCAGCAAGAGCCTGGAGTGGAGCTTGTCCTCTTGTCCTCTGGATTCAGCAGCTGGCTTCCCGCTGTCTAACCTTCGGTGTTTGGACTAAACAGTACCTACCACCATGTGAGACGTTTCTTTAAACTTTTATAAGTTTCTGTGTGGGCACTGTAGAGATTCACATATACTTAAGGGAAGAATTTGGGGAAATGGAGCCGACTAGCATGTTGGAAGAGTTGGACATTTGTGTTTTATCCATCCCCATCTTCTCGCGATTAGTTTGGTACTAATTATTTTAATAGACACAATAATATGATAAAAATGAGGTTCAGCAATAAAGATTCATAACCATAATTCCTCCTCATTTACTGATTATCTCAATACCTAACATTTCATACATATACTAGTAAAAAAACAACCGACCGAACAAAAAAACCTACTATCTATTTTACACATTAATGCCGTATGTCTGGCACTAACAAATGCTGAGGGGCAAGTTAAGGGTTATACTGACTGTGATAGTTGAAATGTGTCAACTTGATTGGGCCTCGATTCTCAATAGTTTGGCAGTTATGTGATGATGTAATTCAGCAGCCATGTAATGAATGAAGTCATCATCTGGTTTGTGATCTGAGGTGGGCACCCTCCATTTTTCCTTAAAGCCAATTTTCACATAATGACCTGGTCTTTGTTTTGTAAGTGAAGAGTACGTGGATAATCCTGCTTACTCTTAATGTCGAAGTCCCAATTACTGTGGTATAAAAACTGCAAAGGAGAGTAAGAGCTATTGTCTGTACTCTCTACAAGTTGCAACAATTCAACTTGTTTTTATTAATACAATCCATGTACTTTATAAAATGAGACAACTATTTTATTTCCCTGTTTCTTGCGGTTCTTGGCTAGTTAAATAGCAAACCAATTCTCAACAAAACAGGAAAACAAAAAAACAAACAAAAAAAAAACCAGGAAAACATTTTTGGCACTTCTATTACAAGAGGTTTTTGGTTTGTTTTATACTGATTTATCAGTAAAAATTTGTTAATGAATTAGAAAATTTCATTAATACTTCAGTGGACCTTGACTTAGTATTTACCATATGCAAACCAGTAATTTCTTTAGGACTGCCATTTTATAGTACATATATATACATAATTATTCGATCTTCATAATTTGGATAGAAAGACAGTAGCCTTGTTAAGCCTATTAAGAAAGTCACTATTAGACTTTTTTTGACAGTAATAACCTTCTAAATTTTTAACTAAAAACTGAAACTAAACTATTAGACCATTAAGGAACTTTCTTAATTCTCAAAAGTTTTATTAAGATTTTTGGTCCCTAGTCAGTTTTGAGCTAAAAAAAAATTCTGGATAGAAAAGTGGGTGAAAGGAGATGTCAGACAGTGTAAGACATGACAAAATAATAATTTATTAATTATCAAGGGCTCGTGAGGGAAGGGGGAGTGGAGGGCGGGGAAAAAAGGGGAGCTGATACCAAGGGCTCAAGGAGAAAAGAAAATGTTTTGAGAATGATGATGGCAACAAATGTACAAATGTGCTTGACACAATGGATATACGTATGGATTGTGATAAGAGATGTATGACCCCCCCCCAATAAAATGATTAAAAGAAAGGATACTGAATAAATGGAACTACAAGAGAATGGAATTTTCCAACAAACTTTCGGAAGCCCCTCATACATGTTAGCCAACTAAATAGAAATGAAAGATTCTAATCTTATGTAAGATACTAAATAAAATCACCCAGCAAAGATATTAAAAAACTATTCACTGCATTCCATTTTACAACAAATGAAAAATGTAACATCAAGGTATGGGCTTCAAAACAAAAGCACTTTCATATGCACAGCCATGAAGTTTCATTTTGTAATTTCTCTGAAAAGGTGCGAAAACAAACCTTTTGGAGGTGTTTGTACCACTTGGTTCTGTGGTGGTGTCTCCTGGGTCAAGTCATATAGTAACAGTGAAGAATGATATGAATCAGCTTGTGACGAATCATTAGAACAATCCTATAAAATGTTTCAAAGGAAAAATGGTGTATTTATTCAATATCGTTATAATTATTTTCTTTCATAAACTTTTATAAAGGTAAATTTAGCTGCATGTCAGTACTATAAAGCTAGCCATGATGAGTCAATTATTAGTCTGTGGTTTTCTCAAGCTAAAATATAGTCCCATTGCAAATCAATTAGGAACGGACCCACTATTGCTGTTATGTGCTGTTGAGTTGGTGATGACTCGCACCAGCCCTACATACACCAGAAGGGAAACGATGCCTGCTCCAGCGTCATCCTCACAATTGGTGATACTTGAGCCTACTGTTGGAGCTACTGTGTCAATCCATCTTATTGAGTGCCCTCCTCTTTTTTGTTGACCCTCTAACTTTATCAAGCATGTCCAGAGGACATGATACAGTCTGGCCATCCTCAACTTGAAAGTGCATTCTGGGTATATTTCTTCCAAGACTTGATTTGTTCATTCTCTTGACAGTCCAAAGTACTCTTTGCCTGCACCCTAATTTAAATGTACCAGTTCCTCTCTGGTCTTTCTTATTCATTGTTCACCTTTCATATGCTAAGAGGCTGTTTAAAACATCATGGCTTGGGTCAGGAAGCACCTTAGTCCTCCAACTGACATCTTTGTTCTTTAACACTTTAGAGATTTTTTTTTTGGATGGATTTTTTAAAATCATTTTATTAGGGGCTCATACAACTCTTATTACAATCCATACATACATCAATTGTGTAAAGCACATTTGTACATTCATTGCCCTCATCATTCTCAAAACATTTGCTCTCCACCTAAGCCCCTGGCATCAGGCCCTCACATTTTGCCCCTTCCCTCCCAGCTGCCCCTTCCCTCATGAACCCTTGATAATTTATAAATTATTATTTTGTCATATATTGCCCTGTCCCACGTCTCCCTTTATCCACTTTTCTGTTGTCCTTCCCCCAAGGAGGAAGTCACATGTAGATCCTTGTAATCCGGTCCCCGCTTTCCAACCCCCTACCCTCCCAGTATCGCCACTCACGTACCTCCTCTGGTCTAGCCAGACTTGCAAGGCAGAATTCAGATCATGATAGTGGGGGGGGGCGGAGGGAAGGAAGCATTTAGGAACTAGAGGAAAGTTGTGTTTTTCCTTGTTGCTACATCGCACCCTGTCTGGCTTATCTCCTCCCTAAGACCCCTCTGGCAAGGGGATCTCCAGTGGCCTACAAATGGACTTTGGGTTTCCACTCTGCCACCACCCCCCCATTACTATGGTAAGATTTTTTTTGTTCTGGTGATCCCTGATACCTGATCCCTTCAACACCTTGTGATCGCACAGGCTGGTGTGCTTTGTTGCTTGTGAGCTAGATTGCCACTTGTTTACCTTCAAGCCATCTTTTGCAGCACTTTTGCCCAGTGTGCAGTTGGATTTCTTGACCGCTGCTTCCATAAGCCTTGATTGTGGATCCAAATAAAATGAAATCCTTGACAACAGTAATCTTTGCCACTTATCATGAGATTGTCTAATGGGTCAGTAGTAAGGATTTTTGTTTTCTTTACAGAGTTGGCAGCTGTCTTTGTGGCAGCTGTCTTTGATCAGGAAGTACCTAGCTGACAACTCTACTTTGCTGGCTTTGAGGAAGCAACAAGTTTTGTTAGGCAGACCCATGTAGCAAGGAAGGGTCTGAGGGTAGCCTTCAACTCACAGTATGAAACAAAACTAAGGCACACATTCTGACAACTCACAGCTAGCTTCCTGGGCAAGCCTCAAATGAAAACTCTATGTTTGGCTGCTCTAGCTTGTTGGCCCTGTGAGACCCTGACCCCGGTCTCAGCTAAGCCACTCCTTGAGTTCTGATCCACAGAAGCCTGGTTTCGTGAAGGCAAATGTGTGTTGCCTTAAGACATTAAGAAGGAACCCTGGTGGCACAGTGGTTATGAATTGGGCTGCCATCTGCAAGGTCAGTAGTTTCCAAACACCAGCCAGTTAGTTTGAGAAAGTTGGGAATTTCTTCTCCTGTCACAGTAACAGTTTCAGAACCTCACAGGGATGGTTCTAGGCTGTCCTACAGGGTCACTCTGTCAGCATTGACCGGATGGCAGTTGAGTTTAAAACACTAAAGATTTTTGTTCTATGTTGAGATGTAATCCATATTGAAGGCTGTAATTCTGTTAGTGCTTCAAATCTTCTTCGTTTTTAGCAAGGTTGTGTCATTTAACCTATCAAAGGCTATTAATAAGTCTTCCTCCAGTTCTGTTGCCATACTCATCCTCACACAGTCCCAGTTTCTTGAATTATTTGCTCAGCATACAGATGGAATACTTATGGTGAAAGGATACAACCTTTCCTGATCTGAAAACATGCAGTGTCCTCTTGTTCTGTTTTTAAGTCTTCCCCCTGGTCTATGCACAGCTATTACATGAGCATAACTAAGTCTTTTGGTCTCCTCAATCTTTGCAATGTTATCCACAATTTGCTATGATCCACATAAATTTCTTCGCATAATCACTAAAACAAAAGGTCTTTCTGTCTGGCATTCTTTGCTTTCATCTGACATCAGCAATTATATTCCTTGTCTCACATCCTCTGATCACAACTCGAATTTCTGCTAGTTTCCTATCAATGTACTGCTGCAACCATTTCAAAATGATTCTCAGGAAAATTGAATGCGTACAATATTAATTATCTAGTTCAATGATTTTCGCTTTATGTTGGATCGCCCTTCTTTGGAATGGGCACAAATATAAATCTCTTCCTGTTTTCAAGGTAGCGGTCTTCCAAATTTCTCCAGATATAGAAACGTTTTGGGCATGTGACCCATTCAATCTCAAACTATTTTTAAAAATGTGTATTCGAAGGTTGAATTCATAATAACGAGAATAGTTTTAAACTCATAGACCCCAGAAATTCCCAGCACCCTAAGAGTCAGAGACTCCATTGCTCTAAGAGAATGCTATTTTTTAAAATGAGTATTTAGATATAAATGTACTGATCAAGAGATCTGTGTATACCCATTATTTTTTAAACTGTGTGGCAGCTTGGATCAGATGCATCATTTGCCAGGTGTGTGACCTTGGATGTATAGTTTAACCTCTGAGCCTTTCTCTTCAGCTACAACATAGGGATGATGCTGATGGTGCCTCTACTCCCTTGGCTGCAAGTCTGTCCGACTCCGGTGATTTGTGTATTGGTGTGCGGCTGGAAGCTATGCCATCAGTATATCCAATCCCAGCAGGGCCACCCCTGGGGGACAGGTTTTAGAGGAATTTTCAGACTGAGACTAGGAAGATTTGTTGATATTCTAAAATTAACAAATGAACACCAGATGGATTCTGCTAGAATACTGTCTGATAGAGTGCTGGAAGAAGAATCCCCTGGGTTGGAAAGCACTACAAAATAATCACAACAACGGACTCAAACATAGCAGTGACCACCAAAACGTGGGACTAGGAAGAGGCAACATGTCATTCATGGGGGCAACGCCCACTCCATAGGGATTAAGTAAGACTTCTTTTACATATTGCATTCAGCACAAAGGCTTGCACACATTAATAGTACAAGAAATGGCAACTCTTGCCATTATCTATTACTTCTGAAAACGTTTTAAAAATCAAAGCAATGAAAAGTTATGTTGTTTGCAAAATGAATAACCTCTGAAACATTGCCCTATTTAAGAATACATGGCTCGGTTTACAGTCTTAACTAAATTTCCATTATGCTTTCACTCATATTCTGATAGGATAATTTAAATATGTAACTATTAAGTGCCACTGAATCCATTTTTCAACGTACAGTGACTGACACGACGGGACAGAGTTGGAATGTCCTCGAGTCTGCGATCTGTATGGCAGCGGATGGGCAAGCATTTCTGCCAGGGAACCTCTGGGTGAGTCCTACTTTCCCCTGAGCACTTAACCAATGTGCCACCAGGGCATAAGAAGTTAAACACGTTAACTCCTTAATTTATTAAACTTACTTTATTAAAAGGTGGTAGTTTAAAAATAAATAAATAAAAGGTGGTAATTAGTTCTGGCAATTATAACTTGGGGCTTAGGTCTCATAAAGAAGGAGTCATTTTCTGAGGCTCAGAGTGCCCTTCCTTATGGTGTCAAAAAAGAGTCAAAGAATCCCTGAGCACTGGCTGTGTTCCTCCAGACACACTTACCGGTTTAGGCAGATTCTGAGCAGAAGAACTCTGCAAAGATGATTTTGACTTAGTCGAGTGTGTTGGACTTGGTGTTTGGTTTCCAAAACGTTGACTTGTAGACCTGAATAACTCAGGAATACCTGAGTTTAAAAATGATACAATATATTGAATATATTTTGATTTTATCAATTATGTCAAAACAGTCAACTTTAAGATGAAACGAGCACAGTAGTACTGTACCTGGATTGAGCGACTCACTTTTTATTGACCTTTGAGATGAGCTGCCAGAGTTTCCTCTGTTCAAGATATCTACGAAAACATTTACACTTTATTGTTGGAATGAAACATTCATAATAGAAATTTTTTTCTCAAAAACATTCAAATACAATCTACATTGACTCAACAGTCAAGCCTTCTCCAACTCGCATGCCCCATTCACAATCGTGAAAGCCTAGAAGTTTCATTATGGGACAGCTGATTGATTGGAGTATCTGCAACAGTATTTTGAAGTTCTGAAAGGCAAGCTACCAGAGCCTTCAGACGGAGTTGAACCTAGAATGTACTAGAGTATCTTAAAAGTAAAATGATTTCAAAACAATGCTCATACCAGAAGTAAACCTGAAAATATTGAATGGGATGTGTCTCTGTGTCAGTTTAAGGTTGCTCTCTCTTGCACTCACACAAGTCCCATTACTTTCAAGATTACTAAGAACTCAATAAAAAATTGGAAAAGTAGAGCTCTACTGAAAATGGCTGGTCAGGAGAAGGTACAAAGCAACAAACACATGGCAAGAAAAACATAATTACTCAAAATGTTTCCTTTCTCCCCAGCAGAAAAGATAGCTCTTGGGTGGCATAGACGGTTAAGCCCCAAAGGTTGACAGTTCATACCTGCTCAGAGGCACTTCTGATGGCCAGGCTAGCGATCTTCTGACATTGCACACAGAGTTGCCATGAGTACAATTTGAATGGATGGCAATTAACAACTACAAGCACGACCACTGGAGAAAAAGCACCAGATCCCACCCAGTGGTTTCTGATGATAGTAATGTAAAACTGGTATCTTAACCAGCAGTTTACAAACTGCCATGGGAAGTAGTCAAACAGTGGCATACTGTTGTTTTCTTTTGGGGGGCGGTTGTAAATAAAACTGGCTTAGGAAAACAATAGCGTATGGGAAAATATCGGTTTCATTTTCCTCCCTTGAAATCCCATGAGCTACTTTACACCTTGAACAGAAGTCTTCACAAATATCAGCGGTACCACCACAAACTTATTTATTTATTTAGGACCTTCTGCTACTTTCAGCAAAGCCTTCCAAACACTTCCTTGTCTGTGAATGAACAAACACATCAATAAGCTACTTAGCGAATACTACAAATTATGATTTCTAATTTAGCAAGCTCTCAATGCCACCAGGTAACCCAGACCCTTAGTTAACCTTTCCCTTTTTCTCACATCGTATATCTTAATTGTTTATCTGCTTCTCAAGTCCTCAGCCATATCTCCATCCTGATTTGAACAAGTTCTTATCAACCTTATCTCCAGCTTCCCTCAATTACCTCCTTGTGGAGGGGAAAAAGACATTCCACACAGGAAAAAACCCACGGCCATTGAGGCAATTCCAAATCATAGGGACCCTGTATAAGGTTTCCGAGGTTGTGAATCCTCACAGGTGCACAGAGCTTCAACACTCTTCCAACAGCATGGTAAGGGCATTGAGGCATATAAAAGAGCTGATTAGTAGCAACACCTTATAAAACTTGGCCCTAGTGGGGGAAGTTGAGGCTATCTATTCTTGTAAAGATTTGCACTTTCAGGAACCCTACATAGGGTTGCTTTGAGTAGGAATTGACTCAATGGAAGGTTGATTCAAAGTAAACGCTTACTTGAGATGGCTGGCTTTGAACTTGATATCTCCCCAACAAAGATTAGTTCATCATCATCTTCATCCTCAGTTTCTTCTGCTCTTTTCTGCCATGGCTCCAGCTCTTCTTCTTCACATTCCATGAAGAGTTCTGCCATTTTTGAATTACCTAATTTTCAGCAGAAGGGAAGTAAACCTTATTTTCAAAAGCAAAATATTTTGAAGAATACGCAAAAAGAGATTTGACGTACTGAAATAATCCTAGTAGCTTCTATTGCATTGCCATTTGTAGGCAGTACATGGTAACCACAGTAAGAAACTCAGAGCTCTAAGATCTAAATTACTATTTCGTGAGCTAGGTGAGAGCCCTGGTAGCATAGTAGTTATGTATTGGGCTGCTAACCTCAAGGTCAGCGGTTCAAAACCACCAACCAGCTCCTTGGGAGAAAGACTAAGCTTTCTACTCCCATAAAAAGTTACAAGTTCAGAAACTCACAAGGGAAGTTGTGCCCTGTCCTATAGGGTTGCTATGTGCGAGTCAGGATTGACTTGATAGCAGAGAGTTTGGTTTGGGGTTTAGTGAGCTAGTTAATGGGCAATACTCATTTATAATGGTCAAATTTTAGAAAAATTAAATCCAATCAAAGTGACTGGAATACAATTATATTGGCATAGAAGCATGATACTTAATCATTCTAAGGAAAAAAACATGCCCCCCCAACACACACACACACACACACATTATCAACACCAAAGGAGGTAAACTAAGAAAAGGAGCCAATAGATGGGTAATATACTAGAAAAAAAAAAAAAACAGACTCGGAGGTGCCATGCAGAGCAAAGCAGGGACGAGATAAGAGACTGAAAATAGGGGGATTAAATAAGGTCTATCACATCTCTGAAGCCCTGGTGGTAGTGTTATATACTAGGATACTAACTGAAAACTCAGCAGTTTGAACCACCAGGTGCTCTGAGCAAAAAAAAAATTAGGCTCTCTGTTCTTATAAAATTTTGCAGCCTTAAAAACATGAAGAGCAGTTCTGTGCTGGCCTATAGGGTTGTTCTGTGTTGGAATCACTTCCAAGACAGTGAGTTTAAGTTTTTTTTTGTTTCGTTTTTTTTTCTATCTCAAGGAAAAATCAATTTCTTTTACCTGAAGAAACCATCAAAGGAGCATACTGTGAATATACTACCAGCCTATTAGTTCTGACCCAGGACAGAGTTCCCAAGAAACATTTAGGTGCTTCATGCTATGGGTGGACAACTCACAGGCACTGGATAATTTAAAGAAAACCTCCGACATGAAAGACCAAAGCAATAAAATAGTTGAGAGGATCTTTTGAAAAGAGACAGGCAGTACAGAGGGGAAGAGAAACTACTAGAGAAAGTATAATTAGCATCTTTAGAAACAGAAAAAAAGCTATAATAATAACATACAGAAACCAGAAAATAGCTTTTGGATCAATAATATGACAGCTATAAAATTTTCAGTCTATTAAGAAAGTAAATCAAGCACCCCAAGTTGAGCAAATGGGAATATCCTTTTAGACTGACATCAAAATAGTTAGGAAACAAATGTCAAAGGCCCAACACTTACCAAATAAAAGTTCCAGGAAAAAAAATTGAGAAAAAGGGAGATTACTAATGTAGCAAATGTCTCAGTTCTAAAGGATAGAAATGTCCATATAGTGAAAAGGCCCACCCTCACCCAACACACCAATGAAGAAAAAAACCCTACACTGCAGGGACCTGCAGTCATGAGATTTCAGAACACCTCAGTATACTTTAGATGATGTGTGTTCTAAAAATCTGCCACAGAGGAACTGGAAAACTAAACTCGCTGCCATCGGTCATTCCTGACTCGTAGTGACCAAACCTAGGGTTTCTGAACTTGTTAAGTCTTTACAGGAGCTTTACATCGGCAACTTTCTCCAGCAGAGTGGCTAGTGGGTTTGAATCGTCGACCTTGTGGTTATCAGGCCAATGTTTACCCAACAGAACTACTGTGGCTCCTTACAGAGAGTAAGAATATTTTTGACAGTGTTCATGCTAAGAGCAAAGGAGAAACATGCCTTCACTATTCATAGAAAAATATATCCAACCTGGAATTCTTCCCACAGCCAAATTTTTTCATCAATCATGACAGAATAAAGAGAAGCAATGTTGTGTAGTCACCACTCATTCCCCCTATCCTTTTCAGGAAGCTGCTGCTACAGGACCCCCCACCCCCCCCAAAAAAAAAAGAGAGAGAGAGAGACCTCACCAGTACGGAGGAAGAGACAGAGTGCAGCAAGCCTAGCATTAAACACAATGCAAAGCCAAAGGAAAGTCCCAGGACAATCCAGCTATTTGGGAGACCCAGAGAGTAGCCCAGCTGGAGTAGAAGAGGAAAACATTACTCCCCGAAGGATGCTTCCAGGAGACAAAAAAAAAAAAGAGGAAAAGAAAGGATTTAAAATGAAATTGTGGAGAGCATCTGGCAAGTCTTACTGGGTAGAACCCTGAACAGTGGCAGGGTTGGGAAGACTTAGCTATCCATCTTTAATAAAACTGAGGAAAAAACACCTCAGTACAGGATCTAGATCTACAAAGAGGAACAAGGAGATGTGTCCATAGCATCTTCACATGGTAATTATATGCTCATCAGTATTTATTGTGATCATCATAATGAAGACACCAAATATGATGTTAAGGAAAAGCTAAGAGGAATATTGGGAGGTGCTTGGAGAAAGGGTAACTAGGAAAACCGTCCCCTTGTTTGACAGAGGATCCTGGAATAGTTCCAGAAAAGACAAGAGGTAACCTTAGGCATGAGTCAGAACTGACTGATGGCAGCGAGTCTGAGGAGCCAACAATAAACTCAAGTAGACAGGAGCTCGGCTCTGCTCCCCTCCCTCCCGGTAAGAAATGACTATTCCTACTATTTCAGGATGCCATTTACTGGGTGTACATTGGTTTGGTTAAAAACAAGGAAGTGTGGGGGGTGTGGGTGGGGAGAAGACACCTAAGCTAAAGGGATAGCAACAGGGGATGGATAAGAGCAGTGGCAGACATGTAGAATGCGCTAACATGAAGAAGGGAGGTGGCCGCTAAAAAAGGAAGGAAAGGAAAACTTTCACACAAAACCGCTCCCTCTTTAAATGTGGTCTGTTCTGAAGGCAATGCCTCCAGAAGGGCGCATAATTAGGTTCTTTACAGGCCACAAGCCCTGGGGGCATTATGCATCAGGCTGCACTTGCCTCAAGGTCAGCAGTTTAAAACCACCAGCTGCGCTGCAGGAGACAGGGCTTTCAATCGTCCTGGAAACCCACAAGGCAGTTAGTTCCACCTTGTCCTATGGAGTCACTAGGAGTTGACATCCAACTCGGTGGCAGTGAGTTTGGTTTTTGGGTTCATGCCATGAAGGACATGCCTCGGAGATCAAACTCACGGCCATGAGTTTCATGTAACAAAGAAGGGAATGCCATAATATTGGCTGTTTTGCAGTCCACCTACCCCAACCAAACTCATCAAAACCAAAATGCCCTCCCCGCCCTCCTATATGTAAAAAAGACTTCCCTCTTTTCTAAACTAGACTTTAAGCTTGGTATTTCTCAACATCTTAATCGCATACAGCCAACTCCAAAGGAAGTTCGTTTCTTTCTAGTTCTCCTTTTGCTACTACTTCCCATCCACAGGAGTCTCTTGCATATACCCTCACCCCCCAACCCCGCAAAAAACACACATGATAATATATGGGCTAGAAAAGGTGACGTTAGGCAGTCTGATTTAAAATTTTAAAAATTAGGGTAGCATACCAATAATGATGAAAACTCTTACACCCGCATTGGCAGACACAGGTCATTTCTACTCTGTGTAACCTCCCTGGTGGTAATCCCAAGTGTGGCTTGGGGTAAATGTTACCTGTCAGAAGAAGTTTATCACACCTGGAATGTCTACTAGATTGATTAAAATTAGTAATTTCTTAAGAATTACAGGCCTACAATGTAAAACAAATGTTATGCAAAACAACGTACTGCTTTGGGTACAAAATTACTGACATAATTAGACCGCCAGGGAGGTTAACTGGGCACTTCCATTACCAACATAGTCAAGTTATAATGTTGCTTGGGAACCTAAGTGGTGCAAGCAGTTTGAGAGTGGCTGTGAATCTAAAAAGACTGGTGGTTCAATTCCGGAAGGTCTGCCTAAAAGACTCCAGCCAAGAAAACCCTACTGAACAGTTCTACTCTGCAACACAGTCTCATCAGTTTTTATGTTGAGGGGAAAAATTGGAGGGGGCAGGAGTTGAGATGAACTTGTTTGGCGGTAAAGACTCCAAGTCCACTTCATTTTTACTCTCCTTAAAAAAAAAAAAAAAAACTCAGACCACTATTTAGGTTTCAGGGATAAGGAATCCGGGAGGAGTTTCTGGTTCTTTTTAAAGAAACACACACAGCCCATCTCAGAAACGGGTTAAGTAAAATTTTAAGAGGGCACATAATATCACATGTATAGATAGCATGATCTTATTTAACAAGAAGCTTTCTTGTCTATGCATACGAAATCAATGTAATTATAAACACTAGAGTGATAACAGTAGTTATTCCTAGGGATGAGGTGGAAACAATTCCTTTTGACATTGCTGACAGATTTATTGTATACTGTTCATTTTTTACTGAGTGCGTGTGACTTCAGTAAATGTTGTTAGAGAAAAAATGTGCCCACTTCTGTCTCTCTTCTCCAAGAGCCCCACAGATTTGTCTATGAGTTGTGGTGGCGATACTTACTTCTGGGTTGCAAAGAATTGTCGTTATCCATCAAGTTGCTGAGTTGACTTTAAATTATCACCTAAGAACCAACACATGACATGTCAGTTTTATGAGCCACACTAAGCATCACCAAATATTGAAACATACATTTCAGAAATCCTTGAGTCTAATTTTGATCTCCAGCAAACTCACCATGTGCCTCCCGACAAAGCAGCAAGTAGGTCTATTTCCCTCCCTATAAGATAAAACGTACCTGTGATTACGATGCAGTTCATGAAATTAACTGCAAACATGTATTTAAGGTAATCTATTTGCCAACAAAATCAACACTATGTGAGTTTGATTATCTTCCATAACTTGTTCATTTATGAATGAACACAAGTAAACAGGTTGAATTACTACGTACTTACAACCTGAAATCTCCATGATTAAATTACCAATAATATGTAAAGGCATTCTTTTGTAAAAATGAATATTCACCATCTTAGTAAACCTGAATTTTAATCTTTTTTTTTAATTGTTGATTTTTTTAAAATCTTTTTATTGGGGCTCATAAGGCTCTTTTTTTTTCATAAGGCTCTTATCACAGTCTGTACATACATCAATTGAGCAAAGCACCCTTATACATTCGTTGCACTCGTCATTCTCATAATTCACCTTCCACTTGGGTTCCTGGAATCAGCTCGGTTTCCCTTTTTTTCCCCCATTCCCCTCCCTCCCCGATCCCACCCCTGGTCCCTTAATAGTTTATAAATAATTATTATATCTTATCTTACACTCCCCAGCGTCTCCCCTCACCCGCCTCCCCATTGCCCATCTCCCAGAGAGGAGGTTACACATAGATCTCCAAGATCGGTTCTCCCTTTCTATACCCCCTTCCCTCCTGGTGTCGCCACTCCCACCGCTGGTGTTGAGGGTTTCGTCTGTCCTAGATTCCCTGTGCCTCCAGATCCCCACTGCACCGCTGCACATCCTCTGGTATAACCAGGTCTGCAAGGCAAGGTAGAATTGGGGTCATGATGATTGGGAGGGGAGGAAGCGTTCAGGAACTAGAGGAAGGTTTTGAGTTTCATTGTTGCTACACTGAACCCTGAGTGGCCCATCTCCTCTACACTACCCCTCTGGAAGGGGTGTCCAGCTGTCTACAGATGGGCATTGGGTCTCCATCACGCACTCCCCCTCTTTCACGGTGATGTGATTCTCACCACCACCCCACCTTTGTTGTTGGAGACCTGGTCTCCTCTGCCCTTCACGGTCACCTATGTTGGTGTCCTGCTTCCGTGTGGGCTTGGTTGCTTCTGGGGCTAGATGGCCGCTTGTTTGCTTTCAAGCCTTTAAGTCCCCAGACGCTATACTCTCAGTAGCCGGATACCATCAGCCTTCTTCACCACACTTGCTTCCTGAATTTTAATCTTTAACTGTGACCCATTCATATTTCAGAAATAAATCTAATTATTAATATAAGAAACACGTTCTATACATTTTTCCTTTTCATTTTGCTGGTGGGGGAGAACAAAAGAAAAGTGGTTGGGTGAAGGGAGACATTGGTCAGTGTAAGACATGAAACTTATTTTCATAAATTTTCAAGAGTGAGGGAGGGAGGGAGCGGGGGAAAATGAGGAGCTTATACCAAGGGCTCAAGTAGAAAGAAAACGTTTTCAGAATGATGATAGCAACAAATCTACAAATGTGCTCGACACAGTGAATGTATGTGAAGGATTGTAATAAGCAGTTGTATGAGCCCCCAATAAAAAAAAATCTGTTACAGTAAACCTTACCAAAAAACATTTGAATTGCTTCATCTAAAACAGGAATTTGTATTAATGGATTTTCATGCACATACAAAATCATACTTTACAAAGTAGTATGTCATAGAAACAATTTTAGTTATGAAACAAAAAGGCCAAAGTTAAACATTAGGATACTAGAGTCAATTCAATCTTCACATTTCATTTTTATCCTCAGACTGGCAAAAATAAGTTATCCTGATTTTTCCAATTGCTAATTATTTGGACTAAATTAGTCTAAAGGAAAAAGATATTATGCGAATTCTAGAAGATGGTATGGTGTAAATGAATTACTATGAGAATTCTGAGTGAATTTTGTGTTTAAGTAAATTTCCCTAGTTCTGGGGTCTGGCCATACACACTCATGTATCCAGCCTATGACTGTAACGGGCCTTTTGAGGCCCCTGACTGCCATCAAAGAGTGGACCTCAAATTAATCCATTAGTAAATACTCCCCAAACAAGGAAATCCTTAACTGCCACTAGAACCACCTTACCTTCTGTCTAAAGCTACATTACTGCAAGAAGGTGGCCACTCATTACATAAGGCTACTTAAATTAAGATGAATTAAAATAGTCAGCTCAGGAACACTAGCTATATTTCAAGTACTCAGAAGCCACAAGTGACTACTGGGCTACTATACTGGGCAGTGAAGCTATACATTTCCACTGGCTAGTGCCGGTCGAAAGAACCACAGCCATGCTCAACTCTAGTTTAAAATGCAAACGTTCAGAGATTCCCGTAGAATCTCAGCTACAGGAGTCCTCCAAAACTATCACCCCACATACCAAAAAAATAGTAATCTCTAGGTTATTATTTCAATGTTTTTGTGGCAGGTCCTGGAATTCTAGGGGCGACTGAATCAGCTGTAAGAAAGGAAACGAATGTCCACCAAAGATATGCAGGGGGATCTTAGAACATCTAGACACCAACTCCAGAGTGTCTCTGAGTGGACTCCAAACAGGCAGAAGAGAAAAGAATGCTGCGCTTCAGCAATTGGCTCAACATTGGAATTAAGATAATGGAATTTCCCCCTGCACTTTTTGAAGCCCCCTCCCTATGTATGTTGTTGTTAGGTGCCATTGTGTCAGTCCGAAGGTCTACAACCCTATGTGCAAGAGAACATACGCCATGCCATCTTAACAAGCTCTCCTGTTTGTGAACATGGAAAATGGAACTGCAAGATAGACCTTTGGGTTAGAAGTAGGACACCACCAATGCTTTCATTTAAACTGACCATATAGAAAAGAAGTTATTTTCAAGTCTTTCTTAGAAGATGCAATGTAAAAAATGAAAAAGTTGGGAATATATATATCTGTAATTAGTGAATATAACACAAATATTTCCATTCTTAGAAAAGTCACTCTTAAGATAGTAAAATAGGACTAAGCTTCTAAAAGGCCATGGAAAAATGTCATTATCTTTTATTTTTTTCCACAAAATTTTAAGCCCCCTTGTATGTTTTCAATATTAATCTCCAAATGTTTCTTCTCTTTAAAATACGATTAAAAATAACAAAGATTATTTAAAAGAGTTTAATATATGTAGATTACTTTCTCTCTTCAAAATTTGCATTTCATTTGGGTATTTTCCACCCCCAAGTCATAACAACAAAATATTGGCAGGGTTTAATCTCTTGAATAAAGAAAACAAGTAGCAGAGGAGCCTACAAGGTTTCTTTCTTTCCGCCGAGCCTCTTCTACTAAAAACTTAACAACTGCCATGGTGACCAATCTGATCTACAGTGACCCAAAGGGGAGGCTCGAATTGTTCTCCAGGGTTTGGAGGCAGTAAATCTTCATGGGAGTATAAACTCCAAGCTCACTACCATAGACTTGACTGACTCATAGCAGTCCAAGGGGACAGAATAGCACTGCCCTTGTGAGTGTCTAAGGCTAATTAATCTCCCTTACAAAGCCCTCATCTTTCTTCGAAGGAGTGGCGGCTGAATCCTAACTACTGACCCTGTGGTTAGCAGTCCCCTGTGTAATCAAGAATTCCTCCAGGGCTTCTCTAATCTAAAAGCCAACGCCTAGCAATTAAGACAGTAGGCTAAAGAAGCCAGATTGGACTAGATAACCTGAAGAAAATGAGTTAAACTGGGGAAGCTGTGATTTGTAGTCCTCCCACATCACAACTCTTCTTTTAGTTCATTTCCTCTATAAAAGAACAGGGTAGAACTGTCCCTCACGGGTTTCTGAAATTTTAGCTCTTGCCAGGAGTAGAAAGCCTCTTCTTTCCTGGTCCTAGGCATACTTCCAGGGGAGGCAGTCTCTTATTCTAATCGTTTCCTATTTTCTACTTCTTTTCCCCTATCATCCCAATGCCTCCGTGTAGCTGGGGGCAGCAATTCTAGTTATGGAAATCTGTGTCCTCCAAAATTGCCCCCTTCGTTCTTAATTCCCAACTACCCATTTCTAGTAGGCTGGTCTCTACTGTGTATATTAAGTTATTACAGGTAAACTCATGCTAAGTGTTAATGCCCTCCCTTTCCTAGAAAAAGTCAACTTTATGTGCCTCTTAACATATAGGGGGAGCACTGGTGGCATAGGTTATACATTGGGTTAACTTGAAGGTCAGCAGTTTGGAGCCACCAGCTGCTTTGAGGGAGAAAGATGAGGCTTTCTACTCCCATCAAATTTCAGTCTCAGAGTGCCACAGGGGCAGCTGTACTGTCTCATAAGGGTTCCATTAAGTCAGAGCATTGAGTTTTGGGTTTAACTTAAAAAGGAGCCTAGGTGATGTCTTGAGTTAAAGGTTAGAATGCCAACCACAAGTTTGGTGGTTTAACTCGAGCAGCTGCTCTGAGAGAAAGATGGGACTTTATAATCAAGTAGAGATTTAGTCTCAGAAGACCTAAGGAGCAGTTTTACTTTTTCCTATAGGGTTTCTATGAGGCAGAATTAACTCATTAGTAGTGGGGTTGCTGAGTTTTTTTGAGTTTAACATTATAGAATTTTAAGTACACAGGATGAATTATGAGAGTGTTATTGCAAAAAAAAAAAATCGAACCCAGGAGCTGATACCAAGTAGAAAGACAATGATGATGGCAACATATGCTTGGTACGTGGATGGTTTTAAGAGGTGTAAAAGCCCCCAATAAAATGATTTATATAAAATCAAACATTAAATTTACTGAAGTCTTTAGCTCTGAGGGGCACTGGTGGTATAGTGGCTATACAGAGTTTTTAACTGCAGTTCAAAGCCACCAGCCGCTCTGCAGAAAAACTTTCCAGAAACCTGCCCTATAAGGTAGCTAGCTGTCAGAATCGACAATAGCTATAAACGGTTCTTTTGGGGGGTGGGGGTTAGTTGGAACTAACTACTAGTTCATAGGACTATAGCAGTGGATCTCAACCTTCCTAATGCAGTGACCCTTTTGATACAGTTCATGTTGTGGTGACCCCCCCAACCAGAAAATTATTTTCATTGCTACTTCATAATTGTAATTTTGCTACCGTTATTAATCGGGTAGCCCCTGTGAGAAGGGTCGTTCGACCCCCAAAGGGGTCATGACCCACAGGTCCAGAACCACTGGACTAGAGGGCACATGTTAAATACCATGTGGAGGAAAATGTCAGTTAAATACAGGAGATGGTGCTTTTTAATGTTATGGGGGGGGGACTATTCAAAGTTAGGAAACTAATACAAAATAAGAAAGACATTTGAGGGGAAATTAGGAACACCTGAATACGTATTTATGTAAGGTGCTTCCAAAAGTTGGTGGAAAAAAATCTATTACTATTTAACCACACATATTTTGAAGCCTCATGTGTGTGTGTGTATGTGTGTGTGTGTGTGTGTGTGTGTGCGCACACACTAGATATTAAGGAACATTCTCAATCTGGTTTTTTTAGATTTGACAGTGAAAAGAAGGTCCTAGATTTTACAACAGGTACTGCCATGCAATATTTAGGGGCTAAGTGCCATTTTAACTGCAAAATTTAAAGCATTAATTTATTTTGGTTTAAATTTTAATTTGGTTCAGCAAAGAGTATAAGACAGATACAGCAAGCTGGTAGCAACTGGTGAAATTACAGGTAGCCAATCAGTGGGCTTTGATTTCTCACCATGCTTGGAAATAAGATCACAGTATTATTTCAATAATAAAAAGTGAAAACGAAATGGACGCCTTAAAAATATACAAGACAGAACTGAATAGTATTTCTTACATTTTATTAAGTGAATCTCCTTGCCAAGTCCCTGTAATCGCCTCACTCGCAGACCCCCACCCTCCACCAGGGACTATACCATATTTTTATACCAATTAATTTTGGAGAGGGGGCAAGCGGCACAAACCTCATACATTAGTTTCTATGCCTGTGTACATTACTTTTGTGGATGTATTATATACAAAAAATACAGTAGTGAAATGAGCAATGGATGCAAAGTCCTAAGACCTAGATCTAGAATTGATTCCGTCACTCTCTAAGCACATGATCTCAGGAAAGTTTTCTCCCAGTAAGTTGTTTCCTCTTCAAGTCAGTTCTCTAACACCCCAAGGCCTTTGTCCAAGAGACTGAAAGCAGTAAAGAACACAAACGCAAGATACAATAATTTAACTAGGGTTATTACCACACCAAGAGTACACGGAGTTTGTTTAGTAAAAAAAATCCCCAAGCAAACCAGGGCCTTCACAGGCTCAGTAAAGTTTGTCTGCTGGAAAGGGAGTGAGTTTGCATGGTAACTCCCAAAGCACGATACCTCACAAATACTGAGGGATGCTTTCGGGGCTTAAAAACCCTACCTCTGGAGCTCCATTTTCTGGTTAATGGCACTAAAAGACATGACCACCCTCAGTCCAAACCTGAGAACAGTAAAAAAGCAAAAGTTGACTTCAAAGATTTGTTTGCTTTCTAAATGACCAAAAATTTGCAAACAAAGAGAATCCTTTGGAGGAAGGTCGTCTGTACTTGCAGAAGCTGCCTTACTGTCACATTTTCGCTCTGCTTTCACCTCAGAAGCATCCAAACTCAGAACGACGAAAACTCCCTCCATCTCTGAATCTGGCTACAACCTCACAATGAGGTCATTTTCCCCCCGTAAAGTCTCCAGAGGTCAAACCTGCCAACTGGGTATCAAACTCCCAGTGTTTCTTCTCTAGACAATAACGGGATGACAGAGGAGGGAAGTCCCTTTGGGAAGGATGAGGTTGTGAGGACTAACCGGTCACCCGGGTGAGAAGCAACCGGGAAGGAAGGAAAGGACCCTTGAGGCCTCAAGGCCGGAAAGTTTGGAACCCCCTCGGGGCTCTTTTCTTCCACTAAAGAGCCTTGGGGGTGGGCGGGTCTCCTCAAGCACAGGCACCACACGTCCCTAACACTAAAAGGAGGCAGTCCACGGGAGGGGCCCAAACCATGCCGGTGGCAACAGCCACACAGGCCCCGGGAAGGGAGATGCGGCAGGGGCGATGGACCCGCGGGCGGAGGCCCGCCGCCACAACGCAGCGGACCACCGAGCGGCCCCCGCGAAGCCAGCCCTCCCGCTGGAGCCGGCACAAGATGGTGGCCCGGTCGCCATCGCGCCATCCATCCCCTCCCCCGCGCCTGGGGCGCTCCCGGGGATTCGCGCCAGCATGGAGTCCCCCATCCCGCCACCCTCACGGCGGCGCCGCGGTTGGGAAGGCGAGTCGCTGCCTTCCCGGGGCGGCGGGGGACGCTTACCCGGCGGAGAGATTAGCCCGGAGGAGTCTCGAAAGGCGGCGGCGGCGGCGGCGGCGGCGGCGGCGGCAGCGGCAAGGGAAGGGAAGGGAAGGGAAGAGCGCGAAAACACGAAGCGGCGGCGGTAGCGGCTGCAGCAGGGTTAGCAGCGGCGGCGGTTCCCAGCGTGGAATGAGCGTCTAAGGCGGGGGCAGGCGTGTGCATATATAAAGAAGCGCGCTGCTTTATGGGTAGACACCGCCTCCTCCTCTGCACATCCGGGTTTCTTTCTCAACAGACTCGGGGGGCGGGGGGCGGGGGGTATGGGGGGCGTGGACAAGTGCCCGCCAGTCAGACTCGCGAAGGCAGCGGCGCGCGGCAACCAGCTGCGTGCCGCCAGCTGCGAGGATAAGGGTCCCGCCCGCAGTTCTGGACCTTCTCTGCAAGCACGCAGTTCCGTACCTGGTTGCAATACCGAAATCTAACATGAATTCTGGGGGTATGGGTTAGAGGCGCCATTTCAAAAGTAACCAAAACACTTAAAAAAAAAAGACTGAGGTGAAGACCAAATGAGTCGAAGAAAGGTTATTTACGCTAATAGGTCAATTTCAGCAAAGTTGTCTTAAACTTAGATTTGCTCGAATCGCCTTGTTGCTTTTAATGGCATCTGGATGGATACTTTTAAAAATGTTGATACAAAGTACATTACAAGAAGAACTGCTCGCAAAAACATGTTGGTGAAACATTTATGCAGGACACTACTTGGGTAAACCTTTTAAAAAAGATTCTGTTCTGAGCGGTAAAGACAGTTTCCTCTCCCCATTTTCCTCACTAGATTTATGACACTCCTGGTTCACAAGAATGACTCAAACTTGAATTTTTGTCACTTTTGTTCCCTAACAAACACATAAATCCAGTCCTGTCACTGAAGTCTGTCAATTGCTCTCATTAGAGCTCCTTTTTTTCTTTCTCATGTAGACTGCCCTTGCTTCTAACCTCATTATTGATTCCCAGATTAATTTCCACAAAATGTCACCGGAAACTCGTGCAAAGCCAGAAAAACCACTCTTAGAGACAGATGAATCTTCTGCTTGAGGCTCAGATACTACCTATGCAGTATGTCCTTTGCTTCTGGTCCTGCAAATAAGATTCACCAGAAAAAACAATAATCAAAACAGCAAACCCAGTAAGTCCATCCTTTCCAAATCACAGGGCATTTACTCATCTCTCGAACAAAACAAAATCCTCACTTCCAACGAGTTGGTTTCAACGTATAGCCACTGTCTCTGTGGGGTTTTGAGACCGTGACTCTTTATGGCTTCTCTGGACAGGCTGATAGAACCCTTGCTGCCTGCTAGTTCTGGTGCAGGAGGGAAATGGAAAACTTCAGCCAGTGCTCAGCCTCCTTTCCAGCTGGCTGAGAAATTTACAAATCACTAGGCTGGCGTCCTTGAAGATTTCTGTGCATTGCTAGACTCAACACAACAAAAGCCTCTTTCTAGCTCAAGTTAGCCTAGAATTGTCTTGCCTGGCCTGCTCTCCCCAGGCATCTTCCTCTCAGTTAAGAGGGATGGGAGTTCCATTTGTTTTAGGGTGATGAAAAGGAACAATATACAAATACAATTCTAATCCAATCACTCCTTTAAAGTGGAAATTTAGGGGCCAGAGCAGGACACCCCATCAGACTTTACTGGAGTTACACGCCAAGAGGTCACAAAGCAGACTTTGATCTATTTACAGGTTTTTCTTTTTATTTATTTAGTTTAAAAGCTAACTTATTCTTTTCTGGGTCATTGGTTTTCTTTGTTGTTGTCATCCTTGTCTCCTCTTTTGTCGACTTGTCTTGCTATGCCTTGTTTTTGGTGCATGTTATCTCTGCAGATCTATCTAGATAAGATAGGGTGGGTGAATAGTCTGGAGGAGAAAACAACAGAACTGATGGTTGGTTGGGGGGGGGGGGGGAAAGGAGGTGCTGTCGACCAACCCAGGGACAAGGGAGCAACAAATGATCCAAAAATAGTGGCAAGGAGGGTGTGAGAGGCCTGGTAGGGATTCAGCAAGGGCAAGGTAACCAAGAGAAATGACTGAAACCCAAATGCAGGCTGAGCATGATAGTGGGACAAGAGCAAAGTCAAAGAAAATAGAGGAAAGAACTAGGAGAAGAAGGGCATTGTACTCCTAGATCTGCCATATGACCCAGCCATTTCACCCCTAGGTCTTTACTGAACTGAAACGAAAACCTACGACCATCTGTTTAGAGCAGTTCATTTGTAACAACCCAAACTGGAAACAAGTGAAATGTCGCTTAACAAAAAACCAAACCATACTCACTGCTGAGTCAACATTTCAACCCTATAGAACAGGATAGAACTGCCCCTGTGAGTTTCTGGGACCATAACTCTTTATGGGAGTAGAAAGTTCCATTTTTTTCCCGAGAAGCAACTAGTGGTTTCAAACTGCTGTCTTTGCAGTTAGCAGTCCCACACTTCTGTGAAATTGTAGAAATACAAAATTATCGGTAGTAATAGCATGGGTGGAGAGGAAGATGCACAAGAGAGGGATGTGCCACAACATCTTACAGTGACTGAATTGTTCACTACCTTGATTACTGTGCTGATTTTATGGCTAGATTCATAGGCCCCAAACCCATCAACTGGTGTGCAGTTATGCTATGTGAATAATACCTTAATAAAGTTCCAAAATCATGTTAGCAGTCTGGTTTGGAGATATTAGCAAGCTGGTTCCTAGATTTACATGGGGAAAAAAAATCAAAGGATCTGAAACAAGCAATTTTTAAAAATAAGAATAAAATCAGAAGACTAACGTTACCTGATTTCACTACTTATTACAAATCTATAGTGAGCAAGGCTCTGGGATATTGGTAAAAGGATTAATGGAACAGAACAGATTCCAGAAGTAGATCCATATGTAGGGTCAACTGAGTTTTGACAAAGGCGGCAAGGTAATTCAACGGGGAAATGAGTCTTTTCAGCAAGTAGTGTTGGAAAAATTGACATCCATATACCAAGGTGCAGTACGCGTTGGGCTGCTAACCTCAATGCTAACAGTTGGAAACTACCAGTTGCTCTGTGGGAGAAAGATGAGGCTTTCTACTTCCATTAAGATTTACAATCCCAGAAACTCCCAGGGGCATTCTACCCTGTCCTCTAGGGTCATTATGAGTCAGAAGTGACTTCATGGCAGTGAGTTGTGGTGGCATAAGTCACCCTATATGCAAAAATTCATTTAAAAAATATAAAACTGAAAACCAGACAATTTCTCCAAGAAAGAATCAGATCAAACCACTGTCCTGGGGCTAGGGAAAGATATTTTTATATAGTACATAATTCCATAAAACCCATTTCCATGGGATTGATTCTATCCCATAGCAACCCTACAGGACAGAGTAGAACTGTCCCATAGAATTTCCAAGGCTGTGATAATTACAGAAGCAGACTGCCAGACCTTTCTTCCGTGAAATGGCGGAGACTTCAGACAACTCACCCATTTGGTTAGTGGATGAATGGTTAATTACCTCAATAAAAACAACAACAACAACAGAAAAACCCCACTGCAACATAGAAAGCATAGAGCTAAGAAAAAGACTAACGTGCTGAGGTGCCGTCAGTTTTACTTACTGTTGATTTTACACCCGCAATTAACACCACGAAAAAGGGCCCACAACATATCAGAATTCTTTTGGAACGAATTCTAACCTCATGGACTTCTTGAAAAGTCTCAGGGAGCCTCAATGAGTCCACAGATCATACTTAGAAAATTACTGTTTGCCCCAAGTGGAAACAAACAAGCACCCAACGATTGAACTGCTGAGACCAGCAACAAACGGAGGCACCTTACAACCATAATGTTGAACAAGACGCCAAGCACAAAAGAGAAAAGGCCTTGGACCAATTCTCTATCGGCTTCTCTCCTCATGACATATATTCCTGGATTTCAAAATCTTTGATGAAATGTTCTTATACCTCTGGGCAATGCAACTATACTCATATTCTCAAGCAGATGTTTTTGTTTTCAGGAAGAATTCATAATGAAACCAAGAAGCTGGAAATTCTAGTTTGAAGATGTTGAACATTAACTTTCCTTTGGCATTTACTACCTTACATGACTCACTCTCTCTTTTTTAATCTGTGTACATCTTATTTCACTTGATAGGTTAGTTCCTTGAAGGCAGTTTGCATTGAGGGTCTTTCATAGCCCAGTACAGGGCCTGGCACCCAGTAGGTGGCACAGTCAAAGATTCCTTGAGAACTCAGGTCTAAAGTACGTGCTCGATCCTGAGCATATGGTGATGGCTAGATGCAGCACTCATAAAATCCTGTTGATTTTATGGGCCTGATGCCAAGACACATGGAGATCTCCAAGGGACAGCCACAGATGTTGAAAAGAGACAAGGACCTCCCCCCGCCCCCAGCACCCACAGAGAGAACAAGCCTTATTCCCCCAGAGCTGGCACTGTGTATTTGGGCTTCTAGTCCCTGAAGTGTGAGAGAAGAAACTTCTGCTTCTTACGGAGAGGGAAAAAAATCCAATTGACGGTTGATTGATAAATATCAGGAACATTTCAAAAAAAAGGATGTAATTATCTTTTCTCCTGGACTCTCTAAAGTAAGAGCTGCGCGCTACAGGTCTTAATAGCCCTGCTGTACGTGCTCGAACACCAGGAAATGGAGAGTAATTAACTGACTCACTTAGGGTCATGCAGTTCATTGAGAGTGGGGAGAGGATTAAGAAGACCCTCAGAGGTTCATTACTGAACTGAGGCGCTAGGTGAAGCCATCCAGATTGACTGCAGCTCTTATTTCATTTCAGGACTCTCATTTCCCTTCTGCTACATCCACCTTCTCGGGGTCATATTTCAGGACCTGCTGTATGAATTGCTTCACGTCCACATCAGGCACTGTCAGGATAAATTAGGCACCAAGGGCCCACGATAACATCTGAAGCAGAACGGCTATTAGAAATTATTAAAAACCTGCTTTCTATGTTCATATCATGTAGTACTCCACCCCCACCCCTGATAATCTATTTTTATTTTGTATTAAAAGCAGAAACAAGAATGGTAGACTAGAGCCAAACTTGAAACGTTAAAAAAAAGGAAATTAAATTTTTATTTTATATCTTACATTGAAGCAAGTGTAGTCAAAGGAAGGTAGGAATCGATAAATATTTTTATCTCTTGGTAGTGCATTCTCAAGCCATTCTGCGAACTCACATCTGACAGATTCCCGACTGCGAGCAGAGAGAGGGCAAAGGATCCGCCGATACAGAAACTTGTATCAGATAAAGGCTCCGGTTTTGCTGCACTCATTCATCCCTGGTCTAGCAGGCTCAGCTGACAAGGTCTGGTATTAATAAAGCATATTGCACTTGCCCTGCGTGGTGCTTATCTTATTGGAAACGGCATTCTTCCAAAACAATGCCCTCAAAGAAAAATGTGATCAGTTGTGAACTGCCTAAGCATTAAGATCATCTATACTTAAAAATGAGAGTCGTGTATGAAGGATCAAAACGTAAGTTATGCTGTATGGGATGAATAACTTGATGTTGTTGTGAAGTTGAATTTGCACTTGGGAGAGCATTGAATTTCAAGGCAAGCATTATGGGCTCTAGCACCTGGTGCATCCTGGGGCCAGTAAACTGACTTTTGGGTAGGATGAAAGCTCTAGTTTTATTTGTAACACTCTTCCCAAATTGATCACATTCCCTTCCGTTCCTAGTTTGCCGAGAGCTTTCATCATGAATGGTGCTTTGGATTTGGTCAAATCCTTTTTCTGTGTCCATTGATAGGCTCCTAAGTTGTTAAATTCTTCAGCCTGCTGATATGGTGACTCCCTTTGAATAACTTTGAGGGAGTGTTTAAACTAGCCTTCTATATGTAGAATCAATCCCACATAGCCATGATGTGTATTCTTGATGCATGTTGTGAATTTGGCTTGCTTATATTTTGTTGTCGATTTTTGCATCACAGTTGATGAGACATCTTGGTCTGTGGCCTTTTTGGGTTGCTTGGTTGCTTTTGTGTTTCAATATTGGCATCTGCTTTTGGTGCCATGGTGAATTGACCTCATAGAGAGCTGTGCGCTAAGTGTTGGATTGCTCAACACAAAATGAACAGTTTAAATTTACCAGCTGCTGCTAAGCGTATGAAAACGAAGCTGTCTGCTTCTGTAAAGTTTGACAGCCTCAGAAACCTAAATAGGGCCTCTATGAGTCAGAATCAACTTGATGGCAGTGATCAGGAAGGGTTACCTCTTATACTATTTTCCAGATGAGATTGGGTAGAGTTTGGTATTATTCCTGCTTAAATGTTTGTTAAAATTATCCAGTGAAACTGTCTGGGCCTGGACATTTATTTTTAAGAAGGTTTTAAGGTATACATTTACTCCCCTTATTAGTTACAAACGTATTCAGATTTTTTTGTGTGGATGTTTTATTAGTGTGACTTTCAACCGATTGGTCTGTCGCACCTAAATTCTAAAATATAGTTGCGTGGCGTTGTATGTATGCTTCCCTTCTTATCCCCACCCTACCCCTACCCCTTTTATTTAAGTTGAAAGCAGTGACTCTTTTATTAACTGACCAGATTACAAAACCAATCATGGCAGCCGCTTTACTTCATTCTTCTAATAAGCCTGTTGATCTGGTCTTCCCTATTCCCAGCATCTCCACCTTGTACGAAATAGGTGGTCATTTTCTTCACCACACATTTCAGATAAGATGATTTCAAGAGGGCACAGGAAGTTATTTGCTTCTTTGAAGCATTTCCGGACAACAGTATAGATCTCATCAATCAGATCCTCCCTGAAGATGATGCCATATTTACCAAGAGACTGCTAGAATCATCACGCTTATGAATCAGTTCATTCACTGACTTCAGGTTTAGGTGCCCCATGCAATGTATGATCCCACGTGTTAATTGGAGCTTGTTACACTTAACCAAGGGGCTTCTGGTGAAGGTGAAGAAGTTGCAACAGTTGTGGAACCTTTGAACTCACCCCGTTGATAACTCTGATCCTGATAACAAACGTCAACATGGGTTCTCCAGGTACATAGAATTTGCCAGCTTTTCTTGCCATCTGAGCCATTCAGATTTCAGTCCTGTCCATCTGCCTATATTCCTTGTGATGATGCTTAGCTTTCTCCTAGATAAGCTTCCTCTATGCTGTTTGAAGCATCTTTTGAGCAAACTTCTTTCTCAGGCACTTGGTCTTTCGTTCTGTGGAATTCTTTCTCTTTTTCTTAAGGGTCTCTGGAACATCAGGGACCTTCTTTGTCTTCTCTGCATCACCCTTCATGTTTCCAGCCATCTCTTTTTTTAAAAGGACCCTTCTTATCTTTTTGATATCTGTAGTGCTATCTCATTGGGTATATGTAGTTATCTCTCCATCAATATCAATCTTTCAATCCTGATACTAGTAATTTATGTCTTCTCTTATTTTATCCCTTTGTCAGGCTTGCTACAGGTTTGTCAGTTCTATTTATCTTAAAAGAAAAAAAATCCACCTCTCTGTTTCATCAATTTTTCTCTATTGCTTTCTCGTTTTCCATTTCATTGGTTTCTGGTGTTAGGTCTACAGACATTTGGGGAACTCATTATATAGTGGGGGAAAGGAAAATTGTGTTCAATGAATGTTTATGATTGTATTATTCTATTTATTTGAAATGTCCACAAAATGCAAATCTATAGAGACATCAAGTAGATTAATGTTTGGCCAGGGCTGGGAGTGGGGATGGGGATTAATTGTAAATGGGGCTGGAGCATCTTACTGCAGTGATGCAAGTGTTTTAAAACTAGATTATGCTGGTGGTTGCAAAGCTTGGTAAATTTGTCAAAAGGTCATTGAATGGCATTCTTGAAAGGGATGAATTTTATTATGTGTAATTGATAACTCAATAGTTGTGAAACACAAATAATTATGATATACTGTGGATAACAGGAGTCCTGGTGACCTAGTGGTTATGTGATGGGCTGCTAACTGCAAGTTCAGCAGTTCAAAACCGCCAGTCACTCTGCAAGAGAAAGATGGAGCTTTCCAGTCCTGTAAAAAGTTACAGTTTTAGAAACCCACAGGGGCAGTTCTAGCCAGTCCTATAAGATCATTATGAGTCTGCATTGACTCCATGGCACATATAATAGAAGCACATATCCCCCCCCACACACACACACCACCCCCTTAACAAGCAAGGAAATGGAGGCTAAGTGTTTTGTCAAAGTCACATAGGGTAAGGTGAGCATATCCATCTAGTCTTATTAAGCCAAGGCTACTCAACTCCAGAGGCAATAATAAAAGGAGAGAGACAGGAGTGGCTGCCAGGAAATTAGACACCCTTCCCACAAACAGAGGCTGTGCCTCTCTCAGAATGCTCTCAACTCCGAAACAGCTCAACCGGAGCTCACACATCCAACCAGCTGATTTCAGGAACACCAGTTTTCTCCTCTGGCTGACCAAATGGCAGACCAGCAGAGCATGTGAACTCCACAGTGTTCACCACCCAGAGTTCTGTGTGAGCACTGAAGGTCTGGGACCCCTGTACTTGGCAAGGTGAATTGTTTTGTTTGGACTGGTTTAATACCTATGGATTGCCATTACTTTGACTGAAGGCAGTTTGGCCCACAGCATCTTTATTCCATGGAACCTGACTTACATTCACTTCATTCAAAATTTAGATAGAACTGAGAGTTTTCAAAGTAGATCAAACAGTTTGGGAGGATGATCCCTGCTGGTTTCTCTCTGTAGATGGGGCCCATTTATCCCCAAAAGAAAAGGATTTTTACTCATGCCCAGGAGTTTTCAAATATTTGATATGGGTCAAAAAGCAGATTGTATGATGTGCAAAATCATACTTATAAGCATCATTTTCACACATTGAAGACTTTTTCGTGCTCCAAAAATTCCAATTATATTTCTTCATAATATGGCTGAATTCCCTCAAATGATTTAGCCAATCCAAATATTGACGATCAAGCAAATAGAGAATTTGGGGTAGGTGGGAGAGAGTGACTCTCCTTGTATAATTCTTAGGAGGAAGGTGAAGATAGGTAAAGTACCAAGGGCTGCAAAAAGAACAAAACCAATCTGTCTGGGAAGATGTACAGCCAGAATATTCCTTGGAAGCAAGGATAGCAAGACATCTCAGGGGGCCATGCTATCAGGAGAGACTAGTCCCTGAAGAAGGACATTGTGTTTGGTAGAAGTAGAGGGGCAGAAAAAAGGAGGAAGGCCCTCACCCAGATGAACTGGCACAGTGGCTACAACAATGGGCTCAATCATAACAACAGTGGTGAGGATGGTGCAGGACTCCGTAGTATTGCATTCTCTTGTGTACAGGGTCGTTATGAGTTGGAACTGACTCAATGGCACTCAACAACAACAACAACAACAGGAAGAAAGGAGTAGTTTTCTCAATTACAAGCTTTTTGAATCTGTGGACAAGAATTGAGCCCCCCTTCAAGGAAGTGTACCAACAAAACCCTTCTAGTTATTAGACTGCCTCTAAACCTTATCCTGGTTAAAGTGTTGGGCTGCAAACTAAAAGATCAGCAGTTTGAACCCACTAGTTACTCTAAGGGTGAGAGATGCCGCAGTCTGCTTCTGTAAAGATTACAGCCTTGGGAATGCTGTGAAGGCAGTTCTGCTCTGTCTTATAGGGACACCGTGAGTCTGAGTCCATTCAGTGGCTGTGAGATTTCAGTCTGATCCTCTAGACTGGTGATTAAATAAATGTCCAGGGGCTGTCAGAGAGATTATGGTTCCAAGAAGCAGAATACCCATATGGGTTGATGAGTTGTGTTTATTTTTGACTACTCTAAATAAATGTTCTCTACCCAGAACCTTTATTTCATGTTTGCTACCACTTTTGATTCATTGCTTGCAAACTCCACCCTAGAGGCAGACATCTCTCAAAAGTGAGTGGCGTACCTTGGTTTATGGGCCAGGTCATAGAAGGCCCAATCGGCCATACTTTCTTTAAACAGTAAATAATAGAGAAAACATCTATAAGCACATCATGAGTTGCTTATGCATACACTTTGTGTAAAATTGCCAAGTATTTAATTAATAATAGAGACGAGTTTAAGACAATCTGGAGCCCGTTCTCTCTTATGGTGATTGGAGAAACAAAAGTGCATTCATAAGACGCAGCCCTTAAAAAAAATATCTTCCCGAGCTCTTTGGAGGTACAGCTGATGCTAAGATTAGAGCAGGAAATTACATGATGATTTTCTGGAACATCATGTCCTACCAGAAGATAAGTATCAAAGATGGCTAGGCCATGTCAAAAAGGGCTCACGAGCTCACCAAAAACGCTCCTGCTGATCAAAGAGGAGACCATTTGCAAGTTATTGGGATGATAATTATTGGCTTGAAATATAGCAAATCGGCTTCAATGCAGTTTGATAGTCTCAAATTACAAGCCCACCCCCAAGACCTTTGAAAAACCTGTCGGTACCTAGAGACCCAACTCCCTCTGGTGAACACTGGCAACTAAAAGCCGAGGAAGCAAGAATTTGTATCAGTTTTCCTATGCATATTGTTCCTCAGAGTAACCACATAGTTCATAAAGAAAAGATTTGCTTTACTGGAATATTCCAGCTAATAAATGCAGAAGAAATGATAGACTAGTATTATTTTATTGTGTCTAAGCCCTAGTGGTGTAGTGGTTACAAGTTGAGCTGCTCCTCAGGAGAAAGATGGGGTTTTCTACTCCTGTAAATAGTTGTGGTCTTGGAAATGCTCAGGAGCAGTTCTACCCTGTCCTAGAGGGTCTATATTGAGTCAGAATCGACTTGAAGGCAGTGGACAAAGGAGATGATCAATTAGATCATCAGAAAACGTAGATGATGGAAAACTCTCTGGGATGAACAATGCAGTTTGGCTTCAACAAGTAAATTCAAAGAGGAGGAAGATACCATACATTAAAAGACACTTGAAACATATCAAACAATTACTGTGTGCAGAACATACTTGAACCCCAATTTGAACAACCTAACTAAAACATTCAGGAGACAGTTTGAGGAGCTCTGAATATTGACTATTTGACTGAATGTTCGATTACATTACAATTTATAAATCTGAAACTGGTATAACCGTATTTGGTATCCCTTCCTTTAGAGCCATATGTGGAGGTATTTGTGGATGAAATGATTTCATGTCTGGGATTTACTTAACTTACTCAGGAGGTGAGGATGGAGAAAAATTGGCTAGGGGTCGAATAATTGTTGAATCTTAGTGGTTAATTACACTGTTGTTTTCACTTTAGTATGCTTGAAATTTTACATCAAACATATTTTGATTATAAAATTGCATTTAGGGCATGATCTCTTTTAATGTTGGACTACAGGAGGGGGTTGCAGGAGCAGCAAATTATTTAATGTGGCTCACCTAGTGAAAATCTATTAACTCCCACCAAGTGCTATTTTCCTGCATGGCTCTGGGACGAAGGTGAGGGAATCTTCAGATAGGATTCATCTATGAGTAATTGCAAACAGGATGCCACAGAATAACATCCTGCTATGTATAAAATGAGCCCTCTGAGAAGCAAGGAGGAGGGAGTTCATTACCAGCAAGAGCCAGGAGTGGGGTGAGTCTTCGAGACCCGAGATGCCAGCACAGTGTCCCTCCTGGATCCAGATGACAGCTATGCTACCAGAGGAGCAGCAGCCAAACCAGGAACCAGAGCATAGAACAGAGAGATGGATTTCCCAACCCACGGAGCAAATTCAGATGAGCGCTTTTGTACAAGAAGCTGGCTTGCGGCATGGCGTGGGGGCCTCTGGGTACTTAATTAATGGAGCTGGGTTTGCTGACCCACAGAGCTTGAGCTGAATGCTTTTGGGCTGAGGCTTACAGCAGATTGGTATGCTCCTTTGGGCAATGATAAGCAGACCTGAAAGAATTTATAATCATGAATTTGTCTATGAGTTCTGCGTAGCTATTGCAGTGGATATTGGAAACTAGTGAGGTATATTTGAGAACATTAAGACATTTCAGGGCCTTCAACAGAGTTTGTGGGAAAATTCCATTCTCTTTTTTTTTAACATTTTATTAGGGGCGCATACAACTCTTATCACAATCCATACATATACATACATCAATTTTATAAAGCACATCTGTACATTCTTTGCCCTCATCATTTTCGAAGCATTTGCTCTCCACTTAAGCCCTTTGCATCAGGTCCTCTTTTTTTCCCTCTCCCTCCCCTCCCCGCCCTCCCTCATGAGCCCTTGATAATTTATAAATTATTATTTTGTCTTATCTTGCCCTATCCGGCGTCTCCCTTCACCCCCTTTTCTGTTGTCCGTCCCCCAGGGAGGAGGTCACATGTAGATCCTTGTATTGGTTCCCCCTTTCCAACCCAGTCACCCTCTACTCTCCCATTATCGCCCCTCACACCCCTGGTCCTGAAGGTATCATCCACCCTGGATTCCCTGTGCCTCCAGCTCCTATCTGCACCAGTGTACAACCTCTGCTCTATCCAGACTTGCAAGGTAGAATTTGGATCATGGTAGTGGCGGGGGGAGGAAGCATTTAGGAACTGGAGGAAAGCTGTATTCTTCATCGGTGCTATGTCGCACCGACTGACTTGTCTCCTCCCCTAGACCCCTCTGTGAGGGGATCTCCAGTGGCCGACAAATGGGCTTTGGGTCTCCACTCTGCACTTCCCCCTTCATTCACTACGGTAAGATTTTTTTTGGGGGGATGATGCCTTATACCTGATCCCCTCGACACCTCGTGATCACACAGGCTGGTATGCTACTTCCATGTGGGCTTTGTTGCTTCTGAGCTAGATGGCTGCTTGTTCACCTTCAAGCCTTTAAGACCCCAGACACTCTCTTTTGATAGCCGGGCACCATCAGCTTTCTTTGCCACATTTGCTTATGTACCCGTTTGTCCTCGGCAATCGTATCTCCATTATCTTTTAATGCCATTGTTCCTGGAACTTTTTGAAGCCCTCTCATTTATTATATCTATCCACACACCCAAAATTAGAAGAGGAACAGAAAACATAACTGGCTATTTATTCCTGGTTGATGGGATTAAAAATAAAATCCAATTATTTTTATTCCTGCAGTTTTCATTTACAGAAAAATATTCTTATTAAAATATTATTCTCATACAAGAAAACTCGCAATATGAAAGAGTCCAACTCTACATTTAAAGTATATTAACAATAAGAGCTGTAAGAGCTCCCAATAAAATGATTTAAAATATATATTAATAGCGTTGTGACATTTGTCACCAATTTCTATTTCCAGAAAAAAAATATCATTGGAACAAAATTCCCATGCCCATTAAACCCACTATTCTACTCCTCCCCAGTCAAAAGCAAACACTATTCTTCTTGCTATTTCTACAGATTTGCCTATTCAGGAATATTTCACACAAATGAAATATAATTTTGATTGTCTTGTTTAAAAGAGTCATCATGTGGTAGTACATATTAGTACTTCACCTCTTTTTCTGGCTGTATAATATTCCATTGTATGGGTGTACCACATTACCACAAAAATGAATTTACCATTCATCAATGGAAATTTGGTTTGCTTTTACTTTTTTCCTAATATGAATAATGCTGCTATGAACATTGGTATACAAGTTTTTGTGTGACTGTGAGTCATAATTGACTTGATGGCAAAATTTTTTGAGATGTGTTTTCAGTTCTTTTGTGTATATGCCTATAGTGGAATTGTTGCATCACATGCAAACTCGAAATTTAATTTTTTGAAGAACTGTCCAACTATTTTCCAGGGTTGTTTTTTCCCCAATTTAAATAATAGCCATCCTAGTGTATGTGACTCATAGCAACACAATAGTACAGAGTAGAACTACTCCTGAAAGTTTCTGATACTGTAATTGTTTATAGGAGTAAAAAGCCTCATCTTTCTTCCACAGAGTAGCTAATGGTTTCAAACTGCTGACCTTGCAGTTAGCAACTCAACATAACAACCACTCCACCACTAGGGTCGCTACGAATTGTAATCAACTGGTTGCTATGAATTTTAATCGACTGGTTGGCACTGAGTGAGTGTGGGTGAGAAGGAATCACATGCTTTTGATATGCATTTCCTAAATGAATAATGATGTTGAGCATCTCTTTGTGTGTTTATTGACTATTTGTATATTTTCTTTGGAGAAATGTCTGTTCTAGTCCTTTGCCCCTTTTCCAATTGGGATGTTTGATCTTATTTTCTGATGTTGTCATTGAGGTAAATTGTGCATAAAGCGAACCATTCTAACATGTATAATTCCAGAAAATGAAGTATGTCCACAGTGTAGCATGACCACCACGTCTATCTAGTGTCAAAATGATTCCATCACCTCAAAGGAAACCCGGTAGCCAGTAAGTAGTCAGTTTCCCTCTCCTACCACCAGCACATGACAACCACCAATTTGCTTTTGGTCCCTACCAACAGGATATGTTAACCATTTCATATTGAAGTCCTTGGAAACTATGTGCCTTGTTGCTAGCATACGGTTGTCAAGGTTCATCCACATTTTAACAGCTGTCATCGCTTCTTTCTTTTGCATAGCTTCCTAATAGTCCATTGCACGCATGTAGCACATTTTGCTTATCCATTCATCTGCTGATGGACACGAGTTGTTTCAACCTTTGAGTTGGTGTGACTGTGAATAGTCATAGTGCTGTATGAATAATCATATACAAATATTTGTTTCAGTCCTTGTTTTCAACTCATTTGGAATTATATGTACTTGGAAGCGGAATTGCTGGAAAACACAAAAACCTATCTTAAACTTTATGAGGAACTGCCAAACTGTTTTTCACCATTTTATATTACCAACTGCCAAGTGTAAAGGTTCCAAGCTCTCCACATCTTCATCAATGCTTGTCTTTTTCTGCTTACTCGCTTATCTCTGTCATAGTGAGTGTGAAGTGATATTTCTTTTGGTTTTGATTTATTTCCCTAGTGGCTAATAATAATGTTCAGAATTTTTATAAGTGCTCATTGGTTATTTATAAATCATCTTTAGGGAAATGTATTCAAGTCCATTGCCCATTATTACCATTTTTAACCTTTTAATTTTGAATCAAAGTACTCCTTTATATGTTCTAGATTCTAGACTGAGACCCAGATCTAGATTCTAGATGGCATTTGCATACTTACCAATTTGATGTTGAGTTGTGAGAGTTCTTTATATATTCCAGATACTAGACCCTTCATCCGGTTTGCATTATTTTCTCTCATTCTGTGTATTGTCTTTTCAATTTTGTATGGTGCACTTTGAGACCCAAATGTTTTTAATTTTGATGACGTTCAGTTGAACTATGTATCTCTTGTTACTTCTACTTTTGGCATCTTTTTGCAGACTGTGGATTTATGAACACTTTCAGTTCAACTGTCAACAGTACTGTCAGGTCTTTTATTAGTTTTGGATTAAGTTTTGTATATGGTGGGAGCTATTGTTGTTGCATGCTGTGGAGTTGGTTCTGACTCATAGCCCATGTGGTAGGAGCTAGGTTCCACATTTCTTCTTTCTTTCTTTCTCTTCTGCATGTGGCTTTATAGCTGCCACAGGAGCATTTGGTGGGAAAACATTCTTTGTCCCCTCTCCCCCCCCTGCAGTAAATGGCCGTGACATCCTTGTTGATAATCAATCAATCCTAGATGTATGCATTGATGTCTAGATACTCATTTTATTAAAATACTCTCTATTCCACTGCTCAGAGTAATGCAAGACCATGTTTATTGCTGTAGACTTGCAGTAAGTTTTGAATCCAGGAAGTGTGAGCTTTCTACCTGGAGCCCTAGTGACACAATGGTTAAGCACTGGGCTGCTAACCAGAAGGTTGGCGATTCAAACCCACCCATTTGCTCTGTGGGAGAAAGACTTGGCAATCTGCTCCCATGAAGATGACAGCTTAGGAATGTCTGTGGGACAGTTCTATTTTGTCACATGGCATTTCTCTGCATTGAAATCAACTTGATAGCACTCAACAACAGTAGCATTCTATTACTCTTTCCTACGCAGATCCATTTTCTTTTTGCTGTGTCTATAATTTTGTTTGTATTGCTGGTTGAACTCTGAGTCAGATCAAATAAAGACAAGCTTGCAAGTAGTGATTTCCATGGAACCAATACACAAGTAAAATAACCATACTTCTTTGGAAATGAAGTTTGAAAGAGGCCCATCTCCATTCAGATCCTTGCAATGGCTTTGGGGCTGTTGGTTTTTACCATGATTGCTGACTACTGTTTTTGTTTGGTTTTATTCTGATGCAGAGTGACCCTATGTACAACAGAAGGAAACACTACCTGGTCTTGTGCCATCTTCACAACGATTATACTTGATTCCATTGTTGCAACCACTGTGTCTATCCACCTTGCTGAAGATCTTCCTCTTTTGCAATGACCCTCTAATTACCCTCTACTTTAATCAAGCATGATGCTCTTTGGGGAATGGGTTATGAGAACAGAAAGGAACCCTGGTGATGCCATGTTTTAAGAACTGGGCCGCTTACTGAAAGGTGACCAGTTCGAATCTTCCAGTTGCTCTGCTTTCCTAAAGATTGCAGCCCACTAGGCAGTTCTACTGAGTCCTTTCCAGTCACTCTGGTTCGACTCACCATGGGTTTGGTTTTAATGAGAACATGTCAATGAAAGTCATTATTTTGACTGAGATACAGTGGATTTTTATTTCTTATTATTTAGTTCCTGGATTGTTGCAATTCTTTGGTCAATTTGTAGAGCCCTTTCCCACCCAATACCAATGACACACTAGTCCTCAATTTTGACTATCGTTTTTCATTAGAATCAGTCATCCTTCAACCAATACTTATTTAGCATCCACAATTTTCTAGGTTTTTATAGTAGTTACATAATTTCATGTCAACTGATAGAGTGACGGGGTGGAGTCTAGCCTGTCAATCAGGTCATGCTTCCTTGTGGGTGTGGCCTTATCATAAGGACTTTCTCTTTCTTCTGGGAGACAGGCCACAGTCTCTCTCTGCCTTTCCTTTCCTGCTGTTGAGACACCCAGAGAGCTAGAGGAGCCATATGGAGACCCATGCAAGCACTGAGATACTTCCACTGTTACTGGATCCACAAGACTTTTCACCCACTGGCCTGTGATCTTCCTGCATTCGGCATCATATGCTTCGTGAGTCTGAAGAGGAAGTTACAGACTAGTATTGAACATATGGGCTAATATCAGACTTATGGCTTCGATCTGGACTGGGCTGGGATGTTTTCTCAATATGCAATTGCTCTATGATATAAAGCTCTCTCTAACACACATATGAGTGTCTCTGGATTTGCTTCTCTTTTCAACCCAATCTAACACAGCTCTCTTTCAAGATATACGCAGGTACATGGCACAGAGACTCCAACACATTTTACTTTATCAGATATTTTCTCCAATCTGTAACTTTATGGTTTTGATGTTTATTAGTCTTTGACAATTCTTTTCTTCTGACCTCTGGATATGGGTTAGTTTTAGTATAAAAGCATAGTTTCCTAAAAAGTAGCATTGTAAAGGGGAAAAATGTAGGCTGGACCCACCCGCAGGGGATAACTCTTTGAATCTGCAAGTAATAGTCAAGTAATCCATCAAAATTGCTTCCATTGCTAGAATGAAAATACCAGGTATGAATACAGTATTCAGGGTGTCCAACAATGTTCAGAGAGAAAAGGAAATCTCAGAGGAGGGGTTAATTTAGCTGGCTGCTAAGGGATAATGGGGAGAGTGGAGTGTTGGTAATTTGTAAAACTTGTCTTGATGAGAGAATGGAAGATCTCCATCTTGACTTTCACTTCAGCCATGATGGGGATGACAAAAAGTGAAGGCATTGCTTCTTGTTAAACACCTTTTTACAAGAAATTATTCCCACTAGTCCCAAGGGCACTGTGTTAGTCCGGGTAGACTACAGAAACAAATCCAGGGAGGCTCATATGTGTATAAGAGAGAGTTTTATATAAAGGATTAAGAAAGCATCCCAACCCAGTTCAAGCCCATAAGTCTGATATCAGTCCAAATGTCCGATACCAATCTCTAAAGTCCTCTTCAGACTCACAAAACACATGCAATGATGCCAAGTGCAGGGTGATCACAGGCCAGTGGGTTGAAAGTCTTTGTATTTAGTGGTGTTGTAAGCATCTCAGTGCTGGCGGGGGTCTCCACATGGCTTCTGTAGCACTCAGGGCTGTCAGGGTAGGTCCATGTGGCTTCTCTTCAGGGATGTCTCGCAGAGAGTCAGCCTTGTCAGTAGAGTGTCTCCAAGGGCGTGCGCAGAGAAAGTGTGTCCCGCCTCCAAGGAAGAAAAACTGGATTTTCCAGAATTTGCAGGAAAAGGCTAAGCTCACTCAGAGGCCTCATTGGCTATGATCTGATTGACAGACAAGACTCCACCCCTTCACTCTTAATCCTCTCAAGTCCTAAATTGACACCAGATTATGTAACTACCACAGGGGACCACTGTGGAAAAGAAATGCTAACCTAAAGGTTGACAGTTTGAATCCACCGACTGCTCCATGGCAGGACGATGAGGTAGTCTGCTCCTGTAAGGACTTACCACCTTGCAAACCCTAAGGCGTTCTACCCTGCTCTGTAGGGTCACTGTGAATCAGAATCCATTTGATGGAAGTGGGTTACTTGTATTATGCTAGGAGATCAGTCCCTTCACCCAGGTAATTAGTCCTGCAGACTTGGGCTGTGTGCTCTGGGTGGCTGTATCTCCCATTGGATCTAGGTCAGGGCTAGAGACACAGGATAATAGATGGGGTTAGCCCAAATGGTGTATCCCACAGAGTGTCCCATCCATCACGATTCTTCGGGCACCTGTAAGGCTCTCCCAGTTCATTTCAGCTGGTGCCCACCTAACTGTAGCTCTTGTCCTCCAGCAACGTAGTGCCCCCTCATGGCATGCTATGAGATTCACATTGTTCCAAAGTGAAGAGCCAATGTATTAACTATCCAAATGGAATAATCCTAGAATCTCTCCTGTAAATGACTGGTTTCCCAGCAGAGCATATGACCAATATGTCCAAGAACTGTTAGAAAATGCGTAGCCTCGCTTACTGCATTTGCCTTCGACTTACAGACTATATTTTTCAAACTGTAATGGGCTAGATTTCACAAATACGTAGCAAATTAGCTTTCCAAATGTGACATAGGAGATGACGATATTCTATCTTGTATTCAAATTACATTCAGATAGCATTTAGAATGAAATTCGATTCCTATTCCTCAGACTGCCTTCGTTAAACGAACATTCTGTACTTTGTAGGACTAATCTCTCTTCTTGAGGAAAACCCATATTTAAAAAATAAACATTCCAGAAGCAAGGTCCACTTTATCCAATAAGAAGAGTGAGATAATTCGATGGCGTGATATTAATACTTACAGCACAGTAGCTGTTCTTTATTAAGCATGCAATGAAAAATGATCAATTCCTTCTGATAGGAGACAGTCTTAGGAATTCTGACAGAATGTGTATCTTCTTTGAAAAAGCAACTGTTTTTGAGTCCCCAGAGCATATGCACTGAAGAAGAAGATGGCCTCTTTGTAGTCTTTAAATGCTAACAAAAGATTCTGTAAGCCAGCAAGATTAAATTCTGTATTTAAAATGAGAGTCAAATGGAAAGTTCATTACATTAAAAAATCTTGGACTTTGGAGATTAACGGGGGCAGAGAAGCAAGGCAATCCAAATTTTTATAGTCCAGAATATATATATATATTCCGAAGAGAAGCTGCTTTAAGTCATGATGAATTATCCTTTTTTATGCATCCTTGGATTCCATTTGCTATACTTTTTTTTAAGAATTGTTGCATATCAGTTTTTGAAGCATATTGGTTTTTAGTTTTCTTGTAATGTCTTGATCTGATTTGGGAACCAGAGTAATGCTAGCCTCAAGGAATGAGTTGGAAAGTATTTTATTTCCTTGTTTTCTGGAAGGGTTTTGTAAAATTATAATTATAATTCCTCCTTGAACTGTTTCAGAGAATTTGCCAGGGAAGCCATCTGGACCTAATGATTTTTTTGTGGGAAGGTTTTATACTACAAATTCAATTTCTGTAGTAGTTATAGGGCTATTTGGATGATTGACTTCTTAAGCTTTGGTAGTTAATATGCTTTAAGAAATTTGTCCATTTCATCTGTGTTGTATACTTGTTGGCATAAAATATTATTTTAATATTTGTCCTAAGTATCTTTTCCTGTGTAGCAACTTATTACAAACGTAGTGGCTTCAGACAACACCCATGTATTGTCACACCAAGTTTTCAGGAATCCAGGCATAGCTTAGCTGGGTTTTCTGCTTGTAGGTTTCTCACAAGGCTGTAAATAAGTAGTTAGTTAGGATTAGGGTCTTAACCGAAGATGTAACTGGGGAAAGATCTACTTCTTAGATCACGTGCTCATTGGCAGGATCCAGTTTCTTGTGAATTGTTGGTGAGGCCCTTAATTTCCTGTTGGCGGTTGGCTGGAGGGTGTCCTTAGCTCCTTTCCACAAGGGTTTCTCCCACTTGGCAGCTTGCTTCATTAATGCTAGCAATTGAGAGTGTAGCCCAATGATAGTGAAATTTTATGTAGCTTAATCTGCCATATTGTGTGAATTAGAAGCAAGTTACTAGGTCAGTCCATACTCAAAGATAGAAGATTTCCAAACCCAAACCAACTGCCACCAAATCTATTCCAGCTCAGAGCAACCCTATAAGATATAGAACTATTCCATAGGGTTTCTGAGACAGTAAATCTTTATGGGAGTAGACAGCCTCATTTTTTTCCTTCTGAGTGGCCGGTGTATTTAAATTATCAACCTTGTGGCTAGCAGCCCAGTGCTTAACCCACAGCACCAGCTCAAATACCGGGAAGTAGGGGATTTGGAGGATCTCAGTGGGTTAACTGAAAGGTCTGCACTTGGAACCCACCCGCTGCTCCACAGGAGAAAGATTAGACCGTTTCCTTCCATAAAGATGTACAGTCTTGGAACCCCTATGGAACAGTTCTATTTTGCCCTAGAGCAGTGGTCTCAACCTTCCTAATGCCGTGGCCCTTTAGTACAGTTCCTCATGTGGTGGTGACCCCCCAATCCTAAAATTGCTTTCACTGCTACTTCATCACTGTCAGTTTGCTGCTGTTATGAATTGGGCGACCCCTGTGAAAGGGTCGTTTGACCCTCAAAGGTGTCGCCACCCACAGGTTGAGAACCATTGCCCTATAGGGTTGCTCTGATGAGTTGGAATCAACTCAATGTAAGTGGAATAGGTTCTTTTCTTTTAATCTGTCACAATATTTATCCAGAAAAATAAATTCACTCTCATTGAATCAATTATGACTCAGAATGACCCTGTAGGATAGAGTAGAACTGGCTTAGTGGATTGCCGAGACAGTTACTCTTTATGAGAGCAGAAAGCCTCATCTTTCTCCTGAGGAATGGCTGGCAGTTTGGAACTAACTGCTATTAGCTTGTGGTTAGCAGCCCAACGCGTAACCCACTATATCACCAGGCCGCCTACAAAATTTGTAGGACTTATAATTATTATCTCATTTCTGATGGTGATTCGTTGTTTCCCTTTTTCCTGATCAGTCTGGTTAGAGGTTTTTCTATTTTGTGGCTCTTCTCAAAGAACCAGCTTTTCTTTTCTTTTTTTTTTTGCAATGTTTGCTCTTTGTTGTTAGCTTTACTTTGGCCCCAAATTTACCTACTAGAAGTTTAACTTAGGAGTCCTGGTAGCGTAGTGGTTATGTGTTGGGCTGTGATCCAAAAGGTCAGCAGTTTGAAACCTCCAGCCGTGCAAGAGAAAGATGAGACTTTCTACTCCCATCAAGAGTTGCAGTCTCAGGAACTCACAGGGGCATTTTTACCTTGTCCTCTGGGGTCACTGTGACTTGGCAACCACTCGATGGCAGTGAGTTATACATTTAACTTGTTGTGTGTTTTCTGGTTAGGTGGAAGTTCAGGTCACTGTTCTATAATTTTCAAACTGTTCTAATTTAGATATATGGTATTAAATGAGATCAACTTGGTGGCAATGCATAGCAGTGCTAAATACATTGGAAGGACTCGTTCCTGTTTGTGGTCATTGTTGTAACTCTAGCAATCGATCTTGTTGAGGCTTTTCTTCTATTCATTCTGGCCCTCTACTTTACTTTTCTCTGCGGACTGTCCCCTCCTAGTAAGATGTCTAAAGTCTCACCGTCTTCATTTCTGGCTATACTACTCCCAAGACTGACTTGTTTGTTCTTCTGGCAGCCTGTTGTATATTTAATACTCTTTGTCAACACCATGGCTTGCTTGCATCAATTCTTCTTTGGTCTTCCTTATTTATTGTCCAGCTTTGCATGCATATGAGACCTTTGAAAATCACAGTGGGGGAGGGAGCATTAGAACTGATTGTGATTACACAACTCATTTTAAAGGTGATTTAACCATGGGAGGAAAAATAAAGAAAATGTTCTAAAATTGCTTGTGGTGATGATCGTTCAATTCTTGCGATGATTGAACTATTGAATTGTATGATATGTGGATTATGTACCAATAAAACTGTAAAAAAGAAGAAGAAAATCGTGTGTGTGTGTGTTTTGTAGCAGATTTGTCCAACACAATACATCTACTGCTTCTCTGGGAATCCTAGGTATTTAGTGCTATGCATTTTCTTACCACGATTTGCTATATCCCACACTGCAGAGCCACGCCCATCACTATGTCTTATTTTCAGGGTATGGCTTATACTGTGCAAATGCTTAGAGATCCTGCTACGGCTTATTTCATGGTCATGTCTTATTTTCGGGGAAACACAGTCTTTGTTTCATTGCCATAGTTTGTCTTTTCAGTTCCAGGGTAGTGTTTCTTGAAGCACTGTGTTATGATTTTGATCAAGTCTAATTTATCCTTTCGATGTCCAGAGAACCTGTGGGGATATTAACCCTCTAATTTCTAATAGTGGTCATTAGTGTCATGTTTCTGTTTCCCTGATCAAGTTAGCTACAGATTTAAAAACTGTGTGATAAGATTTCCTCACGGAACAAACTTTGGCTTAATTGTCTCTATTCTTTTCTTATTTTCTATTTCATCATTTTCTGTCCTCTATTGTTTCCTTTTTTATGATTATATTCTTGCTGTTGTTAGGAGCCATTGGAATACTGTATATACTCAAGTATAAGCTGAGTTTCTCAGCACATTTATAATGCAGTTTTTGTGGTAAAATTAGGTGCCTTGGCAGATATTCGGGTCGGTTTATACTCGAGTATATACAGTAATTCTGACCCATAGCCCCCCCATGTACCACAGAATGAAACACTGCCCTGTTCTGTGCCATCCTCACAGTTGAGCCATTGTTACAGCATGTCAAGCATGATGTCCTTTTCCAAGGATAGGTTTCTCTTGATAATATGCCCAAAGAATGCGACATGAAGTTTCTCCACCCTTGCTTCTAAGGAACATTACGGCTATATTTCTTCCAAGATAGATTTTTGTGTTTTTTAAATCATTTTATTGGGGGCTCTTACAGCTCTTATAACATTCCATACATCATTTGTTTTTTTTTTTTTGTTTTGTTTTTTTTCTCTTTGTTGGTGTATTTTCTTTTTTTTTTTAACAATTTATTGGGGCTGATACAATTCTTTTCACAGTTCATACATATACATACATCAACTGTATAAAGCACATCTGTACAGTCTTTGCCCTTATCATTTTTTTCTCTTTTCTTCTTTTACATTTTATTAGGGACTCCAACAACTCTTACCACAATCCATACATATACATACATCAATTGTATAAAGCACATCCATACATTCCCTGCCCCAATCATTCTCAAGGCATTTGCTCTCCACTTAAGCCCCTTGCATCAGGTCCTCTTTTTTTCCCCCCCCCTCCCTCCCCTTTCCCCCCTCCCTCATTTGCCCTTGGTAATTTATACCTCGTTATTTTGTCATATCTTGCCCTATTCGGGGTCTCCCTTCCCCCCTTCTCTGCTGTCCCTCTCCCAGGGAAGAGGTCACATGTGGCTCCTCCATACATCATTTGTATCCAGCATATTTGTACATCTGTTGCCACCATCATTTTCTAAACATTTACTTTCTATTTAAACCTTTGGTGTCAGCTCTTTTTTATTCCCTCCTTCTCCCCGACCCCGTTTTTGTTTATTTGTTTTTTAGCAATCCTGGGTACTTTCAGTATTCTTCACTGGCACCACAGTTCCAATGCATTGTATCTTCTACGGTCTTCCTTATCCAGTGTCCAACTTTCACATGTATATCAGGTGATTGAAAATACCATGGCTTGGGTCAGGCGCATCATAGTCTTAAAGTAATACCTTTGCTTTCTAACACCGAATACAGGCTTTGTGCAACAGACTAACCCAATGCAATGGGTTGCTTGATCTCTTGACCTGCTGCTTCCACGAGCATTGATTACGGAGCCATGCAAGATGAAATCCTTGACATGATCTTTTCCCCATTTCTGATGAGATTCCCTATTGGTCCAGTTGTGAAGATTTTGGTTTCATTTACATTGACCTCTAATTCATACATTGAGTTGTAATCCATATGGAAGTCTGCTTACATTAGATTTAATTGATCATTTTCTAGTGCTCTAAGATTAAAGCTGAGGTTATTGCTTTAAGGTCTTTCTGGTTTTTCCAATAAAAAGATTTAGTACTTCAGAGTACTTCTTTTTTAAAAAACATTTTATTAGGGGCTCATATAACTCTTATCACAGTCCATACATATACATACATCAATTGTATAAAGCACATCCATACATTCCCTGCCCCAATCATTCTCAAAGCATTTGCTCTCCACTTAAGCCCTTTGCATCAGGTCCTCTTTTTTTTCCCCTCCCTCCCCGCTCCCCCCTCCCTCATGTGCCCTTGGTAATTTATACATCGTTATTTTGTCAGAGTACTTCTTAAGGAGCACAGATGGCACAGTGGTTAAGCTATCCACTGCTAACCAAAAGATCAGCAATCCGAACCTACTACCAGCCACTCCAACGGAGAAAGCGGTGGGGAAGTCTGCTCCAGTAAAGCTTGTCGCTTTGGAAACCCTATGGGGACAATTATTCTTTGCCCTTTAAGGTCACTCACTCTGAGTCAGAATCAACTAGATGGTGAGAGATTTTGATTTGTGATGTACTGGTTGATTCCTATGACTTTCTAACTAGTGTTTTTGTTCAGTTCAAAATACGGCTTAATTTCTCTTTTAATTTGTTCTAGCATCGAACTACAGGGCTGTATATAGAATGTGTGTGTCCTGTTTCAAGTCTCAGGTTCCAAGGCTCAGATGGAGGAGTGGTTCCATACAACATCCTGCTAATATCTGACCAGACCAACTGAGATATGGGACTCCAACCATGAAACCAAGTTCGCATAATCTTCATATGTGTGACTAGCAACCCCGACAATGTGGAATGGCCTGCCTGGTTGACTGTTGCCAGTGTACACAGTTGATGTTTGTGAAAAATAAGCAGTCCATCACCCATGGCTGTCTTGGAGACATTCAAGGAATAGACAACTAGACCTGGTGTTTTCATTCTTTCCTTCCAACAGACCAACAGGAGATTTCCATTTTGCTAGCCCTGCCCGGTGATGAAAGGAGCCTGGTGGTTGAGTGTTTGAGCCTACAGACTGGCCCACAGGAGACAAGATGGGGCTGTCTGTTCTCATACAGATGTCAGCTTGGGAAGCCTTCTCAGGCAGTTCTACTTTGCCCTGTAGGGAAGCTATGAGTTCAAATCAACTGGACTGTATTACAGCAACAGCTGCGAAGGTGTGAATTAGAGTTGCGGTTTCAGGGATGGGAGACTAGAGGATGCTTAGGGATTGGGTACTTTATGGCCTGCAATCATTTGTTGTCATGCCAAACACCTCTCCTTCTTGACATCATTCTTCCTGACTATGACAACTTTCCCAGACTTAGAATAAATCTCACAATCTTTACCAAGGTATATACCTGGTCCTGCAAGACCTGACCAGTTACTTCTCTCAGACTCATCGCCTACTGTGATCTCCATTGATTCCTTGGCTCCAGCCCCGCTGGTGACCTCAAACACAATCCTGCTTCAGGGTCTTACTGTTGTTGTCTTTATGCGGTGTGTGTTCTCAGATAGCCAAGTTACTCAGTCCTTCACCTCTTTGATGCCTAAATAGGCCTTCACTGACCATCTTTCCGAAAACCACAAACCTGCTATTTTCTAGACCCTTTCCCTGCTTCGTGTCTTGACATCACTGTATTTTCCGCCCTCGAAGAAGAACACAAGCCTTCTACATTTCTTTGCCAACTACTACTCCTTCCCCCAAGGAAGCATTTTTGTTAATATGCTGCACTAATTTTTCAAGCCACATGTTTTAAAAAAAACTGACAGAGCAGGCGCTTTTGAAAATACCTCTGGTATGGGGGATGGAGAGACCAGTTGGCAAATAACAGAGGGAGTGCATTGTTTACAAGAAAAAAATACAGTACATTATTAACCAGAATATTGATTTATTTCTTGCTGGTTCCTTGTTTAATAGGAGCAGGTGCTATTTCTTTTTTGGGGGTGGGCTGTTCCTAGTGCACTGCTAAAATCCCATATCTAGCACAATGCCTGGCAGACAGTAGGTACTCTGTAAGTACGTATCACATGAATACATGAATTGAATATATGAGAATTGTGTCCACTAGAAAGCCCTGGTGGCGTAGTGGATATGTGGTTGCTGCAAGGCAGCAGTTTGAAACCGCCAGTTGTTCTGCAGGATAAACACAAGACTTTCTAATCCTATAAAGAGTGACAGTCTCAGAAACCCACAGGACAGTTCTAACCTGTTCTATAGGGTCACTATGAGTCAGAATTGACTCTGTGGCCATGAGTTTGAGGGGTTTCTTTTTGGTTTGTTTGTTTATTTGTTTGTTTTATGAGAAATAAGTGTCAACTTGGCCTGACCATGATTCCTAGTGCTGGGTGGTAGCTGTCTTCTATTTTGTGAATTCATCTCCTTTTTGAGATGTGTCGTAAATCCTGACTTTGGACCTATTGTCAGGAGAAATCAGTCCCTTGAGAACGGCATCATGCTTGGTAAAGTGTGTGCGGGGGAGGGGAGCAGAATAAAAGAGGAAGGCCCTTGACACAGTGCCTATAACAATGGGCTCAAAGTAAGAAAAATTGGGAGGATGGCATAAGACCAGGAGGTGTTTCATTCTGTTGTACATTGGGTCTCTGTGCGTTGAAATGGACTCAATGGCACCTAACAACGACAACATGTATGGGTGGCACAGTGGGTTACATATTGGGTATTGTCTGCAAGGTCAGTAGTTAGAATTCACCAGCCGCTTCTTGGGAGAAAGATGAGACTGTCTCCTCCTGAAAGATGTGCCATTTCAGAGGCCCCAAGGAAGAGTTCTACTCTGTCCTAGAGGGTCACTATGAGTCAGCGGCAACTCAATGGCAGTGGCTTTGGTTTTCATATAACCACGCTGATTCTGTCTCATTTATATATAATCATCAGAATGCTACCATGGATAAGTTGGCCTTCTCAAACTGCCTTGCTCTGCTGTGTGTGTGTCCTTTGTATATTTTTTAAGAAAAAGAACTCTGAAAATATATATTTTTTTCATTTGTAATGTTCTTTGTATGTTAAGGAAAAGTTTCGTCTATCCAATATACTTCCATAGTTTTTCCTCTGAATTACTGTGTCTTTTAACTTTGGTGGTGCTTTGTGCCATTCAGGAAGTGTTTTGTATGGTGTGGGCCATTCTATTAACCCTTTGTTTGGATGATTTCTGCCTTTGATGGCACACATGCTTAGAAAAGTTTGACCCACCCCAGGGTTAGGAAAGTGTTCACCTGTGTTTTCTTCTATTGTCACAGTTTGATGCTATTTTGCTGTGTTTCTGATTTTAAGGGATCTGTAATTAAGTGACTAAAGACATTGATTTGTCTGTTATGTGGCGGGTAGGCTCTGTTCCAAACTTCTTGCACTGCTTGAATATTCAAGAGCCACATAAAGTAATTGCTAGTAGAATCCTTGCTTCCAAAGATGAGGAAATTTAGGGACAAAGGCGGTTTAGATTTGGTGCTTGTCTGAGACCACACAGCTGGCAAAACTTGGTCCATCCAATGGTAATGGTATAAATAAATAACTGATACTCCCCAACTTATGATGTATTCGAGTTACAATGCACCATTCTTCATGACTGTAGGTTTTATTTTTTTTCTTCTTGTATTGCTTCTAGTTTGCACATTCTTCCTCGGAGGAAGATACAGGAAAATGCATGCTGAGGATATAAAAAAAGTTGCTGAGTGATGCGAACATGCTCCGAGCATTGAATCAGGATAATATGATGCAAGAGATCAGTGGGAAAATCATCCATCTGGCAAGATTACTGAATGGGAAACTTGATGTTGCTGCTTAGATCACAGAGAGGAGAAATTGACAAATCAGGACTTAATGGATTTTGAAGTGGAAAGAAAGAATGAGGAAGAGGTTGGAGAAAAGCTGTCAAGATTTTTTTTTACACTGAAAGAACGAGCTGGAGTTTAAATAAAAAATTTAAATGAGGGATTTTGTTTTTTTGAAAATGTGGCCCCAAGTATGAATCTCTTTGCTAAAGTTGATAGCCAGATTGAGGAAGTGATGAAATTGTCATTATGAAATAAATGGGGGAGCAAAAGAGAGAGAAAGACCAGACAAATATCTCTTTTTTCTCACAATAGAAATGTCATCCCCATTCCTGGAACCACCCAGATAATCCAGAATGTTCCAAAAGTGATGTTATTACCCAAACTGACAAAATGCCACCCCACCCCCAATTCTTCTTCATTGTTGGAGTAAATTTTTACGGTGTATGTGCTTGTATGTATATATGTACTTGTAGTAAGCTATATTATGTAAGTTTATATGTACAATTTGTGACCACCAAAGGTGGTATTTATATAGCTACTGATCACAAGAGACAATAATAATGAAACTATTTTTCAAGTGACTTAGAGCAATCATAAGTCACAGATGACCAGTATTATGGCTTAAACATAACTTCTATTGGCTATTAGTTGAAAATATGGTAAGTCCACTTCTAAAATTCTATAGCTTCACAAATATGTTTAAAATTTAATGGGAACAAACAAAATTTTTATCCTAAGAAAACGCTCTCAGTTAAAAAAATGCAAGTAGGTCCTACAATAATCAGTGAAGAATTGCATTGGCTAATGGGATTACAGGGTGTTTTTTTTAAAAAGAAATCTTCTTTGTCTCTGTAGTCTGTATAAGTGGATTTATGAAAAATTTTCTGATCCTAAAAATAGCTATATTAACCTCTCTCTCTCTCTCTCTCTCTCTCAAAGGACTCTGAATGGAGGAGCAGGCACTATCTCAAGGGCAATAAAGGATTGGAAGAGGATTTGTTATAACTGTTCATTTTTGGCAACAGGCAGACTCAATGAAGAAGCAAAGATTGGCGCTCTGGAAGCATCCCCGGGCTCCGGGTGAGGGAGCAGTTTCTTTAAGGACTGTTTCTGTGGCATTTGTATGATTACAGAAGATTGAAAGACTGGAAGGCAATATATGAAGATGTTCGCATCTCATTGCCACTTTCTTTTGTTCTTGCCCGTGTTTTTGAAATTCCGTTGGTATTTTCCTTTCTACCCCATAAAGATATCAAACTTTTAAAATCGGAGGGAAAGAAAAAAATGATCATGCAAACCAGATTATAAGGTCAGTTTTCCGTTGTTGGGGGATCATGGGGCACTGACTCCAGTGTACAAGGCCACCTCACAGGAATATGTGACAGACACATACATATCCCAAAACAGAGAATGGTAACCTGTGTGTATGTACAGAAAGAGCCCTAGAAGGAGCCTCACCAGCCTGCTAAGACTAGTGTTCTTTGTGTGTTTGGTTTTGAGGTAATTTGACCTTCTTAATGCTTTTGTGTATAGTTCAAATGTCTTAGAAGGATTAGGTATGTTTTATAATCAGAAAAAATGATGAAAGCTTTTGTACTCTTGAAAAATAGGTACCATCTTCATCATAGGTGACAGTTGTTCACTGGCCTTGCATTGTTAAAACCGCCTCTTGAGCTCTTTGGCTCTCTAACCTGGAGAAATAAGACGCAGAAGCTCTCCATTCTGCAGGAGGCCAACAACCAGAGTCGCCTTTGAAGTGAACGCTTCAATTCTCCTCCAGTCAGATCTCAAGATAAACACAGTCCTTGACAGCAGCTTTGTGAGACCCTGAGCACAGGATCCAGTTAAGCCTTGCCCCGGACTCCTTACCCTCCGGAGTTGTGACACAGCAAATGTTCATTGCTTTAAGCTCCTCATTGTGTGGCCAATTTTCCCACAGGAATAGAATAGTGCACCTACTCGCATGTGTGTGAGTTTGTTTGAGATGCTTAAAACTTTGGCCATTCTGGTAGGTGTGTAGTGGTATCCCACTGGAGTTTTAATTTGTAGTTCTTGAGACTACTGTTGAAACCTTTTTAATATGCTTATTGGTCACTTGGACATACTCTTACAAAGTCGCTTTCATTTGTTTTGCCATTAACAGAAATTGTGTTGCTTGTCTTTTTATGACTGAATTATTGGAGGTTTTAATGTATACTCTCCTTCACTCAACTGCCATCGAGTCAATGTTGACTCACAACAACCCTATGGGACAAAATAGAACTGCCGCTGTGATTTTCTGAGACTGTATCTCTTTACAGGAGTAGAAAGCTCCATCTTTCTCTCTTGGGGTAGCTGGTGGTTTTGAACTAACTTTACTGATAGCAGCAGAAAGCATAACCACTATGCCACCAGGGCTCCTTTTATGTACACTAGATAGGACATTTTGTAAGTTACATGGATTAAAAATGCCCTCTTTTAGTCTGGGGCTTGTCTTGTCACTCTCTTTAAATTTTAAAAAATTGGGAGTTAATACATATATCATTCTATAGTTCAATCACATCAAGCAATATTGTACAGCTGCTACCATCATCAATTTCCAAACATTCTTTGCCTTCCTGGACTTCTTGACATCACCTCTTTTTTTTTTTTTTTTGCTCAAAGAAAAGTATTTTATTTTATGTTATTATTTTTAATAATCATTTTATTGGGGATCCATACAACTCATCACAATCCATACATCTATCCATTGTATGTCAAGTACATTTGTAGCCTTCATCATTCTCAAACATTTGCTTTCTACTTAAGCCCTTGGTATCAGCTCCTCACTTTTTCCCCTTCCTCCTGTACCCTTGATAATATATAAATTATTATTTTGTCATACCTTACACTCTCCTATGTCTCCCTTCACCCACTTTTCTGTTGTCCATCCCCCAGGGAGGAGGTTATATGCAGATCCTTATAATTGACATCGCCTCCCTTTTATCCCGCCCCCCCCACCAATGTAACACTTCCCCCAAACCCTTATTCTACTTGTTGTCCCTGTAAGTTCACCAAACCTGGGTTTCATACATTGAAAACCAGAAACACATATAACATAAATTCAAGAGGGTGACTCCCAGTAACATAACACATCTGAGATAAACCCTAATGTGAACAAATAAACAAACACAGAAAATGGTGAAAACTAGATCAGGTCCAGCATACATCAGAGGGGGGATCAAATGACAAGGTTTTAACCGTTCCAGTCAGGTTTATTCCTTCGATCTTCTATACTCATCTCTCCAATGCAGTCTGTTTAGTTCCTGCTTTCCTCCCAACCCTCAATTATGGATAGAGGGAGATCACCAGAGGCTAATTTACTATGTAGTTCCCATGAACGAATCTTGTGCTCCCACTGTCATCCATGGCCTTCTGCAAACTGTATTCTCATAATTTAGGATCTAATACTATTCCTTCCTCTGACTTCGGTTTATATGCTTTATAATCCTTTGGTCACTGATGATGGTGTGCTTCTTCCATGTGCACTTAGTTGATATCTCACTTAGAAGGCTGCTTGTTTGGAGACAAATCTTTAAGACCCCAGATACTATTTTATCTGATAGCCGGGCACCATCTAATTTCTTTACCACATTTTGCTGTAGCACCCATATCATTTAATGCTCCTTTTCATTTGTCTTGGAAGAGTGCGCCTTAACAGGCAAGGATAGCAAGACTCTGTCTTCCTTACTTTGGACATGTTCTCGGGAGAGATCAGTGCCTGGAGAAGGACTTCACGCTTGGTAGAGTGGAGGGGCAGCAAAAAAGAGGAGGACCCTCAATGACAAGGACTGAGACAGTGGCTGCCACAATGAGATCAAACAGGAATGATTGGGACGGTGGTCCAGGAGCAGGCAGTGTTGTGTTCTGTTGTGCATGGGGTTTCTATGAGTCAGAATCGACTTGATGGCACCTCCCAACAATGGCAATGCTCCTTAGAAGTTAGGACAGTGAGACTTTATCTCAAATACTTTGGACAGGTTATTAAGAGGGACCAGTTTCTTAAGAAGGACCACATACATGATAAAGTAGAGGGTCAGCAGAAAAAAATACCAGCCTAAATGAGAAGAATTGAGCCAGTGGCCACAACAATGGGCTCAAACATACCCATTGTGAGGATGGCACAGGATCAGGCCCAATATCATTCTGTTGTACATTGGGTTGCTATGAGTTGGAATTGACTTGCCACCACCTAACAATAACAATGACCAGTAGAATGTTCTCCAATTAAAATTTAAAACAATAATCATAATATCTAACAGTGCTTCTCACCTTCCCTGCAAATCTTCAATGCTAATGAAATATTTAGGGGTGTCCTGTGTGGTCGTATCGTCTTAGAGAAAGGTAATAAGATGGGGGAGGTCTGGAAAGTGGGCCAACTGCAGATTGAATAGGGTGGTGCCAAATGTGTGGGAGAAAACACTGCTCCAGTGAAGGATGTACAGGAGGGCTGACAAGGGGAGGAAGAAAAAACAAAGGCAAGTAACATTGGCTAAACATGTGCTAACGGCCTGACATTGTGCTCAAAGTACTGTCATACTTAATCTTCAAATAAGGAAACCGAGGCGCAGAGCTGTAGATTAATCCAAAGGGATGGAGCTTATAGAGTGATGGGATTTGGTTTCGAAAAGGCCTTCTGCAATCAGGGGCAGTGCTCTTTCCGTTCTTTGTGAATGGCTGTTTCTCTGGCGAAGAATAGAAACTGGAAAGCACATTTTGTTTCAGTGTAGACGAGAACTTTCTCACAGTGATCCAGTAGCGTAGTGGACTGCCTCCTGCTGTATACTTGCTGTTGTTAGGTGCTGTCAAGGAGTTGGTTCCGACTCATAGAGACCCTACAGACAACAGAATGAAATACTGCTCAGTCGTGCACCATCCTCGCAAATGTTCCTATGGTTGAGCCCACTGCTGCAGCCACTGTGTCCATCCATCTCGTGGAGGGCCTTTCCCCTCTTCGCTCCCCCTCCACTTTACCACGCATGATGTCCTTCTGTAGCCAATGGTCTCTCCTGACAACATGCCTGTAAGGAGCATGTTGAAGTCTCTAGACTTCAATGACCAGTGCTCACATCTATCCTGAATATGATCAGAGGACAATTGTCATTTGGACTAGCATCAGTGACCTCTCCGAGTCTTAAACTGGAAGATCCCAGGATTCTATCCTTTCGCTGAGCTGATCACTGGAAGAGGCCAGGATGCAAGCAAAGCACAAGAGAACACGAGTAAATAGTGATCTGGGTGGTAAAGGATACACACGGGAGGGGATGACAATGGGAAACAACCAGTTTGGGTAGTGAGGATTAGACTTGCGATATGGTCCTTCTAAGGAAAATTTGAGAATCTACTAAAGCTGCAAATGTGTCACAACTGAAAAGTGTGCGCTGTGTGGTCGTTTTGTTTCAACAGCTGCTATTTTCTGAGTTGTTCCTGGGAGAATGGTGAAAGTAAATCACCAGGAAAACAAAGAGCGTTCTTTTAACCAAGTTCTTCAAGCTGGTGGCCAGTGGGATTAGCTGGTGCTGGCAGCAGGCGAGGAGCCAAAGGGCAGTCATGTAGAAACATGAAGATAATGATTTGCTCAGGAGCCACCATGAGTCTGCAAGGTTGAGCAACCTGGTATGTGGGGGACCTGCACAGGCCACCACCGTGCATAATTTTCATGCCATTGGAGAACAAGTTTTTCCAAATATGAACTGTAGGCTACAGTGAGGCTGGGATGAAATGCGAGTGGAAGGAAATTCACATTTCTGGCATGCATGCCCACAATTCTTAGTCTTATTTTAATAAGGATGCTTCAAAACGTAAAAGGAGTACTTTGGAAGTTGAGAGGCATGGCAGTGTAGGAGTTACGACTGTGGCCTCTCAAGTGAGGCATGCCATCATGCAAAAAAAAAAGATATAAGTGTGTGTATGTATGTGTATATGTGTGTATATGTATATATGTATGTATATATATATGTATATATATATATCATATTAAATGAAGGGGGAAGTGCAGAGTGGAGACCCAAGGCCCAAGTGTCGACCAATGGAGATCCCCTCATAGAGGGGTTTAGGAGAAGAGATGGGTTAATTAGGGTGTGAGGTAGTATCAATGAAGAACACAGCTTTCCCCCGGATCCTGGATGCTTCCTCCCCCCAACTACCATGATCCGAATTCTACCTTGCAGGGCTGGATAGGACAGAGGCTGTACACTGGTGCATATGAGGGTTGGAGGTACAGGGAATCCAGGGTGGATGATACCTTCAGGACCAAGGGTGTGAGGGACGATGCTGGGAGAGTGGAGGGTGAGTGGGTTGGAAAGGGGGAACTGATTACAAGGATCCACATGTGACCTCTTCCCTGGGAGAGGGACAGCAGAGAAGGGGGGAAGGGAGACTCCGGATAGGGCAAGATATGACAAAACAACGATGTATAAATTACCAAGGGCATATGAGGGAGGGGGGAATGGGGAGGGAGGAGGGGAAAAAAAAAGAGGACCTGATGCAAGGGGCTTAAGTGGAGAGCAAATGCCTTGAGAATGATTGGGGCAGGGAATGTATGGATGTGCTTTATACAATTGATGTATGTATATGTATGGATTGTGGTAAGAGTTGTATGAGTTCCTAATAAAATGTAAAAGAAGAAAAGAGAAAAAAATGATTAGGGCAAAGACTGTACAGATGTGCTTTATACAATTGATGTATGTATATATATGAACTGTGAAAAGAATTGTATGAGCCCCAATAAATTGTTAAAATAAAAAAAAATAAAAAATAATAATAATAAAAATAAAAAAAAGAATATTAAAATGAAAAAAAAAAAGTGAGGCATGCCACACACCAGAATATAACGGAAACCTCTTCTGGCCTCTCATCTGTCAAAAAGGGATAATAAGCATGCTGATTTTACAGGGGAAGGGTGAGCACATAAAACACTTGACAACACATGGTTCAGTAGTCTCTAATGTGGGTGAAATCATTTATGTACCGTATATACTAGAGTATAAGCTGAGTCTTTCAGCACATTTTTATGCAGTTTTGGTGGTAAAATTAGGTGCCTTGACTGATATTCAGGTTGGCTTATACTCATATACACATATATCATATGTGGCCTGAAGAAAACTTTTAAATGCAAGGGGGAAAAGGATACGAAATAAAATGAGGAAGGTCTACTTGGATTGGAGCAAAGACTCAATCTATGGTATTTCCGCCCCCCACCCCGAACTTCTGTTTATGATACAGGTAGAGCCCTTCCTGGAGGTGGGCTTATTGGTACGATTTCTGGTAGCAAGCGCGGGCACCTGGGCCACTGACCTTCGTGGACTCGCAGCGCCGGGGGTCAGCTACCAGCAGGGTTCGGTCATCCTGGATGTGAATGTCCTTGATTTCCTTCTTGGAAGCCTCGTCCACGTATTTCTGGTCACACGCAACCAAGGCTGTGGAGATGGGACTGGCGGATTGCATAAATCTGAGCCACGTGGCCACCACCATTCACCCGGACTCGGGTGTCCACACTAGCAAACCGCACTTTCCCCAGAAGCAGAACGGGTTCCAGGGGCCGCCCGTTCAGCTTGATGAGGCCGTTGCCCCGTTTGCAGTGCGCCGTGGCTGTGTCGGTTTTCTTGCGCCCGAAGACCTGCACGGACTGCAGAGGACCCTTGGACGGCATGGCTGGCGGCTTAAGAGATCCTCCTATGGTATTTTCAATGCCCTCTTATGCATGTGGAAGCTGGGCATTGACTAACGAAGATTGACGAAGAATGAAGAATTTGAAGAGATGAAGACTGCACAATTTGAATGGGGGTGCTGGAGAAGAATATTGAAAGAACCATAGACTGCTAAAACAAGCCACTCTGTCTTGGCAAAAGTATTACCAGAGTGCTTCATACATGCAAGGACGGCAAGATTTTGTTTTTCAGACTTGGACATGTTGTCAGGAGAGACCGGTCCCTGGAAAACATCATGTTTGGTAATGTAGAGGGGCAGTGAAAAATAGGAAGACCCTCAATGAGATGGATTGACATGGTGGCTGCCACAAGGGGCCACAAGCATAGGAACAACTGTGAGGACAATGCAGGATTGGGTAGTGTTTCCTTCTGTTGTGCATAAGGTCGGTATGGGTTGGCACTGACTTGATGGCACCTAACAACGACAACAACAACAAAAGCTAGTTTGAACATTACTCAGCCCTTAACCATCTAGGGCCATGGACCTTGCAATGTGTACATAATAGTCTTCACATATCAACACTAAGTTATTTCAAACTTCTGGACCATCCCTGAGACCTTCAAGCAAGAGGCTTAAGTCCAGCATCAACATAGAGGCTAATGGGATCGCCCAGGGGGCCTTGTGGAACATCTCCTCAAGCAAGCAAGCAAGCAAGCAAGCAGGTCACATAATTACTGTGTTATCTTTTGGCTAATTGTAAGATGTGGATTCACTAGGGTTGCCTGGGGCATTGCACTTCAGGTCCAGGTTTGTAACCTTTCCTTCCCTTTTCAGTGTATATTTTGGGCCGAACCATGAGTTTGGAGTAGAGGTGGTTACCTAAGTGTAGGCAGTCAGTCTGGACCCATAGTGACCCAAGGCACCGAAAACACTTCCCTGGTCCTTAACTGTTGCCTTTGTTGCAGTCATGGTGTCAGTCCATCTCCTTGAGCGAGCTTACCCTTTTTCACTGCCCCTCCGCATTACCAAGCCCTATGTCCCCCTAGCCAGGGCACGGCCCTCCAGCATCTTAACTCTTCACTCTCTACTTTAGTCACCCAGTAGGCAACGGTTTTTCTTTTCAGTTTTTTATTGTAAGCAGATCATCAGTCTTACATTCAACAATTCACAAGGTCTTGATTATCTTTTCTGCCCTCCAGCATTCCAGAAATACTGCTCTCCCTTTCCTTCCCTCCTCCCCTCTTATTTGGGCCTTTGGTCCTTTGCCCGCCCCTCATCCCCAGTCACTCTCCCTCCCTTTTCAGGCTCTTCAGCACCCAGGGCGCCCAACCACGTCACCCCACTTTTCCCGCCCCTCGCTTATGTCAACTCCTCCCCTGCTTCTGATCCCGCCCCTCTTCTAGTGCGAGCTTGGGATCCTTAGCGACACCTCTGCCCCCAGCTGGCGATCAGGTGAACTGCAGGTGTGGCCGGTCCAGGGGGCGGGAGCCTCCAAGCCTCCCCGTTGCCTCCGCTTTTCGCGCTTTCTTTTCAGACTTCCGGGAGGCGGAGACGCCCTGGCTGCGCCAGTGTTGCCCGGGCAACGCCTTGATTACTTCCGCTAGTTTCAATGCTTCCGGGTTGGCGTTGCGGTGGCGTTTCGGATCGGGGGAGCCTCGGTTTCCAAGTCGTCCGCCGAGCCCGAGCAGGTGAGGGGGAGCTGCAGGGCTTCCAGGGTGGGGAGCGGGGCTAGGCCGCGCGGGGCCGGCCTGGCCTGGTTTCTGGCCCGGCAGGGGGCCTAACGGTCCTTTGGTCTCTCTCTCCCCCCAGCTGAGCCCCTTCCCTGTCTTTCACGCTCCTGGCTTCGGAGGTTTTCCTTCTTCGGTTGAACCCTGCTTCTCGACCCCCCCCTGGGAGGCCGCCTTCTTCAGGCGCCTCCCTTCTCTCCACGCGCTCGCTCTGACAGCTGAGGAACTGGCAAGATCCGGCTACCCGGAGGGTGAATGGGTGTCTTTCCCGGAATCATCCTAATTTTACTAAGGGTGAAGTTTGCTGCGGCGGCCGTGATTGTAAGCGGAGTAAGCACACACCTCCATTGTCTTCGTGTGGGGAATGCTATTGAAATATGATGCCCCCTGCATTCTCCACCCCCACCCCCACCCCCACCCCACCCCCACTCCTTGAGGCGGAGGCATTTAGTAAACTGCAGTTCAGTGACTTCACTGGGTGTCAGCCATTCCCAGACCTGAAGGAGTTTCCCAGGCAAGGGACATGGACAGTGTTCTGCCAGGGGGTCTTTGTTGTTTTTCAGACTAGGGGGCTCTCCAGATAGGCAGGGAGTCGCCCCTCACTTCCATGCCCTCCATCAAGTTCCGTTCAGTCTCCATTTTACAAGTTGAGCTCAACCCTCACAGCCTACAAACCTCCTTGCCTGCCTGCCTGCCTTCCTGCCTTGTCAATGTGTGACCTACTGTGCCTGCTGCAGCCCTACTAGGTGAACTAAAATGTGCATTTCCTCAAGCCACTTTCCTGTTCAGCTACAGTCTATTCACCCCCCTCCCCCCTGTGGTTTCCAGGTGTACACATACAGTCTGATACTGTTTCAGGTAGACAAGGAAGGAAGGTCTCTGTTCCATTCTGGTTGCTCTCTCTGGATGCCTGCTTCCCCATGATATGCATGCTCTCACCTTGTTTTGGTTTATCCTGTCTACCTACACCCACCTCCCTCTCCCTTATCTACACCTAGCCAGGGCTCTGCCTGCTCTTTCAAGGCCTGTTTTAAGGTCTCCCATTTCCCCTAGCCGATTCAAAGTGTTCTAGGCTGCACTGTTTGTCTCTTTTTCTCTAAGGGAATGACTTTGATTTCTTCCACCAGATCATAAGCTCATGGAAGGCAAGTACTATATTTCATACAGCTTTTACTCCCCTAACCCATCCTTGACCATTCCAGGTAGATAGAATGGGAAATAGTGGAACGCTGCTGAAATGGAAATGTGTGTCTGGAGTTTTTTTTTCTTCTTCTTCTTCACATATATTATACCCCTGATAGATTTTGGCTGGGCTCTCTTGTGTTACTTCCGAAATCCAAGTCTCCCTAATGTTTCCCCTTAATTAAGAGAAAAGCTAGCAAGGCCGTCAAGTTTTCCGGACCAGAGCTTTAGAGCAGTGGAGGGCTGTGTATTTTGTATTCTCAGACAGTCATTTTCTCAGTGTGAGGCCATCGTTGTCCTTCAGATCTTCAGAACACGCAGTCTGTATTGTTGGAGGCAGTTTTCATTGACTTCTGTCTGTAATAAAACGGTTTCGGTACTCAGCTTCTGTTTTTAACTTTCCTATGAATGACTTCTCTCCTTTTAATGGTATCTAGGGCTAGCCCCCACACGTCACAGTCATTGTTAGTGGGACTGGAATCTTTTACACAAATTCTCTGCAGCAAAAGCCTGGCGAGGGGGTTAGTGGGCAAAGACTGGCGTTGAGGGTTTTTTTAGGTTCAGCAAGTTAGCTGTCATTTAATACAGACATTGTACACGACGTGTGAATCCTGGGGGGTGTTGTGGGTTATGCACTGGCGGTCAATAGTTCCAAACCACCAGCTGCTCCTGGGGTAAAAGATGAGGCTTTCTATGCAGAAAATATTTACAGTCTGGAAAACTCATAGCGGGGCACTTTTACTCCGCCCTTTAGGGTCGCTATGAGTCAGAATCGACTCTGGTAGTGATTTTTGACTTTTGGTTTGGTAGACAAGGGTGAGAGACGGCACACTAGAGAACCAGCCACTCAAATGAATGTGGACCTCATTCGGTGCAAACTGTTCTTCGAGCTGTGAAAAAACACCAGTCCACTTGCTCTCTGCCTTTGAGGAGTGGACTTAATTAGAGTAGAAATCAACAACCAGGGGGTAAATGGAAGATAAAACTCAATCTAGTCTTTTGTTTTTATGGCTGAGATTCAGATAAGGGGCTAAGTGAAGAATTAGGAAGCCACTGCCTAGTTGTGGAGGAGGGGCGGCATGACCCTCAGGCCTGCACTCCGCCCATATCTGAAAGATGTGCAGGTTTTAGCTGACAGCTTAATGATGCAACACAGTGATGTGGTTCCCTGAAATCAACTGGCCAATTCCAGCTGTAGTCATTGGAGGATAAGAAATAGGATGAAGAACACGACTGACTATTTGGCAAAAAGAATAAATCTGTACCATCTTTCTCCAAAGAAGGACGGAATAGTAGAGCAAGGCAGCTTTGGGGCTGAGTATGAGGAAGGACTGTCTACATCAGACCTAATCCAGCTTCAAAAGATGGTTCTCGCCTAACATTGGAGAGCAAGGGCTTTTAACATCAGATGGACTGGAGGTGAGGGGGTGAGGGTTGTCCTGTGGATTTCGTGGACCAATAGAATGGAAAGTATGGGGCAAGGGGCACAAATAGAAGGTACTCACTCTTAAGGAACCACTTGAGTGATTGACCTAACATGCAGTCTCTAGTCTCTTTGCTCCCTAGTGTGGCCATGCCCGCTGCTTTCCCCAGCTGTATTACTATTCTCCATACCCTGAGCACATCCAGTAGCAAGTATTAAGCAGCTCTGGGGACTCAATGGTTAAGATGCGTGGTTGCTAACTGAAAGGCCAGTGGTTTGAACCCATCAGCTGCTCCTTAGGAGAAAGATGAGGCCGTCTGCTTCCATAGAGACGTACAGTCTTGGAAACCCTCTATGGCGGTTCTGCTGTCCTATCAGATAGTAGCTATGAGTCCGAATGGACTCGGCAGGGGTTTGTTTGATGTAGGGTGTTTCAACTCAATAACTCAACTCACTGCCATTGAGTTGGTTCCTTTAGTCTAGGGCATGCTGGAACTGCCCCTGCAGGTTTCCGAAAGGGTAACCTTAAATATAAATGCAATAGACTAGCTCCTGTCAGATAACTGTCCCTCTGAGGTGAAATATAAGTGTTTTGAAAATCCTACTAGCAATATCTCCAAAATGTATGTATTTGTTTTTAATCATTTTATTAGGGGCTCATACAACTCTTATAAAAATCCATACATACATCAATTGTGTAAAGCACATTTGTACATTCATTTCCCTCATCATTCTCAAAACATTTGCTCTCCACTTAAGCCCCTGCCATCAGGTCCTCATCTTTCCCCTCCCTCCCCGCCACCCCTTCCCTCATGGACCCTTGATAATTTATAAATTATTATTTTGTCATATCTTGCCCTGTCCCATGTCTCCCTTCACCCACTTTTCTGTTGTCCATCCACCAGGGAGGAGGTCACATGAAGATCCTTGTCATCGGTTCCCCCTTAAGGGTAACTCTTTACCAGAGTAGAAGAGCTCTTTCTCCTGAGGAACAGTTGGCTGGTGGTTTGGAACTGCTGACTTTGTTTTTGGCAGCCCAGCGCTAAACCACTATGCAACCAGGGCTCCTTTGGGGGGGTTAGCAGGTGATAAAGATCTGGTAGAAACTTTCTGGGTAATGAGAGGAGTTGGACGAAGTCGAGAAGAGAAAGATTGGGAGGGAAACACAGCAGTAGTCAGAAACATTTAAGTCTTTGGGGCACTGGCTAAATTGGCGAAGGACATGCGCGTCCTCCCACCCACCCCCACCCCCAAACTCAAAAAGGGCGTATGCCACCACTTTACTTTTTCATGCCTACTCGTATGGGTCAAGCTTCATTGTCAATTTGAATATTAGAATACAGATGTGACTGAAAAGATAATAAGAGAGTGTTTAGCATTCAGGGTTCTGATTGCAAGCTGCAGATGATACTGATGCAGTGGTTAGACTCTCCTCTGGTAACTGCAAGGTTGGTGGTTTGAAACCACCAGGTAGCTTCCTTAAAGATTTACATCCTTGGAAACACGATAGGACAGCTCTACTCTGACCTGTCAAGTCACTATGAGTTGGAATGGAGCCCTGGTGGCGTAGTGGGTTACACATTGTGCTGCTAACCTCAAGATCAGTAGTTTGTAAATATTAACTGCTTCTTAGGAGAGACATGAGGCTGTCTGCTTCCCGTAAAGATTTAGTGTTCAAGACCCACAGGGGCAGTTCTGCTCTGTCCTTTAAGGTTTGCTGTGAGTTGGAATTGACTTGGTGGCAGCTCTTCAGGAGAAAGACTGGGCTTCCTACTCTTGTAAATAGTCTTGGAAACCCACAGGGGGTCCCTATGAGTCAGTGTGACTCGATGGCTGTGTGAGAAGTCTACAGGAGCAGAAAGCAGAAAGCTTTATCTTATTTGCAGAGGATTTCATATGTTTCTCCTAAAAATAGACTGACTCACTGACACTAGCCCCCAGATTGGGTGATTCGGAAGGATAGTGTAGGCCGCCAGTAATCTCTGTTAAGATATAAATTTGGACACTAAAATATCAAACTGTAGTAAGAAGAGCTAAGGTGGTTCAGCTAGGTGTTGGGTACTTTCCTGGGTGTTATTACATTTTGCCCCATGATATCATTTCGATTCCTTTTCATTTCACAGTTGCTTAGAAAGAGGCACAAGAGATTCAGTCATTTGCCCAAGGTTGCAGTGAGTGCTAGAGGCAGGATTTGAACCTAGTCAGTGTGACTTGAGAGGCTTTTGTCCTGAACATAAGCCACTAGAAGTGGCTTCATGCCATTCAGAAGTCTACATACGGCCAATGTCTACAAAAGGAATATTTAAAAGCAATCTGAGGGGAACCAGTTTAAACAGATTACTTTCAGCTGGACCCAGATTTGATCGGGAATGCCCATCCTAGAGCAATGGTTCTTAAGAGTGCACTCGTGGGAGTGTGCGTGGTGTTTGGGAATGAGACCTGGCTCTTCAATTAGTGACCCTGGGGGTGTGGCCCGGCAACCCGCATTTTGACCATCCCTGTAGGTCAGTGGTTCTCAACCTGTGGATCATGACCCCTTTAGGGGTCGAATGACCCTTTCACATGGGTTGCCTAAGACCATCGGAAACCACCTATTTCCGATGGTCTTAGGAACCGAGACACCGCTCCTCTATCATCTCCAGGCGGGTCTGCCATATGCAGATACACCCACCAACGAGTACACGGTATGAAGACTGTCACCCACTCTACACCATGTTTCAAGACAAAATTTCATTGATTTGTCTTTAGAAATAAATATTTCACAATATATAATCACATATCGTTCTTGTAATGAATCACTAGGCTTTAATTATGTTCAATTTGAAACAATGGAAATACATCCCGCATGGCAACAAATGTGCAAATGTGCTTGATACAATGGATGTATGTATGGATTGTGATAAGAGTTGTACGAGCCCCCAAGAAAATGATTTAAATTAAAAAAAAGAAAACACATCCTACATATCAAATATTTACATTGTGATTCATAACAGTAGCAAAATTACAGTTATGAAATAGCAATGAAAATAACTTTATGGCTAGGGGGTCACCATCATACGAGGAAATGTATTCAAGGGTCGCGGCATTAGGAAGGTTGAGAACCACTGCTCCAGGTGATTGTGGTGCACACTAAAATTGGACAACACTGGCCTAGAGGCCAGAGCTGTGGGAAAAAGAAAATCCATGAGAGAACGAACTGGGAGTGGTAGAAGCAGAGGGAAAAAGATGGGGCGGCGGGGGTGGGGTGGACGGTGAGAAGGCTTAATGAGGGTAAAGCAGCGGCATATAGATCTAAAGAGCCAGTACATAGAAGGAAATCGTGTATATGTGTTTCCCAAGGCCACAGAGATGGAAAAAGAGATCCACTAGATAGACGGATGTTTAGGGTCAGAAAGAAGAGCGACATAATCCATATTGCTGTTGGGCTCTAGGGAGATTAAAATGGGACTTCGCTCAGCCTGGGCCTAGTGGGGAGCGAGCAATAGGGAGATAAATGAAAACCCTAAGGTTTAGTGGAGAGATGAGACGGCTACGTAAAAGCTAACTCATCGCACTTGGAGCAAGCACATTGACGACCATGCACTGCTTTTATGAGATGCCTCAGCCTATAGCATTCGAGCTCCTGGTGCCTTCACTTGTTATTGTCATTTGAGTGTGGTGAATGAATTGGGCCTCTTTGTTGGTGGGGATGGGGGTAACAGTAAAAGTGATGAGAACAAAGGATAAAGGGTTTGAGTGAAATGCCATACCTGTCCCTCCAGAGGAGCCCTGGTGGCATAATGGTTACACATGGCATTGTTGACCACAGGGTCATTAGTTTAAAATCACCAGTCACTTCTTGGGAAAAACACGAGACTTTCTACTCCCTTAAAGAGTTACAGTCTCGGAACACCACATGGGGCAGTTCTACCCTGTCCTTTCTGGTCACTATGAGTCAGAAGTGACTCAATGGCAATGAGGCAATGAGAGTGAGTCCCACAGAGTGATAGAAAGGACAAGTCCCTGATTTTCTAGCATTTAAAACAGGCTTCCCCTTTTCCTCTCCATGTGTTGTCGTTGCCAGTTTTGTTGATAAGGATTCACAAATGCTCCTCACTCTTGTGCCTTGTTCTGATTTATGTTTACTTTTAGCACCAGAAAAGTTCTACTGGAAGCCATGAAATGTCTGGTCTGAATTGGAAACCCTTTGTATATGGCGGCCTTGCCTCTATCGTTGCTGAGTTTGGTAAGGATGAGAACACTGACAAAGCTGCGCCTTCAAAGCAGTAGCTGATGGCACCCTGGGTTTGTTGGGGTTGGGTTTGCTTTCCATCACCACTAGAGCAAAGGTAAAAAGATGCTCACTCTATTTGTTTCTCACGTTCTTGTCTCAATGCTACCAAGTAATATTTTCTGAGAAAGGACAGCTAATGACACTGCAAGTGCAGGAAGAAAAGTCAAACTAGGGAAGCTTTTTGTTATTCCAATGATTTGTTAATTGCCAGGCTTGGCTAAAATAGGGAGTTCTGCTGTATGCTTGTCCTAATGGTTTCTCTCTGAACTTGTTTATTGGTTCTTAGTAAATAGCCAAACTCCTTTAAAAACAAAACAAAACAAAATTCTGCCCCATTGTGGAAGAAAAAAAATGAATCCTGAAATAAGACCCTTCTCGATTGTAAAAAATTTTTTGAATACTTTTCAGCCATTCCTCTCCATCTACCAAATGAGCTTTTTCTCAGACTGTTCATCAGTGACTACAGCCAATATTCCGCATTTACAATCTTTGTGGACTGGCATGGTGGATGCATTGGTGCTGGTATACTGGGGACAATCAGCGACCAGAGCTTCATAATCATCTTCTTAGCTGGTTCCATGGTTTCCAAGGAACCTTGGAAAATGTTCCGTGAAACATGATTTTTCAATGGCATGACTATCCTATGTATTGACTTAAAATGAAAAACCCATTTAAAGAAAGGCATTGACAAATCCATAACGAATTGAGGTCACTTGCAGAGACCTCACGTAAAACAGCAGGAAACATTGCCCAGTGCTGTGAAAGCATGCTGAGGCAAATGATGCTGCCCGCTGAGCTCATTAAAGGACAATCATTGTAAGATCCCGCCTCCATCCATATCGAACATGGAGAAATGCATAGCAACAGATGTTGATATGAGTGGCTAACTGGAGCCACTGTGGAAAGAGGGAGAGGGGGAGTTAATGAAAATATTTGCACAACTGGATAGCAGTGAAAATAACGCCACACATTCTCATTGAATTGTACACTAGAAATCGCCTAAGATGGCAAATATTATGAATATATTCTCACAATTTTTTAAGGGAAAAGTGATAGATAATAAGGAAATACTTTTTTTTCTCACTACAAATGCTCTGCTGGCATTAGTCCTGATGCCCCTAAGGAACCACGATGAATGATGGCAGATGGGACTTTACTGTGATCTTGTAGAGTATTGAGGCTCTGTTCCTTTCCTTTTAATGGATAAAACAAACCCAAATTGTGTAATATTGGAGCAGCAATCCCTTGCTTTCTTATCTTTGTGAAAGTTTTGGGAAATTTTTGTGAGAGAGAGGCGAGGAGGCTTGAGGGAGGGGGTGGCAAGGGGGAAGAGATCAGATAAATGCCAGACTATAGCATTACAGAGTAACTGTACCCAAATTGAAATGAGTTTGAATTATACTAGAACCATCTTCAAATGCCTCACTGTGCCACAGCTTCAGTTACGGTGTGGGTCACATCTCGCTGCAGCGACACAGCGCGGTACATTTCATTGTTCTGTTAACAGTGGTTTTCAACCTTCGTAATGCTGCGACCCATTAATACAGTTCCTCATGTTGTGGTGACGCCCCTCAATTATAAAATTATTTTCATTGCTACTTCATAACTGTGATTTTGCTACTGTTATGATTTAGGTGAACCCTGTGAAAGGGTTGTTCGATCCCCAAAGTGGTCTTCAGTAGATAACTTCTGTGTGTTACAAAAATAATTTTATCCTATCTTTCAAAAACTGTCAATGGCTTGAAATCAACTCCAATCTAATCACGACTCTTGGGAAATACTTCTAAATGAGTGTTTCTAAATAGGCACTTTCCCCATGGACCTCACGAAGACAAGACTTCAAGTGCAAGGCCAAAGCATCGATGTCCGCTTCAAAGAGATCAAATACAGAGGGATGTTTCATGCCTTATTCCGCATTTACAAAGAAGAAGGTGTGCTGGCGCTATATTCTGGGTAAGGGTGGATTCTTTCCTTACGTCATGAATCGTGTGTGTGTGTGTGTGTGTGTGTGCGCAAAATGAGTTTTATTCAGGCAGGAGATTCTTCAAGTTGGGTATCATCTAACCACACGTGGAAAGGTACCCCCTCCAAGTTTTCAGCAATTATTAGAATTCATTTGGTTTTGGAAGAAGTCATAATTTGGTTTACTTCCTTCATATTCACTATCTGCTGCTGTAGTTCAGTATTGACATGCCCGTTTCCATTCCACCTGCTGCTCATAGGTCTTGAACTTCAGATTTTGTGATCATCTGCCTGTAAGTGATAAATTTCAAATGGGTAGTAGTATATCTCTGCAGACTGAAGGTCCTTGAGAGCCACTGCTAATGACAGTTAACTGTCACTATGTCTTTGGTATTCTTCATAACTGGCGAATACCGAACTTCTCTGAAAATTGTTCTTTTTAACCAGACATGTGAATAGCCTTGCTATCATGCAGAATGTATTAGAAAGTGGATTATTGCAGGTGCAGCTAGGTTAAAATTTAGTACCTTATCATTTGATCTGCCATATGAGGCATTTTAAATTTGTTCAAGTTTTTAATATTTTATGCTTTCTTTGTATGTATGAAATCCAGGAGAGATAAATCTACAGAGACAGTAACTGGATGAATGGCTCCTTGGGGGTATGGCTGGGGAAGTTGCTGGGGGTGGGGGTGGGGAGCTGATAGCAATGAGTACCAAAAGGAAGCAGATGTTGCAAAACTGGTTGTGGTGACGATTGTACGACTCCTCTTGATGTGATTGAACTATTGAATTGTATGATATGTGAATTATATGCCAATAAACCTGATGATTAAAAAAATTGTTCTGGTGAACCAATGGAGAGGTCCGGGGGCTTTACCCTACCTAGTACCAAATACTAAGTGGACGCCCATCCCTCCTCCCAGAAGAATTTATTTCAAAGGATGGCATTGAATCTGCAGCTCCGGGAGAGGGAGCACATGGGAGCAGATGAAGGGGGAGAAGGAGAGAGTGGAACACATCCTGGCCTACCAGTCCTTGAGGACGATGACCCAAATTTAGAGCAGCCAGTCCACAGAGAGGACCACATGGCCAGCCCCACTATGGTGCCCCTCACTGACCCATGACCCTGCGGGTGACTGCACCGGAGACACAGTGTGGAAATTGTGCTCGACCTGATCCCACCACACTGAGGCAAAGCACTGGGGGAGTGCAGCAGAACAGCAAGGGAATGGAGCGGCAAGGTCCCCAGGGAATGCTGAAGGTGGGCTTTGGGGCCAGGACGTGGTGCCCCAACAGACTGGGCTGAAAAACACTCCTAAAGGCCAACAAACAATCCTTGAACTAACTACAAACTTTTCTTTCTGTGTTGTTTTGTTCATTGTCAGTGGTTTGTTGTATATTATTGTTTGGTTTTGCTCTGTCTTGTTTTTGTGCATGTTATTATCTCCGCAGTTCTGTCTAAATAAGATAGGCTGGTTGAACCAGTTGGAGGAAAAACAATGGGACCGACAGTTCCAGGGAAACATGGGATAGGGGGTGGTGGTGTGGGGGGTGTAAGGAAGTGGTGTTAACAAACCCAGGGACAAGGGAACAACAAGTGATCCAAATTGGTGGTGAAGTGGGTGTGGCAGGCCTGGTAGGGCATGATCAAGGGTAATGTAACGAAGAGGTATTGCTGAAACCCAGTTGGGGACGGAGCATGATAGTGGGACAGGAGGAAAGTCAAGGGAAAGAGGAAAGAGCTGGGAGGCAAAGGGTATTTATAGGGGTCTAGACAAAGACATGTACATATGCAAATATATGAGGTTGGGGAAATAGAACTATGTGCCTCTATTTATAGGTTTACTATTAAGGTGGCAGAAGGACATTGGGCCTCCACTCAAGTACTCCCTCAATGCAAGAAAACTTTCTTCTATTAAATTGCCATTCTATGATGCTCACTCTCCTGACACAATTGCTGAAGACAAAGTGGGTGAATAAGCAAATGTGAAGAAAGCTGATGGTGCCCAGCTATCAAAAGATATAGCGTCTGGGGTCTTAAAGGCTTGAAGATAAACAAGCAGCCATCTATCTCAGAAGCAACAATGCCCACATGGAAGAAGCGCACCAGCCTGTGTGATCACGTGGTTCCGAAGGGATCAGTTATCAGGCCTCAAAGAACAAAAAAAACCATATCATCGGGTGCACACCGCCATGATTGGATCGCTGAGGACAAATGGGTGCATGAGCAAATGTGGCGAAGAAAGCTGATGGTGCCCAGCCATCAAAAGAGATAGTGTCTGGGGTCTTAAAGGTTTGAAGATAAACAAGAGGCCATCTAACTCAGGAGCAACAAAGCCCACATGGAAAAAGCACACCAGCCTGTGCGATCACGAGGTGTCGAAGGGATCAGGTATAAGGCATCATCAGAAAAATCTTACCATAGTGAATGAAGGGGGAAGTGTAGAGTGGAGACCCAAAGCCCATTTGTCAGCTACTGGAGATCCCCTTGCAGACAGGTCTAGGGAAGGAGATGAGTCAGTCAGGGTGCGATGTAGCACTGATGAAGCCTATAGCTTTCCTCTAATTTCTAAATGTTTCCTCCCCCTCTCCCCCCACTATCATGATCCCAATTCTACTTTGTAAGTCTGGATAGAGCAGAGGATGTACACTGGTGCAGATAGGAGCTGGAGGTGCAGGGAATCCAGGGTGGATGATCCCTTCAGGAGCAGGGTTGTGAATGGCAATACGGGGAGGGTAGAGGGAGAGTAGATTGGAAAGAGGGAACCGATTACAAGGATCTACATGTGACCTCCTCCCTGGGGGACAGACAACAGAAAAGGGAGAGAAGGGAGACGTTGGACAGGGCAAGATATGACAAAATAATAATTTATAAATTATCAAGGGCTCATGAAGGAGTGGGGAGCAGGGAGGGAGGGGAAAAAAAGAGGACCAGATGCAAAGGGCTTAATTAGAGAGCAAATGCTTTGAAAATGATGAGGGCAATGAATGTACAGATGTGCTTCACACAATTGATGTATGTATGGATTGTGATAAGAGTTGTAGGAGCCCCGATAAAATGTTAAAAAAAATTGTTCTGTTACAGTGTTTTTCAACCTTCTTAATGCTGCGACCCATTAATACAGTTCCTCATGTGGTGACGCCCCACAATTATAAAGTTATTTTCGTTGCTACTTCATCACTGTGATTTTTGTACTGTTATGAATTAGGCGAACCCTGTGAAAGGGTTGTTCGATCCCCAAAGGGGTCGCGACTCACAGGTTGAGAGCCGCTGTTTTGGCAGTTTAATGCAAAATGTAGAAAGACACTCATGCACACATGCGGTTAACTTTTGATTGCCATTGTTGTTAGATGCCGTTGAGTCGATTCTGACTCGGTGACCCTTTTGCTTAGCCATCATTTTGTAGTTTGTTATCTAGTTTGTAATTTCTCTGCTGCCAAATTCCCAGGCTACCATTGCCTCTAGGCTCTCAGTTTGCCGCACTCAGAGACTGGACCTCAACGCTATTATTAGCCTATGATGGTTTGGGGGGTGGGGCACGCGGGAGGGGGAGTGCAATAATCTACCCTGAAACTCAATGTAATAGATTCACGGATTGTCCATTTCACCTTGTTCTTTCATCAGCATAGATAATCATCAGATACTCCTTCCCCCCCATCAAGTGATAAAATCAGAACTCTGCATATTTAGGCATCACATTTTAATTCTGTCTGAGCTGCCACTGGCTTCCTATTTATAACTCCTGAAGTATAGTTCAGCCATTTGGAAGAGTCTCCAGGGAGGAGGCGTGAGGAAGAAGGCCTCCAGTTCAGAAGCAGTGCCTCTCTGTGGAAAGCTTAAAGATGTATTTGCAGCTGTTAAGAAGTGAATTATAAAAACAAATCTGTGAGGTGGGGAATGGGGTAGAATTCTCTTTATAGATAACTGCTAATTTTTTGTTGGGGATTTTGCCTCACAAGAGAGATTGGTCTGTCGTTTTTTTGCCAGGATTTGGTGTCAGGTTTCCCACTTCAATTTTCTTGAAAAGATTAGGTGTGAGTGCTCATCTTGAAACATTCGAGAAAATTCTCTAGTAAAATAATCCCGGCCTTGAGATTCCTTTGGAACTCTGGTAGCTTATGTAATGGGTTACACATTGGGCTGCTAACCAGAAAGTCAGCAGTTTGAAACCACCAGCTGCTCCTTAGGAGAAAAATGAGGCTTTCTGTTCTGCAAATGATGTACAAGCTAGGAAACTCACAGTGGCAGTTCTACTCTACCTTGGAAGGTTGCTATGAGTTCGAATTGACTTGATGGAATTGCGTTTGATTTGGGGTTTAACCACAAATTTTAACTACAAACCCACCAACAGCTCCACAGGTGAAAGGGGAGGTTGTCTTTGGAAACCCTCAATGGTGTTGGGTTTGGTTTTGGGTTATGAATTACAGATTCAATTTTTTAAAATTGGCTGTAAGATGTTTTGAATTGTTGATTTCATCCTTGTTGAGTTTTGGTAGTCAGTGGTATTTGAGAAATTATTCTATCATCTAAGTTTGTGAATTTATGAGCATTAAATTATTTATAATAGTTCTTTATCTTTTCATTAGCTACAAGATTTGTAGTTATAACCCCTGTCACAGCCTGATATTGGTGAATTGTGTCCTCTCTTTTTTTATCTTTGAGTCTTGCTAGAGGCATATCGATTTAGTTTTTCCCAAAGAGTCTAGTTTTAGTTTCATTGATTTTTCTCTGCTTTCTTGTTTTCAATTTAATTGATTGATGCTCATTATTTGGTCCTTCTTTCTGCTTGCTTTTGATTTCTTTGGCTCTCTTTTGCTAGTTTCTTGAGGTAGGAATTTAGATGATTGACTTGAGACATTTCTTGTTTACTAATGTAAGCATTTCATGCTATGAATGTCTGTCTCAGTGTTGCTTTGGCTGCATCCCAGATGTTTTAATATGGTGACTTTTAATTTTCATTTGGTTCCTTTAAAAAAAAAGTTCCATTAAGAATTCCTCTGACCCATTGTTTAATCCCAAGTGTTTGAGGAGCTTTCTGTTGTCCTTATTGATGACAAGTTTGCACCCATTATGGTTGGAGGAGATACTCTATATCAGCGGTTCTCAACCTGTGGATCGCGATCCCTTTGGGGGTCAACTGACCCTTTCACAGGGATCGCCTGATTCATAACAGTAGCCAAATTACAGTTATGAAGTAGCAACTAAAATAATTGTATGGTTGGGGGGGAGGTCACCACTACATGAGGAACTGTATTAAAGGGTCGCTGCATTAGGAAGGCTGAGAACCACTGCTGTATATGATTTCAGGGGTTTTTTCCTGACTTATTGAGGTTTGTTTTTTTTTTTGACAGGTTATGGTCTGTCTTTGTGAATGCTATATGAGTGCTTGAAAAAATGCATACACTGCTATGGTTGGATCGAATGAGGTGGATAACAGAATTGAGTAGGCGCTCTAGATATGCTTAATCTGCAGATGTATATTGCCTATAATTGACCTTTCTTTCTCTCTTTTTGGCAGAATTGCTCCTGCTTTGCTAAGACAGGCATCATATGGCACCATTAAAATTGGCATTTACCAAAGCTTGAAACGATTATTTGTAGAACGTTTGGAAGGTCAGTAGAGACCCCCTCCCTCTCTGTTGGTGTGCTGCTCAAAGGAGTTACTGAAACCGTGCTTAGTTTCATTACAAGATAACCTGAGGATGGCTGGAAGTTTTAGCAGGGACAAAATGTACGTCTGTGCTGGCAGAATCCTTGCAGAAGTGATATAAGGGCCACAGGGACCTGCCCTTCAAGTTTGTCCCTTTCTCCAGCATTAACGAGAAGAAAAAAGATTCTGGCCATTCCAGAGGGAACATGGAACAATCTTACCCAGGGAAACACAAAGAGTGATATCTTCACGAGCGAGAGTGTTCTCCCGTGGAATCATTTTAGCCTGTCCTGTGGTAGATGCTGATGTTCCTATGGCTACCTTACCCTCACTCAGTGTTATCTCTTTGGGATCCAGTGTGGTACTATATGGAGTGGGTATTTCCCCACAAACCTGGGATGCTGGGTGGTTAGGGACAGCCCTTTGCCTCACTTGATTGTCCTAAGTCAACTTTCCCTGGAGCCGCTTCTTTGAGGAGTCTGTAGGCTACCCCTCCACTTCTTTTTAGCCTAATTTCCTCTTGCAGATTCCTCCCCATGTTTTCCTAGTTTTTATTTGTTGGTTCTTCGTGGTGAGGAGCTGTGGTGAAGATGGAATTTTCGCTTTAGAACAACATGCTCTGTGGTTTCTTTGTTCTTTTTTAACTGAGGAGATTATTTCGTTCCAAATGACTGCTTTTCCTGTTCGACTCCAAGAAGCCTCCTATAACTCCCTTGATGCCTAGCTGGATTGAAGGCCATCACAGTTAATATGGGGAGCATTTTTTCTGTCTGACGTAAGAATTTCTCTTGTAACATTTCATTTCTGACTCTGTAGAGGTGATTTCCTCTGCCCCCTGGGAAAAAGACAGAAGAAAGCGCTATGTTTTCAAGTTTTTGAAATGATTGAAGGAGAAATACCACACTAGAAATTCATGTGGGGTGGTATTAGCAAGTGACAGAGATGAATAGGACATGTTCTTGTGGCATTTATAAATCGTCTTCTTTCCAAATGAAGACCAATATTTTCCATTAACCCACTGCTGGTTGGAGATCTTGATATATTTGCATTTCCTTGATGTTCATAAGCTGTGCTGTTCATTTCTAAAGTCACCTTAGTGCCTAAAATTTTTCTCGTCTGCCAGCTCAGTGCCCTGTTTTCAGAAACTGATACCTGACACAAACAGATCTTTAGTGTGTGTGTGTTGTTTTTTTCTCTTCCCTTTTTACAGATGAAACGCTTCTAATTAATATGATCTGTGGGGTAGTGTCAGGAGTGATATCTTCCACTATAGCTAACCCCACCGATGTGCTGAAGGTAAGAAAGATCTGGTGACAGACTGTGTGTGGTGTGATGTGGCAAGGCCATGAGCTTTGAGTCAGCTTTGAGTTCATATCCCCATTCTGTCGCTTGCCAGCTGTAAAGCCCTGGACAAATCATTTAACCCCTAAAACTTTCTTCATTTGTAAAATGAAGAAAGTGTTATGCGTATCACATCACTTGTTAAAGGCTTACAGATTGTGTTAACTGTCTATCACTGTACCTGGTGAGTAGTAGATGGCTTATCAGTCTATTGTGTTATGTATTAGAGAATCCAGTGCCAAGGGAGTCTGCAGTTTTATGGGAATACCTCTTTAAATCCCCTGTGTCTGTCTGTACCACCGTCAAACCTAAGACATTCAGGACCTGTGTCATGTACAAACCTGCCAGAGAAGGAAAATACAAATATTTTCCACTCAGAGACAGTGATAGACTGGTGGTCAGACTACACCCTGTCAAAGCCACAAAACCTGAGAGACCCTGAAAAAACACGGCAGCCCCACTGAGCCCTGGCTCTCACAGGCTTTGTCATATTTCCTAAAGCCAGTCAGAAAATGAGCCCATGTTTATAACAGATAGCTCTCTTCCTGTGTCACACAAGAAGGCATATCTCCAGCCTGTTCCCAGTCTTAAAGAGTCCTGCTCGGTAAGCCCTGGGCTGCTAATCGCAAGGTCCACAAGTTGAAGCCCACTAGATGTTCTATGGGAGAAAGATGCGGCTGCCTGTTCCCACAGAGATTTACAGTATCAGAAACCCCAGATAGGGTTGATGTAAGTCAGCGTTGGCTCTTAAAGGTGGTGTGTTGCTTTGTGGTATCAGACCCTCGAGTGTCAGATAAAGGGATAAATGGAGATCACTGTGTTGAAGGGAGCCTTTAGTACTTAATGGAGTACCTTACATCCAGAGTGCCTCATTTCCTGCCCGGCTTCAGAAGTGGTATGTTTTACCTAAAACCCTGGTGGCGTAGTCGTTACATAAGTGGGCTACTAACTGCAAGGTCAGCTGTGTGAAGCCAATAGATGCAGGAAAAAGAAGAGGCTTTCTACTCCTGTAAAGAGGTCCAGTCTCAGAAATCCGCAGGGGGCAGTTCTACTCTGTCCTGTAGGGTCTCTATGAGTTGGAATCGAGAGATATTTGGACTTGTGTTGGGATATTCTGAATCAGAACAGCACAAGTTTGTGGTTCTGATTCATTTAAACATCGATGGAATGTTCTATGTGACTGCCAGATTTTTCAAGTTACAACAGAGAAGTTCCCCTGGATGAACTTTTCATATGACCTCTTTCAGATGGTATTAAACAACAAGGCATTTATTTCAATGAGACCAAACTTCACCTGGTTTTGTTTCATTCATTGGTAAATATTTTATTCTTGCTAACTTATTTAAACATATGTGTAAGTGAAAGCATTAAATATATATGAGAGGATCCTAGATTTTTAAGATTATTTTAGAGGGAATGTGAGGGGAAAAGATCAAGAGGACGAATACTTTCTTGAGTTGAGCATCATAGCCGAGTTTTGAGAACTGAGAGAGTGACTTGGGAAACAACCTGATTGAAAGAAACCAGTGTAGTTGTTGGAGGAAAACGGATCGGAAATGATCTCTCTGGACTAAAATGAGACTATTTGGCTATGGAATGTATCACTCCAGATTAACAAAACAACTACTGACAAGAGAATTGACTGATCCTAAAATGCTAGAATTCCTGCGACACTTAGACCCGTTCAGCCATGCTTTTCAGGAATAACATTGTACTCCTTTAAAACTTCTCTTCTTCCCCATCTGGATCTTAGACACCATCACCTAAAGTACTCTGTTCCTCTGGCCAGTTGACAGAATGACAGCTGCTGACCAGTGCTACCGTTTACTTTGTCCTTTCTTATTCTTAAGTAGGATGAAGTGCTGCGTGGGGGAGTCATAATCAGACCGTGGCCGTGCAAATTCAGGATGTCTAGTCTCATTCAAGGAGTCCTGGTGGTGTGGTGGTTCAGCACTTGGCTACTAGTCGAAGGTTGGCACTTTGAACACCAGCTGCAAAACTGACAGCCTTGGAAGCCCTGTGGACCAGTTCTCCTCGGTCCTATAGGGTCACCAGGAGTCAGAGTTGACTTGATGGCAATGGTCCGGAAATTGTCTCAACTGGGCTTTTCAGTTCTTTTCTTTGTACCTGGGCAGCTGCTTTTCTTGTCTTCAGTAGCATTTAAACTTTCAAGCCTTCTTTTCAGGTTCTTGGTCTTTTTACTCACAGCAGACAACCCCACTTCCTGTGACCTCGCCTTCTACCTTTCAAATTCCTGTCCTTTCTACCCTTCACCCCAAGCTTCCTGACAGCTATACTTTGTCTCTACTGTTGTGGTTCTTCAAGAGTGGTTCTCTACAGAACTCAAAAAGCTTAAGAGAGACCAGACTTACTGGCTGGAGAGAGACAGGTGAGACCCCAGTGGACTTTTTTCACCCTTCTGGGTGGAAACAGAACCCATCCACGTGGTGGAAGACTCAACCTTTTCAGATCAGAAGTACAGCATCTACCAAGGACAAAGTTCAGAGGGTTAGGAAAGGAGGAAGAATGGAAACGGGGATGCAGGAGAAAGGACGGGGGGTAGTACCTTGAGGGGATTGCAGTGGAGGAGATGGGAAAGAGGGTGTACGTGTTGTGGAAGGAACAATCAATGATCTGCTCTGTAAACCTGTACCCATTCACAATGATAAAGTTCAAAACAAAGCATGGCTCCCTATACTCTAGAGCAGTGGATCTCCACCTTCCTAATGCTGCGACCCTTTCATAGAGTTCCTCATATTGTGGGGACCCCCAACCATAAAAGGATCGCTGCTACTTCATAACTGTCATTTTGCTACTGTTTTGAATCGGGCAACCCCTGTGAAAGGGTCTTTTGACCCCCAAAGGGGTCGCAACCCACAGTTGAGAACTGCTGCTCTAGAGGCTCATCATCCTCGTCCTCATTGCCACCACCTGGGAACTTATTAGCCCTACAAACTCCGCACCTGCTGAATCAGAAACGGGGCGGTGGGGCCCAGCAGTCTGTGCCTGGCTCAGCCCTCCAGGTGGTTCTGATGTCCCCTCCACTTTAAGAACGGTGCCTTGGCTCTGGCCTCACATGCTTCTGTTTCGCTGGACAGTTCTCTGCCATTTATTTACCTCTTGGTCTCCTATCTTTCACAGTTTCCTCTCTGCTGGTTTGTTGCTTTTAGATAACATGTGGTGGCCCCATGCACAGTGGAACAAAAATGCTGCCTGGTCCGGTACTATGCCCATGATTAGTTGCGGATCAAACCATTGTGATCCATAGGCCTAGCATTGACTGATTTGGGGGCGTAGATGGCCAGGCCTTTCTTCTTAGGCCATCTTCCTCGAGCAGCTCTGCCATAGCCACAAGCATACCTCCACTGATGGATAGGGGGGTAACTGTACGTGCCGCGCATTGTCTGGGCATCGCACCCAGGTCTCCTGCCGAGAAGACAAGAATCGAAACATTGAACCTCCATTGGCCTCTCGACAGGATCGGAAAAACTCAAACCCACTGCTGTAGATTCCATCCTGACTCTTAGTGACCCTGCAGGACAAGCTACAGCTGCTTCACAAGGTAGCCAAGTCTGTAATCTTTCCAGAAGTGAACTGCCACATCTTTCTTCCCAGAGATGTAAAGGATGTGAAGTGGTAGGGGCCCTCATAGCTTCAACAGTCTGGTTCATGGGTAGCATCGTGAGCCTGCGTGGACTTTATTTCTCGGCCAGCACATTCTCCAGCATTGGAGTTGGGATCAATGTCATTGAGTGTCTTCCCAATTCCCTTCCAGGGAGGGGTTCACTTGTCCTGTGTCCTGTCCGCTTGGCATTTATGGATCTGTGGTTTGGACAGCTGGTGCCCCTGCTTTGTAGATGTCCTAAATACTTGCTTCCCTTGCTTTTGAGTAATCTCATCCCAGTCTCTCAAATAGGAAAGGATTATGTTTCAGCTTGCTGAGTGATCGCTCACAACTGGTGATGGATGGGTCATATAAACTGCTCAGTAGTGCACCCTTAACACTCCCTTTGCCCCTCCTAACCCCCTCTGCCCCCCTCCCACTTCCAGGGATGCTCAGGGCATGAGCCATACCTGCCATATCTTCCATCTGCTTCTGCTGGTTGTGAATAAGTCTTGTTTGAAGCTCTCCTATCATCTGGACACCACAAGACTTAGTTTTTTTCCCTCCCTTTGATTCTTGGTTTCACTTGTGGGCTCCTTTTTTTCGACCAATGCTAGCAATGTTCCTCTCCCCCTTACCCCCTCCCAAGGTTTCATCCTGCACGCCGTTCCCCTCTGCTAGCTAAGGATGACAAAATACTCAGTTGTATGCAGCATGCTCACTCACCTCCCCCTAGCCCTGGTCCCATGGTATTGTGTCTTTTTGTTAAGATTTTGGTATTTAGTTCATCATGGATATTTTTTCCTGCATTAATTTTTGACTTTTTTTAAAAGGACGATTTTCACCAGCTCACATCCCTCACATTATTTTAGGAGTTGGAAGAAAATGTGGGGAGAAGGAAAATACACATTCACTGGGGATAAAAATATTTAATATGATTAATAACTCAAATCTTATGAGTTGACTGCCGTCAAGTCGATTCCAACTCATAGCAACACTATAAAACAGAATAGAACTGCCCCTTTGGGGTTCCACAGAGTGGCTAATGGGCTTGAACTGATGGCTTTGTGGTTAGTAGCTCGATGTGAAATTCACTATACCAGGGTGCCATAAAATAAATTTAGTGAAAATTTAGAAACATTTTAAATGTCCCAAACAGCAGCAGCAAAGATTTTCAGCCATTGCCATTGAGTTGATTCCGCCTCATAGCAACCCCATATAGAGTTTCCTTGGCTGTAAATCTCTAGGAATGGTCAGACTCCTTCTCCCTCCAAGTGGCTTAGCAGTCCAAGGCCCACCTGACTGTACCACCCAAAACCCATTACCAGCGAGTAGATGCTGATTCATAGCAACCCCATAGGACAGGGTAGAACTGCCCCTGTGGGTTTCTGAGACCGTCACTCTTCAAGGAAGTAGAAAGCCTTGTTTTTCTCCTGCAGAGTGGCCGGTGGTTTTGAACTGCCGACCTTGCAGTCTGCAGCCCAACATGTAACCACTGTGTCACCAGGGCTCCTTAACAAAGGATTAATTGGTTGAATGAATGATGATGTGCCCATCTAATGGATACTCTGCAGCTATTACAGTTCTCTTATATAAAATGCCCCAAATTGGTTGCTCAATATACACTTTGTCAGAAATTCCATTTGTTGTCGCTGCAGTTCAGCTCCTTGATTTTTGTAATAAGAGTAGGGTGATTTGGGTGATAGCTCACAAGTACTATTTTCTTCGCTTAGAGTTGAAACATCTCGCTGTGGTTCTTCCTATTAAGATAAAACATTGGCCTTTTCTTCCTTCAGATTCGCATGCAGGCTCAAGGGAGCTTGTTCCAAGGGAGCATGATCGGCAGCTTTATCGACATATACCAACAGGAAGGGACCCGGGGCCTGTGGCGGGTGAGCATGCTAGTCTTGTCTTGTTCTCCATGCCCTAGAATTAGCTGAGAAGAATTATTATCTAAAACCACAAAATTAGGAATTTCACATCATCTGAGACTATGTAAGATTCTGCAGGAACCCAGAGGATAAGGTAAGAAGCTTTTCATCACCTGTGTTGTTGCTTCCTATTGTTCAGTCAATTCAAACTTGTGGCAGATCCAAGGCACCTCAGAGTGGATTTTAATCACCAGTCTCTTGGCTAGTAGTCAAGCTAGTCATTCAGCGTTTAGCCATTTGTGCCACGCAGGGTCACCGGAACCATGCCCTATGAAAGGACCCAACACAGCAAGGTATGACCACGAGTGTCTCTGGAGTGCTCATGTTGTTATAGGAAACTTTTTTTCTCACCTTTGAAAAAGTAAATGAGATGCCATTAATTGTTGAGAAAGCAGGGAAAAAGAAAATGGTCCCACAGTCCCACCACAGATAGTCCCTGCTAATGCTTCATCACATTATCTTTCCTCTTTTGTCTGTAATTTGCTCTTCCTAGAACTTTCGATCATGTTTTAATTGTTTAATGTAATATTAAATAAAGCTACTAGCAGATGGACATTGGACCTTTACTCTAATACTCCCTCCACACAACAATACTTTGTACTATTAAACTGGCATTCCATGATGCTCACCTTCCCGACATGATCAATGAAGACAAATTGGGTATATAAGCAAATGTGGTGAAGAAAGCTGATGGTGCTCGGCTATCAAAAGACATAGCATCTGAGAGCTAAAAAGCTTGAAGATAAACAAGCAGCCATCTATCCGACAAGCAACAAAGCCCACACAAAAGAAACACCAGTCTGTGTGATCACGATGTGTCGCTAGGATCGGGTATCAGGCATCAAAGACCCAGAACAAAAAAATCATATCAATGTGAATGAGGGGGAGTGCAGAATGGAGACCTAAAGCCCTTCTGTAGGCAACTGGACATCCCCTTACAGAAGGGTTGTGGGGAGGAGACGAGCCAGTGAGGGTGCAGTCTAGCAACGATGAAACATACAACTTTCCTCTAGTTCCTAAATGCCACCCCCCCCACTATCATGATCCCAATATTACCTTACAAATCTGGCTAGACCAGAGCATGTACACAGGTACAGATAGGAACTGGAAACCCAGGGAATCCACGATAGATAAACCCCTCAGGACTGGTAATGAGAGTGGTGATACCAGGAGGGAAGGGGAAGGTGGGGGGAGCAAGAGGGAACCGATTACAAGGATCTACGTATTACCTCCTCCCTGGGGGATGGACAACAGAAAAGTGGGTAAAGGGAGATGTAAATTATCAAGAGTTCATGAGGGAGAGAGGGAGGGGAAAATATGAGCAGCTGATACCAAGGGCTCAAGTAGAAAGAAAATGTTTTGAAAATGATGATGGAAACAAATGTACAAATGTGCTTGACATGATGGATGTATGGATTGTGATAGGAGTTGTATGTGCCCCCATTAAAAAATAAAAAGGTTACCACGACACTATAACATACAGATTTAATGTGATATTAAACAAGGCTACCAGGACACTATATAGGCAAATTAGAATGAGAAATCCTTTCACAGGCTTTTAAATATCGAAGAGCTTGTTTTTTTAAATTGTTCTTGATAATTTTCTCCTGACTTCCTTATAAGCATTTTCTAACATACGGAAAAGTTGAAAGAATAGAACAATAAACACCTATACATACGCCACCTGTATTAAAAAATGACTGTTGAAGTTTTCCATATTTTTCATTGTTTACTTTCTTTTTTTAATTAAGAATGAGGATTTTCTTCTCTATAATTATACTTCCATTATATCTAAGAAAATTAGTACTAAATACTTAATATCTAATAGCTAATCCATAGTTTAATTTCCTGTGAAATGAGATCAGGCCACCTGCCTCACAGAATGCTTCTCCCTGAATGTTTAGCTTGTTCCTTCATTCTCTGTATTTTCTATAATCTGGAGGTTAGGCTGGAGCCTTGGTGGCTTAGTGGTTATGTGTTGGACTGTTAGCTATGAGCTCAGCAGTTTGAAACCATCAGATGATCCTTGGGAGAAAGATGAGGCATGCTACTCCCATTAAGAGTTACAGTCTGGGAAATCCACAGGGGCAGTTCTTCCATCTCCTACAGGGTGGCCATGAGTCAGAATTGCCTCGATGGCAGTGTTTGGATTTTGGTGCTTAGGCTCATTGACCTAGATTCACGTTAAACATTTTTGGGGAAGTGCTTCCTGGGTTATCCTTTGTGCTTCTGATGGCATCACGGGAACAGGTGCATCATGTTAGGTTGTCCCATGGTTAGGGATACTTACGCTTGAATGCTTGCTCAGATGCGGTCTGCTCGACCTCACCATCGAAAAAGGTTTGTTTTCCCCACTACAATTAGCAAGTAATCTTGTAGCAACATGAATTGATCCTCTTCCCTAAAAACTTGCCTATTGGTCTTGTCACTCGCTCAGTGCCACTTTCTCACTGCCATCTCACAGAATCGAGTCAATTCTGTCTCAGTGATCCTCTAGGACAGGGTAGAACTGCCCCTGTGGGTTTCTGAGGCTGGAAATCTTTATGGAAGTAAAATATCTCATCTTTCTCCTGCGGAGCAGCTGGTGGGTTCCAACCGCTGACCTTGTGGCTAGCCCAATGTGTAACCCATGACACCACCAAGGCTCCTTCTTAATGGTCTGAGTACCCACTAATGATTCTTGAGGGTTGCACTATTATAGGCACAGAGTTGTGCGGCCACCAAAATAAGAACCTTTTTACATCAGTGGTTCTCAACCTTCCAAATGCCGCGACCATTTAATACAGTTCCTCATGTTGTGGTGACCCCCAACCATAAAATTGTCGTTGCTACTTCATCACTGTCATTTCGCTACTGTTATGAATCGGGTGACCCCTGTGAAAGGGTTGTTTGACCCTCAAAGGGGTTGCAACCCACAGGTTGAGAACTGCTGATCTACATGAAACCACACAGTGTACGGCCTCTCATGGTTCATCAATGTAGCAGCATGTGCCTGTGTTTCATTCCTTCTTAGGGCTGAATAATATTCCACTCCACAGATATACCACAATTTGTTTACTCTATTGATAGCCATTTGAGTTGTTTACCCTTTGGGTTAGGATGAATGATGCCGCGCTGAACATTTGTGCGCAAGTTTTGATGTGAACACATTCTCCCTTCTCTTGGCTGTGAACTTGCTAAATCTGTGTGGTGCAGTGAGTTCTATTATGTGGCCCTTTGCCTTGGTTCTTTAGAAAAATTGCTTGAGATACTTTCTTCCACCTGAGCCCTAAGGTGGTACCTGTCCCTAGTTTTCTGCCACAGAGGGTTTATAAATTTTGCCCAGGTTGGTTTGTTTCCTGTGTAAGTTGTAATCATCGTGATTTGATGTATTTTGTCTAGTCCCGGGCTACAGCCCGTCTGGTGTGCACCTGGAAGGGATTGGTCAGTAGGTTTTGCAAATGAAGTGAATTGTAGCTTAGCTGTGCCTACTATGCACATAAGGTATCTGTGGCTTACTGAGAGGATTACTCCATTTGCGTTGTACTTCCTCTCCCAGGGAGGGGCCATGCCTTGAAATTGACAAGGATTCTGTGTGTGCATGTGTTGTGGGTTGAAATAAATGACAGCCACTATAATGCCTTGATAATTTAGAAGAATCTTTATTTGGTTATAACCAGACTGCTAGAATAAAAAAAAGTGATTTTTTGATTGCAGTCCTGAGTGGACATTTCAGTCCATCTTTAAAGGCAAAAACTCATTTATCATTTGCATAGGACTTAAGCAAGTGAGGACGGAAGCAGAAAGGAAAATTAGTGTTCTTATTCTTTAGTTAGTGAACCTTACAGTGTACAGCATTGATTATAGCATCCTGGTTAATAAAATAAAAGTAGATTACCACATCCAAAGGAACAGTGTTATTAATTACAGTGTTCTGATCTTAAGAACCTAAGAGTACATTCTAAAATCAGTCACTCGTGGGACTTTCTGGGATGGGAGAGGGAAGCAGGCAGGTCATTCTGCAGGGAACAAGATAGCAGTACAGTGGCTAGTGCTAGTCTATCTCACATAGAAAGTTTTCATTATCTTTTAATTCCACTGTCTACGAACATTCCGAAGCTCTCTTGTATACAGCAAACCCCACAGAAGTTGGAGCAGGCCGGAAGAAGAGAAGCAAAAGGCAGCAGAGAGAGAGAGAAGGCAAGAAATTTCCTAAAAGTCATGTAAGCTCAGGCTGGAAGGGGTTCAAGGGTAGAGCTAGCAGTAGCAGGCCCAGAAAGGGTCCGGGCGACAAGCCTGGAAGGGCCAGCAATAGAGTTGGCAGTGACACACCAGAGAGCAGTGCCCAGAGAAGCCTGGCTTCAGGGGGCCTGAGAAGACCTGAGAGAGCTCTCCATCTTCCTCATCTAGATTCCTGAGTCATAACTTGTTGATCCTGATCTAAGCTATACCTTGTTCCTTAATAAATCATTTAATTTAATAAATTACTTAATTATGGACTACAGGCTCTGTGTGGCAACAGATTATTGCAGTAGATTTTTGAACCCAGCAGAAAAGTAGAGTGCCAAGGGGGAGTGACTGGTGTCAGAATTGGTTAAAAGGTGGGTGAGTGGAGGTATATTACAGGGACTGGCCTTAAATGATCTTAATCCTCATCCTTCCCTTTCCTCTTGGTGATGTTAGACAGATTCTACTGCTAACGCCCACCACCCCCCATACTAACTCCCAACCCCCACACTCTGTTAAACATTTTTGAGAAACAACCACAATGGCCGCCCCATTTTACATTTCCACTAGCAGTGTGTGAGGGTTCTCATACCTCCACAGCCTTACCAATACTTGTTAATCTTTTAAATCATTATTATAGCCAATCTAGTGTATGTGCAGTAGGATATATCTGTGGTTTTGATTTTCATTTGCCTATTGTATTAGACTGGGTTGTTTAGAAAAAAACAGTGATATTCATATATGTGTAAGAAAGAGCTTTCTATCAGAATGTAATCTTATATCAAGAAGGCATCCTAGCCTAGTCCAACTCAAGTCCATGGGTCTGATGCTGGCCCAGGCCCTCTTCAGACTCTTGTAAACATTGAAAAGAATAGAACAGTGTAGCTGTAGGGCAATGATGCAGAAAGGTGAAACAGGATGCAGACAGATCAAAGGCCAGTTGGTGCCGAGTGACATGGAGCATATTGGTGGGAACATGGCAGGGCGCAGACAGCTCTCAGGGTCTGGCAGTCCACATGGGGCTACCCCTGGAGTCAGACACAAAGTCCCAGCAAGCAGGAAGGAGAAGGGGCAGAAAGAGAGGGGAGGGGTCCCAGTGTCTCATACAAAGATCGAAGGTCCCAGGAGATATCCTGAGACTATGACCTGATTAATATGTTGGACTCCCCGTACCCCTAAACTTTCATATAAATTCAAGTTGACATAAAATCTAACTACCGCACCTAGAGACTAATAATATTGGGTCTCTGTTCACATGCTTCGTGATCATTGTTGTAACATCTCTGGAAAAATGTCTATTCAGACCCTTTGCTCATTTTTTAAAAGTCATTTTATTGGAGTGTCTTAACAGCTCTTATAACATTCCATACATCAATTGTATCCAGCATATTTGTACATATGTTGACATTATCATTTCCCAAACAGTTTGTACTTGAGCCTTGGTATAAGCTCCTTTTCCTCCTCCCTCCCCCACCTTCCCACCCTTGGGAATCCTTGATCAAGTGGATATTGTTGTTAGTATTTTGTATCTTACACTGTCCATTGTCTCCCTTCACCCATATTTCTGTTATTCATCCCCTTTGGGGGGTGGTGGTGGCTATCTATTCAATCTTGTGATGGGTTTCCCCTTTCTCCCCTTCCTATTCCCTACCCTTGTCCCTAACCTCATAACATCACTACTCCCACTACCGTTCCTGGGGGGTTTAATCTTTCCCGAATTCCATGTGTCAAGAGCTTTTCTGATCTGTGCCACTGTGTGTTCTCCGATCTAGCCAGATTTGTAAGTTAGAACTGGGTCATGGTCGTGTGGGGAGGAAGTAATCAGGAACTAGAGGGACGATGTGTGATTTGTCGGTGCTATACTACACCTTGGTTGAATTATTCCTTCCTTATAACCCTTCTGTGGGGGGATATCCAATTATCCACAGTTGTGCTTTCGGTCTCCCCTCATTTCCTTTGATATAGTTGTTTGTTTTGGATCTTCTGATACTTGATACCTGTTCCCGTTGATACCTCGTGATCACATTGGTGGGCTTCTTCCATGTGGACTTATTTGCCTCCCTGTTAGATGCCACTTGTTTGACTTCAAGCCTTTAAGACCCCAGACACTCTATCTTTTGATAGCCAGGCACCATCTGTTCCTCTTCACCACATGTGCATATGCACACGTTTTGTCTTCAGTGATCATGTCAGGAAATGTGAGTATCAAAGGTGAGTATCAAAGAGTGCCAGGTTGTCAGAACAAAGTGTTCTTGTGTTAAGGGAGGCCTTGAGTAGAGGCCCAAATTCTGTATGCTATCTTAGTACTTAGCATATAAATATATGTACATTGGCCTCTATCCCTTTTATTATAAATTAACCTATTTCTAGATATACATGCCTAAAACTATACCTCTATAAATAGCTTATGCCTCCTATTTCCTCTGTTTCCTTTCACCTTTCTTCTATCCCACTGTCATGCTCACCCTCCATTTGGCTCTCAGTATTTCCTCTGCGATACAGTGCTCTTGATCAACCCCCACCTAGGCATTATATGCCCTCCTCACCATCAATTTTTGATATCTTGTTGTTTTATCTCTGAGTCTTTTGGCTCCCCACTTCCTCTCCCATGTCTCCCTGGAACCACCGGTACCGTTGTTTTCTCCTTGGGATTGCTTGTACTGCCTATCTTATTGCAAATAGATATACGTTGAAAGGAAAGGAAAAAAAACAAAACAACCAAACAAAACAACAAAAAGACAATAGATAGTTCCAGATCTGTCTGCTGATCCTTATGTATGTTTTCTGATCAGGTTTCATTAGGTGCCAAGCCCTGTTCCCCAAGTCAGAGGTTTAATCTCAGAATTCCTTGGGAACTTGAGTATTTTGCTCCCCTTGCTGCCCAGTTGCACTCCCTTTGCATTTCACCCCATTTATTAATTGGATTGTCTTTTGTTGTTGTTGAGTGGTAAGAGCTCTTTATATATTATAAATCGTACTCTGGCTACTTAGCAGGTAAGATGATTTTCACATATTGTCTGGGATTCTGTGGTTAGTTTTTTCACTCTCTCAATGGTATTCTTTGTGCTTTTGAAATTTTGATGAAGCCCCATGGATCATCAGTTTTCTATAATTTGTGCTCTGTCATAGTCATGATTTTAAGTACAGTTAAGTTTGCACTCAACTACTAAAAGCTTGGCCATTTGAATTCACCCAATAGTGCAATTGTTCATAACATTGCAGCCATTGAAAGTGCTACAAAAGTATCGTTCAACTGTACTACACTAGGAGTAACCAACTAGGAGTTGGAATCAATGTGACAGTGAATTGAGAATATGAGTGTCCTAGGACTAACCATTGATTTGAAGGTGTGACCTCTATACTTTACACCTGGATTTTTCTGTGATTTTCAGCTTCTGATCTGTGTTTCCGACGCACCACTGACTTTCCTTTATGTAACTTATCCATTGTATTTTCCAGGGTGTGGTCCCAACAGCACAGCGTGCGGCCATCGTTGTGGGAGTAGAACTTCCCGTCTATGATATTACCAAAAAGCATTTAATATTGTCAGGGATGATGGGAGATACAATTTTAACCCACTTTGTGTAAGTATAAGGATCCCTGGTGGCACTGTTAGGTGTGTATTGGGCTGCGAAATGCAAGGTCATTGGTACAAACCCACTAGTTGCTCTGTTGCAGCAAAATGGGGCTATGTCTTCCTTTAAAGATGTACATCCTGGGAAACCCTATGAAGGGTCACTTTGAGTCAGAACCGACTTAATGGCAGTGGATTTGGGGTTGGGCTAATTATGATAGGTGGTACTCAGGTTATAGTGGCTGCATTTGGTGCATAAAAAAGCCTCTTTTACAGAAGTCCTTATGTGGAATTGGATCAGCGGAGCATAGGGCCTAAATGCCCCTAAAACCTCTCCCATTACCAGAATGTCACACCTCTGGGAAATGTGCACTTCAAAGGACCTGGATGCAGCGGCCACTTTAGAACTTGGTGACAACATCTAATACAGCCTAGTGGCTGTAGAATTTGTACTTATTCATTCACAGTCTCGATGTCATTCACCAACACCTCTTCTTATTTGCTCTGGCCTGATTTTGAATTTGCAACTAATCTTCTCTTCCTGGGAGTCAGGAAAAAAGCTGGGGAGGGGGACTTTACAGGGCCTGTGAAACAAAGCCATAGTTTTTGATGGAAAACTGTTGCCAGCCTCATGTGACATTTGATTCGGGTTGTAACCTTCATGGTCTTTTGAGGCTCAAATGCGTTTGACCCATGATGCCGTGGTCTGGAAAATGCACGCCTCTAACAGGCACTGGCTGGCACTTCCAGCTTAGAGAGCTTGTTCGTGTTACAGACCAAGGTGCTTTAGGAATGGCTTCCTTTCTCTTTAGATTGGAATAAAAGAGCAGGTGTCCGCTTTTGTGATGGGTTGGAGTTACCATGCATTTATTTCTGTGGAATTGGGGGTGAGGCAGGTGGAATAGGGGGAGTCTGTCTTCTAAACACATTGTTTTCATCTTTAGTTCCAGCTTTACGTGCGGCTTGGCTGGGGCTCTGGCCTCCAATCCAGTTGATGTGGTAAGAACTCGCATGATGAACCAGAGGGCGATTGTGGGGCACGTTGACCTCTACAAAGGCACTTTGGATGGGATTTTAAAGGTATGCACGCTGCCCACTTGCCACGGCAATTTCCTTTTTGGCTGTGCCTACGACCTCTCTGCATATGGGAGAATCATTTTTGTACTCAGATTGTCAGCCACCTCACAGAGCCATTCCCAGGCAGAAACGCTGCCTCCTTGGTGATTTGCTGGCATACAGCAGTCTTAATGTCACAGTTGCCGTTCGAATGCCTGGGGATGGAGACGGCTGTTCCTAATAAGACCAGCTAGTGTTGGGGAATGGCAAGACTTGTGACACGTCTTGCAGTTTGTCCACTGCAGACCCAAAGACCCTGGAATTAAAAAGCCAGTACTCATTTGCAGCTCACACCTTGGCTTTGAGGGTTCCTGATGCTGCCATGTTTCTAGCAGGACTTTGAACCCCTTCGTTCTAGTTTGACCTCCTGTTGAGATTTTGCCAGTCTGCCCCAGATGTACTGTATCAGACCCCACATCTAACAAGTTCCTGAGGTGTCTCACCAATGACGGCAGTAGATGGGGATGTTTGAACCAAATTGAACTAGTTTGAAGTCCTGATTTGTAGGATGCTGACTATAAATGGTGTTCTCTGTTGCCAGTTATTGCCTAGCAGGCAGCTGTCTAGTCAGTTCAGAGAAAGTGCAGCTGTATAACCAGTAGAGGCAGTCAGCGGTCCAGTTAGTGTGCCGGGGGATCATGGAAACTGGGGCTATCCGGTCCCTGTAGACGGTAGCAGTTTGAATAGCAACAGCTCACATCTTTTGCCTACTTTGCTGGGTACCAAGACCTCCCCTTCTGAGAGTGACAGTTGACCTTACTCCTGCCCTGTGAGGCAAAGCTCGGAGAACTCAGCCTGTCCACAGCCTCACAGCTATTAAGCTGCAGAGCTGGGATTTCAGACTCAGATCATCGGCTTCAACTAACACACAGCCTTTATGCTCTTAGCACCTTCCTCACGGTGCTGATGAAGAACTGGCCAGACAATAAAGTGTATCTATTGTTTGCAAGAGGAACCCTGGTAACATAGTGGTTATGTCTTGAGCTGTAAACTGGGAGGTCAGCAGTTCAAAACCACCAGCTGCTCTACGGGAGAAAGAAAGATGGGGCTTTCTACTCCCATGATGCGTTACAGTCTCAGAAATGCACAGGGGAAATTCTGCCTTTTCCTATAGGGTCACTTTGAGTTGGCATCAACTCCATGGCAGTGAGTTTGGTTTTTTTTTCTGTTTGTGCAGGAGTCCTGATGGCACATGGGTTAAGTGCTGGTCTGTTAGGTTCCAGGTTGGCAGTTCAAACCCACAAGCTGCTGTGAGGCAGTAAAACAAGGTGTTTTGGTCCCAGAACAATTTAAAGCCTTCAGAAGCCCCAAGGTCTGTCTGCCTGTCCTGTAGAATCGACCCTATGGGAGTGGTGTGCTGAGGGACTTGAATTTTTCTTCTTCTTTTTTCTTTTAATTGATAGGGAGTCAATGAAAGCTTCCAATCAGGTCCTATGTTGTGTTTTAAATAGCGAAGTCTGGCGTGGCGAGGAAGACCTTTAAGGAGATGGACTGACAGTATGGTTGCAGCAGTGGGCTCAAGCGTAAGAACAATTGTCAGGAAGGAGCAGGACCGGGCAGTGTGTCATTCTGTTGCACATAAGGTCACTATGGGTTGGAACCAACTTGATGGCACCTAACAACAACAAGAGCAATACGAAGTCTGATGCATTCTGAATGGAGCTAAGGCCGGGGCCTCAGCCTTGGGAGCACATTGGAACTACCTGGGGCGCTTTGATGCTTCCTTGTCTCCCTGGGGTCGTCTGAGACGCTCTTGGGGATCGGTAGTTTCAAAGTTCTACTGGTGACTGCAATGTTCACTGCAGGTTGCAAACCACTGATCTCAGGGGGTAAGGTCCAGAGCCAAGCTCTTAAACTGGAACTGACATCAGTGTCCCTTGGAAGGCTTATTAAAATGCAAATAGCTGGGGCCCTTTTCCAGGGAGTTTGAATTTTTCACGTTTCCAGCTAATACCGATGTTGCTCATCTAGCGACTACCCTTTGGGAACCACTGACCTAGAGTGAGGGACACTGATCACAAGGCTCTCCAGTCACTCAGAGGGAAGGCAGGCCTGAACTTGAATGTAATAGTGGAGGGCTAGGCAACGGGACAGAGTTGAGGATGATTTCATTGTTAAAGTCAACAGGATTAGGCTGACTAGGTGTGAAGCAGTGCGGGAGAAAGGAGGAGTCAGGTCATTCCAGGTTTTTGTTCTCCGTTACCAAGTGATGCCATTCGTTGTCAGAGGTGTCTCAGTGAGGGGCAGGTTTTGTGGAAGGGGTTATCGTTTTTTTGGATGCTTAGTTTGAGGTGCAGGACGAACACCGATGGGGCAGAGTTGGGTGTTCTCACCTCAGGAGAGTTCAGGGATAGAGAGAAGTTGGGACATCACTAGGCTTGGCTACTTCTTTGGCCTTTCCAGCACATTAGGTATAAAGCTCTCTCCACTCACAGGTATTCACAGGAGCAGTGATTCTCAGACCCTGGGCAGTATAAGGGGGCATCACAAAAGGTTGTAGACAAATTCTATTACCTTTTCATTCCATCCTCCCTTGAACATTTTGAAGCTGCCCTGTGTAGACTGGCACAAGCCCCCCAATATTTATGATACGCACATTGCTCTCTGAAAATCACTGACTTGGAGAGAGCAGCAGTGGGCCAAGGAAGGAACAGTGGGAAACACTGGTTTTGAAGAGCTGAGCAGGTAAGGAATGCAGCCCAGATGCTGAGAGGGAATAGGGACAGCCCCTAGGGCCCGGCAAACTTGTACTGTCCCTTTAATGTTAGGGAAATCTACCCTCACTCTTAAGTGCTGGAACTCACCCCTGCTGGCAGCCAGTTCTTCATCTCAGTCTTCTTCACGTTCTGGCTGTGCAGCTGTCTTGCCTGGGAGTAAGGCTACATAATTGTATGCACCAATTCCAACTCACCTCCAAGTTTGTCTTAACAAACACACTTATATCCGCCCCCCTGAAGTTCAAAAACCTTGAGGGAATTTTGGGAGGAGGAGAGGAAGGGGGAACCAATCGTAATGATAAACACATAACCACATACACCTCTCCAGGGGAAGAACAACAGAAACCATGGGGGAAGGGAGACAGTGGTCAGTGTGAGATATGAAAATTATAATTTATCAAGGGGTCACAAGGTGGGGGAAAGAGGAGCTGATACCAAGGGCTCAATAGAAAGTAAATGTCTAGAAAAGAATGAAGGCAAAATACCGTATATACTCATGTATAAGCAGAATTTTTCAGCACAATTTTAATGCAGTTTTTGTGGTAAAATTAAGTACCCCAGATGATATTCGAGTTGGATTATACTCGAGTATATATGGTATGTAGAAATATGCCTGATACAATTTGATGCATGGATTGTAATAAAAGTTGTAAGAGCTCCTAATAAAATGATCTTTTAATTTAAAAAAACCCCTTAAATCACACACACACAGAATGGGTGAATGCTGATATTTTGAAGAGAGTAAAGTTCAGAGATATGTGACATTCCATAGATCCTAAAAGTTTTTCCAAAAGATTGTGGTCTAAAGATTTGGTAAAGAGCATCATGGGAAAAAGTTTTTAAATTAGATATGGGCTAGACTTTTCTAAAAGGTTGTGGGCAAGTTATTAACACAGAAAATAATTCTGTACTTCATTATTATGCATGTGTCTATAAGCTTTCTCTCTATTCAGATAAAGTAGAAATCACAAAAGATGTCTGTAGACGCATGAAAGGAAGACAATCCTGAAATTCAACTGTCAGTTCTGTTTGCTAAGAAATTTTTAGCCCTCTGTCAAAAAACATTTTCAAGTTAATGGACACTTCCATGCTTTAAGTTAAAATATTTAAGATAAGTATGAATCATGTTTCTATTCTCTGCACGGAAGGTTTTTTTTCCAGATAAGTAACCAGCTGCTTACCTTTAACAGCTTAAATAAGGTCTTCCGTGTCATGACAGGAGCTCTTGTGGTGTACTGTTAACATGTTGGGCTGCTAACCCCAAGGTCAGCAGTTTGAAATCACCAGCCACTCTGAGGGAGGAGGAAGTTGTGACTTTCTACTCCCCTAAAAGAGTTCTAGCCTCAGTGACCCTCAGAGTCACTTCTACCCTATTCTATAGGGTCACTGTGAGTCAGCAACTACTCACTGGCAGTGAGTTTGGTTTTGAGTTCTGTGTCATTGATGTACTTACTCCTTCTTTTATTTGCAATGAAAATTCTTTAAAGTGATTTTGTTTGACTGTACATACTTGTGCATAAACCGAGTTTTTCAGCACATTTTAATGCAGTTTTTGTGGTAAAATTAGGTGCCTCGGCGGATATGCAGGTTGGCTTATACTCGAGTATATATGGTATATTGCCACATTTTACAGCATTATCCTTCATTCTTTTGTATTTTATCTTCAAGAGCCTCCAACCACTTTGGTAAATGGCGTTTTACAGGGTCTGTGGGTATCTCGGATGACCTATCAGGTAGGTCATGAAGGAGTGAGACTCAGGAAGGCCAGAAAACCTATAGGGATTTCAGACCCACAGATCCCAGAGGGGAAACCAGTGGGCACGCTGTGGTACAGGGCCACGCACAGGGCTGCACCCAGGGACAAGGTGGCAACATGCAACTGCAGGCAAGGGCTTTGTATTGTGGGGTGGGGTCTCCAGTTAGGATGTGCATTCTCCTCGTGGGAAACCATATGGGCACAGCTGGGAGGGGCGGTGGGCAACAGTTGTTGAGGAGAGAGGCTACATGTGCGACTAAATAGGAATAGCCGGGTCCAACATTGGGTGAAAGGGCACCTGGCCAGAAAGAAAGGATGCCAAGGGAGCTCAAACTGCAGGCTCCAAACTGGCTGTACAGCAACTGGGGATCATGGCATTCTTCTCTACCGGAGACAGGGACAACTGGGAACCTTGGTTTATCACCGCAGCTCAAAGCTCCTCTCCTGGCTCCTCTTGGCTCCATGGCTTTACACGATTTGACCCCCTTTCCTGTTACAGCCTTCTCTCTGCCACCTTAATTTTCTATCCTAGGCCTTGCTGAACCGTGTCCAAGCGTGCACCACACTGTTGTACACCTCCCGCCGTGTCTGGCTAGCCCTGACTCATGCTTCAGCTCTCAGATAGAATGCTGCTTTTTAGCCAAAGCCTCTCTGACCACTTGACTAGCAGATGGGCCCATAGTGGTTTGGTGGTGGTGGTACTTTGTCATAAAAGTCATCGATTGAAAGTATATAATTCAGTCCTCTTAAGAAACCCACAGAGTTGTGCAACTTTAACTTTTATCTAAGTTTAGAATATTTTTGGAGCCCTGGTGGCATAGTGGGTTACACGCTGGGCTGCTGACCTTATGGTCAGCAGTTTGAAACCACCAGCCACTCCTTGGGAGAAACATGAGGCTTTCTACTCTTACAGAGTTCTAGTCTCAGAAACTCACAGGGGCAAGTCCACCCTGCCCCATAGGGTCACTATGAGATGGAATTCACTCAGTGGCAGTCAGTGAGTTGTGAGAACGTCGCTCTCCCGCCAAGAGAAACCATTCTCGTTAACTCTCACCTCACCTCTCACCCCAGCCCCGCAGCCCTAAGTGACCCCACATCTGTTCTCTGTCTTCATAGATAGGCATCTCCTCACCAGGTCACATAGATGGACATTTTTATGATTGATTTCTTTCTCTCAGCATAGAATGTTCAAGGTTTGTCCATGCTATCATGTGTACCAGTACTTCCTGCGACATGCTAGGTTGCTGAATAGGACTTCACTACATGACTCTAGCCACTGGGAAGCCAGTGGTGGGCCTCAAGCAGGGAAGCGACATGATCTGATTTCTAATGTTGCAAGATTGTCTGACTTCCAGGTGAAGGCAGCAGTCCAGTGCAGAGGCCATTGCGCTGACAGGTGAGGGGCTGAGTTCTAGCTCTGGAGTCTAGGATTCAGTTGTTTATCTACATCCAAGGTGGATTTAGGCCTATTTTCTCAATTTTCCCACAACAGCTGGGTCTGAGACCCTTGACCTTTGTTAAAGATCCATTGGGAGAAGCCTATTAGCCTGATGTTTTGTTCTTTAAATATAGCCATTAATGCTATTTGCTCCAAAGCAATGGTGACGAAGGAACATTAGCTCATGTTTTCCATTTGGAGAAGGAGCAAGTTACAAGTGTTTTGGATAAGGCATATTTTACCAGCCTGACTTTTCATGTTATTATTTTATCCAACCGTCTCCTGTTGTTAGTATAAGTGGTAGGTTTCGTGTCACTAGTGGAAAGGAAAAAACCTTCTTCAGCCCCTGAAACCAGGGGTAACATGCTATAGTTATTTGATCACTACCTGTCTGTGATATAGGGAGTCCTGGTGGTGGTGTGGTTTTTCACTGGGCTGCGAGCTACGAGATCTGCAGTTTGAAATCACCTGCCACTCTTCAGGAGAAAGACTGGGCTTCCTACTCCCATAAAGACTTACAGTCTCAGAGGCCCACAGGGGCAGTTGTACTCTGTCCTAAAGGATCACTAGGAGTCAGCTTCGACTCGATGGCAAGGAGTTTGGGTTCTGTTGTTTGGTTTGTTATATATGGAATATTTCTGCTGCTATATTTCAACACCATCAATTTATGACCTGAGAGAGAGGAGGGGGGGGAGAGAGAGAGAGAGAATGAATTTATTTTAATTCTCATAGCCACTCAGCTGCTGTATACAGGATCCACATTGTATAAAGGAGGAAACCAAAAACAGTTCATTGTGTGCCCCTCACCTAAACCTCAAAGCTGTCACATATGGTAGGCCAAGACATTACATAGTGTTTGTAGTGATGGGACAGATTCTGTGTTAGTCTGGGTACATTAGAGAAACAAATCCACAGAAACTCATGTATAAGAGAGAGTTTTATATAAAGGGTAAGTGCACATCAAGAAAACATCCCAACCCAGTGCTGCCCAACCTACAAGTCCAACATTAGCCCATATGTCCGACATTAATCCACAAAGTCTTCCTCCACTTCACAAAACACACGCAATGACGCTGGCTGCAGGAGGAAAGCCAAGTCAGTGAATGGGTAATCATCTCAACACTGGCGGGGGTCTTCACATGGTGCTCCAGCACCCAAGGCTGCATCAGGGTAGGTCCATGTGGCTTCTCCTCAGGGATGTCTTGCAGGACGTGAGCCTTGCAAGCTAAAGCAGGGAACTGGCTAAGCCAGCTGCACCCTGACCCAACCATCACAAAGCAAGAGACCCGAGAACTGGAAAGGTGAGGCTCACCGAGCCATTTATCTCTCCGCCCTTCAATTAACCCCACATGTGTTTATCGGCCAGGTTGGCACAATAAACTCTTAACTATCTCAGATTCCAAGAAGGATTATAACATGCCCAGCTCCCCAGTCCTTTATCCTGCTTTCAATTTCTTCCCAGTGCTTACTATTATTAGATAGAATACATATCAATTAATATATTTATTGACTGGTTGCCAGCCCTGCTAGAATGTATACTCCATGAGGATAGGCACTATATAAGTTACCTATTACTGTATAACAAATGACCCTAGGACTCGGGGGTCCTAAAACACACATCTATTTTCTCAAAGTTTCTGTGGCTCAGGAATTCAGGAGCAGCTTAGCAGGGTGGACCTGCCCAGGCTCTCTCTTGAGGTCAGCCAGGGCTGTAGTCGTCTGAAAGCTTGATTGGGGTTTGGAGATATACTTTGAAGCTCACTCGTGTGCCTCTGAAAAGCAAAAAAAAGCTGCTTGCTAGAGACCATGATTCACCACATAAGCCTTTCCTCATGATCTGACAGCTGGTTTCCCCCATAGTGAATGATCTAAACTAGATTGACAGAGGCCTTATTAGGTATAAAAGGCTTGTTGTAACATTTGTGTTGGAAGTGGCGCATGTTCTCTACTGCCATAGGCCACACAGACTAATCCTGGTTCATTGTGGGAAGGGCAACACAAGGGCCATCTTGGAGGCTGGCTACCACAAACACACTTTCTATGTCATGCTCACTGTTCCCAGCATTGAGAAGGATGCCTGGCATGTAGTATGTGCTTAGTAAGTAATTGCTGAATTAGTGGGTGGATCGAAACGACACGAGTTCAAAATGTATGTCTTTTTAGAAAAGACTATTCCTGAAGCCATGAATTGCTGGGGTGGAGGCTAAGTGATGGGATAAGGGTGGAAAATACGTATTCAAATAACAGGGCTTGTTGTTAAACAGGGGTTTCAAAAGAAAGGGGAACTTTATTTTTCGTCTTGTCTCTTTTCCCCCAGATGTGGAAGCACGAGGGCTTTTTTGCACTCTATAAAGGATTTTGGCCAAACTGGCTTCGACTTGGACCCTGGAACATCATTGTATCCTTTTGGAATGTGAGAGTGAAAGCCTAGTTTTAAGCTTCCAGGTTATTCAAGGCCCTGGGAAGGAAATGTTGATCATGGAAAACTTGAGGCACACGAGAAACTCAGCCTGTCTCAGTGGTGACCCTTGAGGATGGAAAAGAAAGCACCCTCACTTGGAGGCAAATATAAACTCCCGAGAGAGTAGGAGAGATGTGCCCAGCGTTTCCTCTGTAAAACACACGAACCACCAGCATAGCCTCTAGAAGAGGCTGTGAAGCTTTGGGAAGAAGGCATGATGGGCAAGTGCCCATAGGAATGCCAACGATAAGGTATCCTGGTGACCACCAGGAACGGTAGACCTAAGTATAACATGACACCCATTCATAGAGTGAAAGAACCCAGAGCCAATTAGGAGGACCCCTTCCTCATGGGAGACTCTCCTCACTGGAGCTGTGTTTGAACGGAGCATTGCAGGGTTGAAAAGCAATGTGATGCACCTTCCCTGAGTGATGGTTGACAGAGAGCTGCCTTCTCCATCCTTAGAATTTCTCTGATCACCTACTCTTTGTAATAGTGACTCCAACACTGACACAGGGTGTCATCAATGCTCTGGCAGATTTGTGTACATAGAGTCCCTGAAGATGACCAGTAAAGGTTTAATCATTAATACTGCTAAGGGCCAGCGATCCTAATGGGCTCATGGTGAGTACTCAGTACATGATTACGGCGGGTATTTGATCCATGATTGATTTGACCCAGAGCAATTTGTTGCCTTTTTTAAAGGCTTTTAAACAAGAGAATAGACTAAGTACCTTAAGAGAATGCAGTGAACGTTTGTCAACATGGTTTGGTTTTTTATATCCTTCTAGTGATCTTCCATGACTTCTGTCTCAGTTTTTTATTACATATGAACAGCTAAAGAGGCTTCAAATCTAGGGACTGAATTATATGCGAGCCCAGCCCTGCTCATCTCTCTACTTTCCACCCCTCTCCCCCCACCTTTTTCCTCCCCGTCTTCTACTGTATTTTGAAAATGTTTTAAGTGTTTGCTGAACCTGTGGTCCTCCACCCCAACCCACCCCAGGCTTCCTGACTGAAAATCAGTATAGGGCTCCAGGTGTTTTGTGTTTCTGTGACTGTGTTAACTTTTCCCAGAGAGGAAGTGTTAACGTTGAGACTCCGGCCCCAGATCGGTATCTTCTGTGAAGATGGATACAGATGGATACTTTTCAAGATGGTCGTCTTTCAACTGGGTTCAGTGGAGGTGGGAGCCCCAGCTGTGGGCTAGAGCAGAAGGCATAGGCGAGAGGAGTTACAGCTGTGGATGTTTCAGACCTTGGTTCTCATTAAAGTATTTATTGGCAAAATTACTTTGACTTTGTCGTCCTTTAGTGTTTGCTCTTGTGCTAGCTCGCGAAGTTCCAGTCTCTGCAGAGAGATAGAGAGAGGAAAAGAAAGCAAAGGTGACTATGAAATTAAGTAAGCACAAGGCAGGATTAGGGCTTTCATCCATGGATAGTTCGGGAAAGAGAATGAGTGCATTATACTTCACCATAGCCATTCATTACCATACTTCCACACTGCAGGCCAATGGTTTTATCCTGAACAAAAATCCACAAGCAAAGCACTCATCTGGAAATGTCCACAAATAAAATGCAAAAGGCTTACAGTGGAACCTGTGCCTATGGTTCTAATTGCCTTTCGGGGAAACAGCTCTGGCTGCTTGCTTGCTTTTTCCATTTTCTTATTTTTTTTAGTTTTATTGGCATGTCATTCACGGACCATACAATTCAGTGGTGTGACTATATTAAAAGAGTTGTGCAGGCATCACCACAATCAATTGAACATTAAAAAATTTTTGTATCCATTATTACTACTATATGTACTTGTGTATAATCCTAATAGAATATCAGCGGAGGCACTTAATTTTACCACAAAAACTGCATTAAAAATGTGCTGACAAACTCGGGTTATACACAAATATATCCAGTAGCTCCCATTTCCCCTCAACCACTTCTGCCATAACCCTGAATAACTATTAATCCTATCTGTATGTAGGTTTACCTATCCCAGATTGTTCTATAAAGAAATAATACTCCCCCCTTTCAAAAAATCCAATAACAACAAATCCCAGAAAAACCTCAATCCAAAAGAAAATAGGAAATAATAAAATGTAGAACAAATTATGAATGGGTGAAAAAGGAAAACAGACAAGTATTGCTAAAATTTTTTAAATGGAATTTTATTGTATTGTTGGGAGTTTACACAGCAAATTAGGTTTTCTTTTAATACTTTCTATACAGTGTATTCACTGATGTTGGCTACATCTTTTTTTTTTTAATCCAAAAGAAAGAAAATTGAAAAAAGAAAAAACTGAGAATGAAGTAAAATGGAAAAGTGATGTTAAGTTTTAGTCTAACTGTATCTGCATTAATTCACTTTCTGATGTACTCTGAGGCAACTGAAGAGGCTTCAAATCTAGGTACTGAATTCTATTTGAGCCCAGCCCTTCTCATCTTTCTACTCACACCCACTCTCCCCCCGTACCCGTTTCCTCCCGGTCTTCAGTATTTTGAAAATGTTTTGTGTTTGCTGAACCTGTGGTCCTCCACCCCAACCCACTCCAGGTCCCTGATTAGTGGTTCAATGATACTCAATGGAAGCTTAATCCAAGTGGGGATCCTGCAAATGGATTTGGGGCTTTCACTGTCATTCATAACCTTCTGCAAGCCTAGTGCTCAGGATTTAAACTCTGATACAATTCCCTCCTCTGGTCTTGGATTCTATTATTTACAATCCTTAGATCATACAGGCTGGTGTGCTTAGTTGATCCCTCATGTAGATGGCTGGTTGTTTTCAGACAAGCCTTTACAAGCCCAGAAACTACTCTTACTGATAGCCAGATACCATCTGATTTCTTCATCACATTTGGGAGCAGAGTTTCTATGGAGAAATTAGGGGTTTGGTTTTGCATATATTTGAAGTGCCTATTCGTCTGTAATAAAGATACGGAGTAGACAGTGGGACCAATGAGGTGGGGAAGAGTGGAATTCAGAGAAGTATTGATTGGAGATGTATATTTATGAGTCATCAGTACTTAAAGCCATGATACTGAATGAGCGCATCAAGGGAGTAAATATCAACAGAAGTCCCAGAACAGCTTGGGCACTCCGATGCAACTAAATACCCAGCCTGAAGTTACCTTAAAAAAACCCAACAAACCAAAAAACAGTGCTCCAGTGATGGGAAGAAGAGTGTGTGATAAAGGATCATCATTACATGTCCTGTCCATGGCATTCCCCCAAGACACAGTGCCAGACTGATCAACGAAAACACCTTAACACCAATGCCATTCTGGGGGATGGCCTTGGAGGAGAAGTTCCCAGGGAGCGCTCACCCAGCACACCTACCTAGGGACTGCCTCACAAATGCCCCACTCCTTCCCTGCCTTACTACAACAACTGTTGCTTGCTCAGGGGGTCATGGTGGAAGACAGTGTGGATCAAACCATGACCCTATCACCTGCCACAGGGTGACAAACAGTACTGCCCCTCCGTAAGTAACCTTGTTGTAAATAATAAAAGTCCATGTCTCCCAGAGTGTCTACTGGTCGGTTTTCTGGGTTCTCAGTACCTACTCATTGGGACAAACAGTCTCCATTCAGGGTGGCACCTCATAATGAGTAAAGAAGGAAGAGAGGGTCAGTTATTTTCCATTTGAAGCTATGAAATATTTACACAGATTACCAAAGATAAAAGGATTGCTGTTTTGATAGTAGTCATAATCATGGACAGAAAATTAAAATGAAAGAATTTGACTTTAACAGTTTTAATTTTGGTATTGCTGTTCTGGTTGTTGTAATGGTTACGCTCTCAGCTGTTCACTGAAAGGTTGGTGGGTTGAAAGCACCCAGTGGCTCCGTGGGAAAAAGATATTGGGCATCTATTCCCATAAAGATTGTAGCCTAGGAACCCCTATTGGCCAATTCTTCTCTGCTATATTGGGTCGCTATGAGTTGGTATCATTAAACAGCACCTAATAACACCCTGTCCATCTCACTCATTGCCATTGAGTCAATTCTGATTCTAGAACTGCCCCTGTGGGTTTCTGAGACTGTAACTTTACGGGAGTAGACAGCCTAATCTTTCTCCAGAGGAACAGCTGGCAGTTGCAAATTAACCTAGTGCTTAACAGCCCCATGCATAACTCACTACACCGGCGGGTCATGAGTTAATACAGCATTCCCTCAGGCAACCAATATGGTGAATGTAGTTTGGTTGAGCACTAAAGGTTAACCCCAGTTCTACAGTGAAATATGCTGTAGAAAGGATGTCCAGGCAGTAAATTAAGATCTTTCTTATTAAAGATCTTTCTTTACACAAAGCATAGTGGTTACATGTCGGGCTGCTAACCACAAGGTCAGCAGTACAAATCCACCAGCAGCTCATTGGGAGAACGTTTTGACTTTTTATGTGGTGAAGAGAGCAGATGGTGGCCAGTTATCAAAAGACACTGCATTTTTGGGTCTTAAAGTCTTGAAGTTAAACAAGCAGTTATCCAGCATGGAAGCAAATAAGCCCACATAGAAGAGGCACACCAGCCTGTGTGATTATGAGGTGTCAACGGGATCAGGTATTCGGTATCTAAGATCCCAAACAAACAAGTATATTGATGCAAATGAGGGGGTTTGTAGTGGAGACCCAAAACCCGTCTATAGACAATTGGATATGCCCCCACAGAAGGCTTATAAGGAAGGGGTGATTCAACCAGGGTGCAGTATAACACGGATGAAACACACATCAGTCCTCTAGTTTCTGAATGCTACCTCCTCCTCAGTACCAGGACCCAGTTCTACCTTACAAATCTGACTAGACCAGAGAACACAAATTGGTACAGAAAGAGCTCTTGACACGTGGAATTCAAGGCAGATAAACCCCTCAGGAACAGTAGTGGGAGTAATGATATCATGAGGGTAGGGGCATGGTCAGGGAGGGGGAGGAAGGGGGAACCCATTACAAGTTTGGACATATAGAACCCCCTGAAGGGGATGAGTAACAGAAATGTGGGTGAATGGAGACAATAGACAGTGTAAGACACGAAATAATAACAATATATAATTGATCAAAGATTTATGAGAGTGGGGGAGGGAGTGGAAAAAAGAGGAGCTTATACCAAGGGCTCACTTAGAAAATGTTTTGGAAATGATGATGGCAACATATGTACAAATATGCTGTATACAATTGATGTTTGGAATGTTTTAAGAGCTGTAAGAGTCCCCAATAAAATGATAACAAAAAAAGAGTTACAGTCTCTGAAACTCACAAGGGGCAGTTCTACGCTATTATATACGGTCGCTATGGGTTGGCATCGAGTTTTTTAGTTTTCTTGATGCATAACATTTGAAGGAATTATTTTGCACATTTAAGTAAAAGAAGCTATAATACAAAAAGTCACATGATCCCATTTATATATATTAGGAGCCCTGGAGGCATAGAGGGTTACACATTGGGTTGTCAACCAGAAGGTAAGCAGCTCAAAACTACTAGCCGCTCTGCAGGTGCACGATGGGACTTTCTACTCCCGTAAAGAGTTACAATTGTAGGAAACCCATAGGGGTCGTTCTACCCCATCTTTTAGGGCCGCGATGAGTTGGAATCAACTCAATAGCAGTGTTTATTTTTTTAATCTACATACTGCTTTTTTTACATGCCAGGTTTTGTTCTAAGTGTATTATATTTATACATCTCTGTTCACGTCCTTGAAATCTCTCTATAAGGTAGAGGTCGTTATGGCCATTTTCTCAGATGGACAACTGAGGTAGAAAGAGGTGCAGTACTTGGCCACTAGGAGGTGACAGAGCTGGGACTCTAAGCCATCCTGTGCTTACAGTCACTAAGCTAGAAATGCACTGACTTAGTTACAGGCTCACTTAGAGTTTATGGCAGGTAAGCAGCAAAGACTATTGATTTCATTAATTCCCCTATCTTTATAGCACCCTGGGAGAAAGTAGGTCGATGGTTGGTCCAACTCTTGACACTTATCTGTAATTCTGGATTTAGATTCTGTTCCTGGAGAATGGCGACTGTGACTATATCATTTGCTCCTGGACTTTCTTCCCTCTATGACGTCCTTCATCACTACCCCATCCTTTCTTCTCCCAGTCTTAAGTGAGCACAGTTGCCCAAGGATCACACACAGGGTCTTGCTTGAAGATAATGGGAGGTGGCACACCAGAACCACGCGTGGACATATTCCTCTTGCCTGTTCGACTATGTATTGAATAACTTGAAACCATTGCTACAGATGCCCTTGGGTGGCAATTGTAAGCATTTGGACTAAACTTCTGATGACCTCTTCTCATCCTCGCTCCTCCAAGGCAAAGATGTATTTTGTTATGCATGTAAACAAATTTATAGGAGGCATGACTAAACTATGAAGAATCTGATGATGAATAATTCTCCAGTATGAAAACATATCACTGAAGAGAGAACATGTTTTTGTTAGCCAACCCAGTGGGATCTTGTATATAAATTAAAGTCATAAAATGGCATTTTCTGGTTGTTGCATGTGCTGCCACTGGTGTTGTTAGGTTGTTGTTGTTGGCTCCCACTCCTAGCAACCCTGTGTCCAACAGGAGGATGCACTAAGGGGCCCATTGTTGCAGCCACTGTGACGATCCCATCTTATCCTGGGCCTTGCTCTTTTTTGCTGCACCTCTGTTAGCCCAACATGATGTCCTTCTCCAGGGACGAGTGCCTCCAGATAACATGGCCAAAGTATGTGTAAGTGAAAGCAATCAAATTATGAAATAACTATCTTCTGTCAGAATGATCACATTGATCTTAATTCCTGGGGTTTCGTTGTAAAGGATGTTTCTTTTCAGATGTATTTGAAACGGTGCCTTACTCCCCACAAAAACTCTTCAGACATTGAATTGGCAAATAAAAACTATTTAATGCATTCGTCATCTACGAAGAGGAGAGGGCCTGGTCACTTTAAGGTGCTGGTGGAGCTTTGGATCAGAAATGTTTGGATTGTGAGTCTGGTAACTTGATAACCATTCAGCTCCCTTTAGTTTTCTAAAACCCTTGCGTTTTCTCCCAGCCCCCCCCCCTTTTTTTTTAATCACCTCAGAGGTGACATTCTACCCAGTTGCTTTTCTGTAGGAAACACTTTCGTATTTGTTGACTGACTCACGGGGCAAGTTTGCAAAAGTACTGTCGGTGGTAAAAGTACATCAAATGGCTTTGTGAGAAGACATGAAATTTTACTGGCCCAGTGGCTGTGTTATCTTAGTGTGTTTACCACCTTTTTACTGCTTTAGTGTCAATACAATTGAGACATAACTGGAACAGATGTGGGTTTATGATAGTAAACGGGAAATCTGACCCCTGTCGTGGGATTGTTGGGCAACCCGCACCAAATAAGAGTGAATCTTAGCACTTAGGTGAGGGGAGCCGCTCAGGTTCTTGGCTCTGTTTCAATCCATCCAGTGCACTGGAGAAGGAGCCCCCGTGGCATAGTGGTTATGCACCGAACTGCAAAGTACAAGATCCACAGTTGGAAACCACCAGATGGAGCTCTCTACTCATAAAGAGTCACAGCCTTGGAAATTCACTAGGGACCGGGAGAGTGTGTTGGGGCAGATGAGTCTTGCCCTCCTCACTGTGAGAAAGGTTTTGGAAACAAAGAGAGGCCTTAGCAGCTGGATCTGGCATTTCTAGACTGGCCCAGCTGAGGGCTCCCACAGTGGTTGGTTACAGTCCCATCAGCTTGAAAACTCCTGACCATATGGCTAGAGCCCATTTTCCTCTTTCTACAAAGCTTCGTGGCTTAGTCTGCATCAAGACCTGCCTCCTGGCTCTGGAGGAAACTGTTTTCATATCACCGTGCCTCGATAACATTGTATGGCAAAGCACAAAGGCACCACTTCAGGAAACTGCAAGAGTGAAAACACGCGGCAACTGCCTGTCGCTGTGCTGCGGCGATAAAGCAGTTGTGTGCTCTTGAACTGGCATGTCCCATTCACCAAGATGTCTGTACGCTTGCAGGAGGCAGATCACCTTGGGCAGTAGATGTTTGAATCAAGACATTTCCATTATATAACAAAACAGCTAGGTACCACCCTCAGAAGGATTTATGCTTCCGGGACGCCATGCGCACGGGCAATGGTGGCCCTTTTAATTCTCTGAGGGGGAAAAAATGCCATTATCAGTCTAATGTGTTCATGCATGCAGCCCTGGTGGTGTAGTGGGTACGAGTTGAACTGCAATCTTCAAGACCCACAGTTTGAAACCACCAGCTGTTCCCCATTAAGAGTTACAGCCTTGATGAGGGCAATGAATGTACAGATGTACTTTACACAATTGATGTATGTATGGATTGTGATAAGAGTTATATGATCCCCTAATAAAATGATTTTTTAAAAAAAGTTACAGCCTTGGGACTGGGTAGGCACCGTTCTACTCTAACTTATAGGGTTATGATGAGTTGAACTTGACTCAATGGCAGTGAGTTTGGTTTGGTATAATATCTCTGAGCAGCTACATGCTAGCATGAACAATAACACCCTTATGGAATATGCTTCACAGTACAGTCAACCAGATGAGGTTGAAAGGGCAACGTTTGCCCTCGAACAAAGCTCAAGAGGCGGGAAGGGGCTGGAAAAAAGAAGGATGGAGATGGTAAATCTTTCTGGGAGTAGAACATCTCATCTTTCTCCCACCCACAAAGCACAAATGGGTATACATTGGTGAGTGGGAAACAAATTTGTTCTGTAAACATTCACCTAAGCTACCACTAAAACAAAACAAAATGCCAGAAACATATGAACTGCAATGCTTATAGTGTTTAACCCTGTGTGACCTAGTAATATGGCTTTGGAGATCTCATCCTAAGGCATTAAACGAAGACATGCGCAAGAGTTATACAGTGAAAACTTGGAAATGACCTAAATGCATAACTATAGGCTAAAGTGTTAAATACTCCGCTGTTATAAAACCCACAGACAACCATTAGACGTGATGCTCCGAGAAAGACTTTAATAGCGTAAGAAAAGGCCCATAGTTAGAATGCTAAGAGAAACAACATCAGATCAAGGAGAATGACAGTATTATTATAGGTACTTTTATGATTCGTCTGCATGTTCATCCATTTCTACAATGAAGAAAAATTGCCTTCATAATAAAAAAAAACGATATACATCACAGGGGCATCTACATATAGCTCCAAAAGCAATCCCAGGACAGCTGGGCCAGTTGTAGCACCTAGCTCTCAGTGAATGTGTGTGTTTACGTGGGGGGAGGGGAGGTAGATGGATGGTCAGATGAAGGTTTAACTGACGGAACCAATGCATGGCTGTCGTCAGGTGTAGGCACCACTGCTGAGTTTATCGGACTTCAGAAATAACAGATGTAGGGTTGTCGCTTCAAAGGAGAATGCCTCAGACCAGTCATTCATGCCAAGGATGGCACGGGAGGTTCGGAGGGTTTACAAAATAAAGGAGTGGCTAACAGTAGCCAAGGAGTTGAGGTCTGCCCTTGGGCTCCTGGCTATTATTGACACCATGATCCCTTTTGTTCTGTGTGTGACCTTAGGCTAGCTTTCGGACCTGCTGTTTTCACCCTGGTCTCTGTGGGGTTAGCTAATAACTGAGAGTGGTGTGCATGAAAGCAGAGGAATGAGTTCAATCCCAGTGGAACCAGCCACCAGTTCTCCACACAGGGAGAAGGCCTTCCAAGCCAAACTCTGGCTGGCCAGCACACAGAGAGCTGTTCATTGGTCATGTGGTCAGGTCAGAGAGCGTTAGTGGGTTAGGGCAACCTGCTTCAAACACTTGTGAAAAACTACTGCGTCCACCAGGACAAAGAAGGCTGCGTGTGCCTGTATTTTATAACAAACTTCACTTTATGCTGTTCACGAAAGCAGCAAGTGGGATTGATTGACCTAAATTCAGGCATACAAGGTCTTACCATTTGTGGATTTTGATCAAATTGCTGAACAAAGACTGGCTTCTTTGCTAGTCCACTAGGCGACCACTCTAACTGTGTGGATGGGCTCTGAGTGTCTCTCTGCGTGTGCGGTCTCTTATCAATGAAGGGGCTTGTGTCAGAGAAGTCATTCGATTTTACTGACCATTCTGTACTCTCTCTGCTGCCGGCGGCTTCGGAGATGCAGTGCTCTTACTTATTAGCGACTCTGACAGCCAGCTGCGTGACAAGGATGCCTTGCCTTGTTGGTATCGGATCTATCTTGATGCTGCTTGAGATGGGGGTTCAATTGGCTGTTTATCTTTTACAACTCGAGTCACCTCTCAGCACTCACTTTGCCAAACCCGAGTTGTGGTTGAGTAATTCAGAGTTTGGAGCTGAATTGTGCTGGAGGTTTTAAATTCCGACTCTGATGGACTCTCTGAACGTGACCAGTTAGCTGCTTTATGCTTCAGGCTTTCAAGGGAAAGGGTGAGAACTAATGTATTCACATACATCTTGCTTCAGTTCTCACTCTAAGCATCAAGACTACCCCATTTATACCAGGGAGGCAACGGTTAGCTTTGAGAATTTAAGTGACTGAATTGTAATTTGAACACTGCTCTGGGGGACTTCCAGGGCTCAAGGTTTTCTTAGTCAGACAGAACTGAATCTCACACTGCTCGATCCCCTAGCCTCCCTCCAGTCCCCTGTCGATCCTGCAACTTAATTACCTGTCACCATTTGGGGAAGATAAGTCCTTTGTAGCCAGACCAGGAAATTAAGCTCCCTTTGAACCACCCACCGTGAGGACATTGGCTTGAGCTTGCTTTCAATTTTGTCTGAAACCTAGTGACTCTTTGTATTTTACCTAGTTCCCAGGAACTCAAACTACAATGTAAGACTGTGTTTTCCCGGACATAACTGCTACACGCTGGATGGTCAGCCTGTCAAAGTCCTGTGTTCCGTCATTCACTGGAGAGCAGAGGAGTGTTCAGTTGTAGGAACAGAAAGCACGCTCTGGTGAAGGCAGGCATGGTCTTCCTCTGGGCCAGAGTGGTCAGCAGAGCAGCTGCAAAATGAGCAACCAAACAAAAAGTGATGTGCATTAGAATGGGCTAGAGAAAGAGGAGCCCTGGTGGTTATGCATTGGGCTGCTAACCTCAGGTTCTGCAGTTCGAATCTAGCACTTACTCCTCAGGAGACAGACAGGGCTGTCTATTCCTGTAGAGATTTATAGTTTGGGGAACCCACAGGGGCCCTTCTACCGTGCCCTAAAGGGTCACTATGAGTTGGAAATGACTCGATGGCGGTGAGGTTCAGGTCTGAGAGCAAAGAAACAGGCCACTTGGGTTGGAGGGGGTGGGAGAAGGGAATCTGAAGAGTCTGGGCATTGAAAAGAATGACCATCGCCCTCGGAGGCATGAATGAAAGATAGCTGGGAATCCATCTAAGTCTAAAGGGGAAATCCAGGTGGAGAGCAGGATTACTTGGTGACATCCATCAGAGAGGAGTGGGGACCCTATGGGACCTAGGGTCTGAACAGTATAGCTTGAGATTTGAAAGAACCCTCTTCAGGGTCTCTGGGAATTGACCATTTCACCTTGGATACAAATGCCTCCTCAGGGCATTTCTTTAGAGCCCTGCTTCTCACTGGCCTGGCACAACCGCTCTCAGACCCCAGAGTCTGCAACGGAAGCCAGGCTTTTCCCTGAAGTTCAGGGCCTTGAGGTCTACCTCAACCATGATTATGTTGACACCAAGTCCCAGACAAATGAATCTCTACTAGCTCTGTTTGGTCTTGTTCTTTTTTGTTAAGTAAACCGCCCTCCTTGGGTTGGGTTTTCTGTTTGGGCTGCCAATCCAGTTTAGGGCCTTCATAGCTTGCTAGGACCCTGACAGGAGGTCCCTCCCCAGCCTGTGCTCACGTTTCTGCTGCCGGAGTTGCCCGGCGGAAGCTTGCCCATCTTTTGCAGCTGCCAACACCATCAAATCACTTCCTGTCACCCCACAGAAAGCAGAGTCAAGTACCTGCACCTTAGCTGGTCTCCTGTGCCATTCCTGGGATCCCCTTTCTGGAGAACAATGTCTCAGGAAAACGAGAACTTGGCAGTCAGTGAAAGAAGGTCTACCTCTTCCCCCCACCTTTCCTTCCCTGTGTCTCGGGATTTGTGCTGCAGCATTGTCAGCCCGAGGCACCTCACACAGCATATCCGGCCACCCCCATCCCCACCCCCACCCCCAGTTAAAAAGCTGGTGGATTGACCTGTAAGAACAAAAAAACAATGGCAAGAGAAGATGTTCTTTAAGAAAAACTTGCTTCGAATACTATGAGGCTTGGGAGGAAACAGGGTTGGGAATCTAATTCAGGTTCCTGCCCTTCATGCAAAGTCACTATAATAAAATCACTGAAGTACGGTGGACCACAAAGAGGTACAGGATCCCTCACCTTCCCAAAGCAACCAGTGTCTTCAACACTTTTTAAAAAAACCACAACCACCTAATTTCTCTAGTACAATAGCCACTAGCCACATGGGGCCATGTAGCATTTGAAATGTGGTAACTTGGAAGGGAAATACACTGGCTGGCCAAGACTTAGTTTTGAAAAATGAGTCATTGTTTTCTATCGACTACTTATTGAAATGATCACATCTTGGATAGATCTGGTTAAAAATTAAACTCCAAGGATTAGACAGGCACTTTGGGAGGCAGTGAGTTTACGTGAATGGAGGAGAAAAAAAACCAGCTCATAAAAGGAAGGCGAGAATGATCGCACAACACAAAGACGTAAGCAGCGTCCCTGATTTGTACACGTAGAAACTGTTGGATAGTACAATATGTTCTGCTCTCTGTATGTTTAATCATCACAACAACAACTTAAATTATTTCAAAAACACCCCAACATTCAAATTCAGGCCACGGGTTTCTTTTCACCCTCCTGACGTGACTATATGCTGGCACATTTACATTGCTTGGATTCCCCAGTACGGCTCTGCGATTGAACATGAACAGTTGGCTTCGAAACAGCTTTTCAGCCGCACATTTCTACACAGCTGACAATAGAAAGGGGCTGCATGTCTCTCAGCAATCAGCTTACATGTTCAGGAGAAACAGGCTTTATGGCCAAAGAAAGACAGAGAAGGGCAGAGCTTTGCAAGCGGGAAACAAGACACTAGAAGACAAGATCCTGCCTCAGGGGCCGCTCAGCCTCCACCTCAGTTGCCAGAAACAATTCCCCTACCTATACAGGAGTTCCTAGCCGGGGCCCAGAAAAGAGAGCAGAAAGCCACATTGAAACCTATGTTTCTCACCGTCTTAGCCATCGAGCTGGGGGTGGGAGACAGTGACAATGCGGCAGGAACTTTCCCTGGGGCCCTCGTGGCCGGCATTCCTGGCAGAACAAAGGCTGAGGAGTGAGGCGAGTCTCTTCTGCGCTCCCAGGGCCATCTGGTAGAGCTGCTGCCTCACCTCCTTCTGCCAGTAGGCATAGACGAGCGGGTTGAGCAGGGAGTTGGCGACACCAAGCAGCCACAGGTACCGTTCCAGCAGTAGGTAGAGGTGGCAGCTCTGACAGGCCGCCTGCACGATGCCTGTGATCAGGAAGGGAGCCCAGGACAGTGTGAAGCTTCCAATGAGAATGGCCACAGTGCGGAAAGCCTTGAAGTCGCTGGCAGTGCGCGGGGACCGGTAAGTTCCCGCGCCAGCCCCTGCCTGCTCCATCTTTCGGATCTGCTGGCTGTGTGCAGAGGCAATCTTGAGCATGTCACAGTAGAAGAAGACAAAGAGGAGCAGGGCCGGGAAGAAGCCAGCGCAGGACAGGGTCAGCACAAAGCGAGGGTGGAAAACGGCGAAGAAGCTGCAGGGTCCCTGGTACGTGGTCTGCTGGAACATGGGGATGGCGAGTGGGAGGAAGCCGATGAGGTAAGACACCAGCCACAGCCCGGCAATGCTGGTCCCCGCCACGAGCCCACTCATGAGCTGGAAGGAGCGCAGGGGCCGCTTGATGGCTAGGTACCTGTCCAAGGCAATCAGCATGACTGTGAGGACCGAGGCGGTTGAGGAGGACGTGATAAAGGCCATCCGAAGGCTGCACAGGGACTTCTGGGTGGGCTGAGGAGAGCTGGAGAGCTGGTCTGTGACGAGGCCAGAGATGGCCACCCCAATCAAGGTGTCAGCCAGAGCCAGATTCAAGGTGAAACAGAGTCCTGCACCCTCGTTCCTGTGGATCAGCGCCAGCACCACCACAGCCACTAGCGTGTTGGCCACAATGATGAGGGTGGCCAGGCCAGCCAGGATCACTCCAAAAGAGAAAGACGACTCCATTTCTTCAAGTGGCCCGAGTTCTCTTTACCAGGAAATGCTGCTTCTGCCGCTCAGAGGCTCAAGGGCCAGGGGAGAAAAAGGCGTGGATTCTGAGGGCTGGCACAATGCTGACCATCACAGACAGTCAAGGCTGGCAGCTTGGCATCTATGGATCCTGCAGGTCTCAGAGCACTGTCATGCTTGCTTGCTCAGTGCTCAGTGCAGCCTGCCTCTGCTCCAGCTCTCTGAAGACAGCAGTGCCTGTGCACACCTCCCCCTTGGGCTGTGAGCTAGCCCCTCCCCTTCCAATGACCAAGTTACCAGACAACCCCCAAGTCCCTGGCGCACACGATCTTGCCACCCTCTCTCCTCCAGTTGATGCTTCAGGGACTCTGGAGAGAGGGACACCCATCAGGTCTCCTGTTTGGCAGAAGATATAATTGACTGTAATCACACGGGGTTTTTTGCCCCCTCTCCATAACTTGATATTAAATTTTCACTTCTTTTCTTCCAAAGCCTCAAGTATTAGCTTAATTATGAATCGCAGCTTAATGAAGCATTTGCTTAATGAGTAATTCTTAGTTACTATTAGGAAGGGTTTTAATCTGGCCAGCTGATCAAAATCAGTTGGAGTGGGAATTATTTCAGGGGCTCAGCCTCTTTCCGAGGTGGTGGTGTCGGCGACAGTGGTGGGGTTACCGCGCATGTAAGCGGCTTGTCATCTATTGCTTTCTAGCAGCGCCGATTGAAATTCTCTCAAATAGGGTGGCCTGTTCTCTGGGGTTTTATTTCTCTGAATGCAATGACTTGAGGATTCAGAAGGAGGAGGGGAGGCCTGGTAAAATTTGTGTTCATTGCAATTAGGTGGTACAAATGCTTCACTGAGATGCTATCATAAAGGATACAACAGCAGCTCTCAACCTGTGGGTCGCAACCCCTTTGGGGCGCGGGGTGTCGAAAGACCCTTTCACAGGGGTCACCTAAAACCATCAGAAAACACATATTTCCGATGGTTGGGGGTCACCAACAGCATGAGGAACTGTGTTAAAGGGTCACGGTATAAGGAAGGTTGAGAACCACTGGGTCAGAACTTTAAGTTCAAGCAGAGATACCTTAGAAGAAAGGTCTGACAATCTATTTCCCAAAACATTGGCCCGTGGAAACCTCACAGAGCACACAGTCCTCTGATACACAGGGGTAGTGCAAACAGTTAATTCCCTAGGCTGCTACCATGAACGTTAGACATTTGAGTGTACTTAGCAGTAGACTCAGAAGAAAGGCCTGGCAATCAAATTACAAATCACCTCTTGAAAACCATGTGGAGCACATTTTTCTTGTGTTGCACAGAGGTGTTGCAAACAGTTAACTTGCAGGGCTATTATATAAAGGTTACAAGTTCGAGTCCACCGAAAGGTGCATCAGAAGAAAACCCTAACAAAGCATAGGGAAGGTGCAGGTGCTTAACTTGTTAGGGTGCAAACATGAAAGTTAGAACTTTTGTGGATTTTTTTGGTTTGAAATTTGCTCATGTGTCACAAAAGATTTGAAGTCAGTTTTGCTTTTACCTTTTCTTCTTTTATAACCACCCAGACCAGTGTTTACGTCTTATGGATAACGAAGCTGGATGGTTTTTATGGCCATGGACCTTCTCCCTCTATCTTTAAAAAAATTAACTTTATACATTTTCATGATGATATTTCCCTTTTATTTATGGAATAAAGAAATACACACTTTCTGTAGTTGCACAGTCCGTCACATCACAATAGTGACAGAGACCCAGTAACGGACCCCACCCTGCCCCCGTGTCTGCGGTTCTTTGTTCTTATCCCTGTGTTTACTTTTCCTACCCACCTCCCCTCCTTATCTCCCTGTCCACCCCTTCTTCCTCCCTCTTACCCCCACCTCCACCTCATCTCAGTCTTCAAAGTCTTTTCCTTTATTGTTTTTTTATTGACTATTTTATTTATTTATTTATTTCCCATTTAAAAAATTATTTTATTGGGGCCTCGTACAATTCTTATCACAATCCATACATACATCCATTGTGTCAAGAACATATGTACATTTGTTGCCATTATCATTCTCAAAACATATGCCTTATGCTTGAGCCCTTAATATCTGCTGCTCATTTCCCCCTCCCTCCCCTCGGCCCCTCCCTTATGAACACTTCATCATTCATAAATTATTATTATTTTGTCATATATTACACTGTCTGATGTCTCCCCCCGCCTTCTTCTCTGCTTTCCCTCATCCAGGGAGGAGGCTATACATAGATTCTTTTTTTTCCTCGTTTTTCTTTCTTTCTCTTTTTAAAATCTTTTTATTGGGGCTCATAAGGCTCTTATCACAGTCGGTACATACATCAATTGAGCAAAGCACCCTTATACACTCGTTGCACTCGTCATTCACATAATTCACTTCCACTTGGGTTCCTGGAATCAGCTCGGTTTCCCTTTTTACCCCCCATCCCCCTCCCTCCCCGATCCCACCCCTGGTCCTTTATTGTTAAACACCTTTTTCTCCTTTATTTTTATTTATTTTTAATCATTTTATTAGGGCTCATACACCTCTTCTCACAATCCATACATACATCAATTGTGTAAAGCACAGTTGTACATTTGTTGCCCTCATCATTCTCAAAACATTTGCTCTCCACCCAAGCCCCTGGCACCAGCTCCTCATTTTTCCCCTCCCTCCCAATTCCCCCCTGATAATTTATAAATTATTATTTTGTCATGTCTTGCTCTGTCCCACCTCTCCCTCCCCCCACTTTTCTGTTGTATGTTCCCCAGGGAGGAGGTCACATGTAGATCCTTGAAATAGGTTCCCCCTTTCCAACCCTCCCACTGCCCTCCCAGTATCACCACTCATACTACTGGTCCTGAGGGGATCATCCACCCTGGCTTCCCTGTGTTTCCAGTTCCCACCTGTACCACTGTACCTCCTCTGGTCTAGTCAGGCTTGCAAGGTAGGATTCGTATTATGACAGTGGGAGGGGGGAGGAGAGGAAGCATTTAGGAACTAGAGGAAAGTTGTATGTTTCATCATTGCTACATCACACCCTGACTGGCTCGGCTCCTCCCTGAGACCCTTCTGAAAGGGGATGACCAGTGGTCTACAAATGGGCTTTGGGTCTCCACTCTGCACTCCCCCTCTCATTCACTATGGTAAGTTTTTTGTTCTGATAATGCCTGATACCTGATCCCTTGACACCTTGTGATCGCACAGGCTGGTGTGCTTTCTCCATGTGGGCTTTGTTGCTTCTGAGCTAGATGGCCACTTGTTTACCTTCAAGCCTTTAAGACCCCAGACATTATCTCTTTTGATAGCTGGGCACCATCAGCTTTCTTCACCACATTTAGTTGTTCACCCACTTTGTCTTCAGCGGTTGTGTCGGGAAGGTACGCATCATAGAATGCCAATGTAATAGAAGAAAGTATTCTTGCATTGAGGGAGTACTTGAGTGGAGGAGGTTCAATGTCCCTCTACTACCTTAATACTAACCTTATAAATATATACACATAGATCTATTTCCCCATCCTCATGTACAAATATATTTGCATATGTACATGTCTTTATCTAGACCTCTATGAATGCCCTCTGCCTTCCAGCTCTTTCCTCTATTTCCTTTGACTTCCCTCCTGTTCCACTATCATGCTCAGTCCCCACCAGGGTTTAAGCAATTCCTCTTAGTTACATTGCCCTTGGTCGTGCCCAACCAGACCTCCCACACCCTTCTCACCACCAATTTGGATCGTCTTTTGGCCTTTAGGAGGGTTTTCCAGTCCATTCTGTTGGGGCACCACGCCCTGGCCCCAAAATCCATCTTCAGCATTCCCTGGGGACCTTGCTGGTCCATTCCCTTGCTGTTTTGTTGCACTCTTTGTGCTTTTCCTCGGTGTGGTGGGATCAGATCATATGCAATTCCCACACTGTGTCTCCGGTGTTGTCCCCTGTAGGGTTATAGGTCAGTGAGGGACATCGTGTCTCATAGTGGGGCTGGCCATGTGGTCCTCTCTGTGGACTAGCTGCTCTATTTGGGAACATCGTCCTCAAGGCCTGTTGGGTCAGGATTTGCTCCACTCTCTCTCCTCCCCCTTCATATGCTCCTGTGCACTCCAGTCAGATATGTCCCTCTCCGGAAGCTGCAGATTCAGTGCTGTCCTTTGAAATAAATTTTTCTGGGGGGAGGGGCAAGTGTCCACGTAGTAGTTGGAATTGGGGCCAGCAAAAAATTAGTCTTTTTAACACTTATAGAGTTATCTATATCTATAGCTATTCTTATCTAACACACAGGAGTGGTGCAAAAAGTTAACTCATTAGGCAGCTAACATAAACGTGAGTTTGAATCTATGGAGAGATGCCTCAGAAGAAAGGCCTGACAATCTATTCCCCCAAAATGGTCATTGAAAATTCTACAGCTCACATTTCTCTTCTGACACAAAGGTGCAGTGTAATCAGTTAATTTTGTAACATGCTAACATAAGGTTAAAAATTTTGAATCCACCCAGAGGCACCTCAAAGGAAAGACCTGGCAATCATTTCGCAAAAATCCATCCTTGAAAATTCTACAGAGCACATTTCTCTTGTGGTACACAGAATTCACTCGCTAGGCAGCAATCATAACAGTTATAAATTTGGATCCATGCAAAGAACCTTCGAAAGGAAGGACTTACATGCTCCTTCCAAAACATCATCCCTTGAAAACCCTTCTGAGAACAGTTATCTTTTGACACAATGGGTAATGCAAACACGTTTTTAGTAGTCTGATACTATAAAGGTTAGAAGTTAGAGTTAACTTAGAGATGTCTCAGAACAAAGTCCTGGCCATCTACTTTCTAAAAATCAGCTCTTGAAAATCCTCTGGAGCAAGGCCAGCCAGCATCACCACAAGGCATCCTCTCACTGCCCCATAGCGCTATGGTGACAGCACTGGAAACAATGCGGGACTTGTGCCCTGTCTGACACCCTCACACCAGGGTGAAACACGAAGGGAGTGCAACAGAGCAACAAGGGGAGCAAAGCAGTGAAGTCTCCAAGGAATCGCCAAAATTGACTTTGGGGGCAGGGCTAAGCACTGCATCAGACGTGATTGGAAAACATTCATAAAGGTTAAGAAACAGACCTGGAACTATTTGTAGGCTTTTAAAAAAAAGTCTATCTATATAAGATAGGCAGGATAAACAATCCTGAGGAGAAGATGGTTCTGGGGGAAGATGGGAGAGAGAGAGGTGGGGGAAGGAAAGGGGCTCTCAGCAAACCCTGGGACAAAGGAACAACAAGAGATTTAAAATCGACGGCGAGGAGGGCGTAGAATGTCTGATGGGGCTTGATCAAGTGCAATGTTGCTGAGAGGCATTATTGAAAGCCAAATGAAGGTCAAATATGGTAGTGAGGCAGGATCAAAGTAAAAGAAAATAGAGGAAAGAACTAGAAGGCAAAAAACATTTATAGAGATATAAATACAGGCATGAATATATGTACATATATTTATATATAATGATAGAGATATCTCTATGTACATATATTTATGTCAAGTATTAAGGTAGCAGATGGACATGGGCCCCTACTCCAGTCCTCCCTCAATGCAAGAACACTTTATTATAATAACCTGGCATTGTGTGATGCTCACCTTCCCAGCATGATCTCTGAAGACAAAATGGGTGCATAAGTAAATGTGGTGAAGAAAGCTGATGGTGCTATTAAAAGATATAGCATCTGTGGTCTTAAAGACTTGAAGATAAACAAGTGACCATCTAGCTGGGAAGTGACAAAGCTCACATGGAAGAAGCACACCAGCCTGCATGATCACGAGTTGTCAACAGGATCAGATATCAGGCATCAGAAGACCCCAAACAATCATACTGATGAGAATGAGGGGGGCTGGAGTGGAGACTCAAAGCCCATCTGTAGACAATTGGACATCTTCTCACAGAAGGGCCACATGGAAGGGACAAGTCAGCCAGGGTGCAGTATAGCACAGATGAAACATACTACATTCCTGTAGTTTTTGAATGCTCCACTTGCCCCCCCCCCCATTCTATCATGAACCCAGTTCTACCTTACAAAATCCGGCTGGACCAGAGCATGTAAACTGGCACAGCTAAGAGCTCTAGACATATGTAACCCAGTACAGATAAACTCCCCAGGAACAGTAATGAGGGAAGTGATAGCATGAGGGTAGGGGGAATGTGGGGGGAGAAAGGGGGAACTGATCACAATGACATACACCCCCCCACCACACACACGCTGGGCGATGAGCAACAGAAATATGGGTGAAGGGAGACAGCAGAAGGTGTAAGATATGAAAATAATAATAATTTATAATTTATCAAGGGTTCATGAGGGTGGGAGGGTGGGGGAGAGAGGAAAAAAAAGAACTGATGCCAAGGGCTCAAATAGAAAGTAAATGTTAGAAAATAATGATGGCAACATATGTACAAATCATATCAACTGCTTAATACAATTGATGTATGGATTGATAAGAGCTGTAAGAGCCCCCAATAAAATGATCTTTAAAAAAAGTGTTATGAAAAGGATGATGGCAACATGTATACAAATGCGCTTGATACAATGGATAGATGGATTGTTATAAGAGCTGTAAGAGCCGCCAATAAAATTACATATATGAAAAACCTCTGGAGCACAATTCTTGTGACACATAGGAGTGGTACAAGGAGACAACCTGTTATGATGTTAATATAAAGTTTAGAGATTTAAGGAACCTCAGAAGGAAGGATTTTGTATCTCCTAGAAGCCCTTGAAAATTCTAAAGGAGAATTGTTCTCTTTTGATACAGAGGGATAGTTGAAATAGTTAACTTGCTAGGCTGCAAAGATAAAGGTTAGAAGTTTGTGTCCATACAGAGGTGCTTAAGAAGACTGGCCTAGCAATCTACTTCCAAAAAATTAGCCTTAAACCCAAGGGAGACTAGTTCTCCTGTGACACAGGGTGGTCCACACAGTTAACTTTCTATGGGGAAAAAATAGAAGGCAGAAATGTAACTTAGTTCAGTGTTAACTCTTCTATAAATGATTACTTTAAATGATTAGTAGAATTCCCCAGTAAATTTCCCATCTGGTCCCAGACTTTTTGATGTTGGGAGTTTTTTACTGACCAGCTCTATATCTTCTTGTGTTATGGGTCTGTTGAGGTTTTCTACATCAGTCCCTGTTAATTTGGGTTTACAAATCTGTAGGAATGCAATGTTATATAATGCGGCAGTCGCATAATCTCCTGACACCTTGAGCAAAGGGTTGGAGTCTAGCCTGTCAATCAGCCACATAATAATGTGTAATTATTCCTTTTTATGTTGCTTCATTTTTTATTGGCAACATTTGTTTCTTTTTCCTTCTTCTTTTCTGTTATGAGGTTTGTCAGTGGCTTCTCAATGCTGTCAATCCTTTTAAATAACCAACTTCTTGTCTTGTTGATTTATTCTATTTTAAGAATAATTCTCATTTGTTTCTGCTCTACTGTCTATTATTTTGTCTCTTCTGGATCTAGTTGATGTAGGTGATGTGTTACAGTGTTTATTTGGATATTTTCTCCCTTTCTGATGTGTGCACCTCAGAAGAAAGATCTGGCAGTCTACTTCCAAGAAAATAACCCTTGAACTGTCTACAGATCAGAGTTCTCTTCTGAACACACAATGGTGGTGCAAATAGTTCATTTGCTCAACTGCTAACAAAAGAGAAATTTTAGCCCGCCCCGAGGCACCTCAGAAAAAAGGCCTGGCTATCTATGTTCAAAAAACAGACCTTAAACACCGTAAGGATCACAGTTTTCTTCTGATACACGGGGCGTGGCAAAGAGTGAACTTGCTGGGCTGCTTATATAAAGGTTAAAAGTTTGTGTCAACACAGAGGGGCCTTGGCAGAAAGGCCTGATAACCGCCCCCCCCCAAATTAGCCCTTGAAAAACCTAGGGAGCAACGTTCTTCTCTTAGAACAGTGGTTCTCAACCTTCCTCATGCTGCGACCCTTTAACACAGTTCATGTTGTGGTGACCATCCAACCAACCCTAAAATTAGTTTCGTTGCTACTTGATCCCTGTGATTTTGCTGCTGTTGTGAATTGGGCCACCCCTGTGAAAGGGTCTTTCCACCCCTAAAGGGGTTGCGACCCACAGGTTGAGAACCGCTATTTTACAAGGACTATGGAGTCTTTCAGCTTAGACTTTCACACATTTTCCTAGTGAAAGCTGCTGTCCAGTATACTGAGAACCTTTTCTTCACCCTGTTCTACTTTGTCTCTGGTCAGTGGGTCCTGGCTGCCCAGGCGGCCCTTCTCAAGCCTGTAGATACAGGATACCTCTGGGAGAGAAAGAGAAGGGGAGATTAGCTCTCTTCTAAAAAGGGTGTCCTCCAATATTTGCCTGGGGAAGTTTCCATTTTGCAGGGCTGGCACTTGGTTGCGGGGTCAAAGGCATCACCGTTGCTGAGTCAGGGGAGATATACATTTTTCCTTTGCATATCCATTTACACAGGCACATTAGAAGTAACCTTTTGCCCGCCAATCTCAGATACCAAGCCGAGAGGGGGTAGGGAGAAGAGCGGGTCGCAGCTTATTTACTCAGTTCAGGTGAGAGCACAAATGGACAAGGTTAGTGTTTTAAGTGAGGGAGCGGAGAGCAAGGTGCAAATCGGGAGGCAAATACGCGATTCCAGGATGTTTTGCCAGTCTGAAAGTGCCTCTGGCAGATGTCTCTCCGACAAACAATCAGAAAAAGTCCATGCCGTGGGGCTTGTTATTCTCGTTTCCAGCATGAGAACAGTTTACTCTCTGATGCACCCATTAGGCTGTTGACAGCAACTGGACCAACTTTAAACCTAGACCTGAAGTGTGTGTTTTCTCTCCCAAGCTCAGCTTCTGATGTGAAGTCAAGTTGGCCCTTTTTCCCCAAGCCCATGCTCCTGGACAGCCTGATGAAAGCACAGAAGGCTACCGTTTGCATTCAGTAAGTCTGGAGTGGACCCAAGAATCTGCATTTCCATTAAGATCCTTGGGGGTTCTGGTTTCAAAACTGCAGATGCTTCAGGCCACACCCCAAGAGATTGTGCTATACTTAAGTTGGGATGTAGCCTTTGCCTCTGGATTCTTAATAGCTTCTGTTGTCACACAACCACAAATTGGTGGCTTGAAGGAATAGAAATTTCTATTCTCACAATGTAGGAGACGGGACTTCCCAATCTAAGACATCAGTTCTACGAGGGGAAGACTCTCTCTGCCCACTCTGAGGGGCAATCCTTGTCTCTTTCAGTTTTTCTTCTTTGGATCCTTGGTGATCTGCAGGTAGCCCCATCGTTCCCTATTTGTGTTTTTTTTTCCTCTGGGCCCTAGGATCCCTGGTGGTGTGGTGGTTACTGGATGGCCTGTTAACTGAAAGGTCAGCAGTTCAAACCCACCAGCCACTCCTTGGGAGACGGACAAGGCTTTCTACTCTTGTAAAGAGTTACAGTCTCAGAAACCCCCTATTCTGTAGGGCCGCTGGCTATGTGTCAGAATTGACTTGATGACAGTGAGCTTCGCATGGAGGTTTTGAAATGTTGCCCATATTCCTTGGCTTTCTGGTTGCATCACTCAATCTCTGCCTCTGTCCATCATCACAGCTCCTCCTCATATTCTCATCCTCCCATGTCCCTCTTTTAAAGGCCCTTACCATGATAATCCAGGGTTATCTTCCCATCGCAAGATTCTTAATCACATTTTCAAAGTCCCTTTTGTCACCTAAGGTAATAAAGTCTCAGGTTCTGCGGATTACGATATGGAAGTCTTGGGAGGAGGGGTCTTTTTCTGCCTATCAGACAGCCTGAGTCTCTTCTCCTTCTACTCCCCCTCCCTCCCCCCTCCCCAAGTGCATGCACTTCAAATTCTTCTTTAGTTTGTGCCCTGAGCGTGACATTCTTTTCTTTTAGTCATCAGAACTGTCCCGTGTCTTGTCTTGTCCTCTCAGGAACCTACCAGCTGACTTAGACTAATCTGTGTAGCCTTGGAAAATAGTCACCTCCCCATCCCTGGAAGTGTGCAAGCAGAGGCTGATTGCCCACCTGTCAGAAGGAAATACACACAGCGAGTGGTGCAAGACCTTCTTATTCCTATGGAGTCGTCCCCAAGTCCCTATGCATTCATTTTATGAGTGTGCCTCTAGGAATCATTGCCTTCTCTTATATTCCTCCCTTATTCCTTACCTCCCCTCCCCTCCCCCAACCCCCTGTTCCATTAGCCTTGTATTCTCCCTTTGCCTACACCATCACAGGTATGTGTCCCGGAGGTGTGGTAATGCTTCAAGGTCAAGAGCACTAAGAACCTGGTCCTTGGCTTGGTCCTGGGAGCTTGGTCCTCATCGCCCTACCCTGTTGGAGCAGGCTGAGGCCTTCCAGAGTCTGTAACAGGGAGCAATGACAAGGTAAAAAAGTTGGGGTTGAAGAAAGGAAGGTTAGAGTATATAGGGGGAGGTTGGTCAGACTAAAAAATTCACTGCCATTGGGTCAATTCTGCCACATAGCGATCCTACAGAACAGGGAAGAACTGTCTCTGTGGGTTTCCAAGGCTGTAGTTCATTATGGGAGTAGATAGTTTGCCCCCTCCCCCAGGGCCTCTGAAAGGGATGTATTAAAGACTAGCAATAGTATCCACCCCAAGGTCATGGGGGGGAGTTTGGTGGGGGGTTCAGGGCCAGAGGGTTCAGCTGGAATGGGAGTGGAAGAGGAGGTTGGAGTGCCCCCCTCCCCCAAGACATTATTGTTGATTTGTCAAAAGCAAGTCACAAGGCAATATGTGTAGGCTGAGCCCACTTAAGGAAAGGAAAAAAAACACCCCACAATCTTCACATATATTTGTGCGCACATGCCTACACTCTGTTGAAAGGAGAGGGTTTGAAAAACAGACCTTTGAAGGGGGCAATGGGATTATTGGGAGGTGAAGAATGACTGTCACAATTCACTTGAAATCAGTGCTCTGGGTTAAATATTTTCATAGTGGGGTTGAACTCATGTAATTAAAACAAACAAACAAACAAACAAACAAACAACCCCCTTCCTGAAACTTCTCCTCTCTCTTTTCCGCCAAGGCACAGTCCCCCCCCCCCACCTTTCTTTTCTTTAAATTGTATTTGTTTTGTTGTTGTTGAGCACAAGTACAATACAGGCACCAGTTTGCAAAGGACTTTTTCCACAACCTCCGGTGCCAACCCCCCCCCGCCACATCCCCATTTTGTATATCATCTCCAATCTGTTGCCATTGAGTTCATTCTGACTCAGGTGACTCCACAACCCCATGTGTCACAGAAAATAACTGTTCCGTCTGGGTTCCTTGGCTGTCATCTTCACACCAGCAGATCACCAGGCCTTTCTTCTGAGGCACCACTGGGAGGGTTCAGGTTGCCAACCTTTAGGTTTGTAGCCTAGAAAGCCAATTGTTTGTGCCACCAAGGACATTTTAATACACAGACACAGATCTACACACATGTATCAAGAATATTTACCTACTACACATAATAGACGTATACAAGGGGGCTTCACCAAATCTGGGGAAAAATGCCATCATCTTTCAATTCCATTTTCCCATGACCTTTTTGACACCTGTGTGTGTGTTTGCTCATACTCATGTCACTCGCCTGTGCTGCAGCTGTAGAGAGAGGGGTATGCATGTATTAAGATAACTAGAAAGGCAGGCCAGGATGACAGAATCAATACTTGAGGCTTTAGTCTTCTCTGGGAGTGAAAGGCTCTTGGCAAGAACAGCCATAGTCTCCTGGGGTGTCTGAGGCTGCTTGTAGAGCACACAACATGACTTCCCATTACAACATAAAAGCCTCACAACATTCAGAAGCTACTATTTATACCTGCATTTTATAGATGAAGAAACCAAGGCACAGACTGGGAGTGGCTTATTAGACCAATGCCACACAGTTTATGTGATTCAAAAACAAAACCAAAAATCAATTCCAAACTCATTGCTATTGAGTCGATTCTACCTCACAGTCACCTGATAAGACGGTAGAACTGGCCCTGTTGGTTTTCAAGACTGTTACTTGTTATGGGAGTAGAGAGTCTCATCTTTCTCCTGTGGAGTGACTCGTGGTTTCAAATGACCAACCTTGCAGTTAGCAGCCCAACATAAATGGACGAATGGGCTATCAGCGTATGTAGGTGCTATGGGAAATCCCAAAATGTCTTGCTGGATTGCAGATCAACTAGACATGTTGACTCCTTGCCTGGCCTGTGTGTGCCTCTGTGCCTTTGCACATCGAGGACATCTAACCTTGGAGTTGACACTTTTAAGCTTTAGGTTTTGTTTTTGCCAAGTCGGTTAGGCTGAGAACAGATACAAAACTTTTCTTTGGCAATAAAGTCCGGTGATCTGTGGAAAATGAGGATGGTTTTTACCGAGCCTAAGGACGTTTAAAAACCTAGGCTCATGGGGCAGTTCCCAGAATCCCCTAGGATCAATGCGGAGATAGTCATAAAGGTCAGTGGACAGATCTAGAATTATGTATGCTTTTTGTTCTGTTTGCTAATTATTATTATTATTTTCTCTCTCCTTTCTAATCATTTAATTGGGGGCTCGTACAGCTCTAATCACAATCCATCCATCCATCCATTGTGCCAAGCACATTTGTACATGTTGCCTTCATCATTCTAAAAACATTTTCTTTCTAATGAGCCCTTGATATCAGCTCCTTATTTCCTCCATCCTCCACCCTTCTTCCCTCATGAACCCTTAATAATATATACATTATTTTGTTTTCATGTCTTACACTTACTGCTGTCTCCCTTCACCCACTTCTCTGTTGTCCGTCCCCCTAGGAGGGAGTTATATACACATCATTGTGATCGGTTCCTCCTTCCCCCCCCCCCAACCTTCCCCTTCCCCTCCCGAGTATCACTACTCTCATTATTGGTCCGGACTGGTTTATCTGTCCTGGATCCCCTGTGTTTCCAGCTCTTATCTGTACCAGTGTAAATCTTCTGGTCTAGGCAGATTTGTAAGGTAGAATTGGGATCATGATAGTGGGGGTGGGTGGGGAGAGGAAGCATTAAAGAACTAGAGGAAAGTTGTATGTTGCATCAGTGTTCTACTGCACCCTGACTGGCTTGTCTCTTCCTTGTGACCCTTCTGTAAGGGAATGTCCAATTGTCTACAGATGGGTTTGGGATCTCCACTCCACATTCCCCCTCATTTTCATTGATATGATTTTTTTGTTCTGGTATTTTTTTCTCTTTTTATTCAATCTTTTGTTTTCTTTCTGTTATTTCTGGTTTGCCTACTAATATAAAATAGGCATAGGAAGGAAGCTTGAGGAGAAAGCAATGGAACCTTCGGTTCCAGATGGACTTAGGGGAAGGGGGAGGTGGGGGAAGGGAGTGGTAGGCAAACAACTCCATAGACTGGGGAACGACTAGGGAATTCAAACCAACAACGAGGAGGATGAAGAGATCTTGGGGGTTGTTGGAGGAGCAACAACAATCTAGCTGAGAAACTTTACTAAGAGGCAGAAAGAAGTAGGGCAAGTGTGATGGTGGGGCAGGATGAAGGTAAAACAAAACAGAGGAAAGTTCTAGGAAGCAAAGCTATGGACAGAGGTATACACATAGGTGTGTACATATGTAAATCCATTAATTAATAAAATAGTGGTTTTTCCAATCAAGGGATACATATGGCAACTAATAAGAGGGGAAAATAAAGAGAAAAAAAAAGTCATGGGTAGTGGGGGAGCAGGGCACTTAACCTACCCAAAAGGAGAGCATTGTTTATATCTCCACGGGAGAGGGAGAGAGAAACCAGGCTCCAACCTGATGCGCCAAGATGTAAATACAACATACTGGCATGTACCAGAGAACCAATAGAGCGTTCTTCAGGGCCAGCCCCGATCCCAACTATGTGGAACCACTACCTCAGAAGAATGCACTTCAGAGGACAGCACTGGTGCTACAGCTTGGGGAGAGGGGCGCATCTGATTGGAGCACATGGGGAAAATGAAAAGGGATAGAGAGGGAGGAGAGCACATCCTGGAACACCAAGTCCAGAGGATGATATTCCTGCTTGGAGCAGACACGCATAGAGAGGATCATAGGACTGGCCCCACCATGAGACATGACGTCCCTCACTAAACCATAGTGCTGTGGGGGACAACACTGGAGACACAGTGGAGCAATTGCGAATAATCTAACCCCATCACTCTGGGGTGAAACACTAAGTGCATGCAACAGAGAAGCAAGGGAGATCCCTGGGAGATCCCAAAATCGACTTTGGAGACAGGGTGTGGCACCCCATCAGACTCGACTGTAAAACACTCGTAAAGGCCGACGTTCCAACCTTGAACTATTTTTAGGCTTTTCCATTTTTGTCAGTGGCTTTCATTTTGTCGTTGTTGGTGTTATTTTTTGGTGTTGCTGTTGTTATTGTTTTGCTGGCTTTACCTTCCTTTGTTGTTTTATTTGGCTTGATGTGATTTTTGCACTTATTAATGTTTCTGCATGTCTATCTAGATAAGATAGGAAGGATGAATAATTCAGAGATGAAAAGTATGGGACCAATGGTTCCGGAGGATACAGGAGAAGGGGAGATGGGAGAAAGGAAGGGGTGGGGGAACCAACCCAGGGACAAGGGAACAACAAGTGAACTAAAATCGATGGAGAGAAGGGTCTAGGATGCCTAGTGGGGCTTAATCAAGTGAAATATAGCAGCGAGGATTTACTAAACTCAAATGAAGGCTGAACATGACAGTCAGCTAAGAGGGAAGTAAAAGGAAATAGAGGAAAGAACCAGGAGGCAAGGACATTTATAGAGGCCTAAATACAGGTGTGTACATATGTAAATAAATATATAATGAGAGGGGAATAGAACTATGTACTCATTTAATATATATAATGACAGGGGAATAGAACTATGTACTCATATCTATATGTTAATTAAGGTTGCAGATGGACATTGGGCCTCAACTGAACTACTCCCCCAACACAAGAACACTTTGTTCTAACAATCTGCCATTCTGTGATGCTCACCTACCCGACATGATCGCTGCAGACAAAATGGGTGTATAAGTAAATATGGTGAAGAAAGCTGATGGTGCCCAGCTATTGAAAGATATAGCATCTGGGATCTTAAAGGGTTGAAGATAAACAAGTGGCCATCTAGCTGAGAAGCAACAAAGCCCACATGGAAGAAGTGCACCAGCCTGTGTGATCATGAGGTGTAGATGGGATCAGGTACCAGGCATCTAAAACCCAGAACAAAATCATACCCAAGGTGAATGGGCGGGCTGGGTGTCATGGAGTGGAGACCCAATGACCATCTGTACACAATTGAACATCCCCCTATAGACAGGTCACAGGGAAGAAATGAGCCAGTCAGGGTGCAGTATAGCACTGATAAAGCACACAACTTTCCTCTAGTTCTTTGGTGCTTCCTTCCCCCTTCTATCATGACTTTAATTATACCTTAAAAATTGGATTAGACCAAAACATGCACACTGCTACAGACAAGAGCCCACAACACAGGAAATCTAGGATAGATAAACCTCCCAGGGCCAACAATGAGAGTAGAGATACCAGGAGGATTAGGGGAAGATGGGGGGAAAAAGGGGGAATCGATCACAAGGATCAACTATAACCCCTCTCAGGGGGATGAACAACAGAAAAGTGGGTTAGGGGTGACAGAGAATGATGTAAGATATCAAAATAATAATCTGTTCATGAGGGGGGTGTGGGGACAGAAGGGGAAAATGAGGAGCTGATACCAAGGGCTCAAGTAGAAAGCAACTGTTTTGAGAATGATGATGGCGAGGGTGGTCGGGAGAGGGAGGGGGAAGAAATGGGGAGCTGATATCAGGAGCTCAAGTTGGAAGAGGATGCTTTGAAAATGATGATGGCAGCTTATGTGAAAATGTGCTTGACACACTGCATAAATGTATGCATGTGATAACAGATGTATGAGAGTCCAATAAAAGTATATAAAAATAGAGCATTTATCATATGTTCATATATTAATATGGCAATATATTGAGGTAGAAGAGGAACTTTGGACCTCTGCTCAAGCCCTACTTCAACTCAAGAACACTTTTTTCTAAGAACCTGGCATTCTGTGATGCTCACCCTCCAAGCACAATCACTCAAGATAACATGGGTACACAAACAAATGTGATGGAGAAAGCTGATGGTGCCCAGCTGTCAAAAGATATAGCATCTGGGGTCTTAAAGGCTTGAAGTTAAATGATAAACTATTTAGCAGAGAAGCAACAAGCCTTCATGGAAGAAGCACACCAGCCCTTGTGATCATGAAGTGTCGACGGGATCAGGTAACAGGCATCAGAAGACCCAATAAACAAACAAACAAACAAACAAACAAAAACATTGTTGATAACGAGTTGAGTTGAATAGAGACCCAAAACCCATTTGTAGAAATGGAACATCCTTTCATAGAAGGGTCACAAGGAAGAGATGAGTCAACCAGGGTGCAGTATAGCACCAAAGAAACACACAATTTTCCTCTGGTTTCTTGAGGCTTCCTCGCCCCTCTCCTATCATGACTCCAGCCCTACATTTCACTTCGGACTAGACTGGAGCATGTACACAGGTACAGAAAGAGCTCAGAACACATGTAAACCCTTCAGGAACAGAAATGGGAGTATCGATATCAGTAGGGTAGGGGAAAGGTGGGGAGAGAAGGGGAGGAAGGGGAACCAATAGATTGTGGTGATCCACACATAACCACCACCACCCCCTGGGAGATGAACAACAGAAACCACAGGGGAAGGGAGACAGTGGCCAGTGTAAGATATGAAAATAATAATAATTTATAATTTATCAAGGGGTCACGAGGGTGGGAGGGGAGGAAGGAGAGGGAAATGAGGAGCTGATTCCAAGGGCTGAAATAGAAAGTAAATGTTTAGAAAATAATGATGGCAACATATGTACAAATATACTTGATACAACTGATGTATGGACTTTTATAAGAGCTATAAGAGCCCCCAGTAAAATGATCTTAAAATAAAACTAGGCTCACAAGGTCTTTCCATCTTCCCAGTCTTGTTTCCATTCCTGCTATTACTTCTTTAACTTTGCACTTTAGAAATTCCGTCTGCACTATTGTTGTCTCCTTATGTCCACATTTCTCGAATGACTACTCTATGCCAGTTGCTGTGCTAGCAAAAAGCTTCTGATACATCCAAGGAGCACCTTGTAGGCTGTTGGTCATTATGAATAGCCTCATTTTACAAGTGAAGAAGCTGAGGCTTGGAGATGTGAAGGGACAAATCTGGCTAGACAAGAAGATGTACACTTGTACAGATCTGGAATCACAAGGAATCCAGGACAGATGAGCCCCTCAGGACCAATAATGAGAGTAGCAATACTGGGGGGTAAGGGGAAGGTGATGGGGAGAAGGCAAAACTGATCACAATGATCTAATTATGACCCCCTCCTTGGGGGATGGATGACAGACAAGTGGGTGAAGGGAGACATTGGACAATGTAAGATATGAAAAAATAATAATTTGTAAATTATCAAGGGTTCATGAGGGAAGGAGGGTGGGGGAGGGAGGGGAAAATGAGCTGATACCAAGGACTCAAGTAATGTTTTGAGAATGATGAAGAAAACACATGTACAAATGTGTACATTGGATACAATGGATGTATCTATGGATTGTGATAAGAGTTGTACGAGTCCCAATAAAGTAAATTTTAAAAATTAGCATATTATTATTATTTTTATTTTGGACACAGTTTAAATTTGTTCTAGTTTACTTATCTTCTGCTTTAACTTGGATTGAGGTTCCTCTGTGTTTTATTTTGGTGTCAGTGTTGAAGATTTTTGTGTGATTTTCTTTATATGAAACCCAGGATAGGTAATCCACAGAGGTAGTACTAGATTAATAGTTCCTTAGAGTTAGGTCAGGGGAGCTTGGGGATTAATGGGGGGCTAATAATAATGAGTACAAGAATGAAGAAAATGTTCTAAAATTGATTATTGTGATGACTGCACAACTCTTTAATATATTTAAAACACTGAATTGTATTGGTATAGAATTATACTCATATGTCAATAAACTTTTTTCCAAAGGCAGGGAGCAAGGTCCTCCCTTGGGAGCTTCCAGAAGAAACCAGTCTGGTCAATACCTTCACTTTAGTCAAGTGAAGCTGATTTTTGACTTCTAACCATAAGAACTATGAGTAATTCCGTGTTGTGGTAAGCCATTAAGTTTGTGATTATTTGTTACAGCAGCAATAGTAGGCTAGTACACTGGGCAAAAACGTTAACGTGAGGTGGTGGCTGCTAGCTGCCTTCGCATCAGCTTCCATTTATGGTGACTCCTGTACAGCAAAACAGTCCTGTGTTCCATGTTTGTGATGACTCAAGTCTGCTGCGGCCACTTTGTGTTTTGAGTGCTCTATTGGAAAATATGCCACTGTGATTTTGGAAGTAGATCCCCAGGCTTTTCTTCCTAGTCCCAGTCTGGAAGCTCTGTTGAAATCTGTAGAGCCTGGATTACCAAGACAGCATTTGAAAAACTTTATATGTAATTTCCAGCATCATAGAAACACAAATTCACCTCAATGAGGAGTAACTTAGGGAAAGAACACAGTTGTGGACTGGCAGTGGCTACTATCTAAGGGATATTCGGTTGCATTGTGTGACACAAGTTTTTACCTGGTAGCTTCCTGGCCTGAGACTAAAATGTAAGTAATCAAGATGCCCAGCAGAGGGAACTCTGCAAGGAAAAAGATATCCCTGGAAAGGATTATGGTATTTATATAAATAGGAAGGGGCTGTGATAAGAAAGGTTCATTTTAACTCTCCCTCCCTCACCCTCCTACTCTCATGTAACCTTGATAAATGATAAATTATTATTTTCATATCATATACCATCCACCGTCTCCCTTCACCCACTTTTCTGTTGTTCGTCCCCCTTGCACACTGTGTGTGTGTGTGTGTGTAATACATTGATCATTGTGATTGGTTTCCCCTTTCTCCCTCTTCTACCCCCACTTTCCCCCTACCCTCATGATATTGCTACTCCCATTACTGTTCCTGAGGGTTTTATCTTTCCTGGATTCCGTGTGTCTTATCTGTATCAATGTACATATTCCGGTCTAACCGGATTTGTAAGGTAGAATTGGGGTCATGATAGTGGCGCAGGGGTGGGGGTGGGAAGCATTAAAGAACGTTACTAGACTGGGAGGGTGGAGGGAGGGTGGAGTGGAGAGGGGGAACCGATTACAAGGATCTACATATAACCTCCTCTTTGGGGGACGGACAACAGAAAAGTGGGTGAAGGGAGACGTTGGACCGTGTAAGATATGACAAAATAATAATTTATAAATAATCTAGGGTTCATGAGTGAGGGGGCCGCGGGGAGGGAGGGGGAAAATGAGGAGCTGGTGCAAGGAGCTTAGGTGGAGAGCAAATGTTTTGAGAATGATGAGGGCAATGAATGCACAAATGTGCTTTACACAATTGATGTATGTATGTATTGTGATAAGAGTTGTATGAGCCCCTAATAAAATGATTAAAAAAAAGAACTTTACTAGAGGAATGTTGTATGTTTCTTTGGTGCCACACTGCACCCTGGCTGGCTTGTATCTTCTTGTGAGCCTTCTGTGAGGGGATGTCTAATTGCCTACAGATGGGCTTTGGGAGCTGATACCAAGAGCTTAAATACACTCCTAAAGGTCAACAAACAGTTCTTGAAATAACTGCAAGCTTTTATTTATTACTGTGTTTTTTTGGTCATTGGTTTGTTGTTGTCATTTTGTTGTATATTGTTGCTTGGTTTTGCTCTGTCTTGCTCTTGTGCATGTTATTATCTCCGCAGGTCTGTCTAAATAAGATAGACTGGATGAGCAATCTGGAGTAGAAAACAATTGGACTGACAGCTCCGGAGGACATGGGAGAGGGAGAGGTGGGGGGAAAGGTAGTGGTGTTAACAAAGCCAGGGACAAGGGAACAACAATTGATCCAAATTGGTGGTGAGGAGGGTGTAGGAAGCCTGGTAGGGCGTGATCAAGGGTAATGTAACCAAGAGGAATTATTGAAACCCAAATGAAGGCTGAGCAACATAGTGGCACAAGAGGAAAGTCAAAGGAAATAGAGGAAAGAGTTGGGAGGCAAAGGGAATCTATAGAGGTCTAAATAAAGGCATATACGTATGCAAATATATTTATATATGAGGATGGGGAAGTAGATCTATGTGCATATATTTATAGGTTTAGTATTAAGGTAGCAGAAGGACATTGGGCCGCCACTCAATGCAAGAATACTTCTTTTCTTTATTAAATTGGCATTTTATGATGCTCACCTTCCCGACACAACCGCTGAAGACAAAGCGAGTAAATAAGCAATTGTGGTGAAGAAAGCTGATGGTGCCAGACTATCAAAAGATAAAGTGTCTGGGGTCTTAAAGGCTTGAAGGTAACAAGCGGCCATCTAGCTCAGAAGCAACAAAGCCCACATGGAAGAAGCACAGCAGCCTGTGTGATTATGAGGTGTCGAGGGATCAGGTATCAGGCATCACCAGAACAATAAATCTTATCATAATGAGTGAGAGGGGGAGTGCGGAGTGGAGACTCAAAGCTCATTTGTAGGTCACTGGACATCCCCTTACAGAAGGGTATCGGGAGGAGATGAGCCAGTTAAGGTGTGATGTAGCAATGATGAATCATAGTTCCTAAATGCTCCCCCCCTACTGTCATGACCCCAATTCTACCTTGCAAGCCTGGCTAGACCAGAGGATGTACACTGGTACAGATAGAAACTGGAAACACAGGGAATCCAGGGCGGATGATCCCTTCAGGACCAGGGGTGTGAGTGGCGATACTGGGTGGGTAAAGGAAGAGTGGGTTGGAAAGAGGGAACTGATTACAAGGATCTACATGTGACCTCAGAATGGACAACAGAAAAGTGGGTGAAGGGAGATGTCTAACAGGGCAAGAGATGACAAAACATTAATTTATAAATTATCAAGTTCTCATGAAGGAGAGGGGAGCGGGGAGGGAGGGGAAAATGAGGAGCTGATGCTGGGGGTTTTTGGTGGAGAGCAAATGTTTTGAGGATGATGAGGGCAATGAATGTACAAATGTGCTTGACACAATTGATGTATGTCTGGATTGTGATAGGAGGTTTATGAGCCCCTAATTAAAAGATGAAAAAAAGTCACACACAAAAAAGAGAAAGCACTGTAAAATGGAGTATGGCAGATAAGGTTAGATAAAAATGTAACAATATTATTTGATCTCTCTTTTGGCCAATTTTAAAGTTGGTTCTGTTTTTAATATCCATCTTGTTGAAGGCCTTCCTCTTTTTCACTGCCTCTCCACTTTTACAAGCATGCTGTCTTTCTCCAGGGCTTGGTCTCTCCTGACAACATATCCAAACTATGTCTTGCCATCTTTGCCTGTAAGGAGCAAACTGGCTGTTCCTCTCCCAAGACTGATTGGCTTGCCATTTTAGCATTCCATGGTACTTTCAGTGATTCTTCTTAGGTTTTCCTTTTTCAATGTGAAACTTTCATATACATATGAGACCACTGCAAATAAGCACATTAAATAAACCTCACCTCATGGATCAAAGGCGCCCTGGTGGCATAGTGTGTTGGGTGGAGTGAGAAAAAGATGAGGTTGTCTGCTTCTGTAAAGATTTGCAGCCTTGGGGGAGTGGGGAGGGGGCGGGGAGGGAAAAATGAGGAGCTGATACTAAGGGCTCAAGTAGGAAGCAAATAGTATGAGAATGATGAGGGAAACAAATGTACAAAATTACTTGACACAATGGATGGATGGATGGATGGATTGTGATAAGAGTTGTATGAGCCCCCAATAAAATGATTAAAAATCACTAGTAATGTAAATAACACATAAAAAGTTTTGCAGCCTTGAAAACCCTTGTAAGCGGTTCTACTCTCTCCTAGAGGGTTGCTGTGAGTCATTATTCATCTGGTGGCAGTTGACTTAAGGTTATTTTTTCATGGATAGAGGCAGGGTTCTTTTTGAGCTAACTCATCCCTTTGCGCTAGATTCTCCTTCAATAAAATGGAGATGGTAAGGATATCTATTCTTTGGGTTGGAGGTGGAAACATGCACATGATGTGGCATTGCTTAGCACATTATCAGGCATTGTGTAGCACATTATTTGCTCAATTGTGAGGCATTACTGTAAGCTATCTTTGTAAAGTTTTTATGATGAATCGGATGAAGGTTTACAGAGATGTTGGCGATTTCCTTTAGATATTTCCTACATATTTTGCTTGATGTCGTTGATTGCAATCCACACAATGTAACATCACTGTTTCCTGTTTCCATTCCTGCTTTTCTATTCCTCTCAACTTTCTCCTTGGGTAAATGCTTCCCTTTTGATTTCACATGGTCGATCATGGTAAGTTTGTGAGTACCTTGATAATATTATTGTTCTGCTGAAAATTGAAGCACACCAGAAAGGTGACTAAGGGCCATAGTGTCGGGGTTCCACCTCTCCGTCTGACCAGTAAGCCTGGGCTTTTAAGTGATTTTGAGCTTTGTTTGTTATTTTTCTCCCACTCTATCCAGGACCTTCTAATGGGATTCTTTTCAGAGCAGTAGGTAGTGGTAGCCTTAGTTTTGGTATCAGTCTTGGGAATTGGTGTTCATATGGTTCATTAGTCCATTGGACTAATTGTTCCCAAATGTCTTTGCTTTTCTTCACCCTTTTCCCTCTAGACAGGCTGAGATGAATAGTTGGACCTTTGATGGTTACTCAATAGCTTTTAAGGCCTCAATCTCTGCAATGTTGTCTTTGTGGACTATGTCATACCAATTGAACTCTATGTCCTGTGAGACTACTGTAACTACTATTTTCTGCCTCCCATGAGAGTTGGCAAAACTATGGGAAAGGGTATTTAATTCAAACTGGGGAGGCACACTAGTCCGTTTCATATGCACCGGGCAAATCTTTTACCGCTCTTCCACACTTAGGGGGTAGGGGATGGTGGTGTGTGAGCGTGATTGCTGTATCAGGCACCGGTTTTATTCATTCAGCAAACTTTTCTAGGGAACCTAATTCATGCCAGGAACTAAGAATTCGGTGACAAACCAGCCTAGCATTTTAGCCCCATTTCTTGGTGATGAGCAAGAGGCTAGAGAAAAATTCCATACGAATCCGCGCGCCAGAGTGAAGTTGCTTTTGCGCTTGTGCGCAGGCGCGACACCCAGGCGTGCTGACGCTCTTCCTGCGAAAGGTCCACCTTTTTCAATGAGCGCTCAGCGCCCGAGCTGCGCACGCGCTATGCACCCTCACCCGGAAGCTACAGTTTCATTGCCTAACGCGGACCCGCGACAATGAAGTAAGGGCTTAATTTTCTTTTCTAGAAGCAAGATCGGGCCGCGGAGGTGTTCCGCAGGCCCTGGGGTAGTAGATCGTTTGTGGGGCCAAAGGGCGCGAGAGGCTTGGAGACTAGAATCCAGCCCCCTAGATTTGCTCCCTTTTAGATCCGCCCGACTCTCACTTGTCTTTTCTGCGCCCTGTGTAGCCCTTTGACAAAGGTGAAGCTCATCAATGAGCTGAATGAGCGGGAGGTCCAGCTTGGGGTGGCTGATAAGGTGTCCTGGCACTCTGAGTACAAGGACAGCGCCTGGATCTTCCTGGGTGAGTCGCCAGCCTTCCTGCTCAGCGCTGCCTTAAACCCGCGCCCCCGCGCCCGCGCCCGCGCCCCCGCGCCCCCGCGCCCGCGCCCCCGCCCCCGCGCCCGCGCCCGCGCCCGCGCCCGCGCCCGCGCCCGCGCCCCCGCGCCCCCGCGCCCGCGCCCCTTCATTTCTAGATTGCTCTCCTTAAGCGTGGATGCTCATGAGCATTATTGTTACTGCTGTTGTTAAAGTTCCGGTGTGCCATTCACTGCTAGGAATAAACTTTCACCGACTTCTCGGCACTGTCACTATATCCCTCTCTCACTCCCATTGTACAGCGCAGGAAAATGAGGCTTGGAAAAATGAACTGGCTTCCCTAAAATCACTGTTAGTCAATGCAGCCAATACTATAGGATTCTAGAACTCTGGTCTTAGCTACAACCCATCCCTGAAACCTTTCAAAAGTGTTCTTCCTTATTTGATGTGCTCTTCTATGGCCATATCACCATGCCTCTACTTGCTTTGTGCTAAGCACTAGATAATACATTGTTTGTTTGTTTTTTTCTTTTTACATTTTATTAGGGGCTCATACAACTCTTATCATGATCCATACATATGCATACATCAATTGTATAAAGCAAATCCGTACATTCTTTGCCCTCATCATTTTCAAAGCATTTGCTCTCCACTTAAGCCCTTTGCTTCAGGTCCGCTTTTCCCCCTCCCTCCTCACTTTTCTGAGGACAGGCCCTGTGGCTCACTCTTTGAGTCGCCCCAGGGTCAGGCTCAGTGCAGGGTCTGGAGGAGAGACATACTGTCTGCTTTGTTGAAATGTGGCTTTCTCTTCTAGGAGGCCTTCCCTATGAGCTGACTGAAGGTGACATCATCTGTGTGTTCTCACAGTAAGTGGGAGCGTTTCATTTCCTGCTCACTTTTTTTACTGGTATTTTCTTATTGACTTTATGAATGGGAGAAACTTGAGGCTGGCTACCCTGTAAAGATTTACAGCCTGAAGCATTAGAGAATGAGTCAAGCAACTTGATGGCAGTGGGGATTTGGTGGGGCAGAGTAGTGGGTGGGTATGATATCATACATGACCATTATTAGTCTTTCTTGTTGTTCCAATTGTTCCAATTTGAGGGTCTGTAGGAGCCCTGTTGGTGCAGTGACTAAGCACCCAGCGTCTAAATGAAAGGTTGGTGGTTCAAACTTATCAACTGCTCCTCGGGAGAAAAGCGTGGCCATTTGATCCCACCAAGTTGTACATCCTAAGGAGCCCCTGTGGTGTTGGGAGCTATGCATGAGGGTTTTAGTCTTGAGAACCCTGTGGGACAGGTCTTCTCTGTCCTAGACGCTGTGAGTTGGAATCAGCTTGTTTACAATGGATTTGGCTTAAGGACCCTAAGAAGTCAACCTCTGTATTCTTTTTTAAACGATTTTTTTCTTCTGTATTCTTTTTCTACTGTTTCAAAGTTGTTAAATGACATCCGATTTAACTCAGGACAGTTGTAGGATAGTAGAAAGAGTGCTTGTAACCCCTCTGCCCAGATTCCCCAGATCTTGCTTAGCCTGTGATCACATTGGTTTTGCCAGTTCTTCTGTCTGTCTGAACCCTGGTGGCCTAGTGGTTGAGTTAGGAAGGGATCCGAAACTAGGAGCTGCATCACTGGAGAAAGATGGGGGCTTTCTACTCACATAAAGAATTACAGTCTGGGAAACACAGGTAGTTCGAACCTGTTCTATAGGGTCGCTATGAGTCGGCATTGCCCACATGGCAATTTATTGGTTTGCTTTTTTTTGTCTGAGCCTATTGCATTCAAGTCCATTGCAACTAATAAGGACCCTGTAGGACAGAGTAGAACTGCCCCGGAGGGTTTTCTGGACTGTCAATCCTTACAGAAGGCGACGACTACCTGGGCTTTTTCCTGCTGAGTCAAAATAAAATGCTGTTTTATCATGTTTTTCTGCATGTACATGGCTGTCTTAGCTTTCTTTTCTCTTCCGTTTGCCTGTCTGTTCCTGTGCCAGTACCACAGTAGCATTTTTGTACGCTCAAAGTTATCCATGATGGGTTTTTTAAAATTAAAAACAAAAGTTAGCTGATGCATGATGTTCCATGACTCATGCCTTTGCTATCTCTGAGAACCTCTTGTCAGTGGAATGTAACCCTCGTCATCCTATTCAGTGCCCTTTTCAGTTATTGAATTGGTCTGCATTAACATGGCCACCAAACTTTTTGTTTGGGAGCTTCCTGCTCTCTTTTAGTCTACCTTTTCCTCTTCAATCATTCTGTATCCTGTTCTAGATGTTTCCCCTGTATCTCACTACGCTCAAGTTAATTCCAACTCATAGCAACTTTATCGGGCAGAGTAGATGGCCCTTGTCGTTTCTGAGACTGTAGTTCATTGTGGGATTAGAATGCCACACATTTGTCCTGCAGAGCTGCTGCCACCTTTGAACTGCTGACTCTGTAAGTAGTAGCTCTGCATGAAACTCACTACACTCCTAGGGCTCCTTTTTCCCCTCCTGTGTGGGCTATAATATTTGTATATTGTGTTCCAGACCCAGCCTGAAATTTCTTGGCATTTTTAAATGAACAGGTATGGAGAGGTCGTGAACATCAATCTCGTGAGGGACAAGAAGACTGGGAAATCCAAAGGATTCTGTTTCCTGTGCTATGAAGACCAGAGGAGCACAATCCTAGCTGTGGATAATTTCAATGGGATCAAAGTGCGTGCGTGTGCTTCTCCTTTCCTATGCACAGGGCTAGCTTTCATTCTCCGCTTGGTTGCACGTTGTCCTGGTCAGCCAAGCAGAGGTATGGGGGCACACTGGCTAGGAAATGATCCTGGAATCCCAGGGCTCCTGCCAGGACTTGTTTCTTTCCCTTATCTTTGACGTGTTAGCAGACCTCTCCTCCTACCCCACCCCATTCCCACCCCTTACCTTCTTTTCTGATGTATCAGAGACTAAACGAAGGAACGAGCAAACCCAATCCTGCCATGCTAGCCAGGATCAAGGAATTGCCAAAAATGACTCGGATCTTCATTGTCTCTCCTTTGGTCACTCTCAAAGCAGCCTTGGAGTAATTGTGGGCTAGGCATTGGGCTGCACACTGCAAGATTGGTATGTCAAACCCACCAACTGCTCCTCAGGAGAAAGATGTGGCACTTTCTGATCCCATAAAGATTTGCAATCTCAGAAACCCTCTGGAGCAGTTCTACTCTGTTCTATAGGATCTCTATGAGGCACAGGGGATTTGGTGACTATGGCTTGAGTGTGGGTTATGTTGGTTCCTTTTCCCCACCCCCACCTACCCTGCCTCACTTGTGAGAGGGGCTGAGGCAAGGCAGGTTTACTGATCCTATGCACAGGGCCTACACTCATTCAGTAGGGACATTGCAAATGCAGTGAGTATTGTCACAACATGGGGGTGGCGCTCATCACTGATTGGACCAGAAGGGAACAGTACGTGACTATAGGACAGGCTAGGGCACGGTGCAGTGCTTGGATTCTTAGGGAGCCTGCTGGTCTCCTTTGTGGCATGTTGCATCAAAGGAAGCCTTTCGCAATTGCTTTGCAACAGCGATGGCAGTAGGTGACAAAAACTACTCAGGCTTAAAGGTGACCCTTTCTTGGAAACATGGCTAAAAGCCCACCATTTCAGACTCTCCCAAGGCTTTGCTTCGAGACTCAGTCTGCCTGAAAACAGCATGGTGGTTTTAAGGGAGAGGTTCATCTTGCTGTTGCTTACCTGACGGGCTGTGGCTCCAAGTAGAACTGTTTGTCAGTCTGGTGAGGGTAGAGTGAGGCGCAAGGGTGCCAGGGTAAAAGGCAGTGATCTCTTCTAGCTGCCTCCCCCCACCCCTTATGGGTCCACTTTGGCAGACAGCATGGAGAGCAGCGAACTAGACTTGGGGGCAACCTATGAGGCTGCTGGTGGGTGGCCCCAGGGGCATCGGCTGTCCCTGGCCCTACCTGGCTACTCAAGGACTGAGTGTATCAATAGGTAGGTGTCCAGCAATGAAGGAGCCATGGTGGTGCAGTGGTTAAGCATGTGACAGCTAACCGAAGGTTTGGCAGTCTGAACCCACCAGCTGCACTGGAGAAAGCTATGGCACTCTGTTCCCACAAAGATGACAACCTTGAACCCCCTACAAGACAACTCTCCTGTGTCCAAATGGATTCGGCACCAGTGGGTTGGGCTGTGTAGTGAAGGTTCCGTGGTTGAAGTCTGACCTTCCATGCAGGAGACCCAGGTTTGATGCCTGGTCAGTAGACTACATGTACAGCCAACCACCCGCCTGTCAGCTGAGGCCTGGTTGTGACTATGATGTTGAACAGGTTTTAGTGAAACTGCCAGACTGAGATGGATGTGGAAGAAAGGCCCTGGAACTCTGCTTCCCCAAACCAGCCAATGAAAACCCTATGGATCACCACAGTCTGATTGCACCCAAACCCAGGGCTTACACAGGAGCAACAGCATTTCAGTCCATTGAGCATGGGGTCCCCGTGAGTCAAGCTGCCACGTTGGCCACTAAGAGCCCCAGGAAAGACCCACTGTGACCACCAGATAGGCAGAGCTGCCAGCAACAGTCTGAGTCAGGCCAAGTTCTCTGCAGCTGGGCCCACATGGACTGCTGGGAGGCTGACTTTGCTGACCCTGTCTCTTACACAGATCAAAGGACGGACTATCCGAGTGGATCACGTGTCCAACTATCGTGCTCCGAAGGACTCAGAAGAGTTGGATGAGGTAACCAAAGCCCTCCAGGCGAAGGGCTGTGGGGCTCACACACCTCCGCCAAGCTCATCAGAGGGTTCGGACAATGACAGATCCACAAAGAAGCACAAAAAAGGTGATGTGCTAGCCCCTCCTGGTGGTGGTTGTGCCAACTTGTCCTCGATTGCTGGGCATTAAGATGGGGCAGGCTGGAGGATGCTTCCAAGGCTGGGAGTGACAGGCGCATACCTGTAGTCCAAACAGCTGGTGCAGCGGGAATGGCACCAGAGAAACCGCTTTCTCCTGGCCCAGAGCACAAATCACAGAAGCCCTTGTCCTTGCTCTCACTGGCATTTGCCTCACTAATATAGTGAACATTATACAGGCCATTTCCTATAGAAATCAGTCACAGTGGCTTCAGTTCAATTCCCCACAGCGTGCCAACCTACGTTCCTTGTCACTGCCTTCTGATGATTCCGTTTCTAGGCCTCTAGGAGCACTGGTGGGGTAGTGGTGATGCTCTGGGCTGTGATCCGCATGGTCAGCAGTTCAAAACCACCAGCAGCTCCTCAGGAGAAAGCCTGGACTTTCTACTCACATAAACAGTTAAAGTCTGGGAACCCCACAGCCGGTCACTATGAGTCTGCATGGCCATGACGGTAGCGAGTTTCCTTTGGGTTTGGAGTTCCCCTGCAGACTCCTGTTCTCTTAGGTTCTGCCTTGGTTGCTGTCTGTCAGAATGCTCAGCACTTTATCCTCACCGGCATTGTTTGCAAGCAGCAGCCTTGCCAGCAGTTTGTACTCTTAGAGAGAGCCCAATCCCCCAGGGAGGGCGCGTACATTGACTCTGGCAGCTGACTTGCTTGGGGTCTGAGGCCACCTTGATGCAATGCCCTTTTTGAGATGGAAGAAGCAACATTATTTAGTCTGTCTGCTGAGAGAGAGAGAGAGAGAGAGGTTTTGGTCAGCTGCCTTTCAAACCTAAGAATAGGGCCCGTGACATTTAGAATCTGAGGTACAGAGCTGGAAGGGAATTTTCAGGGTCAACCCAGTTGCACCCCATAGATATGGAGAGCAGAGGTCCCTGGCTTGCAGCCACGAGGCCAGCTTCCCTGGCGCCTCGCCCCCCAGGAGAGCATCAGCTCCACAGCAGAAGGCTGCTTTGAGCATCTTCCCTCTGCTAGCATGTGAATGGTGATTTTACGGGAGCCCGCTCTTTGTTTCCTCACTCGTCTCATTTGCTTCTCTCTTCTCCAGACAAAAAGGAAAAAAAGAAAAGAAAGAAAGCCAAAGAGAAGCCTGAGTCGGAGGTCCTGGCTGAGCCACTACCCTCCTCTTCCTCGCCCAGCATCAATGACATAAAGGAGGAACCAGGCTTGAAAAAGCATCACAGCAAGAGCTCCAACAGGGTGCCCACGGCAGAGGCCAGAGAGGCCCGGAAGCACCAGCCCAGCTCCCCAAATGGGCGTTGCGCAGCAGACCCAGAAAGGAAGGAGAAGCCCAAGGTTGAACCTAAGGCCTCCAGCAAGAGGGAAGGAAAAGAGGACAAGAGCCGGGATCGGGATGGGGACCGGAGATGGGACCGGGACCGGGACCGGGACTGGGACGAGGGCCAGGGCCGAAGCACAGACACTCTTCCTGGCTGGCCCAGCAGTCGGTCGGAAGGGTGGGGTCACAGGAGCCGGAGCCGGGATCAGGCCTACAGGCACAAGAGGTCCTGACATTCCCAGGGTGGTGAGAGCTCTATCTCGGGGGCCACGTAGGAGACTGTGAAGTAAACTGGAATTTTAAAATGATTTCAGATTTTAGTTACGTTTTCTGCGTGTACTGTTTTCACTGTAGAAGGTTTTTGGAGAGGTGTGCTTTTTTCCCGGGTATCTGTCAACAGGAGAGGGACGCAGGTCCAACAGCCATGAGTCCAGGCTTAGCCCAGTGGGGCCCTTGAGCCACCAGACCCCAGTGCATGACGAGATGGCCAGGAAAGAGCTAGTAGGAAGTTCTAGAATCCTGCCTTTAAAGCCCCACCTTCACAGTGGGCAGGTAGATCAGGGGGAGAGGAGATAGTACTGGGCAAGGACAAGGACAGCCTGTGCCACGGCTGTTGAGAACAGCTACCCCATACTTACAGCTTGCTTTTAAACATTTTGAACTTTTTTGTTTTGGTGCATAGATCTTTCTCACCCCTCCATGTATTTTTCACTTCACACGAAACATCTCATGAAGGCAGTGATCAATCCATTCCTCAAACTGTGCCACGCCCACCTCTGTTCAGTTCAACGCACTTTCATCACCATAGAAAGCAGCATTGTGCACCCTTGGCTCTCCCTCCCTCCTCCTCAGCCCCTGGTCACCACTCATCTGCTTTTTTGTTTGTTTTTTTTGTCTCTGTGTATGTCCTATCTCTGGAGATCACAGTGAAGTGGAACCATACTGTGCTGGCACAGTGCTTAAGCATTGGGCTGATAACCAGAAGGGCAGTGCCAACCCCCCCGTGGCTCTGCAGGAAAAAGGTGGCAGTCTGCTTTTGTCAAGATTGACAGCCTCGGAAACCCTATGGGAATGTTCTATCCTGTCTTCTAGGGTTTAGGAGTCGCGTTGACTTGGCAACACAGGTTTGCTTATTGGTTCCTGTACTCAGCCTGATGTATCGTGGCTGTTATCAGCTTTCCCTTTCATGATTGCATCAGCAGGATTCTGTATTCCAGAACCTCACTGCCCTTGAGTTGTTATGAGATGGTACATCTGATTCTGGGTATAAATCCTTCATTTTATAGTTTTCAGTGATTGTATCTGGCGGTTTCCATTTTTTTTTATTAAATCCATAAGTGTTATACAGTTTTTGCTCATATTTTCTTTTTTTATAATTGTGACATTTTATCTTTTATAAGGTGCTTAATTGCAGTATTTATTAGATTATAAGAATATAACAAAATTGTAAAGTCTTTACATGGATTACAGCATCATTCATAACAGAGTGTGTACTTTGATTTTTCTCATTTTCTTTTTTTTAAATAATTTTATTAGGGGCTCATACAACTCTTATCACAATCCATACATACATCTATTATGTAAACCACATTTGTACATTCTTTGCCCTCATCATTCTCAAAATATTTTCTCTCCACTAAAGCCCCTAGCATCAGCTCCTCATATTTTCCCCTTCCCTCCCCGCTGCCCCCTCCCTCATGATACCTTGATAATTTATAAATTATTATTTTGTCATATCTTGCCCTGTCCGACATTTCCCTTCACCCACCTTTGTGTTATCCATCCCCCAGGGAGGAGGTCACATGTAGATCCTTGTAATCAGTTCCCTCTTTCCAAGCCACTCTCCCCCTACCCTCCCAGTATTGCCACTCACACCCCTGGTCCTGAAGGGATCATCCACTCTGGATTCCCTGTGTTTCTAGTTTCTATCTGTACCCGTGTACATCCTCTGGTTTAGCCAGACTTGCAAGGGAGAATTGGGATCATGATGGGGGGGGAAGGGGGGGGAGGAAGCATTTAGGAACTAGAGGAAAGCTATTCTTCACCGTTGCTACATTGCACCTCGACTGGTTCATCTCCTCCCCTAGACCCCTCTGCAAGGGGATCTCCAGTGGCCGACAAATGGGCTTTGGGTCTCCACTCTGCACTTCCCCGTTCATTCACTATGGTAAGATTTTTTTGTTCTGATAATGCCTTATACCTGATCCCTTCGACACCTCGTGATCGCACAGGCTGGTGTGCTTCTTCCATGTGGGCTTTGTTGCTTCTGAGCTAGATGGCCACTTGTTTACCTTCAAGCCTTTAAGACCCCAGACACTATATCTTTTGATAGCCGGGCACCATCAGCTTTCTTCACCACATTTGCATATTCACCCGCTTTGTCTTCAGCAGTTGTGTTGGGAAGGTGAGCATCATAGAATGCCAATTTAATAGAAGAAAGTAAGTATTCTTGCATTGAGGGAGTACTTGAATGGAGGCCCAATGTCCTTCTGCTACCATAATACTAAACTTATAAATATATGCACATAGATCTATTTCCCCATCATATATAAATATATTTGCATATGTACATGTCTTTATCTAGACTTCTAAAAATGCCTTTTGCCTCCCAGCTCTTTCCTCTCTTTCCCTTGACTTTCCTCCTGTCCCACTATCATGCTTCGTCCCCACCTGGGTTTCAGCAATACCTCTTGGTTACATTACCCTTGATCATGGCCTACTAGGCCTCCCACACCCACCTCACCACCAATTTGGATCACTTCTTGTTCCACTGTCCCTGGGTTTGTTAACACCACTTCCTTTCCTCCCACCACCCCCTCTCCCATGTCCCCCTGGAACAGTTGGCCCCGTTGTTTTCTCCTCCAGATTGTTCATCCAGCTTATCTTATTTAGATAGACCTACAGAGATAACGCACAAAAACAAGATAGTTTGCTCATATTTTCAAGGTAGTAATTTTATTTGTGGATTCTTGTGTGCTTGGATCTAGAAATACAAATGTATACTTTTGAGGGTTGTTTGTTCTACGCAGAATTCACAAATCCTGTTACCCATTTAGGGTGCACAATTAAATGACCGTTCACATATTTGCATGTAGGTACAATCATGACTATTTGAATATTTTCATCACCTCAAAAGGAAACACCGCACACTAGAGTTTTTATTTTTACCATCTCCTCACACATCCCCGCCAGCCTTAACCAGCCACTGATCATGCTGGCTGGCTATGTAGATTCTTCTCAAGTGGAATCATACAGCATGTGGGCTTTTGTGACTGTTCATCCCTGAGACTCATGCATATGACTAATTCCTTTGTTTCTGATGTATAATATTCGAGTCTGTTTCCTTTCTAGACTCTCTGTGGCTCAGTTGATGGACACTTTGATTGGTGCTACCTTTTTAAAAAATGTATGGACCAGCTTACCTTCGGGGTTTAGTCTCGGCTTCAAGTAGCTGTTCCTGTTAAGACAGAGACACTTGGCCATGTTCTTGCCTGTCTCAGGTCAGCTTGGCAGCTCTGGTTCTCCGTGAGGCTCCAGTTTGGTTTTGGGAGCTTGATAGAGCATAGTTCACAGGTCCTTCATAGCTGTGATGAAAACCAATCAGCCTTACAGGAAAGCGCCAAGCAAAAGTACCCTATGTGGTAGCCTGTGTCCTAGAAGAGATGTGGAAGAATTTATTGGCAGTAGGAAAACTGGAACTGTGGTGCAGGTCTGAGAATGTTTCAGTAAAACCATCTGTGTTAGTCTGGGTAAACTAGAGAAACCAACCCACAGAAACTAATGTATAAGAGTTTTATGTCTAGGGTAAATGCACATTCAGAAAGCATCCCAACCCAGTCTAGTCCAAGCCCATAAGTCTGACTTTGCTCATAATGTCCAACATCGATCTACAAAGCCCTCCTCAAACTCACAAAATGCACACAATGACGCTGAATGCAGGAGGATCATGGGCCAGTGGGTTGAAAGTCTTTGAATCCAGTGGCAGTGTAAGCATCTCAGCGCTGGTGGGGGTCTCCACGGCTGCTCCAGTACCCAGGGCTGCATCGGGGTAGGTCCATGTGGCTTCTCCTCAGGAAGGTCTCGCAGGAAGTGACCCTTGCCAACTAAAGCAGCCACATCAGAGAACAAAAGACCAGAGAACCAGAAGGACGAGCCATCTAGCTCTCTGCCCTTCAATTAATCCCACGTGTTTATCAGCCAGGTTGACACAATAAACCTTAACTATCTCACCATCTAACTGCCTCCTGAGGAGACCTGCTAAATCAGCTGTGGTGAGCAGGATCCTTACCGTTGGGCCTCCTGTCTTGACCCAGGTGGCCACAGAAAATGCTCACATCCCATGGCTGAGGTGTTTTTGGTGGGTCAGTGTCTATTCTGTGGTGGATATTCTCCGATGTGTGTGAATCCACAATGCAAAAATCAGATACCGTCTTCTCTCATATCCATCCACATGCCTTTATGGCAGACTCCTGACCTCTGTTCCTCCAGGCCTTTACCTTCTCAACTAGTGGCCAGCTCACCAGCCCTGTCTCTGAAGTGTATGAGATAAAACGATGTGTGTGTGTGTTCAAAAAGTAAAACAATTGCCTTGGAAATAGCATGAAAAACTGCAAAACTGGAGTGAATTTAAAACAAAAACCCCAGAATTATGCACTGAAGACCACACACATACACACCAGGTGCCGCAGAAAGGTTGCGGGAAAGTTCCTTATCTTCATTCAGTTTTTCTATGAACTTTGTGAACTACACACAACTACGAAGGAGCTTCAAAAAGCAGGGGGAAATGGAATTCATTGGAGTTATGTTCACAAATGTTTCGAAGCCCTGGCACCCCTTCCTCCCCCATATCTCACAGGAGAATGAAGGGGCAGTCTGTTCCCACACAGATTGCCAGCTTTGGCGAGCTTATGGGGGCAGTTCTCTTCCGTCATACAGGGCAGCTATGAGTCAGAACCAACACCCTGGCGCACAACTATAAATGTTTATTCACAATTCTCGCTAGATAAAATGTCCCTGAAGGACTTCCATCCAGACGTCCTCATAGTTACACATGTACCCTCACTTCAGACCACTTCACTCTGAGTGGACGGTCCAGTGATCTGTTGTCCAGCGTTTACCTCTCTCCACCCTGAATTTGGCTGTAGTGCAGACCCCAGCCATCTTAGCTGGGCCCGCGCCCAGGCTGACCCCTGCTTTAATCAAGTTTGGGCTTGGTCCTTGAGCTGATTCTATGGGAACTGCTCATACAGCCAGAGGTAATGAGACGTGATGAGGGCTGCCACCCTATCATCCAGGCAGGAGTTCAGACTACTGTTCACAGGTGAATTTCTTCCTCCTCATAATTGGACGACCCTCACCCAGATTGAGACTAATCTCCTGTTTAACAAGTCAGCAGGTTGTAGATGTTAGCCACAGCCACACCTAGATGAGTGAATAAGTGGCCACCATCACTGAGCCCTGGGGGTGTAGTGGTTACACATTGGGCTGCTAACAACAAGGGCAGCAGTTTGAAACCAATACTCACTTCAGGAGAAAGAAAGACAAGTCTTTCTACTCACTTAAACAGGAGGAGACCCAGGAGGTGGCTTTCCCAAAGTAAACCCAGGTGTTTACCCTACTTACCAGGCAACCTGTCCCTGTCAAGGACTGTCAACTTGAAAAGAGACTTTGTTTCTTGAGGAAGGTGCTGTGGGATTGGGAGAGAGACAGGTGCCAGCCCCACCTAGGAGCTGAGTCTTGGCTGTGGTGAAGGAAAATGTTCATTCCGACTAGTAAGGTGTTTATCTTCCCTTCTTATTGGGTAATTGGACCCTGAGGTTTGCCCAGGAGGAAAGATGGGAAGGAACTGGTGGAGGAACTGCAGAGCCAGCCTCTGAAGAGGGGGAGGGGAAGGAGGCTGAGCAGGAGCAGGAAAGGCCAGACTACAGGCTGCAGTTCTAAGAAGGACTTTGAAAATCAAGTGGGTGTCGGGGACAGGCAGTCCACCAGGGGCCCTGAGCATCCCTGCATGTTCTTGGGAGGTTGGGGAGTATCTTAAACTGCAAGGCCTCGTCACCTCCTGCTGGGAACTCTTTCTGTAACTAGTCACATGAGCAGCTAACGAACAGGGAAAGGTGGCCACAGTGTGGCCATGGACTTCCCAGGGGAAAGGACTGATTGGCTGACATTGCTCCGAAAATTTGAAAGCCTGGGCTTCTCGGCTGCCATGTAACCCACCTTGTAACTGGGAGCCTTTCCTCAGGGTGTTCCTGCTTGTTCCTGTGTCAGCAGGCAGCCACTCTCTTGTCTACTATCCACATCCATGGCATGTGGGCAGGCAAGGACTCCCTGTGGCCCTACTCGAGCTGGGGGTCTTCCCTGGTGGCCTCCCTGGCCCAGAGTCGCTTGTTTGGGGAGGGCCTGCCTTAGACCCTCTGCCACGCCCAGTCACTGACTGGGAGTAGCCCGGGAAGTGTGAGCTGGTTGACAAGCAGAGTTGGATGTTGGACTTCAGCAGTTGGTGGCACTAGACAGTTATGGTCAGTTCGTGGAGTCAGAGATTCCAGAGATGTGTCTGTCCCCTGTGGGAGGCCCAGTCTGAAGCCAGTTCCTAGGGTTTTGTGAGCTTTCAAGGGGGTGGGAGGAGTGCCTCACTTGCCAGGGGAACAGTTGCAATCCACTGGCGGACAAATTCCCATTGACCTCAAAGCTGAATAGTCACATTGAAAGTTAGAACTTGACATAGTAATATTTATTTGATGTTAACACCTGTCTGTCTCTTAAGGAGCCCTGGTGATTACACGTTGGGCTGCAGTCCTCATGGTCGCAAACTGGAAACCACCAGGAGCTCCTCGGAAGAAAGACTGGGCTTTCTACTCTCATAAATAGTTGCAGTCGCAGAAATTCACAGGGGGTTGCTATGAGTCAGCTTTGACTCGATGGCAGGAGTTTGGTTTTGGTTTGGCCTGTCTCTTAGTAGCCTTGGTAGTGTAGTAGTTGTGCATTGGCTGCTGACTGCAAGGTCAACAGTTCAAAACCACCAGCTGCTCTGTAGGAGAAAGACGGGGCTTTCTACTTCTGTTAACAATTACTGTCTCAGAAACTCACAGGGCAAGTTCTGACCTGTCCTCAAGGACTGTTATGAGTCGGCATCGAAGCGATGACGGTGATTTTGGTTTGGGTTTGGTCTGTCTCTTTTGCTTCCTTTCACTTAGGGGGAAAGGCTCCTTGGTGGCATAACTGGTTTGCACTTAGCTGGTATCCTAAATGTTGCCAGTTCAAACCCACCTGCAGAACAAACGGCTTGGTGCTCTGCTTCCCAAGGGTCACAGCCTTGCACACACTATCAAGCAGTTCTCCTCTGTGACATACTGCATTGCCATGAGTTAGATGCAACTCCAGAGTTGATTTGGGCTTACACAAAATCCTAGCTCCAATTTAAGAACAATTAGTTCTTACAATGTGGCCCTGCGTGATACTTGCCCTCATGAAGGAAATGCAGAAGATATGGGTGCTATAGCAAAGTGGGCTGAAGGAATTAGATGGTGCCTAGTTATCAGATAGAATAATGTCTGGGGTCCTAAAGACTTGTTTCTAAATAAGGAACCATATAAGTGAAATGCCAACTAAGTTCACATGGAAGCAAACCAACATCCGTAACCCAAGGATTATAAATTATATTACCCAAAGCTGAAGGAGGAAATAGTATCGGAGCTTGAATTGTGAGACACGGGTTTGCAGAAAGCTATGGATGACAGTGGGAGCCCTAGATATATTTGCAAGAGCTACACAGGGAATAAGCCTTCAGGGATTTCCCTGTAGCCATAATGAGGGAGGGGAGGAAAGTGGATATTAAAAAGAGTACATTAGAGAGATGACTTTAGAAGATCAAAGGGATAAACCTGACTTGAACTTGAACATTTAAACCCATGCCACTTGATCCCCCCTCTGATATACTTTGAGCTTGATCTGGTTTTCAATATATTCTGTGTGTGCGTGTGTGTGTGTGTTTCCATTTGGGGGTTTATCTGTTGTATTTGTCATTGTGAATAGTCTTCTTGAATCTTTGAGTAGTGTTCTTGAATCTTTGTTATGCGTTTTTTTCAATTTTCAGTATATGAAATCCAGGTTTGATGAACATGTAGAATAAGGATTCCTAAGGGGTATGGTGGGGGAGGTAGCAGGGTAAAGGGGAGATGATATCAAGGAGTTCAAGAAGGAAGGAGTGTTTTGAAAATGATTGTGGTAGCAGTTATAAAATACTGTTTGATGTCATTGAACTATGGAATGGTATGATATCTGTATTGGCTCCCAATAAAATGATGGGGGGGAAAAGAAGCAACTCCACAGCAACAAACTGAAGGCTACTGGGGAATGCCCTGACCCTGGCAGTTTATGGACTCGCTACATTCTCCACTGGAAAGAATGCTTATCTAAACATCTCTTTGGTAAACACATTTGAAGCTCCCATTGAAAGGAATAACCTGCTCATTTTCTAAATGGTCTAGTGAAGTGTAAAATGCTGATGTGACCAAGGAATAAAGTCCACCGTTTCAGGTGTCTTGTAATTTATCTGAGAATGTAAACTCAGTAGACAGCATTTTTGGGTGTGATTATTTGCACTGCGACAGATTGGACCTGGAGTTCTTCCTTTGCTAAATAAGCAGTTCCTGATTTCTGCAAGTGTTACTGGAAAGTTGCATCAACTGATGATAAAAGCAGGTCCTACTTTTCCATAGGGAACAATTAACAATTACAATTGTGATAAGCATTTGATATTCGATCAGGGTCACCAGAGATACGCTGGCTCCAATTTAAATCATTTAAAAGACTGCAATTATGTGCCAGGTCCTATAAAAAAGGCCCAAACCATATGATACGTGTTAATTATGTTACACTACAGTGGATACTTCTCACACAAAAGGATAGGTATATATTTGATCTAAAATGAATACACTCTATAATAAACAGTCACGAATGTTGGCTATTTTGGCGAGTTTAGAATTTTGAAGAGTATTTGGGGGATGATTAAACCTGCTCATGCCTATTAGTATTATTTTTAAAAGCTTTTCAAAGAAGTTTGAACAAACAACCTCTCTCTCTCTCTCTCTTACTTTTTGGTACCGAATAGATTTTTTTTGTGTGTGGTGAAATATATGTAACAATCTATGCATTCCATTCCAACCATTTACCGTGTACAACTCCGTGACCTCCCCTTGTTGTGCAGTCATCAGCACTGTTTCCACATCTGGGTTTATTAATAAAGAAATAATAAAAATAAAGGTAAGTGTCTGTCCCTATCAAAGACCTTTAAAAAAGTCATTTTAAAAGTGCTGTTGCCTGATGAAACACATAATATTCCTCTGGTTCCTTGAGGCTTCCTTTCTCTCCACTATCATGAACCCAGTCCTACCTTTCAGTTCTGGCTAGACCATAGCATGTACACAGGTACAGATAAGAGCTCATGACACAGGAAATTCAGGTCAGACAAACCCCTGAAGAACAGAAATGGGAGTAGTGATACTAGGAGGGTAGGGGAGAAGGGGGGAAGGGGGAGCCGATTGCAATGATCAATGCATAATCGCCCTCCCTCCTCCTCCCCTGCAGGGGAAATGTGGGTGAAAGGAGAGAGCAGTCTGTGTAAGATATGGAAACAACAATTTATAATGTATCAAGGGGTCACAATGGGGGGAGAAGTGAGGGAAGGAAAAAAGAGGAACCAATACCAAGGGCTCAAATGGGAAGTAAAGGTTTAGAAGTAGTGCTGGCAAGAAATGTACACATATGCTTGATACAATTGATGTATGGAATGTTATAAGAACTGTAAGAGCCCCCAATAAAATGGCTTTTAAAAAATGCTGTTGAAAAGTTATGACAGTGCAAGCCCAAACTCCATTTGCAGGGTCCCCACTTGGATTAAACCGCGGGTGAATTCTCTCTCACCATGGATCAGGGATGTGTATAGCCTTGCTGTCAGACAGAGGGCATTGGAAAGTGGACAAGAGCAGATACAGTTAGGTTAAAATGCAACCCCATATGTTTTAGAGGTTTGAAGATAAACCAGCAGTCATCTAGCTGAGAAGCAACAAAACCCACATGGAAGAAGCACACCTGGCTGTGTGATAATGAGGTGTCGATGGGATCAGGTATCAGGCATCAAAAGACCCAGAGAGAAAAATCATATTGATGTGAATGGGGGAGAGGGCGAAGTGGAGAACCAACGCCCATCTTAGACAACTGGACATTCCTTCACAGAAGGGTCACAGGGAAGAGACAAGCCCGTCAGCGTGCAGTATAGCACCGATGAAACATACACCTTTCCTCTGATCCTTTAATGCTTCCTCCCTCCCCCTCACCCACTATCATGACTTCAATTCTACTTTAAAAATCCAGCTACACCAGAGCATGTATACTGGTATACATAAGAACTCACAACACAGGGAATCCAGGACAGATAAACCCCTCAGGACTAATAATGATGGTACAAATGTGCTTGACACAATGGATGGATGGATAGATGGATTGTGATGAGTTGTAAGAGCCCCTGATAAGATGATTTTAAAAAATGTAACCCCATATCAATTATTCTCCCTTTGACCCACTTGAAATCATAGTTTTTAGTATTCTTTGCTTTCTTTTTGATAGAAGTCTTTTTATTTTATTTATTTGTCTGTTTTTCTTTATATGAAATCCAAGATAGGGAAATCTTTGGTGAGAGTAACAGCATTCATAATTTTTTTGGTAGGGGTATGTCAGGGGAGGTGGAGGGTAAATAGGGAAAGAATGAGTACAAGAGTGTGATTGCCTAACTCTTAAAAAAATCATTTTATTGGGGACTCTTACAGCTCTTATCATAGTCCGTCCATCCATCCATCCATCCATCCATCCATCCATCCATCCATCCATCCATCCATCCATCCATCCATCCATTGTGTCAAGCACATTTGTACATTTGTTGTCATCATCATTTTCAAAACATTTGCTTTCTACTTGAGCCCTTGGCATCAGTTCCTCATTCACCACCCCCGCCACCCTAACTTCCGCATGAACCCTTGATAATTTATCTTTTTTTTTTTTCTTGCATATCTCACACTGACTGCTGTCGCCCTTCACCCACTTTTCTGGTGTTCATCCTTCTGGGAAGGGGTTATAGGTAGATCATTGTGATCAGATCCCCCTTTCCCCCCACCTTCCTCTTCCCCTCCTGGTATCTCTATTCCAATTATTGGTCCAGAGGGGTTTATCTGTCCTGGATCCCCTGCGTTTCAAGCTCCTATCTGTACCAGTGTACGTTGTCTGGTCCAGCCAGATTTGTAAGGTAAAATTGGGATTATGATAGTGGAGGGGAGGAAGCATTAAAGAACTAGAGGAAAGTTGTATGTTTCATCAGTGCTATACTGCTCTCTTACTGGCTTGTCTTTTTCTTCTGACCCATATGTATGGGGATGTCCAGTTGTGTACAGGTGGGTTATGGGTCTCCATTCCATGCTCCCCATCATTCACATTGATATGATTTTTCTTTCTGAGTCTTTGATGCCTGATACTTGATGCATTGACACTTCATGAGCACACAGGCTGGTATGCTTCTTTCATGTGGGCTTTGTTGCTTCTCAGCTAGATAGCTGCTTGTTTATCTTCAAGCCCTTAAGACTCCAGACACTATATATTTTGCTAGCCAAGCACCATCAGCTTTCTTCACCAAATTTGTTTATGCACCCATTTTGTCTGCAGCGATCTTGTCACGAAGGTGACCATTACAGAATGCCAGATTATGAACACAAAGTGTTCTTGTGTTGAGGAAGTACTTGAGTCGAGGCCCAGTGTCCATCTGCAATCTTAATTTTTTAAATGCTTTTATTGGGGGCTCTTAGATCTCTTATCACAATCCATACATTCATCCAATATATCAAGCACATTTGCACATATGCTGCCATCATCATTTTCATAGCATTCTCTTTCCACTTGAGCCCCTGATATCAGCTCCCCATTTCTCCCCCTCCCTCCCCGGCTCACCCTTCCCCACACATCCCTGATAAGTTATAGATAATTTTTTCCACATCTTATATCGTCCTCAATCATCCCTCACCCACTTTTCTGATATTCGTCCCCCTGGGAGGGGGTTCTAGTTTGATTCCCGTGATCATTCCCTCTTTCTCCCCTCTCCCTCAATCCTCCTGGTATCTCTACTCTCTTTGTTGGCCCCTAGGGGTTAATCTATCCTGGATTCCCTGTGTTGCAGGCTCTTATCAGTAGCAGTGTGCTTGCTCTGGTCTAATCTGTTTTGTAAGGTATAATTGAGGTCATGATAGTGGGGTGAAGCAAGCACCAAATTGCTAGAGGAAAGTTGTGTGTTTCGTCGGTGCTATGCTGCACCCTGACTGGCTCATCTCTACCTTGTGATCCCTCCGTGAGGGGATATCCAATTGTCTACTGATGGGCATTGGGTCTCCACTCCATGGCCCCCCTCACTCACATGGGGTATGGTTTTTTTCTGGATCTGAAATGCCTGATACCTGATCCCATCGACACCTCGTGATCACACAGACTGGTGTGCTTCTTCCATGTGGGCTTTGTTGCTTCTCAGCTAGATGGCCGCTTGTTTATCTTCAAGCCTTTAAGACCCCAGATGCGGGGGGTGGGGGTGGGGAAAAAAAGACCCCAGACACTGTATCTTTTGGTAGCCAAGCACCATCAGCTTTCTTCACCACTTTTGCTTATGCACCAGCTTTGTCTTCAGTGAGCATGTTGGAAAGGTGAGCATCACAGAGTGCTGGATTGTTAGAACATGATATTTTTGTGTTAAGGGAGTACTTGTGTTGAGGCCCAATATCCATCTGCAACTTTAATTCTTAACATATGGATATGAGTACATCGTTCTATTCCCCACTCATTATATATATATATTTACATATGTACATGCCTGTATTTAGACCTCTATGAATGTCCTTTGCCTCCTACTTCTTTCCTCTATTTCCTTTTACTTTCCTCTTGCCCCACCATCATGTTTGGCCGTCATTCAGGTTTCAGTAATTCTTTGCGGTTACATTGCCCTTGATTAAGCTCCACCAGGCATCCTACACAGTCCTAGCCATTGAGTTTAGATCACATTGTTCCCTTGCCCCTGGGTTTGTTAACACCTACTTCCTTTCACCTTCTTCTCTCTCTCTGATGTCCCCTCCCCCCCAACATTGGTACCATTGTTTTCTTCTCTGGATTGTTTATCCCACCTGTCTTGTCTAGTTAGACATGCAGAGACAATAATAAGCACAACAACAAGACAAAGCAAAAGAAAAGAAAACAGTACAAACAACAACAAAAGATGACAAGAAAAACCTATAAATTGTGTCAGGTCTGTTTGTTGATCTTTAGGCATGTTTTCCAGTGGAGTCTGATGAGGGTGTCACGCTCTGGCCCCAAAGTTTCTTTTAGGTCTTCCCCGGGGACTTCATTACTTTGCTCCTCTTGCTGATCTGTTGCACGCCCTTAGCGTATAAGCCCTGGAGTGGTGGGGTCAGATCGGGCACAATTCCCGCACTGTGCCTCCAGTGTTATCCATCAAAGTGCTATGCGTCAGTGAGGGACACTGGGTCTCGTGGTGGGGCCGGCCCTATGGTCTTCTCTGTGCATTGGCTGCTCTAACCAGGAATATCGTCCTTGGGGCTTGGATTGCACAACTCTTTTAAATGCACCTAGACTGTTAGATACTATATGTGAATTGTATGTCCACAAAATTGTTAAAATAAAAATACCTAAAAATAAATAGTGATGCTGCAGCTGCCTGCAATCAAGGGCAGTATGTAATGGCAGGAATAACAAGTGAGCAAATGAAGGCAGGCACATCTTGCTAGTGTTCAGCTAACCTAATATGGAGGGGCTACAGTGGTTCTCAACCTGTGGGTCGTGATCCCTTTGGGGGTTGAATGGTCCTTTCACAGGGGTCTCCCGATTCATAACAGTAGCAAAATGACCGTGAAGAAATAGCAACAAAAATAATTTTATGGTTGGGGGGGCACTACAACACGAGGAACTGTATTAAAGGGTCATGGCATTAGGAAGGTTGAGAACTGCTAGAACTACTGAATAAAGGGGATTTACCTGTCTAGAAATGTCTGTCCTAGGAATTGTGGGTAAGACTGGGACTATACTGTGACCTAACTTGTTGGATAAAGTTGGGGATGAAATAAGGTAGTTGCTTGATGTTTTCTCCTGGCCGATGGGATAGAGGGACTGCAGAGGGGCGTTTTGCTCCCTAGAGACTACCTGGAGCCAGACTTGGGTGGGTCTTTTGAGATCAGTTGGGTTAGCTCCCTTTGGTGTCCTCCTTGGGGGTCTAGCTTCTCTCCATCAACTGGGATTTGGCAAGTGCAGGGGAGCAGGTATCACTAGAAATCAGGGTTTACTCCCTGCCCCCCCCCCCCCACTGGTGTCTCTAAAGGGACACACATGAAATGTCTGGGGGCCCCGAAGCCCCTTGGAGGGGTCGGGTTTCTGGAATTTCCTAAGTGTTCAGGCTAGGCTCAGCAGAGGAATGTTCAGGGACCTCCTCAACCTAATGTGAACTGGCCTGTGAGGTTTGTATGACTGTGGATGAGCTATACCTGCAGTGTCTCTATGGTGGCCACAAGCCATCAGTAGCTACTGACCCTTAGGTAAAGGAAAATTAAAACTTCCGTTTGTCCATCACGCTAGTGACTTGACAGCCATAGGTGGCCCATGGATACTATACTATGTCATGCAAGTACAGCCTATTTGCACCATCCCAGAACATTCTCTGGGACGCCCAGCGACCGGACCATTCAGATTTGACAGTGTTGGGCAGCTGCGAGAGCTCAAATGAAAGACTGTTGGCATTTTCCATGACTGCCTAAATCCTACTTGTTCTTTCCTCAAGTATGTCTCCTGACCACCCCAACACAGGCCCCCTCCCCCAGCAGACTATCTGGAAATGAACCGGAGCTTCCTGGCCAGCCTACAAAGGGCTGGAGCGGGGGTGGTATCAGAATTTAATCCCCATGCTGCCTGGTAGGCCCACCTCTGCTTTGGTCCAAATGCCTGTCAGAAGCCTTTGGCAAACTCTTTGCTGTCTTTGCTCTTATGGTCAGTGTTCTAACAATCAGCTTGCGGCACGGGTCTTAGGTTAGAAAAGTCATTTATTTTTTTTAAGGTAGGTCGGAGGACTCGTTTTGGTCAGGTGTAGCAAGGTTAGTGTTCTTGGGGTTGGGATGTAGATTTCGATGGTTTAGAGGTGTCATTGTCCGATTCTGAAAATGCTTTTTGCATAGCCAATGAGGATGATTTTGACTTTTTCGACTCCTGTTTACAAATACTGGGTTTACTTGAGTCTGTGAAGAAAGTGAGAGAGATTGACATGAGATTTTCTGGCGCAGGTGGCCAGGCAAAGGGATCGATCATTTAGGATTTTCTAATGCTTTGCCCCAAGCTTCCCTCTGTGAGCTCCTTAGGACAGTGAGGCCAGACCCCTGGCTTGAGGACATGGGGGCAGCAAGTGGCCAAGCTGGCACTAGGGCCCAGCCTCTTGAATATTTTAATCACAACATATTATTATATTTGTATATAACACTGATTAATTTAAATGGTTTTTGTGGGTACAATTTAGTGGCATCGATAACAGTGACAGCAATGATAACTCACTGCCATCGAGTCACTCCTGGCTCACAGTGACCCTCTTGGACAGGGTAGAACTGCCCTGCGAGTTTTCATGAATGCAACTCCTCATCTTCCTCCTGAGGTGCAGCTGGTGGTTTTGAATTGCAAACCTTGAGGTTAGCAGACCAGTCATGCTGTGTAATCATGGTCCACATCCTTTACGGGTTCTGGCTTTCTGACACTTTGGCTAATGCTGTCTTCTGCACACCCCCACTGCCTGCCTCTCTGGAATATTCTAGAAGCCTGGAGAGCTAGTGCCACATGAAAAGGGTGTTTTCATTTGTCCACAGCATGCATTGCTAGTTGGGACTGGCTGGGTGGAAGCTGGAGTGCCTCTAGCCAAGTCCAGTGCCCCCCTTCCCTGACCCCTGAGAGAACTTTCAACTGACTAGGCCCTCGGCTAGGGGTGTTGGGTGAGCTGTTTGGGCCTGGGCACCTAGCAAGAGGCACTATTTGGACCCATTTTTTTCTGCACCACTTGCTTCGCTCACTTTACACAATGATTATTCTACCTGGGTGGACAGACAAGCGTTGATCTATTTTGCCAATGCCTCATGACAGGATGTGCTGGTGCAGGAAGACACACTGGGTCATAAAAGCATACCCGGTGCTTTGCCCAGTAAAGGACAGCGTTCACCTCCATACCTCTGGCCATTTCCTAGTTTTTATCGGCTCCAGCACTAAGCCCTTGGGTACCTCAGCTGGCTATGGGGAGAACTCAGGTTGTTGCTATTCTCGGTAGCTGCATCAGCAACAAGTCCATAAATGCTCTCTGACTGCTCAGGGCAGACAAATCCCTCAAATGTCGCCATTTTCCATGATGAAACGGAAAGCTTTGTCACCCTCCTGGTTCACATGCTACCTATGTCTTACCTCTTGTGATAACTTTTGATGAATGTGGCCTGGGGCGACTATTCCTGTCTTCAAAGACGACTCCCCTCTGTTGAGACAAAGGTGAACCGTTACCTGAGTTCTCTGTACTTTGTTGGTTTGTAACTGCTCCAAGTACTGACTCTCTGCGAGTGATCGTGAGCTTGACCTCTTGCAATTCTGACCCATTACATCAGCCCCTTGCTGCTTCTGAAGCAGACTCTTGAGGGCCCAGGTGTCCCGGGTCACAAAAGCATGTCAGCCTCGACTGCCTCCTCCTTCCTGGAACATTTTAGTTTCTTCTCTGAGAGGGTTTCCAACACTAAATTGACTGGCATCAAGTCAAATTTCAACAATAGTGATGCTGTGGGACAGGCTGGAACTGCCCCTGTGGGTTTCTCAGACTGTCACTCTTTAGGGAAGGAGAAAGACCATCTTTCTCCCAAGGAGTGGCAGGCGCTTTCTAACTTGTGGTTTCGCAACTCTGCCAGGGCTCACTTCTGAGATGGTTAGGGGAGGTGGTTTTTTTTGAGGGTGGGGGGAGTACGAATTTTACCACCCCTGTCTCCTTTTATGGGTCAGCATCAACTTGATGGCAGTGAGTTTCTTTTGTTTTCCTTTTATAAAAATCGGAGCAACTGTGGGGGCTCTAGACAGAAGGGGGCAGCTGTTGGAGCCTGATGGGGCAGGGCAGGACTTGGTGCAGAGCCAGCCTTTCCTCTGGAGACCTCCAATGCCCAAACCAAATTCACTGCCATCTAGTCAATGTACACTCATAGCAACCCTATAGGACAGGGTAGAACTGCCCCTGTGAGTAACCCTTTATGGGAGTAGAAAGCCCCGTCTTTTGTCCACTGGGGTCTTCTAGGAGGGCACAAAACAGGCTGGGGAAACTGGCTGGCGGTAGGGAAGTTCCTCTGAGAGACTGGCTGTTCAGAAAGGCAGCAGAAGATCAATGGAGGCAGGCTTAAGCCCTGGAGAGGCCGGAGAAGGGTGCTTTGTGCTGCCTGGGTGGAGAGCAGAGCGGTAGGATCAGAGTTTACTCTTGGTCTTTCAAGAAGGTCCGAGGCAGCTTGTGGCTTAGGGCATCACAAACCAGGATCCTTGAAGGGTGAACAGGGCCAATAGTAAGCATGGCTGTGCAAGCCTGGCTGCACGAGAGAACCTTCGGGAGAGACTTAAGAAATTTGGGTTCTTTGCCCCACCCCAATGGAGCTGGAGTCCCTGAGGGTGGGTATGACAGGTATGGTGGCTTCCAGTGACTCTGAGATGATCTGAAGGAAGCAGGTGGAAGAGATGCCATTGGGTGCCGACACAAGCAGGTTAGTGGTTCTAGAAGGGGTTGTACCTTCCCATCACCCGGGGAAGCTCTTAAAACTTGAGATGCTCAGGCTGCAACCCAGCCTGCCTGACCCAGAATCCCAGGGCGCAGTACACAGATGATTCTGCTCTGTTCCCAGGCCTGAGACTCTCCTCGCTCTGTTCTAGACCCTATGTTCGGCACTCTCTCACCACAAGTGCTGGGAATATAGTTCTGAACTAAACAGACAAGACACTTGCCTTCAAGAAATATGCATTCAAATAAATATAATACACCTATTCCTCCCTCATGGGCTACCTCATGCTCTGACATTTCACACTTATGATAATAGTTTGCCTATTAATGGTGTCTGTCTGTTGGTAACAAACTCTAAGTAAAACTGACAGAGTTATGTGTCTTCCTGGCTCTCCCATGATATGCAGTTATGTAATGTACTTTGGAAATTATATAACAATATCGTCTGGCAATTATATGACGATGCATTTTGGCAGACATGTGGTGGTGTAAGTAAGTATCTTCCGTTTGGGAGGCTGAGGTGGTCAGTCTCCATTTTCACATCACAATTTGTCTCTTGAACCTAACCATGCCAATAAGCAAAGAGTGGGTGGATATACTCTGTCAGAGTTTGTGGGCAAGATATGTCTGTTCAGTTTACTCCTGAATGGCCAGTAAATAATCATGGGCACTCCATAAATAACAGAAGAGGGATGAAGAAAAATGAAGCAGGCTCAGGGGGATAGAGTGTGTGAAGTTACCAAAACCAAACTCACTGCCATTGCGTCCTATCTGACTCATAGTGAGTTTCTAAGACTGTAATTCTTTACGGGAGTAGAAGGCAACCTCTTCCTTCCATGGAATGGCTGGTGGTTACCAACTGCTGACATTGAGGATTTCAGCCCAATGCTTAATCACGACACCACCAGGGCTCCAGAGTGAATGTGCTTCCATACTACATGGAGGGGTCACGGAAGGCCTCCCTGAGGTGACTTTTGAGCCTTACAGATATTTGCGGGGAGAGGATTCTTGGCAGAAGAAGAGAAAGTGGGAGTGTGCTTGCCATTTGGAGAGTAGCGAGGAGGCAGGCTTGACTGGAGAGGAGTGATGGAACTGTGGAAAGAGGAAGCTGCCAGATCACAACAAGGAAGGCACTGGTAAAACACACTTACCTTCCCACGGCTTGGATTTTCTGGATTGAAAACCAAGATGTGTTCTGTGGTCAAAAGCAAACCAAAAAAAGAACCCAAACAGTTACTTGGGAAACAGGTCCACATTATCGACACAAATATCATCTTTCCAATCTTATCAGACAAGCCTAGCCATTGGGCCAATGCAACAGTCCCATTGTTCAGTGTACAGACGCTAAGACTGAAATAGAAAGAGATGAGCTCCCTCCCAGGCCGCTGGGCTCTTTCCTCAGAAACCGGGCAGGTTCTGCCACTAATGGAAATGGAGAGGGTGGGTGGTGTACCTACTATGTGCAGAAGTGATCAGACAGAAATCCCTGCCCTTAAAGAGCTCATATTACCTAGGGGCAGGCAGCTAACCAATAAACATATACCAAAGTCATATGGTCTGTGGGCTGGGAGAAGTGCTAGGGAGAAAAAGAAAGCAGGGAGGTGGGTAGAAGGTCCTTCAGGGTGGCAGCGAGGCTGTGCTTTTAGAAACTGAACAGGGAAGGCTTAACTGAGAAGATAGCATTTGAGCCAAGATCTGAAAGAGGTGAGGGAGGAGTGAGCAGGGCATATTTCTGGGAGAAGAACACGGCTTCTGGCAGGCTGAGAAAGGAGAGTGACTGGCTTGTTTGAGGTCACTGGGGCTTGAGTGGAATGATTATGAAGGAGTGTGCAGCCATTCTCCCCGCCCCTCCCTTGAGTTGTTCTCTCCCAGGAAGATAAACTCACCGCCTCCTATCTAATCGGTCAGTTGTTGCTGTTGTGAATTTGATCCTGTAGAGAGAGTTCTTGAGAGAACACTGGGCTCAAGGCAGTTAAGGGACAAATGACTTTGGATTTAAGACCACCTCAGGGGATAGATAGCTCTGGTTTAAGGCTTCCAGATGGTCTCAGGGCAATAGCATCAGGGGTTCATCTAGCTTCCAAAGTTCCAGAATGTCTAGGGGTCCTGAAGTTGAAATTCTCCTAAGATGTTTATCTCATTTAGGCTCTTCCCCCTCCCCCTCCCCATTCCTTTAAATATAAGCCCCCTGGGGGCAAGGGCTTTGCCTGTTTTATGTATAGCTGTATTGTCAGCCCTTCAAACAGTGCTCAAGCACAGAAATGGTATTCTATGAACCTCTGTGAATAAATTCAGTGAATAAATGAATCGGACAGGGGCAATATTACCAAGAGATAAGGGACCTAAGCATGGCTTCCTTGTAACAAAGTTGAAGAAATGCCCGGATTCCTTGTAATGAAGTTGACACTGGAGTTGCGTTTTGGAGATGTTTTTACGGAAATGAAATTATGTTTTCCATTTCCCTGTTTCCTATTACACGTGGCATGGTTAGAAATGATTGATATGCTTTCATTAACCAGGCTAAGGGCTCTGTGATTTGACTCTGGTTTCGCAGGTCTGGTTTTGGGGTCTTCTGCATGGCTGTCTAATGGACTTATCTGTGATAAAATCCGAGTAAGTAGGCTTTCCAAGTGAATTTGGGAAAATATTATAGTTGGTGCACCATCACGGACTGGGCTTTGACTTATTGCACTTTTCTGTATCGACTTCAGAGAGTCAGACATGAGCAAAATATTATTATACACAGATTCTACCTCTGTGTGGATGTTTTCTTCCGTATCTCAATGACGATGATCAATCACATTGACTGCTCCAAATCATATGTTGTGAAATGGTTAACATAACTTATTTATTACACAGGTAGATATCTCATTAAAATCTGAATACATGCAATATTTCGCTCTCCTGTATGAAGCCTTGCTGTCGGGAGAGGAATGAACATAGACAATAGTTTCCTGATGCCATGAGTGTGATACCTTGGTCGTATAGCCTACTGAATGTTGCCATACGTAATTAAGGTCTCTCAGGATATTTCGAAGTTTCTGCAGTATTAGACAGGATAATAAGAAGTAGGTAAGAGATTCCCCACAAAGACCATTGGAAGTTTGTAGTCTAAAATTTCTATCAATATACCGTTATCTGCTCAGCTACTGAGCTGATAATAGGTGCTAGGTCATCAACTCAGGTCATTTCAAATGTGTACCTACATAGAACATCACGATACACTGTGTCCACACTCTGACCAACAGTTTCTTTACAAATGGGTGGGAAAGAGCATTTCCTCACCATCTTGCAAAATGGTCGCCTGAGCATTACTGAACTCCTTTACCACAGAGGTGATACCTAATGCATTGATCTCGTGGAGCTGGTTTTCCATTATGTTTTCATTTGTGCTCCCCAATAAGGTAAAGAGGCGAAGAAAATATTTGAAATGATCTCTAAAAGCATGGCAGAATAAACACCTGCGTGCATTCCTCCCTCCTGGAGACTGCCTGAGACGAATGGCTGTTGCGTGTTTCCTTTTTTTCCTGGCCCCGGAGTAGGTGGTAAAAAAAAGAGGTTTTTGTTCTAATGCCTCCCCAGATGGAGCTTGCATTTTAGAACTGGCTTCCCAGACAAGACTTCTTGCGTTGGTCTTGTTGTCAGGCCTCATAACTTGTGCAGAGTGGTTCCCTTGCCTAGGTTTTTAAAATGTGAATAGTTTAGACCCTGGGAAAGTAGGAAATCTGTCTTTTGCTTGATCCCTTACAGGTCTAGTGAAACTGAGTGGGCTTCTGAAGAGCTTCTGTAAACTGTGAGAGATTTTTTCCTCGAAGGATTTCACCAGGTTATGGGAAATACTACTAAGCAGAGGTTCAGAATCCGTTTCTGCAAGATTTTCCAAAAGGTCTGACAGGTCACATTCTAATGGTTTGCACTCATTGGTTTCCCTGCAAGTTCCAAATTCCTCGTCCTCTACCATATGAAGTTCATTGAACAGTTTACCTTCTCCTCCTAAGGTTTCATCCGTGAAGGGACCACTGTCACGGGGCACTGTTTCCTGTACATTCTTCCAAAAGTCATCGGATAATTTTTCACATACAACACTGAAGAAAAACCGATTTGTGCAAGAGCCTGAGGTTATTTTCAGATATGCTGGTACTTTGCTGGTTATTTGAGGCAAGAAACATATTTCTTGCAATTCTAACAGAGTCCATATCTCAGCCTGAGCCTTCATCTGGCAAACTGAAATCTAAAATGATATGGAAAATTCGATTTCGTACATCTTTGGGTTCACTTGTCTTAAGTCTACCAGTTGGACTGCCAGATGGTTGTTAATTTCTTTGGATGAGTTGACTAATTTGGCAAGTAGCGGCAAAGTCCCAGTCTCTGGGACCTCTGTCTTAAGATTTCTCCTTTTTAAAGATGACTTGTTTCTTCCTCAGAAGTCAGGCAGCTGATTGATTTCTATTTCTTTGAATAGACTATGAGTCAGTCGCTTCTATTACAAGTTCCCGAAGGGAGTCTTCAATGTCAATGACATCAACCCTTGAGCAGTAAATGTATTTTGTTTACACAGAAACCACTTCTTGGGTTACGTCTGCCCCTAAGATAGCATTATTTTAAAAATATCAGTAATAATTTCTGAGATGAATAGAGCCAGTTTGCTGGTAGGGATGGCCGCCTCTCACATCCTAAGAACCTTGCAAGTGTGGCCTCTGGGCAGGTCGTAACTCTCTGTGTTATCCCTACTTCTTCGGTGCAGTCAGAAAGATGGAAAGTTATATAGAAAAGGACCGATTTGGGGAGATGTTCGCAAAATTGACTAAGCAAAGGATAATGGAGTGTGCTTCTTTCTGAGAGGCTGTGTTGTCCTCGGCAAGGTGGAGATAATGGGCCACTTCTCAGCGAGAAGTTCTTAAAACCAAAAACAGTGCTAATCTTAACAGGCATTAAAGAGAAATGCTGAGTATTCAAAAATATTGACAATAGAAAATCCTAGTTAATAGGGGAGCTGAGTTTTTGTGTTTGTTTTCCATATCCGTAAGTCAGAGAGTTAAGAAAATTAACCTGGGAACATCCAAATCGCTAAGTCAATTGCTGTTTTCTTCCTTGGATAGCTACCTATGTTGTTCTAAGAAGCAAGACACCTGGGGTAGAGAAACTAGTTCTAGCTGCAGTGTTGGAAGGCCCTAGGTACAACTCTAGCAATCTCATATTCATTCTTGAAATATTTTTTTTCCTGCCTTAGGGCTAATTATCCAATTCGGGGCTTTATAGTCCAGATTAGATTGAACCCAAGGAAACAGCGGTTGACATAGGAAAATGGCTATTTCAAATGGTTCAACCCAATGTATTCAGGTCACACAAAGAAAGGGCCTACAAACATCATCCTTGTAAGCGCCTAAGTATTTAAGTGAGAACACTGGATTGTGAACAGGGCCAAATGTTTAAGGTGACTCTTTTAAACACTGCTGTCGATAATACTGGTGAAAGACTTCAGAAGGGCATGCCAATTGACTAGGCATGAAGTGCGACTGCAATGCCAACGTGTCCTTTTTGAAGAACCTAAAACCTTTTTAGAACTGCTTTAGGGGAGCGGACTTTGAAGTAATGCATGTAGCACACAAGAAGGCTGGTCTCATCATTCCATAGCCATGACTTCATGCCCAACCCAAACCTACTATTTTAAATTATACCAATTTTATGGCATCTGTAGACTAAGAAAAAACTGGGTAGCACCCCTCCAAATTAACATTACGCCAATCTTTTTGTTTCTTCTTTCAGTATCCTGACCCATTGAAAAATGATTCAGTCACCCTGAATCTGAGAGTGTTTTCACTGAAGCAGTGAATGCAGCTTCTTGGATCTGAGAGTAAAACCAACTCCCCAAATCATCACTGACTTCCCCTCGCCCCCTCTCAAATTGTGCCAACTCTTCTCCAGCAAGTTTTCTCACTCACCTCTGGTTCTGAAGTTGTTGAAGTGCGTGGCCACAGATGTAGCACTGTGTCTTGACACAAAACAGATTTCATCAGGGCCCAGCTCCTTATTGTTGAAATCAATTGTTTCAACCTCTTCAAAAGCCTCTATTTGTTTTCCCTTTGGGGCTGATTTACATCGCCATTTGTCTAGAACAGGGAAACTACCCCTCCCAGTTTCCATGTTTTCTTCAGTCTTACAGTTGCCTCTTTCCCCCCACATTGTCTGCAAGTCTTTCTCTTTATTCTTTTGCCCTTCAGAGGTTGCAGAGAAAGGGTTTTCTTTTGATTCATAAAACAGCTTAATGGTGTCCACATTCTTATCAGAAAGTGGAGGATGATCAGGAGCATCATAACTCAACCGCCTTGTGTTCACGTTATTTTCTGTAGGTAAACATAATTTGAGTGGAAAAACTGTTGTCTTGATTTCCTGTGCCCGTTCGGTTACTTTTGGAGAGTCACAGCAAAGTGCTCTTTGATTTCTATCTTCTCCCCTTTTGAAGGACATGGCTGGTGTTAGTGTTGCCTCTGCAGAGTCCCTGGATTTCTTGGGTGGTTTTTGAAAGATGCTGTCTTCAGGCAAAACATGATTTCCCTTAATGGCGTGATTCAAGCAACTGAGGTCTTGGACTGAGTTTCTGGAAGATGATGGCTTACGTTCGGGTGTGAGATTTGAGGGAGACCCGTTCGCTGGTCTCACATCGTCTCCATGATAACATAAGTTAGAATCATCACCACAGTTAACCCTCTCTAGTCCTGGAGTGGTCATTTCCATTGTGAGTGCCAGTTCAGCCCTATTGATGTAGTAGGCATTTTCCCTTTCATCCCTGGGACTTTCTTCTGGATGGTTCTTTATCAATGCCTCGTAGAAATGAGTACACTGGTCCATCAGAGAACTGACGATCTCACTTGCTACTGCATTTCCTTTAGATACACCAACTGAGGAGTATTTCTCTTGATGCATGTCTCTATCTAGCTTGCTCTTAATGATACCCAGCATGTCATTGACCAGAGTAGCAGTATATGTGAGCAATTCTGAGTGAAAAGAATGAAGCTGCCACAGGCTGTTCTGCAGGTTTTCCTGGGAAATCATTCTAGATTTTGATCCAGCAAGAAGCTTATTCAGTGGCTGTATTTTGGGCAATATTGTTTTCATCCTGGCCAGTTGAATGTCTTTGAGAGGCATTTTCAAAGCATCAGAAAAAGCATGTGTAGAGACATGTTTAAAGTGTAGGTCCACAAAGGATTCTAACATATGCAAAACTTCTTTGACAATTTCTTGAGCAATTTGATTGCCAGCGTCTGCCACAATACTGTCCTTCAACTTCGAGTTATAAATGGGTGCATTGTTAAGCTCGTTTGTTCTAAAGGAACCATTTTTACTTTCAGTAGTAGTGTCATGTGGCAGGAAGCATGGTTTTACTTTCTCAAAGAGCAGTTCAACCATTTTCCTGCTAAATCTATTCATCTGGGCTTGGGTATCAAACTTAGAAGATGTCCCTGTGAACTCATGGCACCTAATTTCACAAGCTGCAAGAGATGACTGGTTTACGAGGAAAATAGACTCTTCTAGTTCTTTTGCTTTTATTGAAATTTCATTCAAAGTCATCTCAGCTACCCTCAGTAGCTTGTGCTTCTCGTTTTCCATGCTGTCTGAGTCTGTTTGCCGTTTGTCAAACATTTGTTTAAAAGTATCTTCTTTTGGATAAAGTTTTTCTAGCTGCGAAGTAACATTTTCCAATGAAAACGGTGCTTCCAGGTTGGAAAAGCAGAACGAACTATCATCATTCTCCCGTGCAAGTTTGAGGCTGTCTGAATGTGAACCTTTTGACCAATGAGTCACATTGGTGCTGTTGGTAATGTACAAGCTTTGCAGCACGGCACTAACCATTTCATTGGCGTTTAAGATTTGATCCGAAGGAGACATGTTTACATACGCCCTCGCTCTAGCTTGTCTCATGGTTTCAAAATCATTCATTATTGTTTCCAGAATAGTACCTACGATCTCTGTAGCGTGCATTTTTAGTTCAGCCATGGGTAATTTGATTCTTGTTGAACTTTTAGCATCTGTTGATTGTGGCTGCCACCCAAAGGTAGTGTTTTCTGCAGGACCTAATTTGGTTTTACTCTTAGCCTTAGTACCGCCAGGTCCTGTCTGTAGTTTTGCTCTGCATTTAGGTGCAGAGGTAACTTTGGATCTGGCTTTTAATTTTGTTTTAAAACCTGGCGTGGGGTTGTCCCTCAAACTGCACAGCCGCAGCGATTGCATTTCAGCAGACTGACCTTTAAGAGGTGAGGTCTCTTCAAGACTCAGCAAGGCAAACTTCATGAGTTTTTTGACAACCATCTGAACCAATCCTTTACCCACGTATACTGGAGAATAGTACACCTGGTTGGTTTGCAGTGTAACCTGTGTATAAGGATGAACTCGTGGGAGCACATATTTAGGAGGAGCACTCCTTTTCTTCATTTCTTCCGGTCTCGGGAAGTGGGAGGGCATCACTGGTGCTCCACCACTGATGTCAGCATCCAATTCTCTTCGGGCTTCCTCATCGTCATACAAAGAGACCATCACAATGGAAAACATTTTCCCGAAAACACTTTCAATGATGTCACTTGCCACACTGCTAATTAGTGGCAGCAAGGGTTTTCTCTGTGCTGAGATGGATGCTTGAAATTTAGACTCTGGTGGAAAGTAGGAGGGTTCGTGAAGTGGGCACAATTGGTCTTCTATTACTCTTTGATGTAATTTTTTTAAGACTTCTTTAATTGCACTTAACAAATCAGCTGTCCTTTCTGGTCTAGGGTCTCTCTTTCTTGTGACTGCATCATCCCCAACTCTCCTCTGGTTGTCTGTTTTGGATCGCATTGGGGTTTTCTTGGTTGGTTTTGAAGGGTCAGGCTGGTCAGTGCTGGGCTCAATCTGGCTTTGGCCTGACAATATTTTCTTTTGTACATCTTGTTTTGTGTTTGCATTCACTTTTGAGTCAAAATAACTTTTCTTTAAAGGTTGTTTCGCACGTACAATCTTTAAGATATTGCAGACAGTTTCCCGCACGATGTTTTCTTGGGACGATATATTGTTTGGATACACCTTTTGCATTTCCACATCTATGTCTCTTTTAATAAGCATCAAAATAGTGCAGATGATTTCATTTGCATGTTCCTTAAGACTTGCCTGTGATATATGAAGAGTGGGCCTGCAATTTTGCCTGCAAGAAGCAACTGTGTGATCTGGGATTCCTTGGCTGAGAAGGGTTCCGGATGTTGATGCTTTCAGGATATTCTCATCTGATGGCATTTGGTGTGACCCAAGAAACAGGCTGTCATCTTGCTCAGAATTTACAAAACTAGGGCTAACAATCGAGTCTTCCCTAGCTAGATAGTTATCAGCTATTAGAAAATCAATCCTTTCCAAGACAAAAGACTTTAAGTGCTTCAAAATGTCGTGGGTGATAAAGCGAGCATTTTCCTTAAATAGGTCAGGAGCCGATTTCTGGGCCTTGTGATTCTTCAATATTGTACTCTGATGTTCATCAGAATGAACTGATATTTCCTGTACGCACTTTCCTTTTCTGGCTAAGAGACAGCTCTCTCTACTCATTTCCTCGGCTGCTTCTGAGACTGCTTTAGTAGAAGTCTGAGGTAGCTCTCTAGAAACAGATTCCTTTGCATTTATCCCAAGCATGACAGTGTATCTGAGACCATGGAGCACAATAGTGACCATCTCGTTGGCCATCATCATAACACAGGGCTCCGGAACGAAAACCTTCCCCGTAGCCTTGCTGGCTGTTGCAGAATCTGATCCTGAATCACAACCAGATGCAGCAAGCTGGAGGTTGTTCTCATCCAGTGTGGTTTCACAAAGGTCACCTAAGATTCTCTCCATAGTATGCTGGATTTGAATTTGCAGTTGTTTTTTATAACCAGTTTTACTGAACAGCTTTTCAACAATACTTTTGGGTTGAGTTAAATCCATTTCTCTGCCCTCCAGCTCTGAAGGTTTTTCATATTTGCCTCTGGTGGATAAAATATCCAGTGTGGTGCTAACAAGTGGATGCAGAATGCTTTCGGAAGCCGTGCTGTGAGTTACCCTGGGACTTTGGATTTGCTCATCCAACTTCTGTTTGATGCGTTGCAGAACCAGTCTAGCCACTTCTGTGGCATAGATGCTTAATATGGAGGTAACTGGTGGATACACTAGGGTTGTATTTCCTGACCAACAGAACACTTGATCAGAATAAGGATCATTAGTTGCTAACCCTGGTTGGCATGATGCAGTCTCATTTTTGTGTGCAGATGAAGCCATTGGGAGGGTGGCCCCGGTGGGAAGACGAAATGGAGATTTTACTTTGGAAGTTGTGAATGTTTCTAAATTGGTTAGCACTGACTGTATCAGATCGTCAACCACATTTGAGTTGCTCAGCATATTAATAGTGAATCTGGACTGACATGTACAAAATATGGTGGAATACTCAGAGCCCTTTCTGCCACTGGGGTGTTGAGGCAAAAAGCTAGACCTATTGGCATTTGCATTACTCTCTGAAATGGCAATGGAATGGAGTTTTTGAAATATGGTTTTAATGACTCCCGTTGCAACATCAATTATATCGCCTTCTGATACTAATGGATCCGTTTTTTGGTCCTGGAATTGAACCAATGTTTGAGCAAGTGAGTCCTCACATATATGGGGTTGAGGGGGGAAGACCACATTAAAATTATCCAGTATATCATTGCCACAAATGTCAGCCAGAATATTTCTTATAATCGGCACAATAGTGGCCTTAAGTGGCTCTTTGAGTTCAGCTTCAATGTTTCCCAAGGTTATTTCCAGTTCCTCTTGCTTACGTGAAGTTGCTTCATCTCCAGTACATTCTGCCTTTGTATGAGCAGGATCTTCTTGACCTGCTTCCGCTCCTCCAGGCAGAAAATTCCCATAGGTTGGTCTGTACCTGTACTTTTCCATGCTCCCCTCTTCTGTTGCAGTTTCGTGGAATGCACCTGGAGGTGCAGCAGGTAGGAGGAAATTGATGAGCTTCTCAAGCAGTTCTTTCCTTTGCCATAGACTGTTCCCACACGTTGCCATACTTGGCAGTCTCATCTTTAATTTGGCTTGAATTGCCTTCAAAATAGCCTTTGCAACTCTTGTGGAGTGCAAGTGTAAGGCTGGCAACACTGGTTCTTCGGATATGTCAGTGAAAATGGTCTTTTGGCTGGCAAAGTCCATCTTCTTGCTCTTTTCTTTGCCATGGGTTAGAATGCCCAGGATTTCTAAATTCGTCGTGGCAAATCTCTCCAGGATAGCGAAAATGGTTTGAAGGATATCAGAAGCCACGCCCTTCAGTCTACTCAGAGGCTTTTCTTCTGTGATCCCTCCTTTAGGAGCTGCAGTTCTGGCCTTGCTGCTTTCCACCTCTTGATTGTCTGTCTGGATTGTACTTGACATTAGATTCGAGACGTTATTAGTACATCGAGTCACGTCCTCGATAAGGGAAGCGAATGATGGGCCGTCAGCGTCAAAATACTCTAAGAGAGTCATGCAGTCGGCATAAGAGAAGATGCTGTCCATCTCAACACGGCATAATTTGGTAATGATTTCGTTTAGGATTGTATTAGAAATAAGTTGAATATTTGACCTTAATGGGAAGGCCATTCTCAGCTTCTCCCTGTTCCACTCTCTGTTTTCCTCATTATTAGACGAGGGAGATTGTAGATATTGCCCCACGAACTTGCCTAACATGTCATACAAAGTGTCCTCAATTCTATTTAACACTTGAAATCTGGCCTTGCTTTTGAAGTGCCTTTCATTAAAGACCTTACCTTGAGCTTGTGCAACAACTACATGTTGGTGAATTTCAGAGGGCCCTGAAATTCCCTCTTTATCAGTGTTGGCAGTTTCAGCAGACTTAGTAACCCAGATGCTATCTGAAAGAAGTGGAACATTATTTTCATCTGTGGTGCTACGTAACATCTCACAAATGCAAGCCACTAAGGAACTTGCCATGACGTTGTTATTGAGATTTGTGGCCACGGAGTCTAATTCCTTTTCAGTGTTGGCAAAACATCCTGTATCTATAAAGCTCTTAGAAGGATCACTCTCCCAGAGATTTAGAGCTCTCTTATTACGTTCCACTTCTTCAAAGATAGCATGCAAAACAATGTTTACCACCTTGGTTGCATAAGCACTTAGGTGATACAGACGGGAAGACTTTCGGCTTGGTGACCAGTGACTTGCAGGATTAGGCCAGGTAGCATAACTTTCTGACTTGAAATACTTTTTCAATTTGGCAGAAATGAATGACTGTAGTCTTTTAAAAATTGTCTGGGTGATGTGATCATTGATATCCACCACAATTTCAGGGGTGGATTGCCATTCCCCCGACTCTATGGTGGGAGACTTTCTGAGGCCTTGATTGAGTGAACATGACCTTTTCATTTCCTTTTTACTCTGAAACCACATTTCCAAGGGGTCTTCATTAGGTATGTCCATATCATTCAAAGAAGTTGCATGTACCAATGCGGACACTGTATCTTTCGGGGCATCAATCACGTGACTCAAAGTCCCGTGAAGCAGTTTTAAAACAGCATCTACTATTTCTTGGGCCACTGTATAGATTTCAGATACAGAGAACATTTGGAACAGCCATTCCTGATGTGACATTCGTTCCTGGTCAGAGTGTCCAGGGGATACAGAAGGTACATCTCTTAATATTTCTGCTAGAGTACATGTAATTATGTTTTCGGATGCTCTTTGTATTTGGCGTGTTTCATCTTGGTTGAAAAGCAGCCCGTCTTCATTCAGAGATGGTTCGTCCTTAAAAAGGTCCTCATCAGTAAAAGAAGGCTGGCTGGTCTTTAATCTCCAATCAGGAACTGCCAATGTGTTAGGACCAGCAGGCTTTACAGGCGATTGGATGCTTTTTTTACATTTAAACACTGTATTTCCTCTTGTTAACCAGCCATCAGCAAGGCCTTTTAAGTCTGCTTTTCCACCTGTGATAGATGAAACAAGCACACTTTTCACAATTGCACCTATTTCCTCATTTTCCTCATCAGAATAAAGAACCCTGCCTGGGATGTGGGCCCTTGACCCTAGGACTATGAGCTGTTCTAGTGTCAGCAAGTGTTCTCTGGTCCTTGATGGTAAACGGACTTATCTTTTCCGTGATGGCAAATGGACTTCTAGGGCTGATGTTTCTCCTCTTTGCAACATTACTTTTCATCGGGCTGTGATGGACCTGTGTTCAGAGATTATCAAGAAACAAAAGGGTGCTAATTGTTTCTTGGGTTGCAACTAGACAATTCCCTTGAAATGCAAGTTGTATATAACCTAGCATACTACTGGTCTGATATACTAGGTGGGACCTGGATAACACATTGGGCAGCAAATTCTTTATTTCATCCTTGTCAATTAAGTTGGCCATACCTGGACTAGTGTTAGATTCCCCTCTGCCAGTCTGCGGAAGACTGGAATACACTGGCTCTTCCAGTTGTGGATCAGCCGCTTCAGCTGGGACTTCAAACCACGGGTGTTCACGTTCTAAAATTACATGCACCATATCCTCCACAACGTCACTCAGGTCGTCCAAAGTAGGTGTTTGTAAAACTCTCTCTCTTTGATAAAGACACTGTTCTGTACTTTCGAGATGGGTTTTAAAATGGACCGACCCATCTTGAGAAAACACCTCAAGACTTTTATTTTCAACTGCACACCGCAGTGTCTCAAGAGTCTTTTCCACGATGTCATCCGTGGCTGTGGAGATGCTGTCATAGGAAAGCAAACTTCGTCGGTCAGCCTCTATTTGGTCATCAAGGATGTGTCCCGCAAGAGAGGAAAGGGAAGGGATGGCTTCAGTTAGATCTGATGCTATTGCTTGGGAAACCTTTCCTAAGGTCACTTCGGTTTCCTCTCTGAGGAGATGCTCAAAGTTAACAAAATCATTCTTCATCCCTTTCCCTTCACGTGATTCTTGGGCTTGTGTATGCCAAGACAGCGAGTGTTGTAAGTCTTCTCTTTCAGTGGGAGCATCTTTCGATGTCTTGAGACCTGTTCTAGACCACGTGGAGAGATCGCTCTTGGATTTACAGGTTCTTGACTCAGAGTCTTTACAGATTTGGCTGAATGGAACATTGGAGTGGATGGAAAGTTTTTTCTTGGGATGTGGCGTTCCCACACATTTGGTAGGCTTTATGATCAGCCTGTCAGGTGTCTTGTGGCAGGGCTCTTCTGGAAATGTCTTGGCTTCAGGAGAGGTGAGGGGGCCACAGACCAATGTTTCACTGCATGTACTACAGAAACTTGAGTGTTCTGAAGCAAGCATTGAGTCTTCCAATAATGCACATGTACTGGCTCTAATCCTTCCTTCATCTTCTATGATAGCTGGGTATAATATACTGATCACTTGAGCCACCACCCAGGTGACAACATTTTCAATGATACTGTTAAGCTCTTCTGGAGTTACCTGGAAAGAAGGTGAGCAGGGTTTTAAGGAAAACCAAGTCTGAATTGACTGTCAATTGAATTCTGTCAAACAAAAACACAGAGCTGTGACAGCATCACAGCGTACTGAGAGAACACAGGAAATGACCACTTTAGAACCTCAGAGAAATTTCCAGTTGGTCTTCCCTGAATGGCTGTGGCCCATTTATTTATTTGAAATCAGAAACTTTGGATTTTTAAATTTTTCCAAGCTTGGCTTTACCATTTACATTTATTGCTGGTTGTTGGCAAATGACTTTCTGATTAAAAACAATTAATCAAGTTGATGCTTAGCTTTATAACAAACCCATTTGTTCAGGAAGAAGAAAAAAGGATCAAGTTAGAATGGGGGCTCAATGTTGGAGAGAGAAGCTTGGAATTACCCTTGTAACTGAAGTAGCAACCCAAGGACATGACCTGAAGGACCATATCCCCAGTGGCTAAGACTAGACCGGGACTAGATGCCAAGTGCATCAACAAACTCATCTTGTTATGAATGCTTGCTTTTTGCAGCTCTATATGGACAACATAAAAATCCTCTCCCCTATAATAAAACAGCATCTGTTTTAAAATTGTTGTTACATTGAAGACAACAAGGCCCAGGTGCATGCTGTCCACAGGGTGTCTACTTCTTAAGGTGGTAGCTATAAGCCAGTGGCAGCCAAGGTTTGAGGTCTGGCATTTGGGCACCAGGAAAAAGGACAAGATCCCTACAAATGTAATGTGAACCCCCCCCCCCCACGCATAAACTCTCTTCAAATTTAGCCCCAGATTGTTCAGGTGTAGGGGTAAGATTCAAAGGTGAGGTAAACCCATTGCCAACCCACTAGATAAGATGTATTTCCCTCTAATTCTAAAGTATTTTCATGCATTTTACCATCTACTTTACAGACCAGAAAATGGCAATTGAAGTTTTATCAAACACATTTTGGAATGACAACCTCTGGTAGTCAAACTGTTTTCCATATATACACCACAAACAAATTTTAATAAAGTCAAAATTTTAATAAAGTCAAGACTAGATAAGGTACCTTGTTCTAAATCCACTCCAATACACATGCACTAAGAAGTTCAATATATTCTATTTTTCACATTACCTATAAGGTACAACAGACCCTGCAATATTGTTCCTAGGCCTACTGAGAAGAAATATTCTCAATCTTATTATAGGAGATGAGAGACCTTGGCAAAGTTTGAATCAAGTTATGTGAGACAAACGCAATTCTATTTTTCAGCTTATTTTCACTCCTACTATTAAACAGAATACTAGCCACTTGGTCCACCACTTGTCTGTCAGTTTCTTACTGCGGTGGCTTGCATGTTGCTGTGATGCTGGAAGTTAGGTCCCAGGTATTTCAAATGTCATCAGGATCACCCAAAGTGAATAGGTTTCAGCGGAGCTTCCAGACTAAGAACAGACAATGAAGGACTCGGTTTCCCACTTCAGAAAAAGCAGCTGAAAACCTTATGTAAAACTCCAAAGCACTGTCAATACTGAAACCCTAAACAGAGGAAGGAGAACATTTTTGGAGATACTGCTGGCAGATGAACCCCTCGGGTTCAAGAGCACTAGAAATGTGACTGAAGAGGTGATTTGGGGGAGGGGAGTCAACCTTGGTGACATGAGTCTGGTAAAGTCTGTGGGAGTGGAGCCTTTGGAATTTTCATTTGCTAATGGGGCAAAATGCAAGGTAAATAGAAACAGCTACAAAACCTTCCAGTGATTAGAACTTGGAATGTGCAAAGTATGAATCTATGAAAATTGGAAATTGTCAAAAATGAAATGGAACACATTAAGATTGATATCCTAGCCATTAATGCGCTGAAATGGACTGTTTGGGGCCACTTTGAATCAGAAAATCGTATGACTTACTATGCCAGGGATAACACAATCAAGAGGAAAGGCTTGACATTCTTTGCCAGAAAGGATCTTGCTAAATTCACCATGAAGGATGATGCTTTCTGTGATCAGATTACATCGATCCGCCTTCAAGGAAATCCAATCAATACAACTATTATTCAATTTTATGTATCAACCACAAAAGCATGTGATGAAATTAGAATTCTACCAATGGCTTCAGCCAGAAATTGATCAAACATGCAATCAAGATGCATTGATAGCTATTGGTGATTGGAATGCAACAGTGGGAAACAAAGAGGAAGGAACATTAATTGGAAAATAGGGACTGGTGATAGAAATGAAGCTGAAGATTGCATGAGAGAATTTTGTAAAACCAATGACTTGTTCATAGTAAATACCTTTGTTCAATAACACGAAAGGTGACTATGCGCACGGACTCTCCTAGATTGAACACACAGAAATCAAATGGACAACATCTGTGGGAATACACAAAGGGGAAGCTCAATATCAGCAGCTAAAATCAGCCCAGGGGCTCATATGTAAATTCAGGATAAAGCTGAAGAAAATGAAAACAAGTCCACAGGAGCCAAAATTTGCACCTAAATCTATTCTGCCTGAACCTCAAGCCATCTCAATAATAAAACTGATGCATTGAACATGAATGAAACCAGATGAGTTGTGGGAGGACATCAAGAATATCATCCATGAAGAAAGCCAAAGGTCAATAAAAAGACGAGTGAAAAGATCAAAATGGATGTCAGAAAAGATGGAAATTTTCTCTTAATTGTAGCATAGCTAAAGCAAATGGAAGAAATGATGAAGTCAAAGAGCGGAATAGAAAATTTAGAAGGGCAGCTCAAGAAGACAAAGCCAAATTTAACAATGAAATGTGCAAAGACAAAGGTATAAAATCCAAAGCAAAGAACACGCTCAGCATATCTGAACATCTGAACTGAAAGAACTGGAGAAAACGAAATCAAGCTTCAAACCGCAAATTTGAAAGTTTCTATAGACAAAATATTGAATGACGCAGGAAGCATTAAGAGAAAAGGGAAAGAACACTCAGAGCACTTTCCCAGAAAGAAGTAGTTGACATTCCACCATTTCAGGAGGTAGCATATGAGCAAGAACCAATGATGCTGAAGGAAGAGGTTCAAACTGCACTGAATACATTAGCCAAGCAACAACAAGCAAAAACACACAAAAAAACAAGGCTCCAGGGATTGATGGAACACCCACTGAAACGTTTCAGAAGGCTGAAGAAGCACTGGATGCACTCCCTCATCTATGCCAGGAAATTTGGAAGACAGCTGCTTGGCCAACTGACAGGAGAAGATCCGTATTTGTGCCCATTCCAAAGAAAGGCGACCCAACAGAATGTTCAAACTATAGGACCATCTCATTGATATTACACACAAGTAAAATTTTGCTGAGGATCATCCAACTATGGTTGCAGCAGTACATTGCCAGGGAACTGCCTGAAGTTCGGGCTGGATTCAGAAGAGGATGTGGAACAAGGGGGATCATTGCAGATATCAGATGGATCTTGACTCAAAGCAGAGAATACTAGAAAGATTTGTGTGTTCTATTGAGTATGCAAAAGCATTAGACTGTGTGGACCATAATAAACTGTGTATAACCTTGAGAAGAATGGGAATTCCAGAACACTTCGTAGTACTCATTTGGAATTTGTACATATATCAAGAAGCAGTTGTGTGAACAGAACAAGGGTATGCTGCATGGTTTAAAATCAGGAAATGTGTGTGTCAGGTTGGTATCCTCTCACCATGCTTGTTCAATCTGTATGCTGAGCAAATCATCAGAGAAACTGGATTATATGAAGAAGATTGTGGCATCAGGACTCGAGGAAGGTTTATTAACAACCTACGGTATGTAGATGACAACATTGCTTGCTAAAGTGAGGCGGACTTAGAGCACCTGCCAATGAAGATCAAGGATTGTAGCCTTCAGTATGGATTACAGCTCAATGTCAGGACGACTAAAATCCTCACAACTGGACCAAGAGGTAACATCATGATAAGTAGATAAAAGGATGACGTTGTCAAGGATTTTGTCTTGTTTGGACAAAACAAGTTAGAACATCAATGCTCATGGAAGCAGCAGTCAAGAGATCAAAAGATGTATTGCACTAACTAAATCTATTGAATAAGACCTCTGTAGACTATTGAAGAGCAGGGATGTCGCTTTGAGGACGAAGGTGCACCTGACCCAAGCCATGGTATTTTCTATTGCACCATAGGCACGTGAAAGTTGGACACTGAATAAGGACTAAAGATGAATCAATGCATTTGAATTGTGGTCCTAGAGAAGAATGTTGAAAGCACCATGGACTACCAAAAGACAAACCAATATATATTGGAAGAAATAAGGCCAGAGTGCTCCTTGGAGACAAGGATGGTAGGACTTCATCGTACATACTTTCGACATATTGTCAGGAGAAACCAGTCCCTGCAAAAGAACATCATATTTGGTAAGTGGAGGGGCAGCGAAAGAGAGGGAGACTCTCAATGAGATGGATTGACATTGTCACTGCAACATTGGGCTCAAGCATAGGAGCAATTGTGAGGATGGAGCAGGACTGTGCAGTTTCCTTCTGTTGTGCATAGGGTCACTATGGGTGGAACTGACTGGATTGCATTTAACAACAACATCCACTTGGTTCTAGTATGTTAAAATCTTTGTAATGGCTACCTGGTGTATGAGTGTGCTAGAGTGTGTGCTGCCTGCAACCCTCTCTGCTCGTTACATTTATCCCCTTACCTTTGGCTGGTCCAGGTCCCTACCTGTGATGAGGATGGTGTAGCTGACTTACCTGTAACTTGAGTTAATCATCCTGAGCCAGAATTGCAGCTGTATGCCAGTGTCATTCCCTTAATGGATTCCCATTACAGAGCGGCTCAGTGGTTCTTGATGCTGTTCTTGTGACAGCTGAGGCCTCTTAAAGCTCCCCAATCTGCCCTCATGAGCATCTCCTCTTGCCCTACCCCCCCACCCCCCCATCAACCGACATGCTCTCTTTTAACAACAGCTTTGAACTCCTGCAAAAACCCAAGAGTAACTGAGCATGAAAGGCCAGGGCGAGAAAAGGACAGTGACCTATATCAAGAAATAATTGCTGGTTGTCTGATTCATAGAAACTAGAACATACTAAAAAACAGCATCAATATGTAGTCTTAGCAGGGGATTGCATCATACATACTTTTGCTTGACAGTAATGGTGATCACAACTTCGTTCTCTAAAAAACCAAGAGAAGTGGATTATTGTTACTGAGGTTAAAAATTCTTTACTGATTTAATAATAGAATTCCTACTCATGAAACCAGATGGCCCTTTCCAGAAAGTCACAAACAATAGCTTTGTTTATCTTTTGTCTAATCCCCCGATTTTGTCTCCTACTTAGATACTGTCCCCTGATCAATTACTCAAAGAAATAGCCTAATTGCTCCGTAACCAGTAAATCTCTCTGACATTCCTCCTTTTGACCCACAGTAGCCATGCCTGCTTTGTAGCTCACTGGGGAAGAGCAAACGGTGAAAAGAAGGGATGGGTTACTCCCTTCTGCTTGCTTTTTTTGACCAGGGATTTTTGGTAATTAAGTTTTCACCCACCAACTCAAAAACTCCTGGCTCCATTCTGTGCCACATTAGACATAGCCCTATTTCTAGAGAGCATATTATGTTATTCTGTGTTTTATGCAGAATTATTTATTATTATGTATTAAACAGAACCAAAAAAGATATTTTACTAAGTGTCACAAACAAGAAAACAATACAGTGTAAATTGGAGCATAATAAAAGTTAATAAAACCAGGCTTGAGACTGACGTGATGATTTAGGTTCCTATTTTTTTCTGTTAGCATGGACCCTCTGTCTCTCTCCTTCCTGACCTTCTCAAAGGAAAAATGACACTCCATCCTCATTGATACTTAGTCCATCCCTTAGGTTACTGAATTTACTCCCCTTGTCTGTTCAAACGAAATTCAATTTTGAGAAAGCCAGACTGAGAAATCACAACTTATCTCCTAGCTTAGAACTATAACTTGGGATTCTATGGAAGCATATAACCTCGAATAGCACCCCTATGCACTTATTAAAATATTAATGAAAAGAAAACATTAATTTTTTTCTTAGATACTTACTTAGTTGGTGAAGGACGTTGAGAATAATTGCTCCTTTGAGCTCTAGGTATATCTTTCACAGATAGAAAAAGAAAGTTATTATGAGTTGGCATCCTTCATGTGCTACGTGTAAGATGATAACTGACGTACATTTACATCTCACATCCACACATTTTTACGCATCAAGATGTTGCATTAAACATCACACTCCACGTGGTAGAGTTTTAGAGGCTATGTTTTTTGAACACAAGTCGAGAAATCATTGTTCTAAAACTAGGACCTCCAAATAAAAATTTCTTAGCAATGATGAAACCTGTATATGACTGTTGGATCAAAGAGGAAATTTTAAAAAAGAATGATTGATGAAAAGAAGACCTTTTATCAAAACCTATAGCATGTAACAAATGCTGTTTCCGGCTTGAGTCCTAAGCCAGTGCAGATGACTGCCCTTAGAGGTCCCACTTGGATACCTGCAGACACCTTAAAATTCATATATACAAAGGTGCACTAATTATTTTTCTTCCAAACGCATTCTTCCTTTCGTACTGTCTACCTTACTGAATGGTACCAGTATCAAGTATTCACGTAATCCTTGGTGTAGAAACCTGAGTGTGCTCTTCAACTTCGTCATCTCCCCAATTCAATTAGTAATTTTATGTTTCATTCATTTGACCGAGGCTGGGTTGAATCTGTGCCTGGCACTCCATCCTCACTGCCATTGCCTTTGTTCAGGATTTCTCATTTCTTACCTTGATTACTGTAATCCTCTCCTTCATAGTAATAACAAGCTGAGTGGTATTGTGAGCAGGATTAGTGGAGCAAGGCAGAGCTGGGCTAATTTCCTGATTTCGTCATACACTATGTAACCTTGGGCAAAATCGCTGAGCCTTAATTTCCTTAATTGTAAAATGGTAGCTAGAAATCGTCCTGCTCTCACTGCTTTTCTGGGAGAGTTAAATGAGAATAGAAAAGGTCTAGCCTAACACTTGGTACATAGTAAGTATTCAATACTCGTATATTCTATTACTATTCTTGGAGCCCTGGTGGCAGAGTGGGTGGCAGTGCTTTATTTCTTTTTTTTTTACGAGATTTAAAAATTTATTAGTATAAGAACTGTAAATTGTGTTCTCATTTTAAAATGCTTATAGTTTTTCTTTTGTAAAAAAATCATTTTATTAGGGGCTCATACACCTCTTTGTACCATCCGTACATACATCATTTGTGTCCAGCACATTTGTACATATGTTGCCATCATCATTCTCAAAACACCCACTCTCCACCTGAGCCCCTGGCATCAGCTCTGCATTTTCTCCTCCCTCTCCACTCCCCCTCCCCTTCCCCCTTGATAATTCACAAATAATTATTATTTTATCATATCTTACACCATACGACATCTTCCTCACCCAGTTCTCCGCTGTCTGTCCTCCAGGGAGGAGGTTACATGTAGACCTTGTCATCTGTTTCCTGTTTCCCCCTCACCCTCCCTCCACCCTCCCGATATCGCCATTCTCACCACTGATCCTGAGGGACTCATCTGTCCTGGATTCCCCGTATTTCCAGTTCCTATCCGTGCCAGTGTACATCTCCCGGTCCAGCCGGTTATGTAAGGTAGAATTGGGATCATGATTGTGGGGGGGGGGGAGGAAGCATTCAAGAACTAGAGGAAAATTGTACGTTTCATCGTTGCTACACTACACTCTGACTGGTTCGTCACCTCCCCACAATCATTCTGCAAGGGGATGTCCAATTTTCCCCATATGGGCCCTGGGTCCCCATTCTGCACTCCCTCTCATTCACAATGCTATGATTTTTTTTGTCCTTGATGCCTGATACCTGATCCCTTCGATGCCTTGTCATCTCACAGGTTGGTGTGCATTTTCCATGTGGGCTTTGTTGTTTTTCAGTTAGATGGCCCCTTGTTTTATTGGGGGCTCTTACAGTTTTTATAACAATCCATACATCAATTGTATCAAGCGCATGTGGTAGTTATATAATCTGGTGTCAATTTGAGGATTAAGAGTGTAGAGGTGGAGTCTAGACTGTTAATCAGGATATAGTCAAGTAAGGCTCAGCGTGGGCATGGCCTTCTCCTGAGAATTCTGGGAACCCCTGGATTTCCTCCTCTCTCTGCTCCTTCCTACGAGACATCCCTGAGGAGAAGCCATATGGACCTACCCTGATGCATCCCTGGGAACTGGAGGAACCACATGGAGACCCCTGCCAGTGCTGAGATGCTTCTGCCATCACTGACTTTGCACCCACTGGCCTGCGATCTTCCTGTATTCAGTGTCATTGCATGTGTTTCATGAGTCTGAAGAGGACTTTATAGATAGGTGTCGGGCATGTGGGGTAATAGCGGAATGAGGGACTTGATCTGGACTGGTATGGGATGTTTTCTCAATATTCAACTGCCCTTGCACATAAACCTCTTTCTTATTCACATATGCGTCTCTATGAATTTGTTTCTCTTGTCTACCCAGACTAATACAGTTGCCATCATCATTTCCAAACATTTTCTTTCTACTTGAGCCCTTGGTATCAGCTCCTCTATTTTCCTCTCCCTTCCCCAACCTCCCAACCCCATGAACTCTTGATAATTTATAGATTATTTTTATTTTCATATTTTACACTATTCACTGTCTCCCTTCACCCATGTTTCTGTGGTTCGACCCCCTGGGTGGCAGGGTTTGTATGTCGATCATTATGATCAGCTCCCCCTTTCTCCCCCCACCTCCCCCCTACTCTCATGGTGTTGCTACTCTCATTATTGGTCCTGAGGAGTTTATCTGCCCTGGATTCAGTGTGTCAAGAGCCCTTATCTGTACCAGTGTACATGCTCTAATGTTCGGCAGTTTGAAACCACCAGGTGCTCCTTGATGGAAAGATGATTCTTTCCTACTCTCAGAAACAGATATCCTGGTAGCTAAGGATAACTGGGGAGAAAGATGAGGCTTTCCACCCCCATAAAGACGCATGGTTTCAGAAACCCACAGGCACAGTACTACTCTGTTTTATTGGGTCACTACGAGTCAGAATTGACTTGATGGTGGTGAGTTTGGCTTTTTGTGTTTGTCTGTTTTGGTTACTCTCCATATTGTCTCTTTTGTGCCAGTTTCTAATATTGATTTCCCTCTTTAGGAAGAACAATTCAGATCATACCTTGCTCTACTGAAACTCTTCAACAATTACCCTTAACTCACGCACTGCCATCAAGTCAATGCCGACTCACAGTGACCTTATTGGACAGGGGAGAACTGCCCCTGTGGGGTTCTGAGACAGCACTTCTTTACGGGAGTAGAAAGCTTCATCTTTCTTGCCAGTTACCCTTAGATAACAGGATAAAAGGTCAAGGTATTAGCATGACCTATCAGAATTGTCACGCTCTAATGCTTATATGCCAGTTAGGTTTCAATTTAGGCAATTTTTCAAATGTGAGCTTTTAGCTAAAGCAATTCAGAAAATCATGTTTATTTTCACAAACATATCAGGCTTTAATGTATGTACTTGCTGATTTTTCCTGTTTCTGGAAGGCCCTCCGTTCATTTTCCTGCTTAGAAAGTCTTTCTCATCCTATGCAGTTCAGCTCAGTTGTGGCCTCTTTTCTAAAGGCTTCCTTGTGCTTCCTCTGGGTTTTGCACCCGCCTCCATTACTGCACCTGGCACATTGGTTGTAATTATTGGTATAACTGTTTTTCTAGTAAATGGCATTCTCAGGGTAGGGACCTTGGCTTTTCTTCTTTGCAAGTACCTACCATATTGGAAAAGCTCAAAACACCAATCACTGGACTGCATGTTTTGCTACTGAATAACTGTTGCTAACATTTACCTGGTCGATCAGAGCGCCTTAATTTCTTGGTTAGTTTTGTACCTGCAGTAGTATGTATCACCTATACAGGCCACAAGCAGAAATGAAACTGTTGTTAAGAAATACAAATCCCCAAAGACGTTTCAAAATAATTAGAACATTAGCTGTTTTCACATTTAAAATATTATAATTTGGCAGATTGACTTAAGAATGCCCCCCCCTGCAAATTTGTTGTGATTTGCTGGGGGGTTACATTTCAGATAGGAACTTAAGTGCATACGTAGAGGTGTGAGTCTTAAGACTGGGCCAACAAGTGGTTATACGTTGGGCTGCTAACTGCAAAGTTGGTAGCTCAAAACTACCAGCCACTCTTAGGGAGAAAGACAAGGCTTTCTACTCCTGTTAAGATTCACAGTCTCAGAAACCCACAGGGGGCAGTGCTACCCTGTCCTTTAGTGTCCCTATGAGTCAGCATCGACTCAAGGGCAGTGAATTTGGTTTTAGGTGAAAGAGAAATTCAGTAGGGTTGGCTTCGTTTCTTTCTTTTCCACAGCTCTGTGAGCTGAACATGAGCCACCAGGAGTCTGTCTCCTGAAACAAGTTGGCAAGCAGTATCCTGTTTCCCCTTAATGAAAGTGGCCACGCTGTTTCTCAAAGTAAATTAGATTGTGCGTGTCCATTCGATGATTGGCTAACATTACAAAGGATGTGACCTTTAAAAAATTCCCCTTCTGCACATTCATTTGGTGGTTGACTTTGTGCTGTTGTAAAATGAAGCATATAGTATTAAGTTTGCCACTCACGTTACACTCAGGGAATCCACACTCCCCCACCCCCGCCTTTTTCTCCTTTCTTTTTGCGGGCTGTATTTTGAGAGAAGTAATTCCTGATTGGGGATGACTAAGCTCTCTCCAAGTCCTTTAGAAGTTCCCTTTCTCACGGGCTGGGCCTGCTGTCTGTGGACGCCAAGCCTGCAGAGAGCAGGTGCTTGGCATCTGTGTGTTTATGCAGGGGAGCCTGTTACACAATGGATTCAATCACTTACTGTCAGGCATTTAGAACAGGTCCTGCCACACGAAGCCGAAGCCACTTTCTCTCTTGTGGTTATTAGTTGTTGTTGAGGGGATTCCGACCCTTGGCAACCCAGTGTGTGTGCAGAGGAGAACTGCCCTGTAGGGCTTCCAAGGCTTTTCAGAAGCAGGGTACCAGACCTGTCTTCTGAGTAGCCTTTGGGTGGGTTTGAACTGCCCACCTTTCAGGAAGTAGTCAAGCACTACCCAGAGACTCCATTTGGGATGATGCTGGCAAAGTGCCTGCTTGGTGAAATCTTTCCAAATCATGTTAATGATGCCAACAATGCAATGCGGTCCTTAGCGAGATAAGTGGGCAGCCAGCAGAGGCTGCACCCTGAATGCCTGCTACTGCCTGATGGCTGATCACCGGTCACAACAGAGAGACTGTGAGACAGCCTGGTGGATTCAGCAGCAGCAAACTGAAGTGACACAGGAGATGCGTGTGGGGTCCCATTTCCATTTTCCAGAACTCTTACTATGGGCTGGTTGACTTTCAGGGCACAAGACTGCTCTATCTAAGTGGTCATTTAATGCATGCCGTTATTTTAGAGGAACCGTGCTCGCAGTTTCATACGTGTGTATCTGGGGCATAAGAAATGTCACTTGCCTCTTTTGGAGGAACTTCAGGTATAGAGTATCTAACCGCATGCCTTTTACTGAGAACAGCTGGGCTTGATGCCTTTTTTCTACTTGGAGTTCCTGGAGGGAAAGAAGAGATGCACTTAATGATATGAAGAAATGATGTCGCTGCACAAAGCTCTATGTCTAGTGGATACAGTTCCTCTAAACTTCTTGCCGGGCTGCTAGAATTACCACAGTCAAGGTTTTCTGTGTCCAAGTTAAGGGGGTACCTGCCTACAAATTCCCAATGGCTCACCAGTGCCCTGAGGGAAAAGCCTGGAATCCCTAACCTCTTCCCTTAACAGCATCACCCGCTCAATTTTCTGCCAGAAAGAGCAGGGATGGTGCACTGGGAAAAGAAAGGTGGGCTAAGAGAGAGCTGAAGGAGGGCGAGTGGACAGAATGCGGCAAATCCTGGACGTAAAACTTGAGGAAAAGGCAAGAGACAAAGATGACGTGGGCTTTGTGCCTGGATTCAAAGAGGAGGGGCCGGGTACAGCTTTGGGCTTGACTGCCAGACGATGTATTTGGTTTGATGCGTAGTCTACTGTGGGGTGCTCACTAGTCCCTCCCCAAGTGAAGATACATGCTGTTTATTATGGATTGAATTTTGTCCCACGCCCCCTCCCAACTATGTGTTGGAATCCTGACCCCATACAGGTACATGTTATTCAAATGAGGCTGTCTCTAGGGAGACTGGGTCCTAAACCTAGTCACTTTGAGTGATCTTAAGAGCGCCGTGGGCCCAGGGACAAACAGACACAGAGGAAGATAGACACTGTGTGAATACTGTCAAGGAACTGAGGACTCTCAGGGCTAAAGAAACCCCAGAGAATGAACTTCTGTAGCAGGTGCCCTGAATTGGGACTGATAGTTTCCTGAACTGTGAGAAAACCCATTCGTGTGCTCCATTTGTGTTACTTGTGTTAGAGCAGCACAAGGAAACAGAGCAGTGTTCTCGGTTGTGGGTAAGTAGGCTGCGCATGGGAAGCTTGTGCAGGGACTTGGCTAACATCTAGCCCAGCCCTGGGGAGAGAGGAGGTCTGGGGAGAAAAGATGGTGAGTAGAGGACAAAGACCCCTCGGGGGAGAATTCTCTGTGCCACTGTGTCAGGAAACTACTGGGTCGATCAGTATTTGTAGCCACTCCGGGGAGTCTAATGGTGGTACCCTTTGCCTATCCGAAAGCGCCCATTTACTCAGCAGGCATTCAAAACTTTTCTATTCACAAAGAGCGGTAAAACTATGATCACGTGATAAGTATTTACTTAGCTGAAAAACGGAGAAGTCATATTCATTTGCTTACCTCCACTAGCTGTAGTAGCTGGTGATTTAGCCAGGCCCCCTCTATGGCTGATCTAACATTTCAAGAAAAAGACAGTCATTAGACTAAAGCTCCCCAAAGAGACCTTGGCCTTCTCTATAGTGATAGAATCAACACAGTAGGCCTCACCCTCACCCTGTCCTTCTCCCCATAAGATCTGGTTTCCACATTGGTCTCTTAGCAGGTATTGCTCACTGGCTCCTAAATGTAAGTAGTTTCAAATGAAGCTTGTTATGTACCCAGGGACCCCTATCTCTTCAAACTCACCCCTCCTTCTCCTTGGCTACCTATTTTGGTTAAAGGCATGGCAATCCACCCAGTGCTCCATTCTAAAGAGCTTAGCATCAACCCACTTCTTGGAGACAAGGTCAAGCCAAGCCATTTCATGTTTGGTGAGCGCAATGCTTAGAGGTGAAATAAGACATAAAATTCCTGACCTCTAGGAGCATATAAGCCCACAGAACAGACAAATGGCATAAAAATCATGCGTTCTGAGCTGGAGGTGAGCTAGAGTTCTATGTGAAAGGCATTCCACGCGAACAATAACACAATACCATCATCATTTCTGGCCTCTCTCCTAATCCACGGATTCATCATTCTGGAAGGTCTGGAATCTGTAGTGTCTCATTACTCCTCATTGCCAGTGCCTTAAGTTCAAATCCTTAGCACTCTCACCTGAACCAGGGCAGGAGCTATGAAACTATTTTGCCTTGAATCTCTTCTCTTTACAACCAATCTAGTATGAGGAATAATCCCAACTTGTTCTTATTTTGCAGCCCTGTTCAAAGACCCTCACTGACTCTCTACAAATAAGATGATACCTTTCAACATCAGCAAGGTATATAAGGGCATGACTGAGATTTACCTCGACATCTTCACCTCCTGCCCAGTCTGAGCTACGCCAACCAGCTCAAGCTGCCATGCTTTAAGTTGTACTGTCCCTTGTTTGAAAATATTGCCTCACCATCCACTCTAATTGGGATGAAAGGAGTCCGTGGGTGATGCCAACAGTTGAGTGCTCAACTACGAACTGAAAGGCTAGAGAATCAACCCAGCCAGAGGGCCTTGGAAGACAGGCCTGCTGGTTGGTTTCTGAAAGATCACAGCTTTGAACCAACCCCTCCCCACCATCATGAGACAGTTCTGCTCTTAACATATGGGGTCGTCATGACAACTACAAGAACAAGCCAGAAGGAGTCTCAACATCTTCAACGGCTTAGCTGCATTAAAAAAAACAATAAATCAAAACACTTCTTTTCTTTAAGGACTTTTGTCTGTGCTCGCCTGCCCCCTAGAGGACGAGTGTGGAAAGGCGGATGATGTCCTTATCTTTGTAGCCTATGTCACCCAACTTTCTCCTTTCCTTCTGGCTTCGCACAGAGCCTGGCCCACCGCAGGTCTTTGATAAAGGTTGGTGATTACTATTACAATAGTCACGAAATGTTTGCTTCTGTTGGTTTCTGCTAAACTGTATGGTTATTATTAGCAAGAAACACCTTTCTCTGTCAGGGGCAAGCACCTGGCTCTATCATTATTTTGGAGGAGCAGTATCACGCTAGTGAAGGGGATCATCTTTAGCAAGAAAAGCTAACTAGATGGATTAATGAGCACTGCAAAATATCTACAACATTACAGATTTATACCTTTGGTTTTGTAAAGCTGCCGCAGGCACGGCGAGGAACTGATGGAAAGACCGGTGTCTTTTTGACAAAAATCGTTGGGATTTCTTGAGATGAGAGATCTGCCCCTAAAAACATAATTTTAAACAACTTTACTGGTGTATCATTGAAATGAAGAACACAGCTTTCCCCCAGATCCTGGATGCTTCCTCCCCCCAACTACCATGATCCGAATTCTACCTTGCAGGACTGGATAGGGCAGAGGTTGTACACTGGTGCATATGGGAGCTGGAGCCACAGGGAATCCAGGGTGGATGATACCTTCAGGACCAAGGGTGTGAGGGGCGAGGCTGGGAGAGTGTATGGTGAGTGGGTTGGAAAGGGGGAACTGATTACAGGGATCCACATGTGACCTCCTCCCTGGGAGATGGATGGCAGAGAAGGGTGGGTGGGTGGGAAGGGAGACTCCGGATAGGGCAAGAAATGACAAAATAACAATCTATAAATTATCAAGGGCTCATGAGGGAGGGGTGAACAGGGAGGGAGGGGGAAATAAGAGGACCTGATGCAAAGGGCTTAAGTGGAGAGCAAATGCTTTGAAAATGATTAGGGCAAAGAATGTACGGATGTGCTTTATACAATTAATGTATGTATATGTATGGATTGTGATAAGAGTTGTATGAGCCCCTAATAAAACATAAAAAAAGCAATGGAAGAGATCTTAGTGTTTGTTTGGACTCTAAGCTCTGCCCAGGAGCTTTGTCACTGATACCCCACATCTCTCAAAAGGAACTAAATGCTATTCTTCTGAATTTTGTTTTTGGAAGTTCCAGTGCCTCTTCTTCTCAGTACTCCATTGGGTTTGGGTGTTTATTGTTTTTTCTTTATTTTGGGGGTTTACTGTAGTTGACTCTTGTTATCTTAGAATTGTGGTACAACTATTTATTGTGTGTGAACTTCTGTGTTGTGTAGCGGTGTGGGGTCCTGGTTTACAACTGCCAGCACCAGCACCATGACAGGTTGTATAAAACCAAAGTCTGGGGCAGGCTTAGCTCTAATTTCAGATTCATGGACACTGGGGTAATTCTGTCAGAGAAGGCATCACCTGTCCCAGACTGACCAGTAGGGAGCAGCGACCCCCCCCCCATGCCAATCGACCAGTCAAGAGAATACGCGCAGAACTACTCACCAACCACCACTGGACAATGCTGATGCCAGAAGTTTTTTCCAATAAATTTAAAGAACAGCAACACTGGACTGCCCCCCGTCCCTGGCCCCATAAAACCCAGGGAACAAAGAACTCGGGGCTGATTCCCATTTGGATGCTGGGTCCCGCTGCGCTGGGCAGTGCAGAGAAGAAAGCCCTAACTCGAGCTAGCAAATAAACTCCTTTTGCCGTGTTTGCATGTCAAAAAAAAAAAAAAGAAAGAAAGACAACAAACGGAACATATTTAAAGAATAAAATTTGATCCATTTTGACGTTTGTAAAAGCCCACACAACCACCCCCTCAGTCAAGATAAAAACATCTCCCAGATGCCTCCAAGTTCTCTCGGATCCCCATGTACTTCTTCTCATCTTTCTCTCCACTCCTGTTCCTTCCAGCAACCACTGATCTGCTTGCTATCTCCGTAAACTAGTTTCCATGTTGTGAATTGGAATGGGGACAGACAGACTCTTTTGGGGAGGTTCTTGGGGGAAGGGGCTGGCTTCTTTTACTTAGCATGGTTATTTTGTGGTTCATCATCAATATTTTTGCTCATCTGTTTTATTGCTAAGTAGTGTTCCATGGTATGTACAATTGGGAAGAGAATGAGCTATTTCTTTACTAGTATAAATTGGTTTAAAAAAGAAAAGTAAGATCGATGAGGATTATAGAGAATTAGTACTGAACTAGGTATGTTGTTGGATGAGTAGATTGGATAGATAACAAAAGAAGGGTAGCTAGATCTCAAACCTCTCTTTAGTTTACTATTTTGCTTTACGCTGATTTAACATTTCTTCTCTCTCCTCTCTTTTCTATTCTGTATCTCCTTTCCTGCCTCCTTTCACTTTTTCCTCCCATTTTCCTGCCTGCCTGCCTTCCTCATTTCTTCTGTCCCTCTTCATTCCATACCTATCTATCATTTATCTAGTCCTTCCTATCTACTGTCCTACTTAGCGATCACGCACCTCTACTTTTTCACAATCCTGCCTTTGGTTGCCAACAAGGACTTTACATTTTTCTCTCTTATCTGGTCCTCAATGATCAATTGCTACCTTACTAGAATTTCCCTCTCTGGTCTTAAAGGCTTGAAGGCAAACAAGTGGCCATCTAGCTCGGAAGCAACAAAGCCCATAGAGAAGAAGCATACAGCCTAAGCGAATACAAGGTGTTGAATGGATCATGTAGCAGACACCAAAGAACAAAAACCATCATTGTGCGATCACCTTCTTCACATAAACGCTGAAGACGAATGTGTGTATAAGCAAGTGTGGTGAAGAAGGCTGATGGTGCCCGGCTATTGAGAGATATAGCATTCGGGGACTTAAAGGCTTGAAAGTAAACAAGCGGCCATCTAGCCCAGAAGCAACAAAGCCCACAGGGAAGCAGCACACCAACATGTGTGATCGTGAAGGGCAGAGGGGACCAGGTCTCAAACAACAAAGGCAGGGGGGGAAAAGGAAAAATAAAACAACAAACCACATCACCGTGAATGAGGGGGAGTGCGTTGTAGGGACCTAATGCCCATCTGTAGACAGCTGGACATCCCTTGCAGAGGGGTAGTGGGGAGGAGATGAGTCTCTCAGGGTTCAGTGTAGCAACAATGAAACTCAAAACCTGCCTCTAGTTCTTGAACGCTTTCTCCCCTCCTGATTATCATGATCCCAATTCTACCTTGCGCACCTGGTTAGACCAGAGGATGCACAGTGGTGCAGTAGGGATCTGGAGGCACAGGGAATCTAGGACGGATGAACCCCTCAACACCAGCGGTGGGAGTGGCGACACCGGGAGGGAAGGCGGTGTAGAGAACCAATCTTGGGGATCTATGTGTAAGCTCCTCTCTGGGAGATGTGCAATAGTAAGGTGGGTGTGGGGAGACGCGTGGCAGTGAAAGATAAGATAAAATAATTATTTATAAACTATTAAGGGTTCAGGGGGAAGGGGGAAGCGGGGAGGGAGGAGGAGAGAAAAAAGTAAATCGAGCTGATTCCAGGAATCCAAGTGGAAGGCGAATTTTGAGAATGATGAGGGCAACGAATGTATAAGGGTGCTTTATTCAACTGATGTATGTATGGACTGTGATAAGAGTTGTATGAGCCCCAATAAAAAGATTTATTAAATTAAAAAATTCTAAAAAATAAAGAATTTCCCTTTCAAACTGTCCTAACTATTGTTTCCTTGCTTTTCTGTCTGTCTCTAATATCTATCTATCTCCTTTGTTCATCATCTTCTCATCTGATGTTTTTACTTTTAATTTCTAACTCCTTCCCTCCTTTCTATATTTCCTTTTCCTTTCTTATGCTTCACTAACATTATTTCATTTTTTCCTGCACTGCAGGCCTGTGCCCTATCTGCCTATCCTTTTTTCCTTTGAGTCTTCCTTCTTAGTTCCTTTTTCTTCCATTCCCCTTCCATATTCTCTTCTCATTCACTTCTTCCTGCTCATTCAGGCTTCTGTTTCACTGTCTTGTATTCTTATTGTGTCTCATTATTTTGTCTATTTTCCTCCTTGCTAGCCTCCTTCCTTCTCACTTTGCAACCTGCTTCCTCAAACATTCCATTGTATCTTACGTTTAAAAAAGACTCTTCCAGTGGCGTAGTGGTTATGCATTGGATTGCTAACCTAGAGATCAGCTGTTCAAAACCACCAGGCACTCCTAGGAGAAATACAAGGTTTTCTGTTCCCATAAATAGTGACAGTCTCAGAAATCCACAGGAGCAGTTCTTCCCTGTCCTTTAGGTTTGTCATCCATTAGAAATGACTCCATGGCAGTGAGATTTTCTTTTTTTTCTTTCCTCTTTTCAGCTTCCCTTTTGTGCCCTGGTTCTGTGACTCTTTTTCTTACTGACTCTTACTTTCTTATTTTCTATTTTTTCTTCCCCCTTCACTACTTCTACATTTTTTACATACTTTTCTTCCATCATTCCTTTGATCCCTTTCTGTCTTCCTTTTTCCTCTTTCACTGTCATTTATTGTTTTTAAACACTTTTTTTCTGTTTTTAAACCTTTTTTCTTCTTCCCAGTCTTAAATCTCTTGTTCTTTCTGAGGTTTTATATCTTCTTTTAAATTTGTTTGCTGTATCATCTATCTAATCTATCGAACCCACCTGCTTTGCACATCTGCTAAGCCTATATTCAATTCAAGGAATTTGTTACTGGTTTCTCCTTTCAGAATTCGCTTTATATCGCCTATTCCCTTTATATGTAGGTCTTTCTGTGTTCCTCTTTTGCTCTCTCTTGTTTTTCTGACATTTATTTTATTATTGTACTACTAACCATTATATTGAGCCCCCTTTCTCCCGCACCGTCTTACTCCTTGCCTTATTTTCTATCTTACTCCTTTTCTTCTGCCCATCCTTTCCTCTCTCTTTCTTCTGCACTCCCACCCCAAGTGTTGCTTTTCATCGATTGCCTGCATCACTGATGCTTTTTCGTCCATTGCCTGCCTTCTTTTCCCTTTCCTCTTTCTGTCTTCTTTTCTGTCCTTTCTTCTCCTTAGTTTATTCCCCTTTTAACACATTCCTGTTTAAAACTTTGTTTTCTTTCTCTCTTTTTACATCTTGCCTTCATTATCTTCTCCATTTAAAAATCTATTCTGTTCTACCATCAATCTTTTTATCAAAATATGCTCAGTAACAGCTATCACCCATGCCTGTGTATTGCCTTTTACTTCTAAATTTTCAGTTACATTTAAATTGACTCTTTTTCTGGCCTCTATAATTGAACACATATCTCTTATGGATTAAAAAAATCATGGTCTTTTGGCCTCTTCCTTTCCCTTCTCTCTTCTTCAATTAATTGCTTTTCTGCTTCATTTTCCCTAGCTTTTTCCTTGTCTCTGTCTCATTCTCATACACTCTAGGTTTATATTATTTGACTAATGTATACCCATCCCCCCTTGTCTTCCATGTCCATTTATCTGTTCCCTTATCTCAGTCTGTTTTACTCGCTTTTTATTGGATATTCTCTAACAATTTAAATTTTTTCTCTAATTTTCTCTGCTTTGCACTGTCTTTGAAGCTATTCTAATAATGTCTATGTACAAGAGAGGGGGCAATATGATGACCAGATAGGTACCTCATGCCAGTAGCTCCGTGGATATTGGTCAGTGAGGAGATTTGGGGGCCAAGTAGGGGTATCAAGGCTGTTGGTCAATCTTTGCGACAGACCAAAGCACTTCTCTGATCCAGAAGCTGACTTCAACCCCATCGCCTACACTCCCTTCACACTTCTGAGGCTCGAGGCCCATTAGTTGCCTCCTTTTTGGGCTCCAGGTGGCCAAACTGGCTCTGCACTCCTCAAAGACCCCCCAGACAGCCTCCTGAACCCCCCATGCTCCCAAGGTTTCCACCCCGTTTCAATGTTCTAGGACTTCCAGGTGTCTGTCACAAGTCAGACAGAATCTCATGCAGCTCGTCTAAGTCTGAAGGTTTCTCACACTACATTCTCCCATCTACTCTTTTACTGTGAAATACTCCATGCCCTCTGTGCTCTGGGAAGTGGAACTTCGTTCTATCAGAAGTATCAGGGGCCTCCTTCCCACCCACCCTTCCTGTCAGAACTGCCCCTAATCAGGAACGGATCAACCAAACCCCACCCCAACCCAATCCCCAAACTGTGCAACCCCCCACCCCCGGCCAACACTTTCCTGCAGACCTCAGCAGACACAGCTGCTAACAGCCCCTAAGGAGACCTGAGGGAGACTGGAGAACAACTAATAGGTCAAGGGTAGAGGGAAACCACGGTGAGACAAATGTGAAATACAACCCCTCAAGGCAGTTGGCAATAGGCAGCCTGAAGAAGCACCAACACCAACCTCCCAAAGAGAGAGCCCAGGGCTCTGTGATGTCCAGGAAATGGCACCTAGTTCCAATAAATAAATAAAAATCAAGCTGATTCTACAGCTTCAACAAGAAAAGAGAAACAAAATCCAATATCAGAGGACCACCTAGACCTGACAGCAGTCACAGAAAAGACAGATGTTGACCTTCCACAGAAAGAAATCTTCATAATTATGCTTAGATTCATACAGGACATGAAGGACGCATTACAGATAAAGGATGAAACGATAGAGGAGAAAAAGGGCACAGACCAAAGGGAAATGCAAGAGCTAAGGGGCAAGATAACAAAAACTAATCACAAACTCACAGACTTTGCCAGCAAAAGCAGGGAGCAGCGAACCGCACCAGTGACCGAGGACTGCCAAGCATATATTAATACACATGAAAAAAGTAAAATAATTCCATCAGGAAGCAGAAGAAAGCCTCAGAGCTATGTCTGATGCTATGAAAAGGAACAGAATCATTGGATTACGAGAGGAAAACAAAACAAAGAAATCAATGTCAAAATTGGGATGGAATTCTTGTAGGAAAACTTCCCCCGATTAATGAATGAAAACCAGGGAATTCTCCAGGAATCCGAAACAATACCAGCTAGACTGAATCCCGAGAAGTCACCAAGACACCTATTGTTAAACTATTTAACTAGAAGGGAAAGGAGAAAATCATGAGAACTGCTAGAGAAAAACAAGCAATCACATATAAAGCAAGCAGGGGAATTTCTGAGAAGATGATGACAGAGTAACACATACCAGAGGGACTCCTTGGAAATCAATGCAGGAGAGTTACTTAGAGGGAAATTCAACACTGCTGGAGATTACAGGAGGAGCATCATAAAGATAAGTAGACACAGGCCCACAAGGTTTTGAGGGGCTGGGGGCTTTTGGCTTACTACAGTGGAGGCCGGGTAGGGCTTTACCTTAACCCTGCCACTGTCTTGGCTGGAGCAGGGACCATTTGGAGCTGGCGCAGGCACTTTCTCTCAACACAGCAACAGCTTGCTGCCTCCTCAGGGCAGGGATTAAACCCTTGCAGCTCCATGGGCAGCGATCAGGTCACAGCTACATCGTTACTTTTGTTTCCCTCTCTTCTCTATATCCCACCACAGTATCAGTGGGTTTACTTTTATTTTTTCTCATCTTTGTCTCTTTCTTCTTCTCTCACACTTCACTGACAACATCCAGGCCACTCCCCTTAGCCTAGGGCAGGGGTCTTCAAATAACGGCCCGCTTAGGACATTTATCTGGCCAACCAGATGTTTTTTTCCCTGTTTTTTTTTTTTACTTCAAAATAAGATATGTGCAGCGTGCATAGAAATTTGTTCATAGTTTTTAAAAACTATAGTCTGGCTCTAATGGGTCTGAGGGACAGTGAACTGACCCCTGTTAAAAAAGTTTTAGGACCCCTGGCCTAGGGCATTTACTCCTACCCCAAACCAAGTTAGTTGGGCTCCACCCTGCGCAGTGCAGGCTGAGGCTGGGGAAAGCCATGCCCACCTCCACTAGAGGATACTCCGCTCAACTTCTTACTGGGAAATTCCTGTTTGTGTAGCTGGGGGAGCTCCTATTTTTCCTCCGTTGTCTCATGCGACTGAGGGAACTTCCTCCCGCCTGCCTTAGTGCCTCATAAGACCTAAGGCAGCTCGGCCAACACTTGTCAATGTTATAAGCTGCTGTAGGAACCTTTGCAAACCTCAACAACACCAAACAGACAACCAACCAGCCTTCTTGGGCTCTCCTCTGAGAAGGAAACCACAGGAGGATAAAGTGGTAGGTTAATTCCATAGTGAAATTAGCTGTAGGAAGTTTGAAGAAGCATTCCTATAAGTTTCCCAGAAAGACCCTGTGCTCTTTCACTTCCGGGAAAATGGCACCTGGCTCCTCTAAAACAACACAACGCAAACAGCCATCAGACCCAATGACGTCAACGAAAAAACAGTAGAAACAAAAGACAATGGCAAAAGATGTCCTGAACATAATGACATGCATAGAAGAAACAAACATTGAGCTGCCACAGAAAGAAATTCTCAGAATGCTGCTTGGAGTCATACAAGATATGAGGAAAACATTACAGAAAAAGGATGAAATGATAGAGGAGATAAAGTCCATACACCAAAGGGAAATACAGGAGGTTAGGGAGGAGATAACAAAAACCAGTAGCAGACACATGGACCCCGATAATCGACTGGAGGACGCAGAGAACCAGGCCAGTGACTTGGAGGACAGCCAAGCAGACTTTAACAAATGTGAACCAAAATCTAATAAGATCTGGGGGAGCGGGGAGGGAGGGAGGGGTAAAAGAGGACTTGATGCAAAGGGCTTAAGTGGAGAGCAAATTCTTTGAAAATGATTAGGGCAAAAATGTACAGATGTACTTTATACAATTGATGTATGTATGGATTGTGATAAGAGTTGTATGAGTCCCGAATAAAATGTTAAAAAAAAAGATTATCCATATGATGTGACAAGACACTCCCTGCTACCCTTGATGGACCAGCAGCTGCCTTGTTGTGATAGAAAACAAAACAAAAAAATCTAATAAGATCTTCAGAGAAGCTGAAGAAAACCCAAGAGCTATATCTGATGCCATGAAGAGGTACAACATTTGAATTATAGTCTTACCAGAGGAAGACACAACAAATAAATCATCTACAACAACAGTGAGAGAATTCTTGGAGGAAAACTTCCCTAGATTAATGAATGAAAACCAGGCAACCATTCAGGAGGCTGAAAGAACAACATCTCAATTGAATCCCAAGAAGACGTCACCAAAGGCACATAATAGTTAAACTATGCAACTTTGAGGAAAGGGAGAAAATCATGAGAGCACCTAGGGAAAAAAAAGCAAAGAGGGACACATGGGAAAACCTACCAAATACATACATTCCCAGGGTGCGGTCTAGGTACTACGGCAGGTACCAAACCCAACCCGTCTGGGATACATAGGGCAACCACATAATAAGGAGGGGCTGACCCCTGATTCCAACTATGTGGGCACTTCCCACCTCCCACCCCAGAGGAATGCACTTCAGAGGACAGCCCTGAAGCTGCAGCTCAGGAAGTGGGGCACATCTAATCATGAGCAAACGAAGAGGGAAGGAGAGAGTGGAACACACTCCAGCTCATCAAGCCTTAAGGACAATATTCCTGCTCAAAGCAGCCAAAGCAGAGAGGATCACAGAGTCAGCCTCATCATGAGACAAGATGACGTGTCCCTCACTGACACATAGCGTTAAGTGGGACAGCACTGGGGACATGGTGTGGGAGATGTGCCTGAACCGACTCCACTGTATCAGGGTGAACACTAAGGGTCTACAGCAGAGCAGCAAGATGAGCAAAACAAGGAAGTCCCCGAGGAATGCCAAAGGTGGACTTGGGGCCCAGAGCGTGGCACCCCAGCAGACTCGACTGGAAAACACTCATAAAGGTCAATGGACAGACCTGGAACTCTTTGAGGGCTTTTCAGTTTTTGCTGTTGTTTTTTTTTCTTTTTTCCTTATTTTTTTGTTTTGTTGTATTAGCTGTTGATTTATTTTTGTCTTTTTTGGTTATGTTTTGTTCTGCTTTGTTTTTGCATGTATTATTGTCTATGCATGTTTATCTGGACAAGATAGAATGCATGAACAATCCGGAGGAGAGAACAATGGGACCAATGGTCCTGGGGGGACACGGGAGAAGGAGAGATGGGGGAAGGGAGGGAGATGCCAACAAACCCAGGGACAAGGGAAGAATAGTGATCTAAAATTGATGGTGAAGAGGGCATAGGATGATTTGGGGGTGGGGGGCTCGATCAAGGGCAACGTAGATGAGAGTAATTAACCAAACGTGAATTAAGGTTGAACATGATAGTGGGACAAGAGGAAAGTAAAAGGAAATAGAAGAAAGAATTGGGAGAAATAAGTCAGTTATAGAGGTCTAAATACAGGCATGTATATATGTAAATACATTTATATACAGTGACAGGGGAATAGAGCTATGTACATATATTTATAAAGTATTATGGTAGGAGATGGACATTTGACCTCCACTCAAGTAGTCCCTCAATGCAAGAACAATTTGTTCTATTAACATGGCACTTTGTGATGTTCATCTTCCCTGACACGTTCTCTGAAGACAAATTGGGTGAATAATCAAATGTGGTGAAGAAAGCCGATGGTGCCCGGCTATCAATAGATATAGCATCTGGGTCTTAAAGGCTTAAAGATAAAGAAGTGGCCATCTAGCTGAGAAACACACCAGCCTGTGTAATCATGAGGTGTTGATGGGATCAGGTATCAGGCATCATCAAATACCCAAAACAATACAAACAAAAAACATATCAATAGGAATGAAGGGGAGGGCAGAGTGGAGACCCAAAGTCTGTCAGTAGTTAATTGGACACCCCCTGTCACAAGGGTCACTAGGAAGAGAAGAGCTAGTCAGGGTGCATGCAGTATTGCACCTAGAAAACACACAACCTTCCTCTAGGTCTTTAATGCTTCCTCCCACCCACCCCCAACTACCATGACCCCAATTCTATCTTACAAATCTGGCTATACCAGAACACGTAAATAGGTACAGATAAGAGCTCGCAACACAGAGAGTCCAGAACACATAAACCCCTCAGGACCAATAAGGGGAGCAACAATACTAGGAGAGTAAGGGGAAACTGACCACAATGATAGACATATGGCTCCCATCCCAGGTGGACAGACAACAGAAAAAGTGGGTGAAATGAGACACCAGTGGGTGTAAGACAGGTAAAAAAGAATAATTTATAAAATGTCAAGGTGGCATGGGGGAGGGAGGGCAGGGGATGGAGGAAGAAAATGAGGAGCTGATGCCAGGGGCTCAAGTAGAAAGAAAATGTTTTGGAAAAGATGATGACAACATATGCACAGATGTGTTCGATAAACTGGATATATGTATGGATTTTGATAAGGGTTGCAAGACTCCAATAAAATAAAAATTCTAGGTATCTTTGTACCTATCATATATCTCCTTTTCTCCATCTAGCAATCGATCTCACTACTAAGTCTCTCTTTTTCTTAATTATCAATCTTAATGCCCTCTTCTATTACTGTCTTCTACTTATCAAGCAGTCTCACTCATACTCTCCATTTTAGTTTCTCTTTGCATCCATCTCTCTCATTCTTTCCATTTGTATATTGTTATATCCATTGGTTCTATTATTTTCATCCTCTTTTTATTTTAAATATTGCCTTGCTGGTTCCTTCCTTTTCCTCATTTCTCCTCTTTCTGTATGTCTCTCTCCCAGTCCCTCACACTCTTTCTTCCTCTTTACCTACATGTCTGTCTTCTTTCTTTCCTCCTCAGTCCTTTCCCTTTTCTGCCCTTTCCTTCCTTCCTTCCTCCCTCCCTCCCTCTCTTCCTTCCTACCTTCCTTCCTTCCTTCCATAATTCTTCCTTCTTCTTCACCTTCCATCTTCATACCTCATTCACCCCCTATCTTTATTTTATACTTTCTGGCTCCTGTCTTTGACATTTCTCTCTAGCTCTTGTCCTCTTTTGTCCTTTTAGCTTTCTTCCTGTATCTTATGCATTTTCTCTTGCATCATCTCCCCATTTGACACGTTTTCTATCATGTTATTCTTCCAATCTCCCTTCCTTCCTGTCTACATTTATTCCCTTTCTTTATGTTTGTATTTCTCTACCCCTTGCCCTCTTTCTTTCATTTCTTTTCCTCTTCTTGTTCCTTCTTGCCCACCTTCTTAAGCGATTGAGGTGTGAATCATCTACTGTGACTGTACTTGATTGTCCTAATGGCTCTTCCTCTTTAACCACATCCTCCAATCCTTTATTTCAATTTTACTACTTATGCATCCCATTTCACCTTTGTTCTTCTATCCCTCCTTCTTACCTTTATTCACCACCCCCTTTCACTCTTTTGTCTGTCTGCCTACTAGTCTTAGCTCCTTTTCTCCTGACCTTTGTCCCCTTTTCTGCTTCCATTCCTCTCTCTAACTTCTCTCCTTCTCCCCTTTCAACCTTCCCCATCCCCTTTCTTCCTTTTTCTTTTCCCACCCTTCTTTTGTCCTCTTCCCTTTTGACTTCCCCATCTTTTCTCCCCTCCCTCCCTCTCCGCACTGCCTCTCTCTTTACCCCCCAACCCCCTCTTCTCTCTCTCCCCTTTTTGTAAGGCAGAGGCGGGAGTTGGTGGGAACGGTGAGTGGAGGGATGCCTGGAGCTAGTGAAAACCCTTCAAGGATGCTGAGAAAGACCAGGCCTCCCCTGCCCCTGTGGTGGCCTTCCAGCCCAGGTGCAGAAGACTAACCATTACAGATTACTTTGAACATGGTTGCTTAGGCCTGGATCTGCAGACAACAAAGTTGCAGTGGAAAATTCCTTAGCTACTCCATTCCCCAGACCAGGGCTATAAAACTCTCCACCTCTCTCCCGAACCTCGCTCTGGAAACTCAGGATGCTCCAGTCCCTTTCTATGTACTCCCCTCCCCCCAGATGGCACGGCTTCTCTGGCCCCAATTAGGGACCTGTGAACCCTGCTGCCAACTCTGAAATAAACCTTTGAAACTGTTTTCTACCTTTTTCTTCTTTCTTTTCATCTCCAAATCTACCTTACATTTTATTCCTTCTTCTCCATCCCTCCTATTTCCTTTTCCCCTCCTTTTCTCCCTTTACCTGCTTTTTATTGGATCCTCTTTTTGAATATTTTCATTTCCTTAAAGAAATTCACCCCTCTCGCTTTTGTAACAAGCCTCCCTTGTTTACATTCTATTTCACCTTTCTTTAGTAATATACTTTAAAAATATTTTTGATGATGGCAAGAAATGTACAAATGTGCTTGATACAGTGGATGGATGGATGGATTGTGGTAAGAGCTGTATGAGCTCCCAGTGAAATGATTTTTAAAAAAATAAAGTGTTGCAATTTTTTTTACAAACTCTGATTTTTTTAAGCACCCACATCCAAAATTGTATGTGATTATATGAATGTCTTAAAAATGCCTTCCCTCTTTTATTTTTTCACTCAGGACTCATCCCCTTTAAGCCTGTTCTCCATTTTCCTTCCATTCCTTCCTATTTCTTTCTTGATTCCTGATACTTGCTCTCTTTTACTACTTACCTGCCTTCTTTACTTCTGTACCACTTCCTTCTTTTCTTCCTCTTTCTGTCCTTTTTCATCCTGTCGTTATTACTGGCTTCTCTTTTTAGTCTGATACATCTATCTATCTATCTATCTATCTATCTATCTATCTATCTATCTATTGATGATCTATACTTAGATGATTTATTCATCTAACATATATGCTCACTGCCATAGAGTCAATGCTGACTCATAGCAACCCCCCTGTGGGTTTCCAAATGTTAACTATTTATGGGAGTAGAACGCCCAGTCTCTCTTCCAAGGAGCTGTTGGTGGTTTCAAACTGCTGACCATATGGACCACAGCCCAATGCATAACTGCATAAACCACCAGGGCTCCGTTAGTTTTATGTAACTAAATGTCTTCTTTTACTGACATTTTAGTCTTAATCTGTCTGCATGTGTATATAGGTGTGTCTTTATTTACTGGCTTCTATCCAATTTTCATTCTTTCACTTATGCTATCTCATTTCATGCTTTCTTTCTATACCATACCATTTTTCATCCTGCATACTCATTTTGTCCTTGTCATTCTACATTTTTTCTTTCTATTTTACCCTTTTTATATTTTAACTCCTTAAAGAAAACTTTTTGGTTTTCTTTTTCTCTCACTTGTTCTCTCTCTGTGCTTTGTAAAATCTTTTCTTACTGTCTCCTCATTTACAATTGTCTCTCTTTTTATATTTCTCTTTCTTCCTTTTCTTCCGTCTCTTATTTTATTAGTTGTTTTTTTTAGCAAGGTGGGGGGATGTTAATATTTTCTCTTACTGACTCTTCTGTCAAATTTCTCTCTTCCTTCCCCCCCTTTGGTGTCATTTGGTAATTTTTTTCCTTACTGGCTCCCCTTAATTTTCTCTCTCAAATTATGGCACATCTTTGTGCATATCTTTCCATTTGTCTCTTTCTTTTGTTCTTTATTATTATTATTATATTTACTGTCTCCTGTTATTGTCATATGGTGGTGCAGTGGCTAGGTACTTGACTGCTAACCTAAAGGTCAGCTGTTCGAACCCTGCTCCAGATGCGGCGCATGTTGAAATCTGCTTCTGTAAAGATTACAATCTTGGATACTCTATGAGGCTGTTCTTCTCTGCCCTAACAGGTAACTAGGAGTTGAAATCAAATTCATGGCAATGAATTTTTAAAATGTATTTTTGTCTTTTGAGCATTTCATTTAATGTGTTATGTGTAATAATAATAAAATGTGTCTTTATGAATGCGTATACATTTTTGAAAAGTGAGCTCTTATTGGTAAGTACTATGCACACTGGCTGGCATACGTAGTGGTGTTAGCTCTTAAGCCTTTCAATTGTCAAGGCTTTATACCCTTACTCTATTAACACACAGAGATGTTGGGTCAAGCGACCAATATATAATCTGTTGGTATGCATATTGTGCTCAGCTACTTAGTCTTTTATTTTTTCTCACTCACCATTTACTTCTGCTACTGCTGTGTTGTCATCATTACCATTGTCTTCCCTTATTTGTCTTTCTGAGAAAGCTGGTTGCATTTTTCGTAAATGATGGGCGATTTTCTTCTTGAGAAGTGCTTGCTTCTAAAATCATAAAGAAAATCTACTACTATCAACTTTTAACTGAAGATTCCTAACAGATATTTGGAATGTGATACCTGAGGTGGGCCAAGTTCTCATTTCTACCTTGAGATTTAGAAAGTTATCATGGGGACAAAGCTCAAGAGATAGCACGGAGTATGGCATGTTTCCTCTGGTTGTCCAGCATGATAATTCAGTCCAATTTAACTCACCTTTTCTGGACAGTGGTCCCACTTCATCCCAACCCTTGAAGTATTGGGTCTCTTCATGCTAACTATCTAGGGGATGAGGCTACTTTTGTCAAAGCAGACATTTTCCCTCAAATGGTCCAGTTATTATCAGAAGCTCATTCTACCTCCCGATTAATTTCTTCTCTTCTTTTCCGTTGTTGCTCTTCAATTTTTTTCTCCCTTTTAACCTCTTCATCTATCTTTGTTAAAAGCAGCATTTCTTTGGTTTTCCAGTCCTAGAGATCAAAATGTTAATGATACTCAGTGTCTGTTCTCTCTCATAATACATTTTCAATTGTGTCTATCCACTCCCTTTCTACTCCCATAAAGACAGTCTCGGAGACCCACAGGGGCAGTTCTACCCTGCCCTGTAGGTTCACTATGAGTCGGCATTGACTCGATGGCAGTAGATTGGGTGATGGCTTATTTATTTATTAGACCTAATGAAGAGCCTAACAGAAACTGAGTTAAGCATAATAAAAATCATGCATTGGCTCTAGAATGGCCATAACCTAGTGCTTTTCTATTGGGAATTCGTGGGTATAGATGCAGTGAAATGACAAAATGGAGTTTTTTAAAAAATCAAACCCAAGGTCAGTGAATCTATTCTGACTCACAATGACCCGATAAGACGGAGTAGAATTGCCCCCATAGGATTTCCAAGGGAAAAGATTGCCACATCTTTCCCCCATTGTATGACTGGTGGGCTAGAACAAAAGCAGTTGAGTGCTTTAACCACCAAACCACCAAGGCTCCTCCAGGGGGTTGTAGCATAAACAATTTGTTTCCCTTAGTTTTTAACAGAGAAATAATGGCCTTGTCCTGAATTTTGGGGAGTGAAAATGCATGCATGGTTTTGAAACATACTTTAGAGAAAATTGTTGCGTGATTATAATGTAAGGAAAGAGCATGTCATATATACTTTATGCTATCAGAGACTCACTACTTTAAGTAAAAGTTTGTGTAATATAGCAGTGATGGAAAATTAATGAGGTATAATTTTTTTCGAACTGAAATGACCTCAAATAGTTTGACAGAACTGCTAACTGCTGTTTACAAATAAATCAAGTATAAACACATTTCCACTCAAATTTTTTGATGTTTCTCACCCGTTCAATTTGTTTTCGGAGATTCAATTTTCTTATTACATGGTGCTGGAAATTCTCCTCTTTTTCCCTCATCTGGAAGGAAGATGAAGGTTTTTCCGAAATGTGTTCAAATTTGTCTACATCATTATCAGCCATATCTCTAGATCTAAGTAAAAACATAAATATAAATTAAAGTAAATTGGGTGGTTTTCTTAGGATGGAATTATATGCTTTGATATTCCCCCAAACATCTCCTTGGTGGCTTTTTATTTCTAGAACTACAGGAACATAACAGTTTCTTATGACCCTTTAAGCTAGCCTGATCCATCAACTACCAGGCTGCACTCATTTTACCTGTTTCTCTGTTATGTAAGACTCTGTTACTGTGGTTGGGACAATGACAACATGTGTTACAGAATAATTGAAAGCATTTTATTCACAAATTAGTCATAACTCAGTAGGTTTATAAATATGTTTCTCACTGACTTAAAAAAAATCCAGCAGATGTGAAATTTTGCTTAAAAATGAGTGGCTTCAAAGCTCCCTGTCATTTCTTGACTAGACCTCTTTAGATTTTGGGATCCTGGTGGGTCAGTATGTATTCTGGCACTGTCATGAGATGGCTTCATGAAAATCAACGTTCAAGCATTGGCGAAACAACGATAACTCATGCCCTCACCTCTTGAGGCATGGGCTTGATTTTCACATGGCAACATTGAATGTGTAGCGGTCATTACTGAATGAGCACACACAGTTGGTGGATGACACATGTTCTGTTAGCATCAAATGCTTTGATAACCCTCCCTTAATTTTCTTAAATGTGAGCTTGGGACATGTGCTGAGGATACCATCTCTCCTTCTGCTACTATGGGCTTGACTTACATTTCTAAATATTAGGGATTTGTACCTTGGCTTTCCTCAAATATCAATATGACTTAACCTTCTGGGTTCCTGCAAACTTCAATGTCTCATATAGAACCTTTCCTCCCTAGCTTTGGTACCAATGTTCTAATCTCTGGTGTGTGTGTGTGTGTGTTTTATTCCTTTCCCTCCTCTCCACATTGAAGACTGCAAGAGGTCCAATAATGTCTAGGACTTAAAATGTGTTTTAAATTCTTCCTAGTATTTATAACTTTTGTGCTCATGATACTTTCATATGAAATGTGCATTAACTTTCATCATACCTCTGTCTGAGCATCTTTGGTTGGATTTTAGTGATCTTTGGGTCTTGATAGCGTAAGCACTTTTGGAATCGTAAAATGTTATGCTCTTGGGATTTTCTGTTTTCAATCAATTTGTTTATTTCTTTTTCAATAAATTTCTGAAAGAAAAAAGCGTTTGAGTTTTTCTGGTTGCTACAAATCAACCTATTCTTTGGTACCAATACTTTTTAGACTTAGGGCTTAATAAATTCCCTGTCTTTGACAAATGGTTAAGTTTGTTAAGTTGTATTTAAGTCTAGTTCACCTTCATCCTAGACAAGAGAGTATTTCTCTCTGTAAAAGGTAAATGTCAAATTTTACCTCTTATAGACCTTCTATTGACATTTGATTTGCTACCTCAATACTTCTGGGTCAGAAGGTTATGAGAACTATTCTGCAAAGTTTTCTTTCAAATTTTTTCCCTTACAGGTCATGAATTTTAAAATTTGAGATCTTTCACTTACTTGTTCTCTTTCATATTCTTTTTGAAAGTCCAATTTTAAATGTGTAAGATACTCCCTGTACTTATTCAACTCCTTTAAGGAGCATACAACCTACAAACAAAAAATTCAAATGTGTAAGTCCTAAATTGATACAATCATAACAATAGTTTTCTAAAGAAGACTAAGAGCATTCCTTTTTAATAGCAATTGGGGAGCAAGTCCAGGATCATTCTATCCAAAAATTCTATCCACATAATATTACTTTATTGATGTTTCATACACTAATCAGGAATTTACAAAACCCAATCAACTTGCGCAATGAAGATATAATACTAATGTAATAGAAATATTTAACCTCTCCTCCTCCCCCACCATCAATCACCCTTCCCAAATATATTCCATCAAGCTGGCTCCCGATGTACTTCTGGTATTCTAAAAGAGGTATGGGAAATATTCCTTGACAAGTGAACAGCATCATCTTTACTTTTAGAACCAGGAGAAAAGAACTACAATGCAGCTGGGGAGAATACCTAAAGAAAGGTGTATCTTCATATACTCCATTCATTTGCTTATTATCTTTTGCTCTTATTCAAGAAATGAGGTCTAGTAGGAACAAGCAGTTCTAGTTAGAAACAACAGTCACCTGATTTCTTTCGACCCCATTACTGAGTAGTTATGAGGCTTTCTGTTAGGTACCCTCCATTGCTAAAACTGATACAGGTTCCCAGTGAGGTTCAGGGGCAGGCATCTATCATGGCCCTACGTTTTGCTGGTTAACCAGAAGCACTTTTCTTTGTTTCTTTCTTTATTTTTAATTTTAAAAATTATTTTATTGGGGGCTCATACAACTCTTATCACAATCCATGCATACATCCATTGGGTCAAGCACATTTGCACATTTGTTGCCATCATCATTCTTAAAACATCTGTTTTCCACTTGAGCCCCTGGCATCAGCTCCTCATGTGTTCCCTTTCTCCCCATTCCCTCCTCCCTCTTGAACCCTTGATAATTTACAAGTCATTATTATTTTGTCATATCTTACACTGTCCAATGTCTCCCTTCATCCACTTTTCTGTTGTCCGACCTTGTAGTGTACATTTTTTGAATAAATTGATTGGGGGCTCCTACAGCTCTTATCACAATCCATACATACATACATGTGTCAAGCACATTTGTACATATGTTGCCATTAGCACTTTCTTTTTTTTAATGTATGTTCCTGTTTTTCTTTTTTTTTTCTGGATTTTTCCCTTTTTTTACATTTTATTAGGGACTCACACAACTCTTACCACAATCCATACATATACATACATCAATTGTATAAAGCACATCCATACATTCCCCGCCCCAATCATTCTCAAAGCATTTGCTCTCCACTTAAGCCCTTTGCATCAGGTCCTCTTTTTTTCCCCTCCCTCTCTGCTCCCCCCTCCCAATGTGCCCTTGGTAATTTATACATCGTTATTTTGTCATATCTTGCCCTATCCGGAGTCTCCCTACCCCCCCTTCTCTGCCGTCCCTCTCCCAGTGAGGAGGTCACACATGGACCCCTGTAATCAGTTCCCCCTTTCCAACCCACTCGGCCTCCACTCTCCCAGCATCGCCCCTCACACCCTTGGTCCTGAAGGTATCATCCACCCTGGATTCCCTGTGCCTCCAGCCCTCATATGCACCAGTGTACAACCTCTGCCTTATCTAGCCCTGCAAGGTAGAATTCGGATCATGGTTGTTGGGGGGAGGAAGCATCCAGGACCCGGAGGAAAGCTGTGTTCTTCATCGGTACTACCTCGCACCCTCATTGACCCATCTCCTCTCCTGAACCCCTCTGTGAGGGGATCTCCATTGGCCGACAATTAGGCCTTGAGTCTCCACTCTGCACTTCCCCCTTCATTCAATATGGTGTGTGTATATATATATATATATATATATATATACACATATATAGACACACACACATATATATACATGTACACACATATATCTTTTTTTTTGCATGATGCTTTTATACCTGGTCCCTTTGGCACCTCGTGATCGCACTGGCCAGTGTGCTTCTTCCATGTGGGATTTTTTGCTAACCAGAAGCACTTTTCAACCCACTTTATAGTAACAGGTTATAAGGCCTCCTTCCTTTAACCACTCCAAAATATCTTTTCTCTGGTAGTATGATTTTAAATGTGGATCATGTAGACTTAAATAAGTTGGTTTCAGTAGGTGGCAGTAAGGATCATTCAAGTTAAAATCAAAGGAAGGTTGATAAAGCTGCAAATACATAGACTGAAAAGTATTACTAAGGTAAGCTTGATGAACCAACACTTTCACGCTTGAATTTGATGCATTGCCTATGGCTTTTATGAAAAAGAAAACATGTAAGCAGAACCCAAAGTGGAAGAATACAAGTCATGGAATGTTGTGAAATCGAACTGCCTTTCTCTTCCCCTCTTCTCTATCTGCTTGAATTATGCTAACAGTTTCCCTTTGCTCCTGTCCTGAGCCCCCACAGATCCTGGCTTTGGGACAGAGGAAGAAGGAAAAAAGAGGGGTGGGCTCTACTTTGTTTGAAACCAATTCGAGGCCTCTCTCTTGCAACCTCTTCCAGGTCAGGCACTGCATCAAAGGATGAAAGAACACTACTACTGAAGATGATTATATCTTAGCCATCTGAAAATGCATGTTAACCATCTAAAAAAGACCCAAAATAATGGAAACTCTCTGTGATGGTAGATAATGAGCCCTGGCAGGAAAACAATCAACAATGATGACATTTGAAACAATGCTGCAATCAGTGGACTGATTATAGATTTTCTCAGATGTTTTCTTTTGTTGGTGACAGACATATGTTGACAGAACAAACCTGGCCTTCTGACCTATTGGAAAAGAACAAATGAATTCATTAAGGCAAGGGTAATCCTTGTCTTATTAATGAAAATAATTGGTTTCTATGAACTTGAGAGACTCTTTATTATATCATCACTACCTGCCAGTGAGAGATAAGGGAGACACGCATATCCACCCACATACCGCCTTTCCCTCATATTCAGCTAAAGTTCAGCATCTTCAGACAGAAAAACAGCAAAATTTAAGAGACAGGAAACAGGTTCTGATTAGCTACATGTGACAATAGACAAGTTATAGTTTCAACTGACAAAGTCATCTTGAAGGTAAAACAAGTTTATTAAAAATGAAAGGAGTGGGAAGGGGGTGGAGAAGGTGAGGGGATTTAGGGAGCAAACAATTAATGCAGGAGGGAGCACTAGAACTGATTGTGATGATGTATAAACAACTCTTTTGAAAAGCAATTTAACCCTGACAAATGTATGATATGTGAATACTGGATCAAGAAACAATTTTTTTTTTTAAAAAAAGAAAGAAACCAAACTTGACCAATAGTTACCCTGAATGAAGAAGAAAGAGTTGTTGCTTAGGGGGCATTGAGGTTATGTTTATGGTGGTGGAATGATTTTTAAAAGGATATCAATGATGGTGGAACAACTCAGAGTATAATCAGTGGCACTGAATTATACATGTAGAAGTGTGGAATTGGAGAATGTTTTGTTGTGTATACTTTTGCCACAATTAGAAAAAGATAATTTCCCTAACAATGAATACAAGGAAGAAGAAAATGTTCTGGAGTTGAAGGTGGTGATAATGGTACAACTCTTCTTGGTGGATGAAGTGCTAATAAAACTGTTTAAAAATGAAAGGAGTAAGTATAAGGCCTAGATATATAACTTCATATATCCTTGAGATGATGCTAAAGATAAGGATCCGACAAATTTATTTTTCAGGGAACTTGAGTGTAGTTGATTGCGGTTAAATGTGAACATTTTTGGAAAACCAATACAATATAGAGAAAATCAATGTAATCAAGCATCGAGAGAGCATCTAGGAACACTGAGTAGCTGACAAGTGAATAGGCTGTCTGTTAGATAAGTACCAAGGAGCCAGCTCCTCCTCATCCTTGGTGAGTGGAAGGGAACGCAGGTCACACTTCTCCCTGTAGAACCTTTCACGATTGTGATCAAAGCAACACTCAACCAATAGGCTCTGGACCTCCTTTTAGGCTGGGGGTGTATTGGTTTTTGCGCTCGGCTGCCAACCGCAAATTCAGCAGTTTGAAACCACTAGCCGCTCCACAGGAGAGAGACAAGGCTTTCTGCTTCTGCAGAGTTACAGTCTTGGAAACGCACAGGGTCAGTTCTACCCTGTCCTACAGGGTCTCTATCAATCCGCATTGACTCGATGGCAGTGAGTTTTGGTTTGGTGGATAGGCAACACACACTGGGGGGGGGGGATTCTATCCTGCCTGTAGGGCCCTATGAATGGGAATTGACTCCAAGGCAGTGAGTTTGTCTGTCTATTTATTTTGGGTTTTTTGTTCTACAATTTGTCTTTGAATTGGGAGTTAATACATATATCATTCCATAGTGCAATCACATCAAGCAGTATTGTACAATTGCTACCACAATTAGTTTTCAAACATTCTTTTCTTTCCTGGACTCCTTGACCGTCTCTCTTTTAAACTCCCTCCCCCCCTACTGTACCCAACCCAGAGACCCTTATTCTACTTGCTGTCTCTATAGGCTCATCAATCCTGGATTTTATATATTGAAAAGCAGAAAAACATATAACATATAAAATTCAAGAGCGTGACCCCAGTGACATCTGAGATAAACCCTGATATTAACAAACAAAAACAAAAATACAGGAAATGTTGAAAACCAGATCTGGTCCAGTATGCTTCAAGGAGGGATCAAGTTAGTAGCCACTTTCCTTCCACCCCTCTATAAGACCCCAAAAACTGGGAGCCTGAGACTCTGGGGTGGAGTTGAGGCTGGCTGAAGGGACAGCTGGGGCTAGGGGCGGATGCCAAAAACACGTCAATAAATGCACCTTGGGGGAGAAAAGGGGCTCTTATCATCACAGTGAGGTTCAGACTTTTATTTGGCTCCTTTAATTGCACTTGGTGTATGAAATTGAAGATGACTTCTAGCAAAATCATAGGCAAGTGTCTCAAGTTATACAAGTTGAAGAGCATACAGAAAACCACTTTTAAACATCATGAAATATGTGTTTACCTTTTCACTTAAATTAGTTGTATAGAATACATTGGTGGTTCCTGGGATCATGGGAAATTTGACCCCCAGGGGAAGATCCAAAAAATTTGCCACCCCAACCTCTGGAATGGGATTCTTTTGCACACCCTGTCAGAGACAATTGGGAATTTTGATTGCCCCTTGACCCAAGAACTCTTCATTTAGATTAGACCAGTCTGTTCTCACTTCATGGGTCCTTCACATAACACACCCCCCCTCAATAAACCAAAGAATTATCTATCTGAGTGACCGATCAATCAGAAAGCCTCCCACCTCCCCTGTCATCCACCCTTTCTTGGGGTCCATATGAGACTAGTCCAACCCTGGACAACCTGGGGCAAGAGACCGGAAGTTGGTAACCAAGGGCCCTCTGCATTCCCCACCTGCTTGTCCGCCCCATCAGCCTGCCGGTCCGCCTGCCTGTGCCCTGGGGACTGGAGTTGGCCCACAGGCTGGCAGCCACTCACGGTACCCATGCAGGCGTCGCGCCGTTTCTTGTCTGGCTTGCTGGCCTTGCTGGCCGCGACTTCAGCAGCCTTCTTAGAATTTCTAAGATATGACTCCATGGCCACCCGTCACCCCCGAAGGGGTCCGGGGGCTGGGGCCACTGGCTGCCCTCGCTTTACCGCTCCCTTATTCAGACAGGCACCCTAACAGTTCAACGTCCGGACTGAATCTGAGCCCCAAGGAGGATAAAGGGCGTGCGAGGCCACGCCCCCTCACTATGTCATAATCCTGGGTGGAGCGTTGGGGGTCCCCAGCGCTGATGGCCCAACGGACGTGATGCCTAACTGGCATACTGGAGTGGGGGAGGGGAACGGCGTCCACGCAGTGCCAACCTTCCTGACGTCAAGGCGCTCTCCGCAAACGCGGACCACAGCCTCGAGGCTCAAGTAAGTGCCTGGGTTGCTGAAAGGGTTCTCAAAGGTCCTTGGTAAGAGGGACACACACTCCAGAGTTTACTTCGGTCTGAAACCAACATCCTCCGTTTAAGTCAAACCAGAATGAGTCAAGTTTTGTCAGTGCGTAGCTAACCGTCAACCCTCTTTAGTTTCTTGGTTCCCAACACCAATCCAGGAGTCAAGGTGTACCTGTATTCAGCTACAGGTCTTGCTCGCAACCCCTAACAACCAAACTTGCTGCCATGGAGTCAATGCTGACTCATAGAGACCCCACAGGACAGAGTAGAATTGCCCTTGTGAATTTCCAACACTGTATCTGTTACAGGAAGCATCGTCTGGCTCCTGCAGAACAGCTGGTGGTATCCAACTGCTGACCTTGCGGTTAGCAACCCAAGGCATAACCACTACCGCACCAGGACTCCTCTATAGACAATCCAACTCCCATTCCCGAGGTACACCGCCCTCCTAGTTCCCACGTAGGCCACTTTGGATCCTTCCAAGGCCCAGTACATCCATCCCTTGTTTTCTTTCTTGCCTTGGGCTCGCGATCTCTACCCCTCCTCCCTCCTCCTTTTCTGATTTTCTTCCCAGTTCCCTCTTTCTATCTTATCATCCTTCAGCCACCATTTCTCAATGCCGCCCCTCTGCTTGATGCTGATGGGACAGCAGTGATAGAGCACTGGCCCGGGACCAGGAACCTCACTAGACTGTAGGTACATCGAGGGAGGGCTGAGAGGGTGGCGGACTTGTCAGGAATTTGGACTTTTTCTGCACGTTTTGGGCCCACTTTTCTGTTGTCTCTCTGTCACTGTAGTAGTGTGAAATTCCATGTGAAGAAGAGAAAAATTCCCGGGAATGGTGGGCCTGGAGAGAAAGGGGAATGAGGTCACCTCTGTGATTCTATTGATTCTATTTCTTCAAATCGAATCCAGCTCTTCCTTTTCCCATTTGCTGCTCCTTCCGCCCCTTTGCCCTTCCAATTTCTTCTCAAACAATTCAACTCCCAAGCCAGTAGGTGTGACCCAAGGAGGTAAGTGTCTGTGCAGAAGGGTGTGGTGCTCAGGCAGGGACAGGAAAGCAGCTCTGTGCCTGAAGGCAGCCTGGAGTAGAGTCTGAACCTGAGGAAAGTGAAAAGGACCTTCACCAGAAGGAACAGGTTCGCACCCAGAAGGAAGGCATACTATGTATGAACAGCCTGATGTGTGTCTCAGAGCTTAACTGGGGACATTTACAGGGAAGAGTGTGGTTCAGAGTGGAGCAGAGTGAGGGGGAATCCACATAGAAGCCAGCATGACGTGTTGGGCATTCAACTGATGTGGGTTTTGGAGGACAGCCACCTTGTGATGGTGTGGGGGGCCAAATTATGAGCTCAGTGAGCAGGAGGAAGCTGGGCGAGGAGAGTCTAGATGAGGAGGGCATTGAGAAGAGGTGTGAATTGATGTGGGAGCGTGGCCTACCATGGGGAGTGGGACCCTGCGCAGGGTGTGGCAGGCAGCCATACAGGAGGGCCAATCTAACTTGGGGTGTTGAAGTCCAAGCAAGGTGAAGACAGAGACCGTGTGCAGAGCCTGGCGTGGGGAAGCAGAGCCTGCAGTGACATTGTTGAGACAAATGGCAAATTTATACGAGGGCTGATCTTTTGGGTGGTTGTATGGCGGTTGTATAGGGAAATGTTCTTGCTCATAGCATTTGCAGATGCCAGACAGCAAGCTGGCAGCTGAAGAAAAAAGACCTTAATTATACTTGCAATTTGGAGGTGTTTTAAAATAGAAAAAAAGAAAATTTTGTGCAAATATGGTAACAAATTATAATTCTAGAGACTTAGGGTTCACTGGTGTTTATTACATTACTGAGAGGTTGGAGACAGAATCATGGAGCAGAGATAGAATTTAGCTAGGAATGTGAAGTTGAGAAAGAATTTATTGAGGCAGGGAAAGAACTCCGGGGAGGGAAGGGAGAGCAGAGAAGGACGGGGGCATCTTGTGGCCCTGGGCGGGCTCCAAGACCTAATGAGTTAGGTCAGGGAAATCGCACCTGGCAGTGAGGCATAGGGCTTGAGCCAAGGACGTATGTGCTGATAAGGGGAAGGGAGGCCTTCTGGTGCTGCAGTTGCAGGGTCTGAGTCAGGATGTGGTCTGTGATTAAATCATCCTGGAACACTGATGGAAGGGTCTGTACAGATTCGGCCTGGAGATATAGCCGGCCCAGAGAGATAAGCTTCTTGGAACGCTGGAGGCAGGGACTGCACAGTCCAGCTCTGGCCTTGAGAGGCGGGGGAAGGGGCTGCACAGTCAGGCAGGCCAACATTCGGGAGAGCTGGGGGAAGTGGCTGCATGGTCCAGACCCGGCCCAAACAATTACCTCTTCATTCCTATTTGACTGTGTTCAAGAGATAGTATCCCAAACTGTAAGAGGATGCTTACAATGGGAAAAAAAGAAGACTAGGAATCATTCATGAACTTGTCTCTCAAAGATTGTGTGGACAGAGTATATTTCCTTTATGTTGAATAGAGAAACTTGAACTTGGTGAGCCCAGCTTTTGAAGAGATAATTATATTTTACTTCATATAGGTAACTATACTTCTTTCATTTGTGGAGGAAAAGTTGAAATTTCTCGTCAACCTGTGCTCTGTTCTCTCTCTTTCTCTCTCCTCCTCTCTTTTCCTCCCCTGCCAAACCATTTTGTGCTACCCAAGCACGTTTTAGTTTAAGAGCCCTAGGTTTACAGTGGTGAGAGAAAGATAAGGTTTGTACTTTTGTCTTGTCTGTGTATCTAAGATGAACTTATTTGCCACTAAAGAATCCAACTCCATTTAAATGTTAACTCCCCCTTTTTTAGCCACTCAAACCACTATTTGGGTTTGAGGAATAAAGAACCTAGAGGGACTTACAATGTTTTTGTTTGTTTAGAAATATACTATATGCACTGGGCTGTGATCCACAAGGTCAGCAGTTAGATATCACCAGCTGGAGTGCGGGACAAAGACGGGGCTTTCTATTCTTCTTCTCTTTTTAAAAATACTTTCATTGGGGGTTCTTACATCTCCCGTCACATCCCATACAACCATTCATTGTGTCAAACACATTTGTAGATATGCTGCCATCATCATTTTCAAAGCATTTTCTTTCTCCTTGAGCTCTTCATATCAGTTCCTCATTTCCCCTCCCTTCCCCACACTCCTTCCTTCATGAATCCTTGATAAGTTATAGATTATTATTTTTGTTTCTTACATCATCCTCTGTCCTCCTTCACTCACTTTTCTGTTGTCCATTTGCCTGGGTTATAGTTGATCCTTGTGATCAATTCCCCCTTTCCCCTCCACCTTCCCCTAATCCTCCTGATACATCTCTACTTTCATTGTTGGCCCTGGGGGGTTTATATATCCTGGATTCCCTGTGTTGCAGGCTCTTGTTTGTAGCAGGGTGCATGTTCTGGTCTAATCCAATTTGTAAAGTAGAATTGAGGTCATGATAGTGGGGGGAAGGAAGCACCCAAGAACTAGAGGAAAGCTGTGTGTTTCATTGGTGTTATACTGCACCCTGACTGGCTCATATCTTCTCTCTGACCCCTTTGTGAGGTGTGGGAAACAGAAAGATCTCTCCCAAGTTGTCTCCCCCAAATATATGTTGAACTTAGTTGCTTGCCAAATGTGGCAAATGACTATACACTTGGAGGTCAAAGGAAGTAGGTCAGGGGTCATTCTCCCTAAGGGTTATCAGTTATCTAGAGCAATCAGACTGTACAGTCTGTCCCATCATATGTAGATCCCACTCCCTTCTGATAAGGATAGTAGTAGATTGTTTCCCTGAAGGGGAACCGAGGGAGGTCAAGCCCACTCAATGGTGGCCAAGGTTAGACCACCATAATGAATCTAGGGTCTGCCCTTCTTGCCACACGTATACCCCTAGTTCCTCCCCTTCCTATTACATGTACACCCCCTAGCTAATCCCTTTCCTGTTACACCTGTGCTCATTTTTTAACCCCCTCCTATTGCACAGCCCCTTCCTGTGACATGTGCAGTTACCTGTAATCACGCCCCCTACGTAGATATAAGCCTTGGTTAGCAATAAATCTTTTTCTGGCTCTCTCCCCTGCTCATTTCCCTGCCCTCTCGACCTGTGCTGTGTGTGGACCTGGCTGTTGAGATCATGGCCATCCAGGAGGTGAGCATGCTACCATGAAATGTATCTAATTTCTTTATTTTATTCTCTCTCTCATATCTCCTTATTCTCTATGGTTTTAGTATAATCTTTATATATCTCAACCCTACAATTGTGCTTATTCAACTCATGATTAGTTGTGAGGGGCTGGCTTCCCCCACAGTGAGGGGATGTCCAATTGTCTACAGATGGGCATTGGATCTCCACTCCATGCTCCGCCCCCTTCACATTGGGTATGTCTTAGATGCCTGATACATGATCCCATCGACACCTCATGATCACATAGGCTGGTGTGTTTCTTCCATATGGGCTTTTTTTGCTTCTCTGCTAGATGGCTGCTTGCTTCTTTAAGGTGAGATCCAAGATGATATATCTTCTGATAGCTGGGGACCATCAGCTTTCTTCACCACATTTGCTTATGCACCCATTTTGTATTTAGCAATCATGTTGGGAAGGTGAGCATCACAGAATGCCAGATTATTAGAACAAAGGAGTACTTGAGTCGAGGCCCAATGTCCATCTGCAACCTTAATTCTTAACATATAGATATAAGTACATAAATCTATTCCAGGGGCTTTCTATTCTTGTAAAGAGCAACAGTCTCGGATACCCAAAGGGGCAGTTCTACTCTGCCTTATAGGGTCCCGAGAAAGGACGTCTTGGCAGGGGAGTTTTTTTTTTCTTCCAGTTCACTTGTAAGTTATTGATGCAGTCACTAGAGGGCAGATTCCTACAAAAGACCAAGAGGAGCTCGGGAAAAAAATTTCTTGAACAGTTTTGAAAGCTAAATGCCATATACACTCAAGTATAAGCGGGCCCAAATGTCAGCCGAGGCACCTAATGTTACCATAAAACCTGCATAAGATATGTGCTTATACACGAGTATATATGGTAAGAGCTTCACACAAACTTCCACACATTAAAAAACAAAACAAAAAAACAAAACGAAAACCAGCTAGCCTCTTTACCCTCTTGAGGTTCTGCAATTTTCTCCACACTTACACAATTTGATATAAGCAGATACATAACAGGCCTAAATCTTCAGGGAGAGAAAAAACAAAAGTCATAGGTTACAAACAACTGATTTGGGAAAGCTCTGTGGTTCAATAATTTTTTTAAAAGCCAAAATCTCTGCTATCAAGTCAATTCTGACTTATAGTGACCTTATATGACAGGGTAAAACTGCCCCTGTGAGTTTCTGAGACAGTAACTTTTCAAAAAACTCTCATTGCCATCTAGTAGATGCCAACTCATAGCGACCCTATAGGGCAGGGTAGAACTTCTCGTGTGAGAGGCTGTCACTCTTTATGGGAGTAGAAAGCCCCATCCATCTCCCAAGGAGAGGCTGGTGGTTTTTAACTATTGATCTCACTGTTAGCAGCTCAATGTGTAACCACTACACCACCAGGGCTCATTTTAATGGTTATAGACTAGTAAAACTGATGAACTCTAGAATACTTTTCTTGAACCATGGTTCTGTTTAATGTAATTTAAAAGTTTAGTTCATAGTGTCCAACAAAACTATTATTAAAAAGTCTAATTCAAATGCCAAAAAATACCATAGTGTCACATATAAAAAATAATCCAGTCATTTAAATTTTATTATGCATACACACACTATAACCCCTCACCCACCTCTGAGGCAGTAATTCTCAACGCCTTTAAGTGTGCCTTCACCAACTTTTTTCTATCCTTATCCAGATTGTAGTGTTTTGGGACAATAACACTAACATAATTTTTAAAGGAGAGTATTGCTGTTAAAATTGGAATCACACCAAAACAAAGCAAGCCAGCTGCATGCTAATTAGGAGGCAACAAGACGGCATAAAATTTGATAAGGGTATAGGAGTCACAGCTTCTGAAAATGGCGACTTATATAGTCAGGCAGGTCTCATACTGTATTTGCCCTTTTATGACTGATTGATTTCACTCAGCACACTTCAGGTTTGTCAATGCTATGAAATGTTTCCTAGAAAACCTTGTGACTTTTTTTCAAGTTGTATTTGTTTTTCTTTGGGTCAGTTGCTCTTCATAGAAAATAGATTACCCATCCCTTCAGTGAGAGCTTTGTATTTTGCAGACATATTGAGCAATGGTATTCCTAGTCACAACTAGTAGTTATAAGCTTACTAAATCCAAGAAATTCAATATATGTATTATCTCATTTAATGATAATACCCACCTCACTAGGTTATTATGAGGATTACTAACCCACCCGGGGGAGAGTATTGGTTGTGTCCCCACAAAACTGGAACATGCATACCGACCCCATCATGACACACCAAACAAGGAGGGCAACGTAAAGTACGGAGGACTACACAAAGAGGCTGGCCCATACGCTGGCCCAAACCAGAATTAGCCGACCCCCACATTCGAAGGAAATACCACAGAAAATGAAAAGAGATCATCTGGTGTGGGAAAGGAACTGACCCACCACACCACATCCAGAAGGAAGCTGAAACAAAGGAAGGAGAAAGGACATAGTGGAGTACACCTGGGCCCACCAAGCCCACAGGAAGATAGCCCAGCTTGAAGGGCCCATCATACAGAGAGGACCATACAGTTGGCCACACTGCGAGATGCGACATCCTGCACCAACCCATGGCCCTACACGGGACAGCACCTGAGACACAGTGGGGGATGTGCGACTGAGCTGACCCCACCACACTGAGGCAATCACTGGGGGCATGCGATGGAGTAGGGGGGAAGCAGAGCAAAGAGATTCCGAGGAAGTATAAAGGATAGACTTTGGGACCAGGATGTGGCACCATACAAGTTTCATCTGGAAAACACTCCTAAAGGCCAACAAACCGACCTTGAACTACTAGCAATTTTTTATTTGCTATCTTTTTGTTTTGTCTTTTTTTTAACCTTGTAAATTTTTGTATGTTAGTGGCTTTTCTGATTATCAGCGTGTCGGTGTTGCTGCTGTCGAAGCCATGTTCATATGTGCCACTTGGGCGCTGTCAAAGTCATTTGCATTTGTATGCACACATTACTAGATCAGCAGGTCCACCTAGACAAGATAGGCTGGACAAACAATGAGAGAAGAAAATAACGGGACCAACAGTCCTGGAGGGACATGAGAGTGTGGGAGGTAGGGGAAGGGAGGAGGTGTCGCCCAACACAGGGACAAGGGAACAGCGAGTGGTTCAAAACAACAGGAGGGAGGGGAGAGGAGGACTGGTAGGGAGTGACCAAGAGCAAGGTAACTGAGAGGAATTACTGAAACCAGAATGAAGGCTGAACATGGTAGTGGGACAGGAGGAAAGTGAAAGGAAATAGAGGAAAGGAGTAGGAGGCAAAGTGCATACAGAGAAGCCTAAATACAGACATATACATATGTAAATACATTTATGATTATGGAGGAAATAGACTTATGTGCATACATTTATAGGTCCAGTAATAGGGTAGCAGATGGACATTGGGCCTCCTCAAGCACACTCCCCCAATACAATAGCACTTCGCCCTGCTAAACGGTCATTGCATGATACCCACCTACCCGACATGATCACTGAAGACAGACGTATGTGTAAGCAAACGTGGTGAAGAAAGCTGATGGTGCCCGGCTATCCAAAAGATATAGCATCTGGGATCTTAAAGGCTTGATGGCAAACAACCGGCCACCTAGCTCAGAAGCAACAAAACCCACAGAGAAAAAGCACACAGCCTAAGCGAATACAAGGTGTTGAACAGACCAGGTAGCAGACACCAAGGAACAAAAACAATCAATGGGTGATCACCTTCCTCACATAAACGCTGAAGACAAAGGTGTGCATAAGCAAGTGTGGTGAAGAAGGCTGATGATGCCAGGCTACTGAGAGATATAGCGTCTGGGGACTTAAAGTTTTGAAAGCAAACAAGTGGCCATCTAGCCCAGAAGCAACAAAGGCCACACGGAAGCAGCACACCAACATGGGTGATCGTGAAGGGTAGAGGAGACCAGGTCTCAAACAACAAAGCCGGGGTGGTGGTGGGAATGACATCACCGTGAATGAGGGGGAGTGTGTGATGGGGACCCAATGCCCATCGGTAGACAACTGGACATCCCTTGCAGAGGGGTAGTGGGGAGGAGATGAGTCACTCAGGGTTCTGTGTAGCAACAATGAAACTCAAAACCTTCCTCTAGTTCCTGAACGCTTCCTTCCCTCCCAATTATCATGACCCCAATTCTACCTTGCGGACCTGGTTATAACAGAGGATGTACAACAGTGCAGTAGGGATCTGGAAACACAGGGAATCTAGGACGGACGAACCCCTCAGGGCCAGTGGTGGGAGTGGCGACACCAGCAGGGAAGGGGGGGTAGAAAGGGAGAACCGATCTTGGAGATCTATGTGTAACCTCCTCTCTGGTTGATGGGCATTGGGAAGGTGGGTGAGAGGAGACACCAGGCAGTGTAAGATAAGACAAAATAATTATTTATAAACTATTAAGGGACCAGGGGGAAGGGGGGAGCAGGGAGGGAGGGGGAGGGAAAAAAAAGAAACCGAGCTGATTCCAGGAACCCAAGTGGAAGGCAAATTTTGAGAATGACGAGTGCAATGAATATATAAGGGTGCTTTGCTCAGCTGATGTATGTATGGATTGTGATAAGAGTTGTATGAGCCCCAATAAAAAGATTTATTAATTAAAAAAAGAATTACTTATCAACAATTTTGAAAAATGTCAATCAATCAAATGTTCTGCACAGCAGATTCTGACACTTTGTGATTTGGCCCTATAAATAACGTCTTTATAACTGTGTGCTTTGCAGGGATCAGTTTCATTCTGTAGACTGCTCCTCCGCACTCTAAACTGTTGTATTTCTTCAATAAAACTACTTTAAATCTCAAAAAAATTTACAAGGTTAAAAAAAAGACAAAACAAAAAGATAGCAAAAAAGAAAAAAAAATGCTAGTATTTCAAGGTCTGTTTGTTGGCCTTTAGGAGTGTTTTCCAGATGAAACTTGTGTGGTGCCACGTCCTGGCCCCAAAGTCCATCCTTTATACTCCCTCGGGATCTCTTTGCTCTGCTTCCCCCGCTGCTCCATTGCACGCCCCCAGTGATTGCCTCAGTGTGGTGGGGTCAGCTCAGTCGCACATCCCCCACTGTGTCTCAGGTGCTGTCCCGTGTAGGGCCATGGGTTGGTGCAGGATGTCGCATCTCGCAGTGTGGCCAACTGTGTGCTCCTCTGTACGATGGGCCCTTCGAACTGGGCTATTGTTTTGTGGGTTGGTGGGCCCAGGTGTACTCCACTATGTCCTTTCTCCTTCCTTTGTTTCAGCTTCCTTCTGGATGTGGTGTGGTGGGTCAGTTCCTTTCCCACACCAGACGATCTATTTTCATTTTCTGTGTTATTCCCTTCAAATGTGGGGTCAGACTAATTCTGGATTGGGCCAGCCTCTTTGTGTAATCCTCCGTACTTTACGTTGCCCTCCTTGTTTGGTGTGTCATGGTGGGGTCGGTATGCATGTTCTAGTTCTGTGGGGATACAACCAATACTCTCCCCTGGGTTCTCCCTCCCCCTGCCCCACTTCTCCTTCTTTATGCTGGGCTCTCATGTACCTCCCTAAGTGTAGCCTGCTCTCCCAGCAACTATCTATGCTTCCCCTGTTTATTGTGAGATGGATGTTTATTCTTCTATTTCTGTCATGCTGATTGTACTTACCTCAGGGGACTCATGTTGTACCTGTCCCTTTGAGTCTGGCTTACCTTGCTTAACATAATTCCTTCCAGCTCTTCCCATGAAATAACATGTTTCATGTGCTCATCCGTGCTTTTCAGTGCTGCATAGTACTTCATTGTGTGCATGTGCCAAAGTTTAGTAATCTACTCATTTATCGATGGAAATTTAGGCTGTTTCCAAGTCTTTGCGATTGTGATATGTGCCGCAATAAACATTGGAGCGCATATGACTGGTCGTGTTTTATTTGCTGCTTCCACCCGGTATATGCCCAGTGGAGGGATGGCTTGGTCATAAGGTAGATCAATTTCCATTTTCTTTAAGTATCGCCAGATTGCTTTCCACAGTGACTGTACAAATCTACACGACCACCACCAGTGGAGGAGGGTTCCTATTTCACCACAGCCCCTCCCACACTTGTTACTCTCTGATTTGCTGATCTGGGCTAGCCTCAGGGATATTAGGTGGTATCTCATGGTTGTTTTGATTTGCATTTCTCTTATGGCTAGGGACTTTGAGCACTTTCTCATGTGCTTATTGGCCATATGGGTCTCCTCTCTAGAGAAAGTTCTTTTGCCCACTTCCTTAGGGGGTTAACTGTTTTCCTCTTTTTGCAGGTCACGATGGTGTTGTAGATTTTAGCAATGAGCCCTTTGATGTGTCATTACTAAAAATTTTCTCCCAGTCTGTGGGTTGTCTTGTCACCCTCTTCGTGAAGTCTTTCGAGGTGCACAGGTGCTTTATTCTTATTAGATCCCATTTGTCGATTTCCAGTTCACCTGTGTTTGTACCCTTCCCTGTTGCAGTGAGCCTATGAGCTCCCTGGGCCAGTGCTCTGAGATTAGTCCCGATTCCCTCCTTAATGGTTTGGGTTTAACTTCTAAGTCTCTGATCCACCTTGAGTGTATTCTTGTGCATGGGGTGAGGTAAACGTCTTGTTTCATCTTTCTACATGTGGATATCCATAGTTTCCAGCACCACTTATTAAAGAGGGCATCCGCTTCCCACTTGATATTTTTGGGACCCTTGTCGAAGATCAGTTGTCTATATGCTGATGATTTTACTCCTGGGCTTTCTATTCTTTTCCACTTGTCTGAGTGTCTATCATTGTGCCAGTACCACTCTGTTTTGATCACTGTAGCTGTGTAATAGGTATTAAAATCAGGTAGGGCGAGTCTTCCAATTGTGTCCTTCTTCTTGAGGAGTTCTCTGCTAATTCTGGGTTTCTTCCCTCTCTATATGAAGTTGGTGGTCATTTTTTCCAATTCTCTGAAGAAGGTTGATGGTATTAGAATTGGTATGGCATTGAACTTGTAGAGTACTTTAGGAAGAACTGTCATCTTTACTATGTTAAGCCTACCTATCCATGAGCAGGGGAGGATCATCCATTTGTGTAGGTCGCTTTTGGTTTCCTGTAATAGGGCTTTATAATTATGCTTATATAGGTCTTTAGTATTTTTTGTTAAATATATTCCTAGGTATTTCAGTTTGTTCTTAGCTCTGTGACGGGTACTTCCCTCTTAATTGCCTCTTCCATGGCCCTGGCTGATGTGTATAGAAAACCTACCGACATTTGTTTATTGATATTGTATCCTGCTACTCTTCCGTATTCCTCTATCGCTGTAAGTACTCCCGCTGTGGAGCTTTTGGGGTCTTCAATGTATAGGATCATGTCATCTGCAAATAGCGATAGTTTCACCTCCTCCTCTCCCAATTGGATCCCTTTGGTGTCTTTCCGCTGCCTTATGCTGTTAGCCAGAACCTCCAAAATGATATTGAATAGAAGTGGGGACAGGGGGCATCCTTGTCTTGTACCCTTTTTCAGTGGGATTGTTCTTGTCTTTTCTCCATTGACTATGATGTTGGCAGTTGGTCTTTCATAGATAGCTTGTATGAGCTTGAGGAACTTACCTTCCAATCCTATCTTCCTGAGTGTCTTGATTAGGCATGGGTGCTGGATGTTGTCAAATGCTTTTTCTGCATCTATAGATATTATCATATGGTTTTTATCCTTTTTCTTCTCGATGTGGTGTATGATATTGATGGATTTTTGGATGTTAAACCATCCCTGCATCCCTGGGATGAATCCTACCTGGTCGTGCTGGATGATATTTTTATATAACTTTGTATTCTATTGGCCAATATTTTGTTAAGGATTTTTGCATCTATGTTCATTAGAGATATTGGTCTATAATTCTCTATACCTGTGGGGTCTTTGCCATGTTTGGGTATCAAAATAATGACGGCTTAGTAAAATGAGTTTGAGAACTTGCCGTTCTCTTCTATGTTCTGGAATACTTTGTGGAGGATCGGTGTCAGCTCTTCCCTGAACGCTTGGTAAAGTTCTGCTGTGTAGCCATGTGGCCCTGGGGCCTTTTTCCTTGGCAGGTTTTTTATAACCCTCTCTATTTCTTCCTTCGCTATTGGTTTGTTGAGGTTCTTGATATCTGTCTGAGATAATCTAGGGAGAGATTGATTTTCTAAATATTTATCCATTTCTTCCAGGTTTCTGAATTCATTAGAATACAAACCTGCATAGTACTTTGTGATTATCCTTTTTATCTCATTGGGGTCTGTTGTTATTGCCCCCGATTCATTCGTCATCCTGGCTATTGATGTTTGCTCCTTTCTATCCTTGGTAAGCTTTGCCAGAGGACTGTCAATTTTCTTGATTCTTTCATAGAACCAACTTCTAGTTGCGTTAATCTTTTGCATTGTTCTCTTGTCTTCCCACTGGTTTAACTCTGCCCTGATTTTTATTATTTCTTTTCTCTTGCTTTTGGAGGAGTTGTTCTGTTGACTCTGTTCTAGTTGTTGCAGGTATTGTGTTAACATATCTGTCATACGCCTTTCTTTTTTCATATGTGCATTTAATGATATCAAGCTACCTCTGATAACTGCCTTTGCAGTGTCCCATAAGTTTTGATACGTTGTATGTTCCTTCTCGTTAGTTTCTAGAAACTTCCTAATATCCTCTCTGATCTGGGCCTGTACCCATTCATGTCGCATGTTTATTCTCCAATTGGTGACCCTTGCTTTTCTGGGTGCCCTCCTATTAATCTCCAGCTTTATGGCATGGTGGTCTGAGAAAGACGTCTGGATAATATCTATGTGTTTGAATTTACTCAGGCTGGACTTGTGTCCCAGCATGTGGTCTATTCTTGAAAAAGATCCATGTAATTGGAGAAGAATGTGAAACCCTTTGCTTTTGGATGAAAAGCTCTATAGATGTCTATCAGCCCCAGCTCTATAGATGTCTATCAGGCCCTGATGCCTAAGTACATTGTTTAGCTCTCTAGCCTCTTTTCTGAGCTTCTTTCCCAGTGACCTGTCTTTCTCTGATAGTGGAGTGTTAAAGTCACCCACTATTATTTTTGATTCCGTGATTTCTTCTGTCATCTTTTTAATAGTTTGTTTGACGAAATTCGCCGCACCATTATTAGGTGTGTAAATATTCAATATTTTAAGTGCTTCCTGGTTTACTGAACCTTTGAGCATTATGTAGTGTCCCTCTTTATCAGTGTTCTGTGTTTGAGTGGAGCATTTCTATCATGTCCTCTTTTCCATCTGAGACGCTGTTGTCCTGGTACTTGTTACTGACATGTTGGCTTCTAGATGGAGATGGGTTATGTGGTGGTCTCCCGATTGTTCTAGTTGGAGCTTGCTCCTCTGGCCATAGTGAGTCAGCCAGTATGTTCCGCAGGGTTGGGTGACTTGCAGCATATTTTTTGAGTTCTTCCTTGTCCTGGAAGACCCTTACCTTACCCTCTATCTTAATGGATAACTCGGCAGGGTACAGGATTCTGGCGGAGGCATTTTTATCTTTCAGTTTTTGGAAGATGTTGCTCCATTCTCTCCTCCTCTTCATGGTTTCTGCTGATAAGTCTGAGCATATTCTTACCTGTGCTCCTTTGCATGTGACTGTCTTCCTTTCTCTTGCTGCTCATAATGTTTTTCTTTTTCCTCCAAGTTGGATATTTTTACTATTATATGTCTTGGTGTGTTCTTCTTGGGATTTAGCTTAGCTGGCGTCCTTTCTGTTTCCTGTATGAGTGTCTGATTCTCCCTTGTTAGGTTGGGAAAATTTTCTTCCAGAAATTCCTTTGCTACCTTGACTGTCGACCTGTGTGTTGTGTTGTGTTCCAGTAGACCGATTATTCGAATGTTATTCCTCTTCATAGCATCTGTCATTGATCTCAGGCTGTCTTCTGTTTCTTTAATTTTCCTATCTGATTGTTTTTCTCACTTGCTTCATTCTGTTTGAGTGTCCTCGAGTTCACTTATATGGTTCTCTGCATCCTCAAACCTAAATGTAGCTTCTGTGACCTTTTGTGTGGCTTCTGCTATCACCTCTGTTAGTTTCTGCAGTTCCCTTTGGTGGGTAGAATTCATCCCCTCTATTGTGGACTTCATCCCCTCTATTGTGCACTTCGTCCTCTCTATCGTTGCATCCTTATTCTGGGTTGCTTCTCTTAGCTCCTGTATTACTGCAAACAGGGTTCTGAAGATTTCCTTTTGTGGCTGATCTATATCTGTTTCTTCTATGAGCAACGTTAGGTCTGTTACTGTGTCTCGTTTCTCTGTTTGTTTGTTTTTTGTTGGGAGTGATGTGGTCTGTTGATTTTTCCTTGATCCTTTCATAGGCCCCATGCTTCTGGGAGACCGGGGTAACCTTGTCTATGTTATTGTTAAGGATTCTTTCAGGCGATTGCCTATGACCTACTCGAAGAGTGGGTCAGACTGCTGTCTAGACCGAGTTCCCCGACAGCTTGGCCGACCACAGTGGTGAGATGTTTCAGCAGCTGGAGTGGGGGCTTGAACCTTAGTGAGTGCCCTCAGGCTGCTTTGACCTGGTTTGACAGGGTACCCTTAGCAGCCCCCTTTTATTTTGGGAGGGGTTTAGTAATAAAAAAGGTTTTAAAAGGTTAACAATTTAAAAATCATTTTTAACAAAATATCGGGCAGAGGAAGAAAAAATTGGAGAGAGAGGAAGAAGGAGAATCTATAAAAGGGGAGGGACAAGCTGTGATAATAATAGAGGTGGAAGGAGAAGAAAAAAGAGAGAGAATCTATAGGAAAGGGGCAGAAGAGAAGTACTAGCAATAATGAAAAAGTAGGAAGGAAGGAGAGAGAGAGAGAATACAGCACCGAAAGTAAAAGAAAGGAAGGATAAAAAAACAACGCTAGATGGAAGATATGTAGATGTGCACATCTAAAAATTTCCCCCTTCCTTTCCCTCTAAGCGCTGGTGATGCCTAGTAGAACACGGAGCGGAGGTGGGTGAGTTCGCGTTGTCCCAAGACATGGTGCTGATCTGGGATCTGGAGCGGGGCTATGTGGTGGTGGTGGTGGTGGTGGTGGGGGTGTTGGGAATGCTCTTCAGCACAGCAAGCCCTCCCAGGTCCCTGCAGGCCTGTAGAGTTTAGCCTGTGGTTGGAGGCTACACAGGTGGGACCCGCTCCCCACTGGCGGTCCTCCTGCACTAGCTGGGAAGTGCTAGGGCAGCTAAGGGTACTGAGGGGAGGCACAAGCCACAGTGCCCGACTCCTGTGGCAGCTGGGGAGGACTCCAGCAAGCTTAGGAGCTGGCACTGGGGACCCAACAGGGCCCCTCGGTGGTGAGAGCTGGCTGGAGCGCACAGACGGCTCTGCAGGGACTGCAAAGCTGAGTCCCAGGCTCCCTGCAGGGCCAATGTTTATTGCTTTATCTTCCCTGGCTGTGAGCGGGGCGGGCAGGCTCCGCAGCCGAGCCTGCATGTACAGCGCTCCGTGGAGCGAAACTGCAGGGGTCAATGGCACCTGTCTTCCGCCCAGGCTCAGAGCTCAGACCTCAGAGCGGCGGCCGCTGGGATCCCCGCAGTACACAGAGGAGGGGGTGCAATGCCAGCCCGCAGGAGTGCAGAGCTATTTCACTCTCAGCAGGGGCACCCACTCTTGCGCCTGGCGCTGGGAGGGGCCCTCGGCGGGCAGACTAAGCAGCCCGGGCAGCCGGTGCTCCGCGGAATCGCAGGGTCAGGGGTAGGCGCGGGTTGGGCTATGGCTCCCACCGCGGGTAGTGCTTAGCATGGGGCCCCGGCTGGGAGTGGAGCGGGCACTAGGCAGCCGGGAGTGGGCGCTGGGTACACGGAGGACCTTTGGAGAGGTCTGCGTCAGCGGTGTGGGTGTATGATCCCCCGTGGGGGTCACCAGACAACCCGCAGGTCTGTTACCGGGAGCTTGGATGAATGGAGGGAGGGACGCAGGCCCAAGGGCAGATCGCTGCCACGAGGGGAGATGGGAACCGTGGGAAAGGGAAGCTTCTCTCCTAGTGGGGTCCTGCGAGTGGGCAGCTGGTGTAGAGGATCCCGCGACCCGCTGCATTTGTTTAGGCAGAGCAGACAAGCGGCTCTGGGCTGGGGTCCAGTCTGGGGATGGAGCTTAGGCTAGTAGCCAGTGTGATGGCAGCAGCCTAGTGACCGGAGATGCCCTACGAGTCCAGTCCTGTACCACCGAGGCCCCAGCTCAGGACAAATGCATGGGGTGGGGCTGGGGTGCTGTCCCAGGGGGATATTTCACTCACCAGACTCCTACCATTCAGCTACCTCTTGTTCAGAGGAGCTCTCAGAGTATGTGGGTCCCCTGGTCGGCCATCTTCTTTCTCCCTAGGACTGCTATTTTCTTGAAACAAAGGTGTTCACTGATGTTTTAACCTTTTCATTTCTGGTGAATACTGCTCCCCCAAACACTGAAGATTTCCTAGAGCCTTAGTATCATCATGAGTATATGATAATACTGGGTTTGGCATTTGACAACATCCACCACATAATTAAGACACTCAACAACAGTGGTTCTCCACCCTCATAATGGGGTGATTGTTCAACACAGTTCCTCATAGTGTGGTGATCTCCCAACTATAAAATTATTTTTGTTGCTACTTCATAACTATAATTTTATGAATCAGGCAACCCCTGTGAAAGGTCGTTCGACCCACAAAGGGATTGTGACCTAGAAGTTGAGAACCACTGCTCAAGAAGATAGGAATGGAAGGAAAATTTATCAAGTTAAGACCAAAGACCAACAGGCAACATCATAGTGTTCCAGTGTGGCTGCAAATCACAAGGTCAGCGGTTCAAAATCACCAGTGGCTCTGCAGGAGAAACATGAGGCCTTTTTCTTTTTCTCAAAGGCCAGAGGAGGGAACTAGGACATCAAGTATGCCCTGTTGGCTTAGAGTTTCATCAGATTATGGGTGCTCCATCTGCTATTGTGATCTATCAATGGAAATCATGTTTTCTTTAAAGTGATTTCCAGCCCTCTCATTTCACGGGTCACCCTGTGGTGGCTTCCATGTGACCATCAAGGTGGGAACCACTTACCACTGGTACTGTGTCAGACGGACTGTGGTTGAAAGCAGAGAACACTAGAAGGATGTTCACTTGTGTTTTATTGATGAGACTAAAGCATTTGAATACGTGCATCTGAACCAACCATGAAAAATCTTGTGGAGAATGGGAATTCCAGGACACTTGACTGTGCTCCTGGGGGCCCTGTACATGGATCAAGAGGGAGCTTTGTTACATTGTCCTTGATCCAGTCCAGTCAGTCCTTCTATACCTTGCCACTGATTTTGGATCACCTGATGTTCCCTTGTCCCTGAGTTTGTTAACACACACTCCCATGTCTCTCCGGAACTTTCATCCCATTGTTCTCTCTTCTGGCTTGTTTATCCTGCCTATCCCTTCCAGGTAGACATGCAGTGACAACAATATGTACCAACACAAGACTGAGGGCAATGAAGCAACATTAGAAAATAAAACAGTAGCTACAACAACAACAACAACAGAAAGGCAACAGCAACAACAGCAAAAAACTCTATAAATAGTTCAAGGTCTATTTGTTGTTTGAGTGCTTTCCAGTTATGTCTGATGGGTTGCTATTCCCTGGCCACACATCTATCCCTGAAATTCCCTGGGGACTTCACTTCTCTGCCCCTCCGGTGCTCTGTTGCACACCCCCCAGTGGCAGGCTTCGGCGTACTTGGCTCAGAGTAGGCACAATTCCCGCCGTGTGTCTCTAGTGTTGTATTCCGTGGTCCAATGGGTCAGTGAGGAACAGTGTGCCCCATGGTGGGGTTGTCCCTGTGGTCCTCTCTGTGCATTGCTGCTCTGAGTAGAAACATTGTCCTCAGGGCTTGGTGAGCCAGGATTTTTTCACTCATTTTTCCCCTTCCACCCTCATTGGCTCCTGTGTGCTTTGATCAGACAAGTCCCTCTTCTTGAGTTGTAGCTTCAGTGCTGTCCTCTGATGTGAATTCTTATGAGGGTGGGGGAAGGGTGGTGCTGTTCACTTAGTTGGTAATAGGGCTAGCCCCTCAGGCATCTCTATGGGTTCCCTGCTTCATGTCAGTGTGTTGGTTCTTGTCTTGGAGCACCGGGTTAAAGTCTGGTCCCTCTTTCCCTGTGGAGACACAATCAACACCTTCCCCTTCTGTGGATTAGTTCCCTGTTGCCCTGGCTACCCATGTCTCCCCTGCCCACACTCCTTTTTAGTGGTCTACCAATGTAACTGAGAGGAATTCTTGAAAACCAAATGAAGGGTGAACATGATAATGGGACAAGAGGAAATTACAAAAAAATAAAGGAAAGAACTAGGAGGCAAAGGGCATTTATGAAACTCTAAATACAGGCATATACAGATATAAATATATTTATATATGATGAGGGGAAAATAGATCTATGTACATATATTTATAGGTATAGTATTAAGGAAACAGATGGATAGTTGACCCCCACTCAAATACTCCCTGAACACAAGAACACTTTGTTGGAAGAATTCGGCAGTCTGAGATGCTCACCTTCCTGGCACAATCACTGAAGACAATGGGTGCATAAGCACATGTGTTGAAAAAGCTGATGATGCCTGGCTCTCAAAAGATATAGCATCTTGGGTCTTAAAGGCTGGAAGATAAACAAGTGGCCATCTAACTGAGAAACATAAAGCCTACATGGAAGCAGCACACCAGCCTGTATGATCATGAGGGATTGAAGGGATAAGGTATCTGGAATCAAAGACCACAACAAAACAAAACAAAACAAAACAAAAAAACCCCATAAAATTATGAATGAGTGGGTGTGCAGAATGGGGACCCAGGACCCATCTGTGGGCAATTGGACATTGCCTTGTGGAAGGGTTCTGGGGAAGAGACAAGCCTGTCTGGGTGCAGTGTAGCAATGATAAAACATACAATTTTCCTCTAGTTCTTGAATGCTTACTCCCGCCCCCCCCCTCGACTATCATGATGCCAATTCTACCTTATAAAACTGGCTGGACCAGAGAATGTACACTGGCACAGATAGGAACTGGAAACACAGGAAATCCAGGATAGATGAACCTCTCAGAAACAGTGGTGAGAGTGGAGATACCTGGAGGGTGGAGGGAAGGTGAGGGAGAAAGGGGGAACAGATTACAAGGATCTGCAAAGAACCTCCTCCCTCGGGGACAGACAGCGAAGAAGTGGGTAAAGGCCAGACGTTGGACGATGTAAGCTATGACAAAATAATAATATTTTATACATTATCAAGGGTTCATTAGAGAGGGTTGCAGGGGAGGGATAAAGGAGAAACTGATACCAAGGGCTCAAGTAGAAAGCAAATGTTTTGAGAATGATGAGGGAAACAAATGTACAAAAATGCTTGACACAATGCATGTATGCTTGGATTGTGATAAGAGTTGTCCAAGCCCCCAATAAAATGATTTAATTATTTTAAAAAGAGGCAGCCGTGGTAGTTACACAATCTTTTGTCAATTTCAGGCCAAAGAGTGAAGGGATGGAATTTCGCCTGTCTCATCGCAGCTTGATGAACTCATATGGAGGCGCTAAGGACATAAACAGCTCACAGGAGGCACAGTACATGCTCACTGCCTGCGAGACATTCCTTCTGACAAGACACGTGAAGCAATGCTAGAGCCCTGGAACTCAAGGAGCCACATGGGCATCCCAGCTAGCACTGAGATGCTTACAGTGCCACTGGATCCACAAGACTTCCCACCCATGGACCTGTGATCGTCCTGCATTTGGCATCATTGTATGTGTTTCGTGAGTCTGAAGAGGACTTTATAGATTGGTATTAGACATATAAGTTAATATCAGATTTATGGACTTGGTCTGGACTGGGCTGGGATGTTTTCTTAATGTACAATTACTCTTTATATAAAGTTCTTTCTTATACACATATGAGTGTCTATGAATGTCTCTAATCTACCCGACTAACACAGCTTGCTGTGGGAACTGAACAAGGGAATATTGCATCATTTGAAATCAGGAAAGGTGTGCATCAGGATCAGAATTGTATTCTCTCATCAGACTTGATCAATCTTTATGCTGAGCAAATCAGAGAGGATGGATTATATGAAGATGAATGTGGTATCAGGATTGGAGGAAGGTTTATTAACATTGTGCGGTATGCAGGTGACACTACCTGCTTGTCAAAAGTAAGGAGGGCTTGAAGCACTTGCCAATGAAGAATTGCAGCCTTCAGTATGGAGTACAGCTCAAAGTAAATAAGACCAAAACCCCCCACAACAGGACCAGCATGTAACATCATGATAAATGGAGAAAACATTGAAGTGGTCAAGGACTTTGTCTTGCTCACATCCACAATCCATGCTCGTGGAAGCAGCAGTCAAGAGTTCAATTGAAACATTGCATTGGGTGAATCTCCTTAGAGTGTTGAAGAGCAAGGATGTTACTCTGAGAACTAAGGTGCTCCTGACACAAACCGTGGTATTTTTCAATCACAGCATGTGCAAGTGAAGGTTGGTCACTGAATAAGGAAGACTGATGAAGAATCAATGCATTGGAATGATGGTATGAGTGAAAAAGATTGAAAATACCATGGACTGCAAGAAGAACAAACAGATCTACCTTGGAAGAAGTACAGCCAGAGTGCTCCTTAGAACCAAGGATAGAGAGATTTGGTCTCACTTACTTGGACATGTCAGGAGAGACCCGTCCCTGGAGAGGGACATCATGCTTGGTCAACAGTAGGGGCAGGGAAAGAGAGGAAGGCCCTCAATGAGATGGATGGGCACCATTGCTTCAACAATGGTCTTAAACATAGGACCAATTATGAGGACGGTGCAGACCGGGCAATGTCTTGTTCTGTTGTATATCAGGTCACTGTGAGTCAGAACTGACTGGGTAGCACCTCACAGCTACCACAAGGGAGCCTGTGAGGAAGATGAGGTAAGGATGTGTGAGGCACTGCTTCCCTGTTTGTCTGTTTTTGTTCACCAAGTGTGGAAGCCTTCCCGGTTTTACTAGCAGGCCACTGCCCCATGTTTTTCCCTCCTCCTCCTCAGAGAGGAGCGCTGAAGGCCCCTTCCCTGATCCACAGCAGCTCTGAGCAGCTGCTAGCCTGTTGCTTCTGTGATGCTGGGAGCCTGCCACCTGCCACAGAATGAGTCAGGGTGCTGAGCAGTGGAGGTGAGAGCTGCCCAGGGGGCTGCAGGAGTGCTGTCAGATGAGTGTCCTCCTGAGGCAAGGATAGTGGCTGGAACCGCTGGGTCTAGGAGGCTGATTGCCTGACCCACATCGCCACCGCCCCACGCAGGTCAGCCTGGGCCTAGACCTGCCCTTCACAGAAGGCTGGAGATCCTGACTGGTCACTCCCAGGCCTCCCCACACGCCTTTGCATATCTACCTATCCAATAGCTACTTGGGAAAAAGATGAGGCTGTCTGCTCCTGTAAGACAGAGTCTCAGAATCCCATGAGGGCAATTCTACCCCGTCCTGCAGGGTCACTGTAAGTCAGCATCGACTCCATGGCAGTGAGCTGGAAACTGGAAATTTGGAGTGGTCACAGTGGAAGCCCAAAATTCATTTGCAGGGTCCCCAAGTGGAATCAGACTCCCATGAATGCCCTCTGACCATAGTCCTGGGATGTGACCAGCCCTGCTGTCTGACTGAGAGCACTGTGACGTCAATGATGACAGATGTAGTTAGGTTGAAATGTAACAGTCTATCATTTGATCTCACTTTATGCACATCTTAAATTTGTTGCATTTTAAGCTTCCTTTTAGTGTGTTCTCTGTTTTCTTTTTTCCTTTGATTTGCGTTTTTCTGTATATGATGTTAGGTGCCCTTGAGTTGGTTCCGACTCACAGCAATCTGATGTCCCACGGCAGGAAACGCCCCTAGTCTCATGCCAGCCCCACCATCATTGTCGTGTCTATGCCCATTGTTGCAGCCACTGTGTCAATCCATCTGGTCAAGGACTTTCCTTTATTATTTCCCTTTTGTGCACTGCCCCCTACTTGACCAGTGTACGAAATCCACAATGGGGCCTTCCTATTTTTCTGATCCTCTACTTTATCAAGCATATTTAGCAAGTAAATCATCAGTGTTTCAGAAGTCATCATTCTAGAATAAGAAGCCGGATTAAGCTGCATCTGCCCATCTGCTTTTATGCATCACATATAAACTGTATGAAAAGTCTAACCTGGGTGCTTCACGCAGTAGTGATGAGAAATGAAACCTTGACTCCTAACCCTGCAGTACTGAGTGATGTTTCCAGAGCCACCCTCCAGAGCTTAGATTCTTCTCCGAATAACTAGGAGCCCTGGCTTAAACATGGGGCTGCAATCTTCATGGTCAGCAGTTCAAAACCGCCAGCAGCTCAGTGAGAGAAAGACTGAGTTTTCAACTCCTGACAACAATTACAGTCTCAGAAGCCCACGGAGGTCAGTATGAGTCAGCATTGACTCAATGGCAGAGTTTTTTCATTTTTATTATTGAAATGACTGGGTAGTGGGGCCTGTAGCCCACCACGAAGATCTGTGTCCCCAATCCTGGCAGCTTCATTTGGTGGCAGATGACACAGGCAGCAGATGACAACACAGGCGGTGTGGGGGTGTAGTTTTGGTGAGCTACAGGGAGGACATGCTCGGTGTACTGAGATTCACAGCTTGTAACACTCAGCAGACATACTCTGTAGGACCCCAGCTTGTATGTGTGTGTATGTATGAATACCAAAGTCTTAATGGTGGGCCTTCATTGTTCTAAGTTTTTCTCTGGAATGAGTAAAAATATGGATCTCTTCCAATCAGTTCCCCAAGTAGCTGTCTTCCAAGTTTCCTGGTATAGACGGGTGAGTGCTTCCAGTGTTTCTTCACCTTGTTGAAGCACATACTAGCCTTTCTAGAAATTCCTGGAACCTTGTTTTTGGGTTATGCTTTCAGTGCAGCTCAAACATCTTCCATCAACACCGTTGTTTCTTGCTCATATACTACCTCCTGGAATGATGGACTCTTGACTTGTTTTTGATACAGTGACTCTATGCATTGTTTCCTGCTTCTTTTGATGTTTCTGGTATCACTCAATATTTTGCCCATAGAATCTGGTTCTTGCTCATATGCTACCTCCTGAAATGATGGACTCTCAACTCTTTCTTTTTGGTACAGTGACTCTATGTATTGTTACTTTCTTCTTTTGATGTGTCCAGTATCACTCAATATTTTTCCCATAGAAGCTTTCAAGATTGCAGCTCGAGGCTTGAATCTTTTCTCGAGTTTTTTTATTTTAATATATGGTGAGTGGGTTCTAGCATTTGGTTTTTCTAAGATACCCACCAACTAAAACCCATCATAACCTACCTGGACCACCAACTAGGCCTCGTCATGTCTCATAGATTAGACCTCATCATGACTGGCCAACTAGACTCTACCCTCATACACCAACTGGAACCCATCATAACCTGTCAATTAGATTGCATCATAACCCACAAACTAGACACCTACAATCAATTTCCAACTAGATTCGACCATCAAGACCCATGAACCAGATCCTATTTGTGTTAGTCTGGGCAGACTAGAGAAACAAATTCATGGACACTAATATGTGTATAAGAAATAGTTTTATATAAAGACTAGTTGTATAGTAAGAAAGCATCCCAGTCCAGTTCAAGTCCACAAGTTCTGTATTAACCCATATGTCTGATACCAATCTATAAATTTCTCTTTCAACTCATGTGAAACATGCAATGACGCTGAATGCAGGAAGATCATAGGTCAGTGGGTGGAAAGTCTTGTGGACCCAATGGTGGTGAAAACATCTCAATGCTTGCAGGGGTCTCTGCCTGGTTCCTCCAAAACCAAGGCTCTTAGCATAGCCCCATGTGTCTTGTCAGAAAAATGTCTCCCAGCTGTGACCCAATTGACAGGCTAAACACCCCATCACTCTTAAGTCTGAAATCAAGAACAGATTGTTACTACCATACCATTACAATACACCAACCAGACCCTCTCATAGCCCACCAAATTGTCAGCCCCCATAATCAGCCACCAGCCAGATACCATCATCAAGACCCACCTACTAGACCCCATGATCACACATCCACTGAACCCCATGGTGACCCACACTAGTAGATCTCCTGATGATGAAATTGTGTCCTCCCTTCAAAGTATGTGTCCATCTGGAATTGTGTCCCCTGCCAAAACACGTGTCTATTTTTCTAGGCCATGATTTTCATTACTATGTAATTATCTTCCATGTTGTGATCTGATGTAATTATGCTACATGTGCTAAATCCTTACCTCTCAGATATGAATGAGGCAGTCGTGCCTAATGAGGCTGTACACAATCTATAGGATACAGATTTGAATAAATCTCAGTTGAGATATCAAAGAGATTTAAGAAGTGAGCAGAGAGAGGGAACTACTGCAATCAAGCAAGAAGAGCCGAGAGTAGAGCACTTCCTTTGGGCCCAGAGTCCATGAGGTGGGAACCTCCTAGATTCAGGGGAAGCTTGATGCCAAGCAGATGGAGATCTCCAAGGAATACCAGGTTCACAGATGTTGAAAGGAGACATGGAAATCCCATCAGGGGCAGCAGCAGAAGAAAGCCTTCTGACAGAACTGATGCCTGAAATCAGGCTGCTAGCTTCCTAAACTGTGAGAGAATAAATTTCTGTGTATGGAAGCCGACTCCTTATGGATATTTCTATTATACAGAGGTAGACAGCAGTGACAGGGAAAGAATCTTGAAAGTACCGTGGAATGTCAAAAGAACAAACAAATATGTCATGGAAGAAGTAAAGCCATAATGCTCCTTGGGGGTGAAGATGACAAGACTTTGTCTCTGTGAGTATAGGAAGACAGTGGTCAGTGTAGGATATGAAAACAATAATAATAATCTATATTTATCAAGGGTGCAAGAGGGAGGGAAGGCAAAAAAAGGGGCTGATACCGAAGGCTCAAGTAGAAACAAAATGGTTTGAAAATGATGATGGCAACATATGTACAAATGTGCTTGATACATGTGGGTTATGGATTCTTATAAGAGTCGTTAGAACCCCAATAAAATTATATATATATATATTTAAATAGACTGTATCATGAACTTTAGAATGTTGTCAGGAGAGGTGTGTACCTGGAGAAGGGCATCATGCTTAGTGGAGTAGAGGGGCCTGGAACAAGAGGCGGTCCCTCTGTGAGATGAACTGACACCATGGCTGCGACCAATGGCTCCAGCATGAGAAAAACTGTGAGGATGGCACAGGGCCTAACAGTGGTTTCTTCTGTTGTGCATGGGGTCACTGTGCAAAAAACCGACTCAATAACACCTCAAAACAACAGTGACCCACTGACTAGACCCCACCCTAACTTATCCTAAACAGAATCGACCAAAAGAAGATACAAAAATAAAACTTAGATTTTCAAAGATACACAGATAGAAACAAACATAGATACAGAGCAGCACAGACAGATACGCAGGTGAGTGGACACGTAACAACAAAGACCATTGGCCCTGAAAAAGACACATAGAGAGTAATATGCACACATACCTACATTTAAGTCACCTAGATATGAAGGAAGACAGATAGATAATAACAAAGCTTTATAATAACCTAGATAAGGTTTTAAAAAGAAGAGATCAATATTCAAATGCCTTGATGACAGTGTAGCAAAGGAAAGGGATAGTCTAAAACCACATACATTTTTATTGCTTTGTGGAAGTTCCCTCCTACCCACCACACCCCCAGGGGCCCACAGAGGGGCGTCAAAGGAAATCATGAAAAAGTGGAACAAAAATGTTCTGGAGTTTACCCAGGGACCTCTTTTGTCATAGGTAAGGGATGAATCCACAAGGGCAGAGTAAAGCACCGATGAAACACACAGCATTCCTACGGTTCTTTCAGACTTCCTCACCCCCCATTTACATGATCCCAGTGATGCCTCTCACTTCAGACTAGACTGGAGCATGTACATGGGTGTAGATAAGAGATAAGAACTCAAGACACTCGCAACCCAGGAGCAGGAATGGGAAGACAGATACCAGATGGGAAGGAAGAAGGTGGGTGGGGAGAAGGGGGAAGCAATCCTAATGATCAACACAGAAGCACACCCCTCCCTCCAATGGGAAGAACAACGAAACCACAGGGGAAGGTAGACATTGGTCCATGTGAGATATGAAAATAATAATAATTTATAATCTATCAATAGGTCATGGGGGTGTGGTGGCAAGGAGGGGAAAAAAGAGGAGTTGATACCAAGGGTTCAATAGAAAGTAATTCTCAGGGAACTTCCTGGAAGATGGCGGCTGAGTAACACATAGCAGAGGGACTCCGCAGCAATCAGCCCAGGAGAGTTATTAAGAGGGAAATCCAGCACTGCTGGATCATAGGAGGAGCATCATAACGATAAGTAAGCACAGATCCACAAGGTTTTGAGGGCTGGGAGCTTTTGGCTAACCCCAGTGGAGGCCTGCTAGGGTTTGACCTTAGCCCCACTACAGTCTTGGCCGAAGCCGGGATCATTTGGAACCAAAGCAGGGGCTTAATCTCAACACAGCCACAGCTTGCCAGTGCCTTGGTGCATGGACTAAACGCTTGCAGTTCCATGAGCAGGAATCAGGCCTCAGTTATGTTCTAAGTTTTGTTTCTCTCTCTTCTCTCTATCCCCTCACCGTTTCACCGGGAATACTTTAATTTTTTTCTACTCTTTGTCTCTTCCCTGTTCTCCCACACTCCACCTCAGACCTCCAGACCACACCCCTTAGCATAAGGCATATACGCCTTCTCCACACCTGGTTAGGTGAGCTCCAACTTGTGCAGCTAGCCCGAGACTGTGGAAAACCCAGTCAACCTCCACCAGCGGATGCTGCACCCATCTTCTTATGGGGAATTCATGCCTATGTCGCTGGGGAGCTCCTATTTGACCTCTGTGGGCCTACGTGACAGAGGGAACTTCCTCTCACCTACCTTAGTGCCTCACATGGCGTAAGGCACCTCGGTCAACACTCACCAATGTTCCATGCTGCTTGAGGAACCTCTGCCCAATCTATGCAGTGATCTACCTGGCCAAGGCAATTCTGCTCACCATTTGCGGTGTTCTACTCTGAAACAGGAAACCCACCAGCCTTCTGGGGCACTCCCCTGAGAGGGAAGCCACAGGAGGATAGAATGGTTGGCTAATTCCATAGTGAAATTTGCTGTCGGCAGTTTGAAGAAGCATTCCTACAATTCTCCCAGAGAGAGTCAGTGCTCTTAGACTCCCTGGAAAATGGCACTTTGATCCTCTAAAACAACACAAACAACCATCAGCCCCAATGACCTCAATGAAAAAACAGGAGAAACAAAAGGCGATCACAAAAGATGTCCTGAACATAATGACATGTGTCGATGAAGCAGACATTGAGCTGCCACAGAAAGAAAATATCAGAATGCTGCTTGGAGTCATATGAGGGAAACAATACAGAAAAATGATGCAATAAGAGAGGAATTAAATTCCATACACCAAAGGGAAATACAAGAGCTTAGGAAGGAGATAACAAAATCCAGCATCACACACACAGACCTTGAGAAACGACTAGAGGAAGCATATAGACACACCAGTGACTTGGAGGAGAGGCAAGCAGACTTTAACAAACGTGAACAAATATCTAATAAGTTCATCAGAGAAAATGAAGAAAACCTGAGAGCAATGTCTGATGCTATGAAGAGGCACAACATTTGAATTAGTGGATTACCAGAGGAAGGCACAACAAAGAAGTCATCTGCAACAATAGTAAGAATTCTTGGAGGAAATCTTCCCCAGTTTAATGAACGAAAACCAGGCAACCATTCAGGAGGCAAAAAGAACACCAGCTAGATTGAATCCTAAGAAGAAGTCACCAAGGCACATAATAGTTAAACTATTCAACTTTGAGGAAAAGGAGAGAATCATGAGAGCAGCTATGGAAATACAAGCAATCACATATAAATGGTACCAAATAAGGAAAACTATGAAGAAGAGGAGAGAGTGGCATTATATTTTCCAAAAATTGAAGGAAAACAAAGCAAACGAAAGAATACTCTACGCAGCCAAATTATAGATCAAGATAGATGGGGAAGATTCTTCACAGACAAGGGAAAACTCAAAGAATACGTTAGAAAAAGCCCAGCCCTACAAAAGATCCTTGTCGACCCAGTATGGGCAGAAGAACAACACTTACCAAGCATAAATAAGTGAATGCTACATAGAACAACCTCACCCAGAGAGCAACAAAGAGGAAACTGACCCCAGAAAGCATTGGCTTAAGGATGGAAAGAAGTCAACAATGACACACACACACACACACACACACACACACATAACAATCTAATAATAAAGAAGGTAGGAAAAGATCCAACACAAAAGGTATAAGATGACATCACAGAGTCCAAAGATGTAGATAATAACCCTGATATTCAATGGCCTGAACTCAGGCATTAAAAGGCACAGTCGATCAGACTGGCTTAGAAAACACAATCCATTAACCTGCTGCCTACAGGAGACACATCTCAAGGCTACAGACAAAAATAGGCTGAGAACCAAAGGCCGGAGAAAGGTATACCAAGTAAACAGCAATTCAAAAAAATCAGGGGTTGCAATACTAATTTCAGATAAAATTGACCTCAAAGTGCAATCCATAAATGGATGTAAAGAGGGACACTATATAATGCTCAAGGGAACGGTAGACAAAGAATCATTAAGTATTGTAATCATATATTCCGCGAATGAGGGGCCCTCTGCATACATCAATCAAACACTCCATACAATGAAAAAAGAAATCACAGCCTCTACAATTATATCGGGTGACTTCAATACATCACTTTCTTAGACATACAGATCACAGAGAAAGAAACTCAACAAGGAGGGTAGAGATATAAATGCTACAATTAGACAATTTGACCTGATAGATATTTATAGAGCTTTCATCCAAATAGAAAAAAATTCACATTCTTTTCAAGCCTGCATGGCACATATTCGAAGATAGGCCACATGCTGGGGAATAAGGCGAATCTACATAATTTAAGCATATTGATATCATACAGACCTCTCTCTCTGAACACTGTGTGCCATAAGACTGGAAATAAACCAATGAAATACGAAGAAAACAAGAGCAAACAAATTGAGGATGAATAACTATTGCAAAAGGAGTGCATACTGGCAAAGATCAAACATGAAATTAGGAAATTTCTAGAAGCCAACGAAAATGAGAACACAACATGACAAAGCTAAGGGGACACAGCAAAGGCAGTTATCAGAGGGAACATCATAGAAATATATGCACACCTGAAAAAGGAGGAAACTCATGATTGATATGCTGGCATAAAATTTACAACAACTAGATCAGAGTCAGCAAGACAATCCCACTAATATCAAAAGAAAAGAAATAATAAAAATCAGGGCTAAGATTCAGGAGAGGGAAAATAAGAAAACTATGGAAAAAATAATGCTGATAAAAGTTGTTTTTTTGAAAGGATAAAAAGAATCAATAGACCGCTGGCAAACCTAACCAAAGAAAGGAGGGAATAAATTTCTATAGCAAGAATTAAGGCTGAAAGAGGGCACATTACAACAGACCTTAAAGAAATCAAAAGGATAATTATATAGTACTACGAAGGATTGTACTAAAACGAATTCAACAACTTGGAAGATATGGACAAATTTTTGGAAAAACAATCCCTTCCTAGACTATCCCCAAAGGACATCAAGAATCTCAAGAAACCCATAGCAATAGAAGAAATACACAAAGTTATCAAGGGATTATCAACAAAAATTCCCCTGGACCGGATGGCTTCACAGGAGAATTCTACTAAACATTTATGGAAGAACTAACACCAATCCTACACAAACTCTTCCAGACCATAGAAAAAGATGGCAAACTCCTGAGCTCCTTCTATGATGCTAGTATAACTCTGATACCAAAACCGAGAAAGGATCTCACAAAAATTGAGAACTAGAGAGCAATATCCCTATTGAACATTGGTGCAAAAATCCTAAACAAAATACTAGCCCATAAAATACAGAAGTATATAAAACAAATAATTCACCATGACCAAGTGGGATTTATACCAGGGATGCAGGGATGGTTCAATATACAAAAGACCTATAGTATCATTCACCACATTGACATGAAAAATGCTAAGAACCACATGATAATATCAATAGATGCAGAGAAAGCATTCAACAACACCCAACACCAATTCCTGTTTAAGACATTGCGAAGATAGGAATGGAAGGAAAATTCCTCAAGACAATAAAAGCTATATATGAATAACCAATGGGCAATGTGGTAGTCAAAGGAGAAAAGATTAACTCAATCCCACTGAAAAACAAACCAGAGAATTCCCCTTGTCCCCACTCTTATTTACTCTCTTACTGGTGGTTTTATCTAACAGCATAACGCCAAGAAAAGATATCAAAGATATTCGCCTGTGGAAGGAAGAGGAGAAACTATTGTTATTTTCAGATGATATGATTTTATAGATGGAAAATCCCAAAAGCTCCACAAGGGGCATAAACAATAGAGGAGTTTGACAGAGTGGCAGGATACAAGATCAACAAACAGTAGTGCATCAGACTGTTATACACATCAGATAAGACCACAGAAGAGGAGATCAAAAAGGTGGTTCCCTTCACAATAGCCAAGCACAAATTGAGCTATCTAGGGATATTCCTGACTAAAAGAACAAAAGATCTATATAAGGAATATTACAGAACAGTATTACAAGGAACCCAGAGTGACCTCCACAAATGGAAGAATATCCCATGCTCATGGATTGGAAGACTCACTATAGTAAAGATGTCAGTTCTGCCTAAGACAGTATAGAAGTTTAATGAAATCCTGATAAACTCTCTGAAATCCTGATAAAACTCTCATCTTTCTTCAAAGATATGGAAAAACTGCTTACCAACTTCATATGGGGGGGGAAGAAGCCCAGAATTAGCAGAGAACTCCTGAAGAAGAAGGATACAGTGGGAGGGCGTGCTTTACCTGACTTTAGCACATACTATACAGCCACAGTGGTCAAAACCACAAGTATTGCACAATGACAGACACTCAGACCAATGGAAAAGAACTGAAAACCCTGAAATAAAAGCATCAGCATACACACAGCTGATCTTTGACAAGGGCCCCAAAAATATCAGATGGGAAGCAGATTCCCTCTTTAACAAGTGGTGCTGAAAAAAATGGATATCTACCTGCAGATAAATGAAGCAAAACCCCTATCTCACTCCATGCACAAGAATAAGCTCACGGTGGATCACAGAACTTGAAGTTAAATCCCAAACTATTAGGGCTATCATCGAGGGAATTGGGACCAACTTGAGAACTTTGGCATAGGGAATAAATAGACTATCAGAAATAGGGAAGGGCACAAACACAGAGGAGGCACACATTGACAAATGGGATTTACTGAAGATAAAACACATGTATACATTGAAAGAACTCACCAAGGGAGTAATAAGTGATGCCACGGACTGGGAAAACATATATAGCAATGACACATCAGACAAAGGTCTTATTACTAACATCTACAATACTCTGCTATCTTCCAAAAAGAAAAAACAAAACAACTAACTGCCCATTGAGGAGGTGGACAAAGGACCTGAACTGAAGTTTCACAGGGCCAGGAATCCAAATGGCCATTAAACAAAAGAGGAAATGTTTGCGATCTTTAGCCATAAGAGAAATGCAAATTAAAACAACAATGAGGTACCACCTAACACCCTCAAAGGTAGCCCAATTCAAAAAATTAGAAAGCAACAAGTGTTGGAGAGGCTGTGGGGAGACAGGAACTCTCATTCACTGCTGGTGGAACTGTAAGTATATACAGCCACTATGGAAATTGATCTGGCGGTATATAAAAGAGATGGAAATGGAGTTACTATATGACCCAGCAAGCCCCCTACTGGGTATATACCCAGAAGAGGCAAAAAACAAACCAAGGCCAGACTCTGTGCTCCAATGTCAATTGTGGCACAATATACAATTGCAAGGAGTTGGAAATAACCCAAATTTCCATCAAATGACGAGTGGATTATAAAACTGTGATACATAAATACAATGGAGTACTACACATCGCTAAAAAGCAGTGATGAAAGTATGAAGCACATCACCACATGGGAAGAACTGGAGGAAACAATGTTAAGCAAAGTAAGCCAAGCACAAAAGGACAAGTACAACAGGAGTCCACTGAGGTAAGCTTTAAAAACAAACATTCAAAAGGGGCATAGGGAAAAGGTTATTTTATACAACCATTCATGGGGTGAGGACCAGGTAGTATGGCAGGGCCCAGACCAAATCCAGAGATACATATGGTAGCCAACTAAAAAGGAGGGGGGAATAAAAATAAAAAAGAAATGGGTAGCAGGGTCCCAGGGCACTAACCCACTCAAGGGGAGGGTATTATTTTATATTTCCACAGGGAAAGAGGGATTGGATTTCAACCCAGTGTTCCAAGATGTTATTGCAACATGCCGACACATGGAGTAGGGAACCAGCGTAGAGGTCTGAGGGGCCAGCCCCCATTCCAACTACGGGACAGCTGCCCTTACCCTCAAAAGAATTCATTTCAGCAGATAGCACTGAATGTGCAGCTCTGGGAGAGGGACATGTCTGATAAGAACACACGGGAGCAAATGAAGGTGGGGGAAGGGAGAGTGGAGCACACTCTGGCCCACCAAACCTTGAGGATGATATTTCCACTCAAAGAAGCCAATCCACAGAGAAGGCCACATGGCCAGCCCCACTATGAGACACAACATCCCTCACTCATCCATAACCCTGCAGGCGACAACCCTAGAGGCACAGTGAGGGATTTCCACCCGATTTGATCCCACCACACGGAGGCAAAACACTAAGGATGTGGAACAGAACAGCAAGAAGGGCTGAGCAACAAAGTCCCCAGGGAATACTAAAAATAAGCTTTGGAGGCAGGGTTTGGCACCCAAGAATTGACTGGAAAACACTCCTAAAGGCCAACAAACACCCCTTGAACTAACTACAACCTTTCCTTTCTTTTTGTGTTTTGTTTTGCATTTTTTGTCATTGACTTGTTGATGTTTGTTTTATTTTGTTGCTTTGTTTTGCTCTGCCTTGTTCTTGTGCATGTTATTATCTCTGCAGGTCTGTCTAACTAAGATAGGCTGGATGAACAATCTGGAGGAGAAAACAACAGGACTGACAGTTCTGGGGGGACATGGGAGAGGGAGAGGTGGGGAGAAAGGTAGTGGTGTAAGCAAACCCAGGGACAAGGGAAAAACAAGTGATCCAAATGGGTGGTGAGGAGGATGTAGGAGGCCGGGTAGGGTGTGACAGAGGGTAATATAACTGACAGGAATTACTAAAACTCTAATGAAGTCTGAACATGAAAGTAGGACAAGAGGAAAGTAAAAGGAAATGGAGGAAAGAACTAGGATGTAAAGGGCATTTATAGCCCGCTAAATAAGGGCATGCACATATGAAAATAAGTTTATATATGAGGATGGGGAGATAGATCTATGTGCATATTTTTATAGGTCTAGTATTAAGGTAGCAAATGGACAAGCACTCCCTGAATGCAAGAATACTTTGTTCTATTAAACTGGTATTCCATGATGCTCACCTTCCCCACACAATTGCTGAAGACAAATGGGTGCATAAGAAAATGTGGCGAAGAAAGTTGATGGTGCCCAGCTATCAAAAGATATAGCGTCTTGGGTATCAAAGGCTTGAAGTTAAACAAACGGTCATCTAGCTAAGAAGCAACAAAGCCCACATGGAAGAAGCACATCAGCCTGTGTGATCAGGAGGTGTTAAAGGGATCAGGTATCAGGCATCATCAGAACAAAAGAAATCATATCATTGTGAATGAGGGGGAGTGCAAAGTGGAGACCCAAAGCCCATCTGTAGGCAATTGGACATCCCCTTATGGAAGAGTCGTGGGGAGGAGAGGAGTCAGTCAGGGTGCAGTGCAACAATGATGAAACATACAACTTTCCCCTAGTTCCTAATGCTTCCACGCCCCCCCCCCCACTATCATGATTCCCAACCCTACCTTACAAATCAGGCTAGACCACAGGATGTACACTGGTACAGATAGGAACCAGAAGCACAGGGAATCCAGGACAGGTGATCCCTTCAGGACCAGTAGTGAGAGTGGAAATACCAGAGGGTGGAGGGAAGGTGGGGTAGAAAGGAGGAACCAATTATAAGGTTCTACATATAACCTCCTCCATGGGGGAAGAACAACAGAAAAGTGGATGAAGGGAGCGTTGGACAGTGTGAGACATGACAAAATAATAATAATTTGTAAATTATCAAGGGTTCATGAGGGAGGGGGAAGCAGGCAGGGAGGGGGAAAAAGGAGGAACTGATACCAAGGGCTTTTGTGGAGAGCAAATATTTTGAGAATGATGATGGCAACGAATGCACAAATGTGCTTGACACAATGGCTCTATGTATGGATTGTGATAAGAGTTGTATGAACCCCCAATAAAATGATTTGATTAAAAAAAGAGAAGAAATCTGCAACCCAATATCCCCGTGAATGTAGATGTGAAAATTCTCAACACAACACTATTAACTCAAATCAAACAGCCTATAAAAATGGATACTAAAGTGTGACCAAGGGTAATTTAGCCTATGAGCGCAAGGGTGGCTCCACAGATGTAAAATGCTTAGTGCACTCTAGCACGTGAGGGGAAAGCACACATGGCATAGCAACTGACGCGGAAAAGGCATCTGACCAAATCCAATGCCCGTTCATGATGACAACACTCAGTAAATGAGGAAGAGAAGAAATTTCCTCAGATGATAAATGATATTTATGCAAAACTCACAGCTAACATGCTAATTAATATGGAAAGGATGAAAATCTCCCATCTAAGATCTGGAAAAGAAAATGGTGTTGCTTCTCACCAATTCTATTCAACATTGTACTGGAAATTCTAGCCTGAGCAATCCATCCAGAAAAAGGGATAAAGGCACTGAAAACCAAAGGAAAAAAATATATATTTTTTCTTCATGTCTCAGCATGTAACTACACGTATGCTATATTTAGTAAGATTCATTTCCTTAAACTCTTATTAAAAACTGGACTTTTTATTTTGGCTCCTGAGAAATTCTCAAAGAAGCAGAAGTATGAGGAGGAGCATAATGATCTTTCAAAACCCAGAGAACCAATGCTGACATCAGCTCTTGCACAGCCCAGGACATCTGTGCATCCTTGGTGGGAGAGCTGCAGTCTGACTCTGGTACCAGAAATGGTCTTGGATTGACTTCTGTGTACCTTCATGAGCAATCTTAGACTCAATCCGTAATTTGTATTAAAGTATCTATAGAGATTCATTTATTTCTTTCATTTATGCTTGAAAGAGAAAGTAAAAACCAGACCAAAAATTGCTATTATTAACAATGCATGGAGGACTCCAAATCCAAATTTAATGTCATAGTCACATTACTGTTATGTGCATAAAGAGTTACTAATCTGATCTTAGCAAAGAATGGGGCCTGGATCTTTGGTGGCATTTTCTGCGGACACAATGAAATTTCCTAGAGAAAAAATTATTCTAAATGATACTTGCAGGAAATATTGTGATTTCCCCCCTTTCTTTTCTTTTGTTACTTTCTTTTGCCTAGATTCTAACACTGTTATAAGCATGAATTGAAAGCATTTATAAGAAATTTGATGGCTGATGTAGAAAAAAATTGTATCTGATCATAAAAGTTATACTTGTTTGAGGTAAAGATACAACATGATAGGACCATGAACATGCGATAGTGAAAAACTCCCAAGACTGCCTTTCCCTCCACTCTCAGATTATCACTGTGAGCAGATGGGGAGCAGCCTTTTCCTGTTTTGCTTAGTGTCTTTTCTCTTTATGCGTCTTGTATGTTTGGTTTTTGACTTGTGGCCCTGAGCAGTGTCCCTGATCTGTGCAAGGACACCCTGTCAACAAGCACGTGGGAGTTTCCTATGAGTGGCCACTCCACTCTCACTGCACACGAGGGGAGTCTCTCTGTGGCTCATTCCAAAAGAAGTGGTGGAGATGAGGGTCGTCAAGTTCTGCCTTTCAGTGGTATTGCTGCTTTCATCACTGCAGAGTTGGCTCTACCTCAGGGCAATCTTATGGATAAAGGAATATTGCCTAGTTGGTTAAGAAGGGTTATTAGGGAAGTCAAGAGGAGGCAAAGGTCAAACAAACCTCCATGGTCCACCCTTCTTTTCTAATTTTGACATCAACCATTCCATCCACACCATTGACATCTATGCTGGACCCAAGAGTTCATTGCAATGGCCACACAGAAGTCACAGACAATACTCACAACTGAGGGGTTTATTGGAAAAGTTAAGACGTTGCCACAAATCAAGATCAGCTATCAGAGTAGATACAGTGTCTGGTCTCCTGAGCCAGCAGCCCAGTCTCTCTCCTGGTTTTCAGCATCTTAGCCATGTGGTAGCCAAGTCTCTCTCTGGTTCCCAATCTCTCAGCAATGTGGTCCCTTGGCTTTTCCATGAGTCAGGAAGCCAGCCCACTTGTCACCATGACCCACAATTCCATAATCTCGGGACAGATAAGGAGAAGCCTCAGGCATTCATAGCTGCTCCTCTGTGCCACAGTCTCAGATGGATCTGGTCTCAGCAACCTCTGCCATTTCAGACAGAAATATTGAATGTCCTCAGAGTTTCTCTTTTCCCTCAGTCTATGAACCTTTATGGAGGCAGACCGGCTCATCTTTCCTTACCAAAGTTACTGGTGGGTTTGAAGCACCACTATGCTGGTTGGCGGCCCTGCGCTTTAACCGTGCATGAGCAGGGCTCCTTACAAATGAGATTATACACAAAGAAGGATCAATAATATCTGAGATCATGGTAGACATACTTCTTAAGCTGCACTTCATATTGAATTGATCATTTTGTATGAAGATTTCTAAGGTTTCCTTTTCTGCTATGATTATATTAAGAGCATCTTTCTATTTGTTTCTTCCACTTTATTTTTGAGTTAGCAAGAATATCATAAAAAGGAATATAACTTTACCTGTTGCTTTGGAAAAAAATAATCTAGTGCCATCAAGTCAATTCCAACACATAGCCACCCCTTTAGACAGAGTAGAACTGCCCCATTGTGGTGTCTAAGACTTGACTCTTTGTGGGAGCAGTTAGCCTTATATTTCTCCCATGAAGTGACTTGTGACTTCGAACTGCTGACCTCGCAGTTAGCAGCACCTTGACTCTAATCAGACTCATTCCAGAGTATATACAATGAAGAAAACTTCAAAAACGTCGCACGGAATTCCTAGGTTCCATTACAAATTATGAAAGTAGACTCAATTTCAATGTTAATTAAATTGATTCAATTCTGAGTTAGTTACTTGTGTTTGCAGATTCATACTTAATTGCTTTGAAGCTTGACTCTGGTTTAATATATGATACTATAAATTATTCAAAATAAATAGTGCAGGTAATCTTTGAAGACAATTAAGGCAAAATCTACATCACGGTGCAGCCATTTATTTCAGAAGGTGCAATGAAATAAAAAGTCAGAATGAAGAGTCTAATAAAGTGTTTGACAATACTAAAATTTTATTTATTTAAATACGTTAATGTCTGGTATCTAAAATGTTAAAGTGCATGCATTAATTCATGTGTGATTGCTGACTAAAACCAAATGAGAAAGCAAGGATTTGTATGCCCTCCTCTCCTCTCTGCTGCCATCAGGCCCATTCTGACTCATAGCCACCTTTAATATAGGAATAGATAGGCTCAACTTTCTCCTTTGGTATAGCTGGTGGATTTGAACTGCCGACCTAGTTAGCAGCTCAATGAATAATGCATTGGCCATCAGGGCTCCTTTGTCCTAGTTCAGCTTAAGCCTTCAAAAAACAAATGCAGTGAGACAAAGTGGCATTTTTAACAATATTTCTCTTGAAACAGTCAATAGAGGAATCAAATGATCTCACAACGATAACTAATTTTCAGAATTTAAATTCCACAATTTAAAAAACTTAGCAAGATTGGCATGAGTATTGTAATAATTTTTTATTACTTTGATATCAGAAATTCCAAATTTTCACTTGCTGATATATTTTTATATCTGAATGGAAATAGATATAAAATGACCTAACAACATATCACTGAAGGTCAAGATAGAAATGTATTTTGTTGATAGAAACCTGCATTATTTTATTTTCCTTGACTGTCATGTCACTACGTGTTCTACATCATATTTAGTAGTTTACTGTAGTTTAAAAGCAATCAGAATAAAAAGTGATCTCAGTTTTAAAAACTCTGCTTCTCTATTAAGAATTCAAAGATGCTTTCCATACTTCAAACACTCAATTCACAAATTACATGGAAGACACTTGAATTTTAATTCAGACGTTTCTTATTTATTCATTTCCATGCAAACAAACCTAGTAACACATATACAGGTATGTTTGAATAAAAGTATGATTAATATAAATCAAACATTTGAATAAATTGAAATACTTATGCAAATGCATAGTAAATTTACCCAAGTGCTTATTATACTATTGTCCCATTTGATAATTAAGAATTTATAAAATACAAACATTTACCAGTAATTTATGTGGTTATTTAATTAGCCAGTTTCATTTAATTGTCAGGGTAAGGATACAAATTTTGAGGAGCCCACCAAAATGACATTCAAATAGATGAAGTAAAATGATTAAGAGTTATATTGCACCAAAATCTAGCTGACCACAAATATTATTCCTTAGTGCTTTCATCATTCATGAAAAATAATTAGAATCAGAATAAATTAGAATTTAATGAGTTGACATCTTCTAATTCTGTATGCAACACAGAACATAAAAAGAAAAACTTGGAATAGAGAAACATGGAATCTAAAATTATTTTAACTTAAAAAAGCAACATTGAGTTCCCATTAAAATATCTAATGACATTAAGTAGATTTCAATTGATAGCAATCGTATAGAACAGAATAGAACTGCCCCATAGGGGTTTCAAGGCTCTAAATCATTACAGAAACAGAGTGCCACATCCTGTTGAGTGGCTAGTGTGTTTGAACCACCAAACGTTTGGTTAGCAGCCAAGCACTTTATCCACCACACCAGCAGAGATCCTTGTTGATGCCCATTGCAAGAGCATTAAAACAGAAATGGCTACTTGAGTTGCCTTCTAGAGACAAAGGGGAAATCATGAACCGGTCTTAATGTACTGTCAGACCTCAAGAAGTTTCATTGTTCCTAATCTTACTTCCCAAAATGAGAACTGTGTCTCTAAATAGTGGACATCTGGTTTTTGTAGTGTGCTAAGCAATATAGTAATAATGCTGTCGTCTTCTGGGGTTTGATACCTCGGTATTTCCTCCTCTATAAAGATATTCATTCAATCACTAGACTCAGTGCTCTAAAAGAAAACATGAGTATATCATCATTCCTGCCTGAGGCTAACTGCATTGAGATAGGAAGTTAGTGTAGGCATGGTATACAGGTAGCAGGTGCAAGATGGCAACAAGAGTCATGGGAAGCATGCCTATTTCTACTTGCAGATGTGAATGGAAGCTTTACAGGAAGTGGTACTGAGTTGAGCTTATGCGGTTGAACAAAGTTTGAGCAGGAAAATGAAGAAGAAAGTCAGAGAATCCTGATAAAGAGCAAACTGTCTGCAGAGATACAGCATGATATATTCAGGAGCCTTCAAACTCAAAGAAATTGTTTCATGAGAAGAAATATAAAATAATAAAACTTTTAAATATTCATATGGCATATTGTACTTCTGTTTTTCACATTTGTGTCTATGGCTCAGTTTGTGTTACTTTTGAGTGTGATATAAGGTATAAATCAAAGTTCACTTGTTGGCATGTGGCTAGATAATTATTCAAGTATCATGTGTTGAATATAATGCCCTCTGTTGGTTGAAATTTGGGCCTTTGCGCTTTCATGTGAAATCAGTTGAGCATTTCGACGTGGATCTTTGTGTTAGGATAGGTTCTCTAGAGTGGCCAAACCGGTATCATATACACACACACACACACACACACACACACATATGCATATATATAATTTATATCCAGAAAGAATTTTTCTTCTTTCTTAATCATTTTATTGGGGGCTCATAGAACTCATCACAATCCATACATACATCAATTGTATAAAGCACATTTGTACATTCTTTACCCTCATCGTTCTTTAAACATTTGCTCTCCACATAAGCCCCTGGCTTCAGCTCCTCACTTTATCCCTCCCTCCCTACTCCCCCTCCCTCATGAATTCTTGATAATTTATAAATTATTATTTTGTCATATCTTACTGTCCGAGGTCTCCCTTCACCCACTTTCTGTTGTCTGCCCCCCAGGGAGGAGGTTATATGTAGATCCTTATAATGGATTCCCCCAGAAAGAAATTTATAACAAGAATGTGACCCACACAGCCACAGTGTGGCGGACTCAGTCCAGCTCACATTCATGGGTTAAATGATAAGTTGGAATGGAAGTCCTTTCCATGCCACACTGCTGCCAGCACTGGAGAACTAGGAAGCTGGAAGATAAAGCAGGAGGCTGGAGAGTTGAAGAGGGAGGCTGAAAGACCCTTGACTAGTGGAGGTAGTCTGGTGGATTCAATACCAGCAAGTAACATGGCACACCTCCAACAGCGTCCAGGGATGGCAAGCCACTCTGAGGGTCACCTGCCTAAAACCTGTAGTACACAGGCCCATGAGAGGGAGAAGAGTGTTAATTGCAGAATCTCCTTTTGTGGGTTATCATTAAGGCCACAGACCCAAAGGTAATGTCATCAGGCTGTGACCTTGAATTCATTCACCTCTGCCAGCCAGACTTTCAGCTGCACTCCAGTGGCAGGAGGTATTTCTGCCGCATCTTTCTGCTTCCTAGTCTGTTGGCCCTGGGCAAGGACACAGTTCATGGAGATCCTCCAGTTTAACATCTGAACCATGAACCAGACTAGATGTACCCACTCATAACTTTTAAGAGATGTTAAAAAATATAAATCTCTCTTTTTAGATACATATATAAGAGTTAGTGGTTTAGCTTCTTTAGAGAACCTAGGTTAACACTTCAGCTGGTGTAGATTATTCCATTTCGAGATAGGTGCTTTGGAAGAAAGGCCTGGTGATCTACTTCTAAAAAATCTGCTTTTGAGGACTCTACAGAGCACAGTACTCCTTTGGTATGCATGGGTTGCCGTGACTCAGAATTAACTCAGTGGCCATTATGAAATATCTTGCTATGTAAGTTATTCTTAAATGAAGCTTTTAAAATAATTTTATTTACATAATGAACTCAACTTTTTTACAATTTTGGTAACAGATAACTAGACTATCAAGACTATCCCTGACTTTCTTGATCAGAATGGTATCCAGTGTTTTAAAACAATACAGATTCACAAGTCCTTCTTTTTTGTGGAGTTTTTGATGGAATTGGTGCACAAGTGGGCCCCAAAACACATTTTCTAGATAAATGCCACAAAATAGCATTAACAGAAACACAGAAAAAATGAACGAGCCTTAGGAAGAGATTTGGAGGTTTGAATGACCCTACAATCTTCCTGGCACAGAGACCCTAGAAACAGCTACCATTGTGCATAAGATGCCAAAGACATTGCCTTATCTCTCCCTCTGACAAGGCACTCTTCCTGTTGTCTTGGCTGCTTCTGCCCCAGTGAACATCTGAAGAGAAGCTGAGAAGGTGGCTTTCTCCAGCCTCATTTTTCATAATCATTTCAGTATTTCTCAATCCACTATCTAAAGGAAAGGGAGAGCAAGAGGAAGACTGAGAAGCAAAAGCATATATGTGGATGATGTGGAATTGTGCATCTTCAATGGATTCATCTTTATGCCAAAACATTTAAATACTTTATTTTACATACATACAGTTTGTCTTTTGTCTCTATATTCAGTGCCAGCACTGATATATAGAATAATCACTATAAGAATACAGAAAAAAATTAAACCCCCAACACAAAACTCACTGCCTTCGAGTTGATGCCGACTAATAAGGAGTGTGCAGGACAGGATAGAACTCTCCCTGTGAGTTTCCAAGACTGTAACTCTTTATAGACTTACAAAGCCCCATTTCAAACCGCCAATCTTGCTGATTGCTGTCCAATGCAACCACCAAGCTACCAGGGTTCCTGTAGATTAGTAGAAATTACTAATAAAATCAGACCAGAGTTTAGAGTAATAAAAAAATGTTTACCCTTGTTAGCATGCATACACCTCCCCCCCACACACACATACACACACACCAGCTACGGCAGTATAATCATAGGAGGAAACTGCAAAGAGCTTGAGAAAACTTTTCATTGTATTTCTTTCCATTTTAATTAAAATTTTTGAACTCCCTCATTTGTCCTGATACTCACATCCTATTTTCTCCTTATATTTAAACTCCATATTGCTGATACTTTCCTATTAAAGTAATGATGGTTTATTATAATAATATGAACTAAACTTTTTTATAGGGCAGATTTTACTGTAGTAAAAGACAATCTATGAAGTATGCAAGATATATGACAGCCAGATGCACCCATATCACTATAAAGTTATAATTAGGAAAATACAAAAAGAATAGTTTCTCTCTAGGGAGTAATTTAAATTTAAAACAAGGCAATGACTTCTCATTTAAATTTCATAAAATTATAAACCAGGGGAAATAATCTCACATTGTTTCTTTACCTTTCTGTAAATCTAAGGTGAACGAAAATGGTGCCAATCTATTTTTGTGATTAAATCACCACAAGCATAAGACACTTTGACCCTTGAATAAAGAATTTAAGTCAATATAATGAATATTAGAACTTTTATAAATTGTGAAAATAACATTTTGAGATGACATGAAATTCCTGTTACTTCTGTTTTATAAATTTATTATTTACAATCTACATGTTTCTCTTAAAATACATTTACATATTAATTATAACAGTGAAACACAAACTGCCTTATAGAATTAAAAAATGTATACCTACTTTGTAACTGTACTTTCTAAATTACTACTTCACACAGTTCATTGTGCACAAGAATTGCCTTAAGAGGTGCTTTTTCAAAATGCATGTTCTCAAGGTTCTACTTTCTGAAATCCTCATTAGGTTGGAGGCCCATGGGTCCTAAGACCCTGCATATAAACCACGTTTTCCAGGTAACATATTTTTGGCAATTTTATGTTTATGATTACAAAAATATTTGGTCCAGAAAGTACATACATTCCTCTCTGCATGCTGTTTTTCTTGTTAGTTAGGCGTTCCATCAACCAAGTCCACATGGAATAAGCACACCTTTCTGCGTGATCCAAAGATTGTACATAATAAAATCCCAAACTGAAGGAGGGAATGGTATCAGAGTTTAAGTTGTGAACACCCGGTTTGCCAAAGGTTGTGGATAACAGTGGAAGCCAAAATCCATTTGCAGGGACGCTGCCTGTATGAAGCCTCTGGTGATTCACATTTGATCACAGTAGGAGAATGTGAATAGCTTTGATCACAGACTGAGAGCATTGCAAAGTTGATTATAGCAGATATAGTTAAGTTAAAATTCAATAAATTATTATTTGATTTTCCTTTTGACTCACTTTAAGATTTCAATATTTTATGCTTTCATCTTGAATGAGGTTTTTATCTGTTTTGTCTAGTCAGTGTTATTGAGTTATTTTTTGTTGCTATTTGCTTGCTTTCTCTTTGTATTTCATGTGGTTTTCTGCATATGAAGCTTTGGATGGGGAGATCTGTAGAGAAAGTAACTGTGTTGATAATCTGCCTAGAGCCATAGCGAGGGAAGTTGGGAGGGAAATGGGGAGCTGATAACAATAAGTACAAAAAGAAAATGTTCTGAAATGGATTGTGGTAATGATTTCACAAATCTTATAATTGAATGCTTAAATTGTGTGATATGTGAAGTATTTCCCAATACAATTTAAAAGATTGAGTGTTGTATCTTTTAGAAATGATGAACCATTGGGGTTCACTCTTTGACTGTACATTCCTATGAGTTTAAACAAGTATATAATGTCATTTGCCCACTATCCTATGCATTAAACAAAATCATTTCACTACCATAAAAAGATACCATGTTCTACCTATTTACGCATCCTTCCTTTCCTGGAATTCCTGGCAACTGTTGATCTTTTTAGTTTCTGTAATTTTACCAGAAAACCCTGGGTGGTGCAAAGGTTTGGATTGGCTTTTCTAATCCACCTAATGGTACCTCTGAAAACCGACCTGGTGATCTGCTTCTAAAATGACATAGTCCTTCAGGCCTCTGCTCATGTCCTACCTCAATACAAGAATACTTTGTTCTAACAACCTGGTATTCTGTGATGCGATTGTCTCTCCGGGCACAATTGCTGAAGACAAAATGGGTGCACGAACAAATTTGGTGAGGAAAGCAGATGCTGCCTAGCTATCAAAAGTTATAGCCTGTGGGATCTTAACGGCTTCAAGTTAAACAAGTGGTCATCTAGCAGGGAAGCATCAAACCCACATTGAAGAAGCACACCAGCCAGTGTGCTCATGAGATGTCACTGGGACAGGGTAACAGTCATTAGAAGACCCAAAACATACAAACAAACAATCAAAAACCTTATTTTTGAGAAAGAGGGGTGTTGGAACAGAGAACCAAAGCCCATCTGTCGACAATGGGATATTCCCTCACAGAGGGGTTACAGGGAAGGGATGAGTCAATCAGGGTGCAGTAGCACCGATGAAACACACAGTATTCTTCTGGTTCCTTAGGGCTTCATTAACCCCCCCTCCTCAATGTCATAACTCCAGTACTGTCTTTTACTTCATGCTAGACAGGAGCATGTGCATAAGTACAGCTAAAAGATAAGAGCCCACAACACACAGAATCCAGGAACAGGAATGGGAGTAGCAATACCAGAAGAGTAAGGGGGGAAGGGGAACTGAACTGGATGATCAACAAGTAACCACACAAACCCCTTCCTAGAGGGTTGGACAAAAACAGAAACCATGGGGGAAGGGAGACAACAACGGTCTGTGTAAGATATGAAAATAATAATAATGTATAATTGACCAAGGGTTCACGAGGGTAGGGGTGGGGAGGGAGGGGAAAAAGAGAAGCTGATACCAAGGACTCAATAGAAAATGTGTCTAGAAAATGATGATGGCAACATATGTACAAATATGCTTGATACAATTGATGTATGGTTATTATAAGAGCTGTAAGAGCCCCAAATAAAAAGATCTTTGAATTAAAAAAGTAAAGGCCATAACCTTGAAAACTAGTCAAGTAGTTCTACTTCATACAAATAAAGTCACTATGAATTAGTCGATTCAACAGCAGCTAACAATACCAAACAGTAGCTTTACCACTTCCAGACTATCATATCATTGGAATAATACAGTATGCACGATTTTCAGACTGCCAGTGCTTGGAGTTATAGCCATTATGATAGGGGTGTACCGGTACCTAGAGCCTCTGTGAACTACAAATAGTTAACATACCTGGCTACTAGCCAAATGGTTGGAAGTGCAAGTCCACCCAGAGGCACCAAAGAACGAAGGCCCGATGAGCTACTTCTGATACATCAGTCATTATAAACCCTATGGAGCACAGTTATACTCTGACACACATGGGTCATTCTACATCATTGGAATTGACACCACAGCAACTTGAGTGTTTTTTTAAAATTTTCATAGTGGCCTCCCATTTGGATTTTTCTCCAGGTACATCTGAGAGAGGTTGTCCATGGGTGCGCAGTCTGAGAGATTCAGCTTTTCTCATAGCAATCCACACAGGTGCCAGGTGGGCTTGTTCTTAAAATGCAGCAGTTTTACTTGGAAAATGGTACTAATGTTGCTAAAATGCAAAAGTAGTTCTTGGAGAATGGTGCTAATGATTGTAGCATTCTCCTAGGGGAGGTCAGTGCTTATACCTCATGGATCATGCTTTCAGAAGCAAGCTTCAAAAACTCAACCAGCAAGCAAAGGTAAAACAAGACCCTAAAGGTAAAAGAAGACAAATATATGCCAAATGAATTAACCTATCACACGAGGTGAAAACCCAAATCACTGCCTCAGAATTGAGTCTGACTCAGAGACTCTATAGGACAGAGTAGTTTCAGAGACTGTAATTGTTCATGGGAGTAGAAAGCCTCATTTTTCTCCCACGGTAGGGCTAGTGCTTTTGAACTGCTGACTATGCAATTAGCAGTCCCAGGGATGCTGATCAATAAACAGCTAAATGTAAGTACTAAAAAGGGGCGGTGCATGGTGACTGTTAATTAAGAGTTGAAAACTGCCACTTTGGATAGGGCTGAAGAGTCCTTAGGTCTAAATATTTGTAAAACAAAGTCCTCCTGTCTCCAGGACAGAAAAGAGCCTTCAGTTAGGTGGAGTGTCTGTCCCTCAAAGAGAGTGGTACTTTTGCAGCTTCCCTTGGTTAGAACATTTGTGAGGAAACACGTCATTCAGTCAGTATTACATTATTTGTACATATTCTCCATAAGGGGGCAATTTTCCTCTCAACGTTGGCGCTGGAGAATCCTTTCCAGCAAAACAGGACAGGTCATTCGGAAGACCTAACATTTGGGTTCGTACATTTCTTTTCAAAACGTTCTCAAGTGTTCTCTTGCCAAGATTATCACTCACATTTTGCACCTCTGCTGAGAAATGAATTCAACTGGGTATAACACACTTTCATTCCCCTGATCAAAAGAGAAATGGAACCCTGAGTGCAATATGTGTAGGGTAGGTAAAAAACTCTATTTCATTGAAGTTCAGTAAGTCAATTGAAGGCTCCTCACAAATTTCCTCAGGAAATCTACAAACCATAGAGGCTAACTTTAGTTATGTTTAAAATAAAATAAATATTTCTCTGGTTGTAGATCTGTGTAAAATGATGTATATATATATATATATTAAACAATATTTTCCAATTATGTATGTGCATAATTTTCTACAAAACAAAAAGCTTGGCAAATTTTACTGTAGATAAGCAATGTTTAATATTGAGAACTTTGTAACAATGGCCTTCTGATGACACCCTTAGGGAATAACCACAAGAGAAAAACTAAGGGAAGAAAGGAAGAAGGAATATGGATAACAGAAAGTTACAGAACAACAATAACACATAGACTGTCTAGTGATGATGTGGTGAGGCAGCAGGTGAGGGGTTACAGGTGGCAAGAAAAAAGCCATAAAAGGAGAAGCTATAGAAAATAATTTTCAGTTCTGTCTTACCTCTCTTCAGAGTCATCTAAGTTTACCGACCACCTTCCTCTCACTGTGGAATAAAGCACTATGAGACTAGACCTGTGGATTCCTGTTTTCACCAGACGGGGTGGGAAGCTGATGACAAGAGGGGCAGACAGACTCCTTAGTTAATTTCTCCTTCCAGGTCCTTCCTACCTATTGATGGAATAAAACATTAGGAATTCCCATTGCTGCTAATCTCAAAAGCTTTAAGAAAAACTCTGAACAGAGAAGTGACCAACAGTGCTTCATGTGGTGACTGCTACTCTGTGCTTCCAGATGTGGTCTCGTCCCTCTTCTAAAATTCTATGGCACTGACAAGCACCAGGCCTAACCTTAGGCTGTTTCTCCAGGCAACACACAAAGTCAAAGTGGCAGCACTTACTTACTCATCCCCACCTAAATTCACAGGCAAAAAAATGTAGGTCCTTGAGATCTGCAAGGCCAGCAGTTCGAAAGCACCACCTCCTTCCCAAGCACATACAGGGCTTTTTACTCCTGTAAACAGTTACAGTCTCAGAGCCTGTAGGGGCAGTTCATTTGTGTCCTACAGGGTCGCTACTCCATGGCAATGAGTTGGGTTTGGGTTTGAGATCGACAGTCAGGTCAAGGAACTTTCCCAAAAAGCAGCAAGGAAGGAGGAGATGAGAAGAAAAGAGAACTAAGACATATGGAGGATGGAAGGAATATGCTAAGATCCTATTGATAGAATTTACAGAACAAGTCATGATTTTAGTAGAAAAAAAGAGATAAAATAATCAGAAAGTCCCTCACTACACTATAGCACTGCTGAGGATAAAACTCGAGACACAGTGCGGGATTTGTGCACAATCTCACCCCATCACACTGGGGCAAATCACTAAGGGCATACAACAGAACAGCAAGGGGAGCAAAGTGATGAAATCCCCGGGGAATAAAAAAAAAATAGACTTTGGTGGCAGAACGTGGCATCCCCTCAGTCTCAACTGGAAAACACTCATAAAGGCCAACAAACAGACCTTAAACTATTTATAGGCTTTTCCATTTTTGTCAGTGACTTTCTATTTGTTGTTTTTGTTGTTTTGTTGTTCTTGACTGCCTTTGTTGTTTTGTTTGGCTTTGCCTTGTTTTTCCACTTATGAATGTATTTGCATGTCTATCTAGATGAGATAGGCGGGATAAATAATTCAGAGATTAAAAGAACAGGACTAATGTTTCTGTGGGGATATGGGAGAAGTGGAGGTGGGATAAAGGATGGGCGGAGGGGGTGGGGAAGCAACTCAGGGAGAAGGGAAAAACAAGTGAACTAAAATCAATGGAGAGAAGACGCAGGATACTTAGTGGGGCTTAATAAAGGGCAATGTAGCAGCAAAGAATTGCTAAACTTGAATGAAGACTGAACATGATGGTGGGACTAGAGGAAAGTAAAAAGAAATAGAGGAAACAACCAGGAGGCAAAGGACACTTATAGAGTCCTAAATACAGGCATGTGCACATGTAAATATATATATATATATATATATATATGGAATAGAACCATGTACTCATATCTATATGTTAAGAATTAAGGTTGCAGATAGACATTGGGCCTTGATTCAAATACTCCCTGAACACAAGAACACTTTCTTCTAATAATCTGGCATTCTGTGATGCTGACTTTCCCGACACGATCCCTGAAGACAAAATGGGTGCATAAGCAAATGGGGTGAAGAAAGCTGATGGTGCCCAGCTATCAAAAGCCATAGCATCTGGGGTTTTAAAGGCTTGACAATACACAAGTGACCATGTAGCTGAGAAACAACAACAAAACCCACATGGAAGAAGCACACCAGCCTGTGCGATCATGAGGTGTCCATGGGATCAGGTATCAGACATCTAAGACCCAGAACAAAATCATACCAATGTGAATGGAGGGTGGGGTGGCCATGGGGTGGAGATCCAATGCCCATCTGTAGACAATTCGAGATCCCTTCACAGAGGCATCACAGGGAATAGATGAGCCAGTCAGGGTGCAGTATAGCATGGGTGAAACTTACAACTTTCCTCTAGTTCTTTCATGCTCCCCACCCCTCTCATGACCTCAGTTCTACCTTACAAATCGAGTAGACCAGAACATGCATACTGCTGCAGATAGAGCCCACAACACAGGGAATACAGGATAGATAAACCCCTCAGGACCAACAATGAGAGTAGAAATATCAGGAGGATTAGTGGAGCGTGGGGGGAGAAAGGGCGAATTAATCACAAAGATCAACCTATACCTCCCTCCCAGGGGAATGAACAATGGAAAAGTGAGTGAGGTCGAAGGAGGATGATGTAAGATATGAAAATAATTATCTATAACTTATCAAGGGTTCGTCAGGGAGGGCAGGTGGGGGAGGAAGGGGGAAGAAATGGGGAGCTGATATCAAGGGCTCAAGTGGGAAGAGAATGCTTTGAAAATGATGATGGCAGCAGAAGTGCAAATGTGCTCGTCATACTGAATGAATATATGGATCATGATAAGAGAGGTAAGAGCCTCAAAATAAAAATATATTTAAAAAAAAAAGAACAAAAAGAGAGGGGTTTGAGTAAGAGTAATTGAGAAGAAAGACTGCAGTCTCTACCTATGTAAAATGTCTTTTAAGTTGTAAATGCTGACACAATATATGTATATATTGTAATTAGAACCGTATGAGACTCCAATAAAATGATTTAAAAAAACACAAGAAAAGGTTTCTACACTACAGGAAACATTCTTTGATTGTTTTCAGGAGTGAGGTGGGGAATGGTAAATAACTAGAGTCTAAACACTGACATTAAGTGGATTCTGACTCACCGTGACCATATATAATGCTTCCAAGGCTGGGGAATTTGCATTTTTGTCTTCCAGACAGAGCCACCTAAATTCACATGTTAACTTGAGCGAAGCTGAAGGAAAAATGAAAGAGTCTGCTAAGAAAAAGTATCTCTGATGTTGTAATTGGTTATTCTTTGGGTTGCTAGACACAAGGTTAACTGTTCGAACCCACTAGCGTGTCTGAGGATAAAAATGTGACTTTCTATTGCCTTAAAGGTTACAGCTCTGGAAAATCACAGAGGCATTTCTACCCTGCCCTATAGGGTTTCCATGAATCAGAATTGAGTGTGATTTTTCTAGTTTCGTATGAAGAATTATGGTGTGTTTGAATAATTGCTCAAGGCTGATGATGCTTAAGCTGAGAGAGCAAAGGTTTCCTGATACATGAAATAGCTGTGTGAATTATGTTGAGGATTTCACTCTATATTTTTGTGGTGATAGGAAGCTCTCTGAAGATCTTAAAAAGCATGATCATATTAGCATTTCAAAGAATCAGCACAGTCCTAATATAGAAGATACAGATTGCACAAAGCCTGTTCAGACATTCCTGTAGCAGTTCCATTTGAAGATAATGGGATGATAGATTAGGGTTAAATAATTTAATCATAGGATTTTGTTGAGAAATTAAGGAATTCTTGTTCTTGAAACTATACTTGAGAGTTTGTGCTAATGAACGAGGGCAGGCAAGTCCAGAAAGGCCACAATGTGACTTGATCAACTGAGCTGAGGGTTCGAGGTAGAGGTATGCCTATGCAGTTTTTGTTAGGTTCAATCCAACTCATGACTACCCTGTGCCCAACAGAACGTACCACTGCCCGGACCTGGGCCAACCTCACCATAGTTGTCCTGTCTTAAGCAGCATGGAAGAAGTACAGTCAACATGGCCCTTAGAATCAAGGATTGCATGACTTCCCTCATGTACTTTGGACATGTTTTCAGGAGAAATCAGTCTTTGAAAAAGGGCATTATGCTTGGTAAAGTAAAAGGGCAGCGGGAAAGAGGAAATCCCTGGACAAGATGGATTGAAACATTGGCTGCACCAATGGACTGAACCATAAGAACAATTATGAGGATGGTATAGGACTGGGAAGTTTTTAGTTCTCTTGTACTCAGGGTCACTTTGAATTAAAACCAACTTGAGAGCGTCTAACAACAATAACAATCTCTCTCTCTCTCTCTCCTTAGTGATGTAGTTGTTTTGAGTTTGGCTAAGGTCTGCATAATTATCAGTTTGACAGCACCCACAGTTCTTCAGGAGAAAGACACAGCATTTTCTACTACCATAAACAGTTAGCATTGGAATCCCATGTTGGAGTCGCTATGAGTCAGCATTGACTCAATGACAGTGAGATAGAATTAAAGAATTATGCACCAGAGCCCCTAATTTAGTAATAAATAATTTTAATGGTTTTAATTCCTGCCAAAAACATAAGGGCCACATAGATATATTATGTTTCTCATAATAGAAGTACACAGCAACATTTCAAGAATAAACTTGTAAATGAATAAAGATATCTTTGAAATTGTTAAATTTTATGGTATTGGGGGCTCTTACAGCTCTTATCACAATTCATACATATATCCATTTTGCAAAACCACATCTGTACATATGTTGTCATCATGTTTTTCAAAACCATTTCTTTCTACTTGAACCCTTGGCATCAACTCCTCATTTTTACCCCCCTTCTCCTCCCCTCACTCCCCCATGACTCCTTGATAATTTATAAATTATTTTCTTTTTTTCATGTCTCACACTAACTGCTGTCTCCTTTCACCCACTTTTCTGCTGTCCGGCCCACTAGGATGGGGGCCACACATTGATCATGGCTCCCTTATTGGTCCTGAGGGGTTTATCTGTTCTGGATTCTCTGTGTTGAGAGCTCTTATCTGTACCAGTATACATGTTCTTGTCTAGCCATATTTGTAAGATAGAATTAGGGTCATGCTAATGTGGGGGGAGCATTAAACAACTAGAGGAATGTTGGGTGCTCCATTGGTGCTAAATTCTATCTATCTATCTATCTATCTATCTATCTATCTATCTATCTATCTATCTATCTATCTATCTATCCTTGTGGCCATTCTAACAGGGGGTGTCCAATTGACTACTGATGATCTTTGGGTCTACACTCTGCCCTACCCCTCATTCCCAGTGCTATGTTTTTTTTATATGTTTTGTTTTGGGTCTTTGATGCCTGATACCTGATCCCATGGAAACCTCATGATCACACAGGCTGGTGTGCTTCCTCCATTTGGGCGTTGTTGCCTCTCAACTGTATGGCCACTTGTTTATCTTTTAGCCCTTAAGACCCCAGACACTATATATTTTGATATCCAGGCACCATCAGCTTTGTATAAGACATTTGTTTGTGCACCCATTTTTGTCTTCAGCGATTGTGTCAGGGAAAGTCAACACGACAGATTGCCGTGTTAGTGCAACAAATTGTTCTTGCATTGAGGGAGGTGTAATGTCCATCCACTTCCATAATAGTTTATAAATAAATATATGTACCTAGGTGTATGCCCCTGTCATTGCATATAAATGTATTTACATATATACATGACTATATTTTGACCTCTATAAATGTCCTTTGCCTCCCAGTTCTTTCCTCGATTTCCTTTTACTTTCCTCCCATCCCATTATCATGTTCAGCCTTCTTTGGGGTTTTCATAATTCATCTCAACTACATTTCCCTTGATCGAAATCCCCCAAGCATCCTATGCTCTCCTTGCCATCAATTTTAGATCACTCATTCTTCCCTTGTCCCTGGGTTTATTGGCGCACCACCCTCGGTTTCCTCCATCACTCGCTCTCCCATTTCCCCCTTTAACTATTGGTCCCATTGTTCTCTCCTCTGGATGGCTCATCCCACATATCTTGTCCAGATAGAAATTCATGGACAATAATACAAGCAAAAACAAAGTATAGCAAAATATAACAAAAAATAAGACAAAAGATAAATCAACAACATCTAGTACAACAAAACAACAACAACAAAAACAGAGAGAAGAAAAACCAACAGCAAAACTGAAAAGCTCTCAAACATTTCCAAGTCTGTCTGTTGACCTTTATGGGTGTTTTCCAGTTGAGTTCGCTGGGGTGCCATGACGTGGGCCCCAAGACCACCTTTGGTATTCCTCGGGCACTATGTTGCTTTGCTTTCCTTGCTGCTCCACTCTACATCCTTAGTGTTCACCCCTGTGCAGTGGGGTCATATCGGGTACATCTCCCAAGCTGTGTCCCCAGTGTTATCCCCCTTAGCACTATGTATCAGTGAGTGACAGGTGGTCGTGTCTCGTGATGGGGCCGGCCCTTTGTTCCTCTCTGTGCATTAGTTGCTCTGAGGCCTTGATGGGCCTGGGTGCGTTCTACTCTCTCCTTCCCTCTTCATTTGCTCCTGATCAGCCACACCCCACTGTGCTACAGCTTCAGCATTGTCCTCTGAAACACATTCCTCTGGGGTTGCGTGTGGGGAGTACCCTGGTAGTTGGAATTGGGGGCCAGCCCCACTGACATCACTATTGGTTCCTTGCTTCATTCCTGTATGTTCCATACACGTCATGGAACGATGGGTTGAAGTCTGGTCTCTCTCCACCTCTCCTGTGGAGATATAAACAACACCCTCCACTTAGGTGGGTTAGTGCCCTGTTCCCCCACCACACCTGTTTCTCCCCACCCCATCCTTATAATTTGGCTGCCATATGTATCCCTGGGTTGGGTTTGGCATCTGTCATGGTACCTGGATCTCCCCCTGGGAATGTATGTATTTAATATCTTTTCCCATATGTTCCTTTTGGCATATATATATTTTTTGCTTACCTCAATAGACTCATGTTGTACTTGTCCTTTTGTGCTTGACTTATTTTGCTTAGCATAATTTCCTCCACTTCTTCCCTTGCAGTGGTGTATTTCATGCATTCATCACTGCTTTTTAGGGATGCACAGTACTTCATTGTATGTATGTACCACAGTTTGTTAATGCATTCATTGATTGATGGAAATTTAGGTTGTTTCTAATGCCTTGTAATTGTGAACTCTGCCATGGTGAACATTGGAGCACAGATGTCTAGCTGTGGTTTTTTTCATGTCTCTTCTGGGTGTATGCCCAGTAGGGGCTTGCTGGTTCATACGGCAGCTCAATTTCCATTTGTTTTATACATTGCCAATTTGATTTCCCAAATGGCTGTACATACATACAGGTCCACCAGTGGTGGACAAGAGTTCCCATCGCTCCACAGCTCCTCCAACACTTGTTACTTTATGATTTTTTAAAAATTGGGCTATCTTTGAGGGTGTAAGGTGGTAACTCATAGTTGTTTTAATTTGCATTTCTCTGTTGACTAGTGATCATGAAATTTTTATCAAAAGTTTGTTGGCCATTTGGATTCCTGCCTTTGAGAAACTTCTGTTCAGGTCTTTGCCCACCTCTTCAGTGGGGAATTTTTCTTTCCTTGTAAGGTAGCATAGTATTGTAGATTTTAGTAATAAGGTCTTTGTCTGATATGTAATTGCTAAAGATGTTTTCCCACCCTGGTCTCTCTTTATACTCTCTCGCCAAATTCTTTCAATGTACACAAGTGTTTTATCTTCAATATATCCTACCTGTCAATTTGTGCCTCCTCTGTGTTTGTGTCCTTCCCTATTTCCGATAGCCTATGTATTGTCTGCATTAAAGTTTTCAGGTTTGTCCCAATTCCCTCATTGATGGTCCTAATAGTTGGGGATGTTACCTCTATGTCGGTGATGCACCTTGAGTTTATTCTTGTGCTTGGAGTGAGTTAAGGATCTTGCTTCATTTTTCTGCAGGTAGATAGATATTTTCTTCCATCACCACTTATTGAAGAGGACATACACTACCCATTTGAAATTTCTTTTGGGGTCCTTATCAGTTGTCTGTATGAGGATGATTTTATTTCTGGGTTTTCCATCCTTTTCCATTGGTGTGAGTATCTGTCATTATACCAATACCACACTGTTTTGACCACTATGGATGCATAATGAGGTGCTAAAGTCAGATAAAGCAAGCCCTCTAATTTTGTCCTTCTTCTAGAGAAGTCCTCTGCTAATTCTGAGTTTCTTCTCTCTCCATATGAAGTTGGTAATCAGTTTTTCCATTTCTTTGAAGAAAAATGATGGTATTTGTATTGGCATAGCATTGAACTTATATAGTGCCTATATCTTAACTTACATCTTTACTATATTTTGTTTTCTGATTCATGAGCATTGGGTATCCTTCCATTTGTTTAGGTCACTTATGGTTTCTTTTAAGAATGTTCTGTAGTTTTCCTCATACAGATCTTTTCTTTTTTTATTCAGGTACATACCTAGATATTTCAATTTGTGTTGCTGGCTCTTGTGAAGGGTACTACCTTTTTGATACCCTCTTCTGTGGTCTCAAACAAAGACTTCTTAATCTATTCAACTTTCAACTCTAACTATGGAAGATTGTTGATGCTGTGTATCAGATATTTTGCAGTCAAACTATTTTCTATTTTGTCTTCCATGATCAGTAATATGTATGGTGAAAATTTTCATTATAAATATCATAAATTTGAAATACAAGTGAAGTGGCTCACTTATGAAAATAATATCAAGCACCAAATTAGTCAAAAAAAAGAAGAAAAAGGAGAAACTTTCAATACAGATTAAACTCTAGTCATAGTTAAAGAAAATGTCAAAATATTTCAGGATGAAGTAGTTGGAGGCCACTTCTACTACATAGTCAAAAGAAAATAATAATTGTCACCTGATGTAAACAATTTCAAAGCATATTGTAAATTGAGAACCAAACGAACTTACTTTTCCAGGGTTCCTCTAGTGATACAAAACCTGGAAAAGTCTACTCCAAGAAAACAAGACCTGAGCTAACTTCTTTTTTATAGAATAAAATATTGTAAGTAAACTAATAGCATATCCAGCATATCATAGGAATGCATTAAAAGCAGCCATGTCTAAGTAATATAAAGAAAATATAAGTACGAAAAATAAAAGGGAATTTCCTACATTAAAACGGATTATTCACTCACTGCCAACCAATGCATTCTGACTCATAGTGGCCATATAGGACAGGACAGAACTTCCACTATGGGTTTCTGAGACTGTGAATCTTTACACAAGTAGAAATCCTCTTCTTTTCCCCATGCAGCCGCTCGTGGTTATGGACTGTTGACCTTCTGATTAGCCAGTCAACAGGTTCAAGAATGTAAAAAAAATCCAAAATCTTTGAAAAGTTCAAAACCAGTTCATGATTAAAAGACAAAACAAAAAACATGAAAACAACCTTTTGGCAAAGTAAGGTTAGGTAGGAACCTATATGGGAACGGTAGGCAAGTTTTCCATTAAATCCATGACAAGATGCATATTTTGCTATCACATTCACTAAACAAAATTTTACTGGAATTTCACAGGTAAAGACTTAAGAAACTCAAGCTATCTAAGAGGTTTGAAGACTGAAAGAGAAAGACAATATTTGGTACCACATAGTCTTATGGGTAGAAATGCAAAGGAAGAGGTTCATGAAATATTAATGAGTAGGAGACTCGAGAAAATTGGTGTACAGGAAGATCACTAAAGCAAAATTAGAGCTTCACTACAGGAAAGTGATGACTAATTGTTGTTAAAGCAAAATATCCTGTTCGCAATAGCAATCGAATGCAAAAAGTACCTAGGAAGAAATCTAACTAAACTACATTTTTGGAGGCCAATATACAGATTTCCTGATAGATTTAGATAAAATAAGACTCAAACAAATAGAGCACAATACCAATTTTTATTGATTGGGAAAAGATATATTAAAATATCAATTATATTTAACTCATTTACAAATTTAATGCATACCAGCAGCTGCAAATATCACAGCAAATTTCAGACTGCTGCCTCTTGCTCTTTAAAATAAACATAAGGAAACAGAAGAAAAAAGCAACGAAGTACAGCAAAAACATCTAAATAACAAAACATGAGAAAATTCTGGGGGAACACCCTAAAAACGGCATTGAACTGTTACTTGTGTGTATGCAGGGGTTGTGGAGCAGACTTTATTAGGTTCGTGGCTACAGTAGGCAATAGATGAGAAAACAGTTTGGGAGAAAATTTTCATAGTGTTCTTCCTTCATCACAGTTTTCTGGAATAAGGAACTTTCCATTCTTCGCTAGAGAAATCAGACGAAAGAAGGAAGAACACATTTCAGGATCTATGGGATACTAACAGGCCATGGGGTAATAACATAACTTCAAATGTTATGCTATGCAAATGTCTTTAATGAAATATTTATCTATAGTTATTGGTCTACCTATGTACTTATACACAGACAATAACATTTGGTAGACATGTAAAATGTATTTGATTTTATAAATGATATTTTAACAAATGTCACTATACTGAATTAGGTGACGCTAGATTGACCTCTCAAAATTGCCCAACCTCTTTTATGTAAAAAGCAAATATTTCTAAAGGTAAAGTACCTATGCTTTTACATTTTGCTGATACAAATATAACACTAGGGGCAGCAGTTTTCACTCTGACAGTCCACCACATATCTTGAAACAGTTGCTTGCTGCAGCTCTGCTATCTAGCATGATGGGAGCCAGATCCAATGTGTAAAATATTTATAGTTGGACAAATGCATTTGGATTCCAGAGAGGTAACATTTCCCATATCTCTTAAAAAAGCAAAAGAGCATGATAGTGCTTCTCATAAACTGGTCACAGGAAACAAGGGCCCAAACATGAGGTATTATTTTAAAATCATTTTATTGGGGGCTCATACAACTCTTACCACAATCCATATACACATCAATTGTGTCAAGCACATTTTTTACATTCGCTGCCCTCATCATTCCCAAATATGTGCTCTCCACTTAAGCCTTTGGTATCAGCTCCTCATTTCCCCCCCCTCCCTCCCCGCTCCCCCTTATGAACCTTTGATAATTTATAAATTATTATTTTGTCATGTCTTACACTGTCCGACATCTCCTTTCACCCACTTTTCTATTGTCCGTGCCCCAGAGAGGAGGTTATATGTAGATCCTTGTAATGGTTCTCCCTTTCTAATCCCCCTGCCGTCCAGCCTCCCAGTATTGCTACTCTGGCATAGTGCTGAAGGGATCATTCGTCCTGGATTCCCTGTGTTTCTGGTTCCTATCTGTACCAGTGTACATCCTTTGGTCTAGCCGGATTTTTAAGGTAGAATTGGGATCATGATAGTGGGGGTGGGGGGCGCGAGGAAGCATTTAAGAACTAGAGGAAAGTTGTGTTTCATTCTTGCTACCCTGCACTCTGACTGGCTCGTCTCCTCCCCTTGAGCCTTTTGTAAGGGGTTGTCCCCTTAGCTACAGATGGGCTTTGGTCTCCACTCCGACTCCCCTGTAAAGGTGAGGTCTTATGGGCACCACCTCCGCTGCCATCCCTGAGAGGTCTGGGGCACAGAAGACTGGGTGAGGTTCACATCTCTTCCACCTAAGGAGGTCTCTAGAGGTTATCAACCGTGAACTAAAGGTGTAATCTCAGGCTCTGTAAAGCGTGTATAAAATGATCCTGGTGAGAGACGGCTGAGGAGCTCAGAGCTAAGGAGGCCACGCCCCCGTTCAACCCGGAACTCACGTGACCGGATGGTCATAGTCACCGGAAGTGGCTTGCTCCTGCGGCAAAGCGGAAGGTTGATCTGAAAGGGGTGGCCTCAGGGTAGTCGGAGTCCGAGAGGCGGCTGCTGTCACGATAAGGTAAGGACAGACTCAAAGGAAAAGTGAAGCGGCACCACCCACTTTTCCCTTCGGCCTCGAAGGCTTCCGGAATAAGTGTGCTCACCGAACTTCCGCCTTTTTTCGTCACTCGTGCGTTAAAGTCGTAGACCAAAGCGTGTAGCCCCAGTTGTCAGAGGGCGCTCCAGGGGCTTTCGACGCCAGGCCCCGAGTGTTAAGTGTCCCCATTTCTGATCTCAGCTCCCGGGAAATCCACAAAGAATTCAGTAGAGCTCCGCTTTTGCTCTGAGGCCTCCTGGTGAGCCGCATAACGTACAAATACGTCAGATTCCGACGGGGATGAGGGTCTTGCTTTTAGGGAGGCTACATCCAGCCAACAGAGGCAATGCGTCAGAGGGGGTCCACGCAGGTTTCGCCTGGGATTTGCGTGCGATGGAGGTTCGTTGTCCTAACATAACATCATCACAGGGGGAGGTGGCCCAGGCCCTGCGCGGACTAAAATGAGGACCCGGAATGCGATCTGAGAGGTTAACCCACCCTAGAAAAGAGTCCTGCCGCTGTCAGCCCTGGGGGGCCCTGGGAACCGTTGTGAGGCTAAGATTACCTTGAATTTCCACCTGGAGGTCTCAGAGAGGTGACGGTTTTGTTTCAGGGACTCAGAGACATCTCCTCAGAACACAGGGGCTTTACATAATCTTATTGGTGTCAGTACTATGAAGTATCTGGCTAAGCTGTTAGCGTGGGTTCCCTTCCCATATTCAAGGTTTTCAAGGGAAGTGAGGAGGCCTTTCTTTGAGACAAAGAGGGAGGTGGTCTGTGGAAGTTACATAATCCGTCAATCAGGTCGCAGCATGGTGACGTCATTTGGAAGTGCGAAAGGGATAAATAGCTCGCTGGAGGCCAGATCTATTATCTGATTTCCCTTTCCTGTTGTTGAGATACTCAAGAGAGCTGGAGGAGGCACGTGGAGTCCCACACCAGAGTTGCGATATTTCCAACGCCACTCGATCCACAAGATCTTCTACCCACTGGCCTGTGATCTTTCTGCAATCGGCATCATTGCATGTTCTGCATAAGTCTAAAAAGGGATTTATGGACTAGTATCGGACATATGGGTTAATATTGAACTATGGTGTTGATCTGGACTGGGTTGGGATGTTTACATACAATTGCTCTTTTATATAAAGCTATTTCTTATATACGTTTGAGTGTCTATAAATATGTTTCTCTAGTCAACCCAAACCATCACATGGTTCAAGCTGTGCTAGGAGTTACGATAAGGGTCCTCCATCAATACTGAAGGGACCACCCAGTCCCCAAACACAGGAACTTCCACATATCCCAAGCCTATCTACTTATTCTCAGTCCTTGGAAGCTGGTCTGGTGTGGCAGCTATTCCTTGAAGAACCTTCTCGCGTCTTCCTTTAAGTTCTTGTGCAGCAGACTGAGCAGGTGGGCTAGAGACTTGTGAATCCTTAGAGCATTTTCTTGAGGAAAAGAACGGTGGAGGCAGCCATTATCAGAGCCCCCACTATTGAACTTAACAACCTAGGCTGCTCACATCCTGTCTTTCTATTTTAGGTGTGGGAATCCAGTGTTTGCCTTTCTGAAAACATCCCTGCCTCTGTGTGATAATGTCTCAGAGTGGAGAAAGTTCTGACTACACAGGGGATCAAAGCCTTGGAAGCTGCAGTAAGCAGGAGGAAACACCAATTTCTGACGTTGCAGAAGAAGGCACCATCGCCTCTGCATTGATCTCTGGCGTACTGGAAGAGGCTCCTGCCACAGAGTCATCCAGTACTCCCCCAGGTCCTCAGAGTATCTGGGTTCCTTCTTCTACGTCATTGAACAAATCAGATGAGAGCTTCAGCAACCAAGAAGATGAGAAAAATCCAAGCACATCAATGCTCATGCCAGACAACAAAATCTTGCCTGCCTGTCTAGATGAGAAGATGACTTTGTTGGTGCAACTCATGCTGACCAAGTACCAACAGAGGGAAGTGATCACAAAGGAAGACATCCTGAAGGTAGTCATTAGAGAATATGAAGACCACTTTCCTGAGATCCTCACTATGGCCTCTAAGCGTATGGAGCTGGTCTTTGGCATTGAAGTGAGAGAAGAGGATCCTATCAACCACTGCTATATCCTTTGCAATAACATGGGTCTCACCTACAATAGGATGCTGACTGGTGAGGAGATCCTACCCAAGAATGGTCTGCTGATTTTTATCCTGGGTGTGATCTTCATGAAAGGCAACCGTGCCACTGAGAAGGAAATCTGGACAGTGTTGAATAGAACGGGCATATATTCTAGGAAGAAACATATCATCTATGGGGAACCCAGGAAATTTATCACCAGAGATCTGGTGATGGAAATGTATCTGGAGTACCGACAGATTCCCAATCGTCATCCAGTGAGTTATGAATTCCTTTGGGGTCCTAGGGCCCACGCTGAAATTAACAAGGTGAAATTCCTGGAATATTTAGCCAGGGTCAATGATTCTGATACTCCATTTTACTCATCCCAATATGAAGCTGCTTTGAAAAATGAGGAGGAGAAAGCTAAAATTTCACCCAGATTTACTTCTCCTCACAAGGCCAAAAATCAGTCGAAGGTCGCACCTAGAAAGTCCTCTACCAATAGCAGGGAATGAAGGCAATTCTCCGCTTTATTTTTGCTCTAACCTGTCCATTTAGCATTGAATTCAAAGACTATGAATGACATTGGTCACATTTATTGGTAGTTTTAAGATTTCAGAGTAAGTTTTACTAATTTTAAAACAAGTTTGACAATGAGTATTGTCTTGAAAGTATAAAACAGCTCAGCTTTGAATTTTGGGGGACAAAGAAATAGGAAAAAATGTTAAAAGATGTTTATTTTTGGCTTCTCTTATCTCTTTTAGTCTGTTTCTCTGTAAAAATAAGAGAGATCTGCATTTGTTTTATTTGTTTAAGAACATAAGAGAAATTAAATCTTAATTAAACCTCATCCTCTGTTTCATTTATTTCCCAAATAAGAAAGCACCACACTAGCACAAAGGTAATAAGGTAGCTAAGACTCAAGTCCTGTTAAAAATTTTAGATTCTAGAACCTGCAATCATATAACAAAGATGGTGGGCCCCCTCTAAATTCTAAGGATATGTATTAGTTGTGAGATTGTAAGATGTTTTGCATTGCTAATGAGTCAATTCTGACTCATAGCAACCTTATAGGACAGAGTAGAACTGCTACTTAAGGCTTCCAAGACCGTCAAACTTAAATGAGTGAGATGTCTAGGTCAGTGGATCTCAACCTTCCTAATGCTGCGACCCTTTAATACAGTTCTTCATGTTGTGATCCTCAACCATAACAGTATTTTCATTCCAACTTGATAACTGTAATTTTGCTACTGTTCTGAATCGTCATGTAAATATCTGATCTGCAGGATGTGTTTTCATTGTTACAAACTGAACATATTTAAAGCATAGTGATTGATCACAAAAATATGTAATTATATATTGTGAAATATATATATATATATATTTATAATTATAAATCCCTGAAATTTTGTCTTGAAACATGGTGTAGCATGCATGTATTCGTATGTGGGCATATCGCATATGGACAGACCCTCCTGGAGATGGATGGATGAGCAGTGTCTCTGTTCCTAAGACCATCAGAAGTATGTGTTTTCCAATGGTCTTATGCGGCCCTTGTGAAAGGGTTGTTTTACCCCGAACCACAGGTTGAGAACCTCTGGTTTGGATAAAAACTTTCAAGTGTAAACAACTTAAGGCACAGTACATTTGGGCGATTTGAAAAGTAGCTTTTCAATGTGAGTTACTTTTAAGTTAGTCTGGGTCGTAGGGACTATAATGCAGTGGAGGTAAAGCAAGGATCTGACCCTTGCTATTGTATCTCAGAGTTGAGAATATAAACCCTAGAGTGGAAAATTGTTGGTATATATTACATTGGGATCATGGATAAACCAGACAGGAGACTACACCAGGGGAAGTACTGGACTGTGCCCTGTAATTTTCCTCCAGTGTAGTTGGACACAGTACATCAATCATGTAAATCATCTCCAAGGGCTTTCTGATAAACAGGCAATAGCCCTTGAAATTAAAAAAAAAAAGCAGAAGTTACTGTGCTTGAATTGTTTCCTCTTGCCGGTGAGCCACTCTATTCAAAAGACATTTTAGTTTGGTTATATTTATTTTACTTGGGAAATTCTACTAGCAAAGGATAGATATTACATGGGAGTGAAATGCATGAAAAATTATAGATGGTTTGGATTGAAGGGCAGCTGAAAGGGTGGAGCAATATTGATACCGATTCTAGGAATTTTTAGTTGTAGCCAGCTGGGAGAAGACGCTCACACCCATACCTTCTGAAGGGAAGAATTTGCAGTTCTACTCGCTAAGTAGCCTTTCTGTGTCATTTGATAGTCTTGTCCTATCGCAGGCTGCTATTGTTTTCTGCGACATCCCGAATTAAAGCACAAGTGATGGAGTCAAAACTATAGTAATAACTGTCATTTATGAAAGACCTAAGATATGCCTGGCACCGTGCCAAGTATTTTCCATACATTACACACTTTCCAACAGTCCCTCAAAACAGTTTTTGAATGCCACTTTGCAGATGAAGAGTTTAATTCAGCATATTTGGGTATGTACGTATGTTCATAGGACTAAACCCTAGGTGTAAATTCGTCTTGGGACCACTCTCTTCCATTCTTTTCATCCTTAGACTGAATTTCTGTCTCCTAATTAATTTCTCTACCCACTGTTCCATAATGTGTCTCAGAAATAAAAAGAAGGACCCTGGGTCTCAGGAAATTAAAAAAAGGAAACAAAAATTAAGGAGCCCTGGTGGCATAGTGGTTACATATTTGGCTGTGATCTCCAAGGTCAGTAGTTAGAAAGTACCAATCACTCTGTTGTAAAGAAGTACAGTCATGGAAACTCAGGAGAGCATTCTATCCTGACCTATTGGGTCAATATGGGTCAACATTGATTCGATGGCAGTGAACTTGTTTTTCTATATTTTGTTGTGTGTGTCTGACCTATGCTAGCTTAACCAAAACAAAATCACTACCATGGAGTAAATTTCGACTCATGTGACCCTCTAAGACAATGTAGAACTGCACCTGTGAGTGTCTAGAGATTGGTAGTGCCTGGTAATGACTGTAGTGGTTATGCGTTGGGTTGGGATCCATCTTTATGAGGACTAGACCAGAGTATGTACATAGGTACAGATAAGAGATAAGAGCTCAAGAAACATGCAGTTCAAAACCACCAGCCTAGTTTCAGAAGAACCATTACTCCTGTTACTGTTTCTGAAGTGTTATCTATCTTGACTTTCATGTCCTGAATGATCTCAAATATGCATGTGAACAAATGCAAATTGACATGCTTTATGAGGTAAAACAAAAGGTATAATAGGGAGGGGAGTCAATATTAGAGAACTATAGGATAGTTATGTGATTCATCAGTGCCATACAGAACCCTGGATTTATCATCCCTTCTGTGAGGGTCTATTCAATTATCTTACAGGTGGGTTTTGGGTCTCCACTACATCCATAGCCCTTCACATTGATTTGGTTGCTTACTTTTTAACTTCTGATACCTCATTCCATGGATACCTCATAATCACACAGAATGGTGTGCTTCTTCCATGTGGGATTTTTTACTTCCCTGCTAGATGGCTACATGTTTAACCATAAGCCTTTAAACCCCAGATGCTATATGTTTTAATAACCAGATACCATCAGCTCTTCCCATCACATTTACTTATGTACCCATTTTGTGTTTAGTGATCATGTGAAGAAGATGAATATCATACAATGCCTGATAATTAGAACAAACTGTTCTTTTTAAAAGAAAATCATTTTATTGAGGACTCTTACAATTTTATTACCATCCATACATTAATTGTATCAGGCATATTTGTACATATGTGCCATCATTCTTTTCTAAACAATTACTTTCTATTGAGCCCTTCATATCAGCCCCCCCTTCCTCCCATCCGCCCTCATGACCCTTTGATAGATTATAAATTATTATAATTTTCATGTCTCACACTGACCACTGTCACCCTTCCCCGATGGTTTCCATTGTTCTTCCCCCTGCAGGGGGGGGGTGTTGTTGTGTGTCAATTATTATGATCAGTTCCCCTGTCTTCCCCTCCCCCCTGTCTTCGCCCTACACATCTGGTATCGCTATTTCCATTTCTGAACCTGAGTTGCACGTGTTATCAGCCCTTATCTCATCTACACCTTTGTACATGCTCTGGTCTAGTCCGAAATGAGAGGCATCACTGGGGTCATGGTGGTGAGGAGTGAGGAATCCTCAAGGAACCAGAGGAATTATGTGTGTTTCATTAGTGTTTTATTGTGCCCCGGTTAACTCATCCCTTCCCTTCCCTGTGACCTCTCTATGAAGGGATGTCCCATTGTCTACAGATGGGCTTGTGGTCTCTGATCTGAACGCCCTCATTCTCAACAATATGGTTTTGTTTGTTTTTCTGTTTTGTATCTTCTGATGCCTGTTACCAGATGACACCTCATGATGGCACAGATGGTGTGCTTCTTCCAGGTGGGCTTGTTGTTTCTCTGTTGGATGGCCACTCTTTTTTCTTCAAGCCAATAAGACCCCAGATGCTATATCTTTTAATAGCCGGCCACCATCCTCCTTCTTCACCACATTTCCTTAGGCACCCTTTTTGTTTTCAGCGATTGTACCAGGACGATGACCATCTCAGATTGCCAATTTGTTAGAACAAAGTGTTCTTGTATTGAGGGAGGCTATGAGCAGAGGCCCGAAGTCCGTCCACTACCTCAGTGTACTGCCATTTAAATGTGTGCATAGGCCAATACCTCTATTTTTATGGATTAATGTGTTTAAATATGGACACATCTATACTTATACCTCTATTCATAGCTTTGCCCCTAGATCATTCCTGTTTCCTTTTACCTTCCTTCTGCCCCACTATCATGTTTGCCCTACTTCTGCCACATAGTACTTCCTCTCACCTAGATTGTTATTGCACCAGTACCCTCAGGATCTCTATATCCTCCTAGTTACTGATTTTTATTCCCTTATTGTCCCCCTGTCTAAGGCGTTATTTGCCCACTGCACCCTTCCCCAGCCCCCTTCTCCTCCCCAATCCCCCCCCAGGACCGTTGGGGTCCTGTTGCTTTCTCCTTGAGCTTGTTCCCCATGCTTGTCTTATGTAAGTAGGCATGCCAATAATGGCATAGACCAAACAAATAGAAAAAAAAGATCGACAAAAAGGAAGCATGTATAATTCTAGGTCTGTACACTGACATTTATGAGTATCTCTCACTGGTCCTGGGGAAATTCCAAGAACTGCTCTTTAGTGGCTTTGTGGGTTTGCTTTGCTTCTGTCACTGATCTGTTATGTTTCCTTCTTGGTTTGTCCCACTGTGGGGGGTTCAGACCACACTTCACCCCTGCTGTGTGACTCCAGTCTCGTCCTCTGTAGCAGTATGCTGTAGTAAGGGGACATGTCATGAGCTGTTGTCATCCCTACAGTCCTCTTGGTGCCTTCTAAGTTCCATGAAGGGATGCCATCCTCTGGGCTTGGTGTGCTGATATGGGGTGTAGACCGACCTTCCCTCTCTCTTTTTCCTTCTTGGTTTGCATCCCTGTGGGCATGATATGCCAGCCCCTCACCCCAACCTGTAAGCTTAGTGTTGTTCTCTGTTACATGTACTTCTATGGAGGGAGTCTGTTTGGGGCCTGTCCTGTAGCCCAGTCTTTTCATGCATTCCTCCTCATGGTTATGTTGCCATCATGGTTTGGTGCGTCAGGGTGGTATCTGTATGCCCACTCTTGATTCTGTGGAGACAAAACCAATAATCTCCCCCTAGGTGGGTTAGTGCCCTGCTCGGCCCATGCCATCTTCTCACTCTCATCCCCCTCTTTTCCCCCTCTCCCCTTATTTGTATTGGATTAATATGTGCCTGCTTGTGATTGGTCTGAACTCCACCCAACTGCCTGTACTTCAATCCATATATTGTAAGATAAGTGCCTTTTCTTCTACACCTACTGTGCTAGTTATGCTTACCTCAGGGAACTCATGTTGTACTTGATATTTTGTGATTGGCTGACATAATTAACACAATTTCCTCCAACTCTTCCCATGAAACATGTTTCTTGTTATCATTAGTGCTTTTTAGTGATGCATCGTACTCCATTGTGTATATGTGCCAGAGTTTACTAATCCACTCATGTACATCTGGTTGTAGTCTATTTCTTACTTCTGCTGGTTATATGCCTAGTAGAGGGATAGCTGGGTCATAGGGAAGATCAATTTTCATTTGTTTTAGATATCACCAGTCGCTTTCCACAGAGGTTGTACATATCAACATGACCACCAACAATGGAGAAGAGTTCCTATCTTGCCACATCCCCTCCAACACTTGTTGCTTTCTGATTTTCTGATTTGGGGCAACCTAAAGGGTGTTAGATGGTATCTCATGGTTGTTTTAATTTGCATTTCTCTGATAGCTAATGATCAGGAGCATTTTCTCATATGTTTTTTTTTTTTTGCCATATGTGTCTGCTCCCTAGTGAAGCTTCTTTTCCACTTAGGGCCCACTTCCTGAGAGGCTTTTCCTCTATAAGCTCTTCTTTTGTTGTGTCATTGCTAAAAATCATGTTCACCCCAGTCTGTGGGTTGCTTGGTTAGTCTCTTGGTGACGACTTTCGATGCACACAGGTGTTTTATCATTAATAGAGCCCACTTGTCGATTTTAGTTTCACCTGTGTGTGTACCTTTCCTTATTGCAGTTAGCCTATGTAGTCCCTTGGCCAAGGTTCTTAGTTTTGTCCTGATTCCTTCGTCAATGGTCCTGATAGTTTGGGATTTTTACTTCTCGGTCTGTGATCCACCTTGAGTTTTTTTCTTGTGCATGGGGTCAGGTAAATATCTTATTTCATTTTTCAACATTTGGCTGTCTAATGTTTCCAGTACTTCTTGTTAAATAGGGTATCTTCTGACCATAGTGAGGCAGAAAGGATCTTCCACAGGATTGGGAATCTTATGGCTTATTTGTAGAGTTGTTCCTTGTCCCAGAAGATCTTTATCTCTCCTTCTATCTTAATAAGTAATTTGTCAGGGTAGAGGATTATTGGGCAGGTGTTTCTTTCTTTAAGCTTTTGAATATGTTACTCCACTCACTCTTCTTCATGGTTTCTGCTGATAGGTCTGAGCATATCCTTACCTGAGTACTCTTGTATGTGACTGTCTTCCTTTTTCTTGCTGCTCTTAAGATTTTCTCTTTTTCCTTAAAGTTGGACAATTTAACTACTATATGCCTTGGTGAGTTCTTCTTGGGGTTTAGTCCATTTGATGTCCTCTCTGCTTTTTGTATGAGTGTCTGATGATCATTCATTAAGGTGGGATAGTTAGCTTACAGAAATTCCCTCGCTAATTTAGCTGTTGGCTTCTTTGTTGTGTCTTCTTCCCCTAGACCTGTTTTATTAGTACAACAGTGTGCCTCTTCATAGCATCTGTCATTTACCTCTGGTTTTTTTCCACCTCTTTTATTACCATGTTTGGCTGTTTTTCTCATTTGCTGAATTCTGTCTGATTGTCTTCAAGATTACTGACACGGTTGTCTGCCTCCTCTAGTCTGTTCGTGAGATATGTGGTCTTGTGTGTAGATTCTGTTACCTCATGCATTAGCTCCTGTATTTCCCTTTGGTTCATGGACATCATCCCCTCCATAGTGGACTTCATCCCCTCTCTTGTGGACTTATCTTCTACCGTGGACTTCATCCCCTCTATCATTGCCTCCTTATTCTGTGTTTCTTCCCTCATCTCCTGTATTACTCCCAGTGGCCTTCTAAAAATTTCTTTTTGTGGCAGATCCACATCTGATTCCTCTATGAATGTCATTAGCTATCCTGTTGTGTTTTGTTTTTCTAGTTTTTTTTTTTGTTGTTGTTGAGAGTGTTGCGGTATGGTACTGTTTATGTGATGACTTTATAGAGTTTGGCGCCATGATTCTGGGAGACCAAGGGTTCTTGAACTCTTTCTCTGTGTGATTGGTATGGGTGTTTTTGAGGGCTGCCTGTGGCCTAATATGGTGGTGGGTCAGAATACTGTGTAGGCAGTATTCTACAGCGACTCAATGGCAATGGCAATGAGGGGTCTCATAGACTAGAGGGAGGCTGGTGACTGTATGAATATGCCCCAGGGCTGAGTTGGTCTGGGCTTTCAGACCATGATTTGCAGCTTTATTTATTTTTATTCCTTAAAGGCTTCTAATAGAAGATAATAGTGGAGAAGGCCTTCCTACCATGGGAGGCGGTGCTGAATGAAGGCGGAAACAGCCCCATTGCTGCTGGTTCAGATGTTAGGGGAAAGCTTCAACAGGGTGGAGATGCCTGACACCAGTGTGGGCAACTATCACTCCCGCACGTGATCATGAGACATGCTGATGCTATTATGGGTGGCAAGTGGGGAGGAACTCCAGTGTAGCAGTAGAGTGAGGGGGACTAATTGTCAGGTGGTGACCATGTTCAGGACTGAGGTAGTGTAGCCTGCATGGGCCAGGGAGCCCCAGTGCCTGGGTTGCTGATCCCCTGGGGTCTGGAGCTTGGCTAGATGTGGGGAAGGAGTGACTTCTCGACCAAGAATGTACTCTGTGCCATCCCTTGCGGGCTGGAAGGGACTGGGGAAATGCTGAGGAGCGCATCACACCACTGAGCCATGGGCAGAGCCGCACACCTCTTTGTCGGGCATTGCCATAGGTCTGGCCATTGGGCCACGTGCCTCTTTGCACGCCTCTACCGGGCTGGGACTGGGCCACCCCTGGCTTTTCAGAGCTCCGCTGAGGCTTGAGTTGGGCCGCTGGTGCAAGCTGCTGCGTCACTTGGCTCCACCGGGCCTCACACCGCCTCTCCGGGTTCCAGAGAAGTGGCTGCTGCAGGGTGGAGGGGTCTCAGGTAATGGTGGCGGGGGCATGCAGCAGTAGGCGACCTACTTTCTGCAAATGAACTGTGGTCAGCCGCTGGGTACCTGGGTGTATAATGGTAGGAACCCAAGCTTGGCAACCGGAAAGCTGCCATGTGGAGATGGGGGAACTGAAGAAGAAGGAAGCAGCTCCCCAATGTGAGTACCATGGGTGTATAGCTGCTGTTTGGGGCACTAGCCGCAGGTGTGGGGCTTTCAGAATGGGAACGGCCCAGGTTCTGGCATAGTAACCAGGCCGGGGGAGAAGGTGAGGAAGCTATTGGTGGGTGGTGTCTGCAGAGGTGTGCCGAAGCATCACTGCTGGCCCAGGTTGGGAAAACCCAGGGAACAGAGTGCAGTTCTCCGGGGCATTAGAAGCAAGGCTGATGTGCGGGAGTAACCTTCCAGTCAGAGGAAATGCTCCAGATTGTTGTGGGGCTTCTTGACTCACCTTAATCCTCCAAGTCATCCTCTGGCCACCCAGCTCACCACTCATCATGGATCTCCTAGCACGGGCTGCTTACCTGGGCGTCATCTTCTAAAGCCCTTTTTGTAGTGAGGTAAGATTTAAGTAGAGGCCTGAAGTCCATCTACTTCCTTGTTGCATTTGCATATATACATATGTAAACAAACACACATATTTTTTCTTCTTTCTATTTTTCTTTTTCTTTCCTACTACATGACAATTTTATATAACTTGATTGATCAAATATTCCCTGAAAAGCTACACTTTCGGCACCATCAATTTTAGAACACTTACCCATCCCCTGTACTGGTCAGAGTTGGTTACATGCTCACCTCCCCACCACCTACTCCCAGTCATCCTCAGGAGCCATCAGATAAGTTGCTGTCTCTGTAAGATTGCCTATCCTGCCTATCTTGTATAGATAAACAATCCCCCAGCCCGCCAAAAATATCCAGATAATCACAAGACCAACAGGATTCCTGACATAGACTAGATGAATATCTGTCTGTTAAACAGAGAGAAGGACATGTTATAAACCATCAGTCCCGTTCCCGTGTCTTCCAGAGCTGCGTCTCCCAGGTCCTGCGTACCTAACAGTTCATACACCCTTTTACCTTTCGGCATTCATGCCTGAAAAATGAGCATCCTAAATGTCCCCATTGGTATTCCTGCAGTCAGACAATGGGAAGTCTGTGTTCCCCAAACCCAGTTACGTCTTTAGACATTCAGTGTGACCCCCTTGTGAATTATCCCCAACCAGTTTAGATGGGGTGCCATGTGTTGCCCCCTGAGCCAGAAATCTATGATCTGGATACTTTAAGAACTTCGTGGCTTTGCTCCATTACCAGTATGTTGTGTTCCCAATGTGGCTTGATCACAGGTGGATTGGTCAGACTAGCGACTCTTGCCTAGTTGCATTTTCAGGGCTGTCCTCTGCAGCGCTGTCATGTAGGGAAAGGACATCGACACCGTGTGTCTTACTCATTGCCATTCAGTCAATTTCCACTCATCTCGACTCTATTAGACAAGTAGAATTTCTCCATCGGTTTTCAGAGTATATTCTTTTTTATCTAACAGTTTTATTTACATATAATTAATATATCATACAATTTAATTGTTCAATCATATAAAGAAGAGTTGTGCAATTATCACCACAATAGCAGAACATTTTCTCCTCATACTCGTCATTGCTACCTCCCCATTTCCCCTCAATCTCCCCTGCCATAACCCTTCAAAACCAAAATGAAACTCACTGCCCAAAGTGTATCAGAAGGAGGATTAAGGGACAAGATTTTAACTGTTAAAGTCTTATTTATAAATGTAATGTATTATAGTCATCTCTCCAATACTCTGGTAACCAATTCATTTCCATCCCTCAATTACCATTATAGGGAAATCACAGGAGATGTAATTCCTGCAAATGCATTTTAGGCCTGCATTTTACATTGTAACTCTTCATGGGAGTAGAAAACCTGTCTTTCTTCTGCAGAGCAGCTGGTGGTTGCAAACTCCTGACCTTGGAGTTAGCAACCCAACGTGACACCACTAGGCAACTATTAACCCAGTTATTGTCTGTATAGATTTACTTATCCTGGATTTCGTATACCAACAGAAGCTAAACACCAAAATAACAAAAAGTCCCAACAACAATGGACTGGACTTTCTATTCTCATAAACTGTCTCAGAAAGTCACAGAGGCAGTTCTACCCAGTACTATAGTTTTGCTAAGAATGGGCATCGACTTGATGGCAATGAGTTTAATTTTGGCAGGCTTTGTTCAGAGACCAAGCAGTGAGAAAACTCTCTTACATATGCTTCAACCATTTTTATATTATCTGCTGCCCCTGTCAGTGAACAAAATCTTGGTTGTGATTTGGCTTATTTTTCTAATTGTCTACTGGACACCTGATATGTTCACAGTATCAGTGTTGAATCACGGCACCACTAGGCTCTTTTTTGTGTGTATGTAGTAGGCACTGCCATTTCCATTCTTTCTTCCGCGGAACAGTTCAGGGTTTCAAGTTGAGGAAATGTTGATGTTTTGTTTTGTTTCATTCAGAAATGTGTAAATGAAGTTAGCTTAAAGCACATTAATTTTTTCTGATAATATGTAGAACCTCTGTCTTTGATTAAAAAAACACATAAAATCCCTCCGTATTGTTAAGAATAGAGGGAATAATTCAAAACTACATTTTCAATTTAGCAGTAATTGTAAGTCAAACAAAGGAATATTCCCCTAAATGTTAAATATTTATGATAGACTTTGTAGACAATGTTCCAGTATATCATTGAATCAGTATATATTTGAAATTGTCTATCAATGAAATAACAAAGTCATTAATTGGAATACTGATATAGATATAATAAATAGAAGCAGAGGCAATAATAATAATAATTGATAAGACCAATATGGCAGACTATGCAACATACACCAGCCAAGTTATGATAACTCTAAAAAAATGTGACTTAAACCCAGTTCAATATGCTTTCACTTAAGATAAATAATCCAAATGGTATAAACTAGATTAAGGATACAAGTATGAGTGTAAATGAAGAAAATATTTAACATGCTGAGCTGATAAATACGAAGTGAGAGGTTTGAATCAACCCACAACCACTTTTAAGAAAGATCTGTTGCCTGGTAGGGTTTTAGCAAGGGTAATATAGCCAAGAGAAATTACTGAAACCAAAATCAAGACTGAGCATGATAGTGGGACAAGAGGGAAATAAAAGGAAATAGAGGAAAGAACTAGGAGGAAAAGGGTATTTATAGAGGCATGTACATATGTAAATATACTTATATAGGATGGTGGGGATGTAGATCTATGAGTCAGCATCAATTCAGATAGTGAGTGAGTAACACACAAGCGCCATAGTACAACAAACTGACAGGTGGTGCAGTTTTCATTTAACAGCTGTGTACTTTTTGTATTTGTAGTTTCTTGTTGAATAGTTGTCAAGCTGAATAAGTACACATTCAGAAATCAAATGATTCTGTTATTAATATTTTCTTAAAATAGCACTTTGGTAAGATTTAAAGGTAAAGTTAAGGTTATATATTCCACTGACCTTTAGCTTTGTTTTTTGTTTGCTAAGGAAAAAATAGCCTATAACCATAATCACTGGCATAAAAGAGCATTTAACAAATAAACAAAATGAATTTATAATAGATGTATTCCTTTCTTGCGTTTACAGAATAATTTGAAAATATTACTCTCCAAAATATTAGGAAATTATTTCCTTTTTATTGAGAGCACTTTAAGATTGATTTCTTCTTCTCTTTAAAACTTGAATAATTTATCCTTTTATTTTTGCCATTTAAATGATGCACACTACTTGTGTACTCCCAACAATCATACTGCAACAATTGAGAATAACTTTATAACTCTAGTTTTGGTTTGTGTTTATGTATACTAGGAATATGTACCTTTTTAAAATCCAAGACCATCATTACAAACGTATTTTTAAGAAATGACCCCATGTTACCTTAAGAAACAGATTCTGAATCCCTACCTACTTTCTAGTTCTGGAGCCTTGGCCTAGTAGTTCAATCCCACTGAGGATGTCTGGTGGTGCAGTGGACAGGCATTCGGCTGCTAAGCAAGGGTCATTCGCTTGAACGTACCAGCTGCTTCATGAGATAAAGATGTGTCAGTCTACTTCTGTAAATATTACAGCCTTAGACAATTTACTTTAAGGGAGAGAACAGCACATATGATCAAGGCAAAGTAAGACACTAAGTGGCACACAAGACTTAAAGTCAGACTATTACATACACAAGCCTGAAATGATGTTCATGACAATTATGTACAAATGGATAAGATAGACCTGGAAACTGAAGCAGTGCTTTGGTGAGTAGTGACTGGAATCTTCAAACTTTGTATGATATCATCTATAAGGCAACTGTTGGTTTCTACCAGCCTGGAACCAACAAAATGAGTGAAGAAAATAAAAAGTGTATGGAAACAATCCATCCAAAGGACTAATGGAACCCCAGCCTCCACCAGCCTGAGATAGAAGAACTAGATAGTGCCATCCTCCACTGCCAACTGCTCTGAAAGAGATCACAAAAGGAGGCCTTGGATATTGATGTTAGGTACCATTGAGTGAATTCCCACCCGTAGCAACCTTATGCACAACAGAACAAAACAGTGCCTGGTCTTGCACCATCTTCACAATTGTTCCTGTTTGAACCCACCAATTGATGCAGCCACAATGTCAGTACACCTCCTTGAGGGCCTTCTTTTCAGCTGTCTCTCCACTTTACCAAATATGATGTCCTTCTCCAGAGACTGGCATCTCTTTACATGTCCAAATATGTAAGACTTAGTTTTACCTTACTTGCTTCCAAGGAGCACTCTGGCTATACTGCTTCAAAGACAGATCAGTTTAGCAGTCGATGGTAATTTCAATATTGTTTAGCAGTGCTACAATTCAAATGCATCAGTTCTTCTCTGGTGTTCTTTTTTGAACTCAATTATTTGACCCAACTTCCACATGCATAGGAGGTAATTGAAAATGCCATGGCTTGGGTCAGGCACACCTTAATCCTCAAAGTAATATTTTTGCTTTTTTATAACTCTAAAGATGTCTTGTTTTGGGGCCCCCATACAAGAACTCCCTCAATGCAAGAACACTTTGTTCTAACAATATGGCATTCTGTGATGTTCACCTTCCCAACAAAATCACTGAAGACAAAATGGGGACATAAGCAAATGTGCTAAAGGAACCTAATGGTGTCTGGCTATCAAAAGATATAACACCTGGAGTCTTAAAGGTTTGAAGATAAACAATCAGCCATCTAGCTGAGAAACAACAAAGCCCACATGGGAAAAGCACACCATCCTGTGTGATCATGAGGTGTCGATGGGATTAGGGATCAGGCATCAAAGACTCAGAACAAAAAAATCATATAGATGTGAATGAGGGGGGAGGCAGAATGGAGACCCAAAGCCCATCTGTAGACATTTTGAAATCCCCTCCCAAAAGGGTGGCAAAGAAGAGACAGGCTTTTTAATGTTCCTTGCCAACTCTCATAACCCCAATTCTACCTTACAAATCGAAGTAGACCAGATACACTGGTACAGATAAGAACTCTCCACACAGGAAATCCGGGGGGGGAACCCCCTCAGGACCAATAATGAGGATATCAATATCAGGAGGGGAGGAGGAGGGTGGAGGGAGAAAGGGGGAATGGCTCAAAATGATTGACATATAACCCCTCAGGGGGACAAAAAACAGAAAAGTGGGTGAAGGGAGACAGCTGTTGGTGTAAGACATGAACAAATAATAATTTATAAATTATTAAGGGCTCATGAGAGAGGGAGGGTGGGGGAGGCAGGAAAAAAAATATGAGGAACTGTTAATAAGGGCTCAAGTAGATAGAAAACGTTTTGGAAATGATGGTGGCAAAATATGCACAAAGTTGCTTGACACAGTGGATGTATGTATGGATTGTGATAAGAGCTGCAAGAGCCTCCAATAAAATGATTTTAAAAAGCTATCTTGCATAGCAGATTTACCCAAGGCAACTCAAGGATCCCTTGACTGCTGCTTCCATGAGCATTGATTGTGGATCCAAGTAAAATGAAATCCTTCAAAATTTCAAGCTTTTCCCCATTTATCATGATGTTACCTTTTGGTACTGTTTTGAGGATTTGGGTCTTCTTTACATTTAATTGTAGTTCACATTGAAGGCTGCAATTTTTGGCCTTCATCAGCAAATTCTTCAAGTCCTCCTCACTTTCAGTAAGCAAGTTTGTGTCATCTGAGAACTGCAGGTTGTTAATAAGCCTTTCATTAAGCCTGATTCCACATTCTTCTTTACATAAACTAGCTTCTAGATTGAGTAAATATAGTGAAAGGATACCACTATTTCTCACACCTTTTTTGGTTCTAAACCATGTAGTATTCACTTGTTCTGTTCACACAACTGTGTCTTGATCCATATGTTAAGTTCCAATGAGTACAATGAAGTGTTCTGGAATTCCCATTCTTCTTAAGGTTGTACACAGTTATGGCCCAACAGAGGTAAATGCCTTGGCACAGTTAATAAAACACACAAAAATATATATCTGGTATTCTCTGCTTTATGATCCACAGAAGTAAATGTCTTGGCACAGTTCATAAAAAACAAAAAACCATATATCTGGCATTCTCTGCTTTCACTCAAGATCCACCTGACATAAACAATGATAAACTTTGTTCCTATGTCTTCTTCTGAACCCAACTTGAACTTGTGGCTGTTCGCGGTTTATGTACTGTTGCCACCATTGATGATATTCAGCAAGATTTTACTTGCATATGATATCAATGATATTGTTCTATAATTTGAGCATTCTGTTGGGTCATCTTTCTTTAGAAAGGGTACACATATGGCTGTCTTCCAGTCAGTTGGCCAAGTAGTTGTCTTTCAAATTTCCTATCATAGAGTAGTGCTTCCAGTGCTTCATCCGCTTGTTGAAACATTTCAATTGGAATTCCATCAACTCCCAGAGCCTTGTTTTGGGGTAATATTTTCAGGGAAGCTTGAACTACTCCCTTCAGCACCATTGGTTCTTGTTCATTATGCTACTTCCTGAAATTGTGGGATGTCAACTAATTCTTTGTGGTACAGTGACTGTGTATTCTTTCCATCTTCTTTTGCTTATTCCTGCATAGTTTCATATTTTGTCCATAGAATATTTCAGTATTGCAACTTGAGGCTTGAAATTTTTGTGGCCTTTCAGTTTTGGTTTTCTATCTCTAAGTCTCTACACATTTTATTATAGTATTTGACTTTGCCTTCTCAAGCCACCCTTTGAATTTTTCTTTTCAACTTTTGAGTTCATCCTTTCATCAATTTGCTTTAGCTACTCTAAGATTAAAAGCAAATTTCAGAGTCTCTTCTGAAATCCATACACAATGTGAATGGAGGGGGGCGGCATTGAGTGGAGACCCAATGCTCATCTTTAGACAATTGACATCCCCTCACAGAGGGGTCACGGGGGAGCGATGAGCCAGTCAGGGTGCAGTATAGCACTGATGAAACACACAACTTTCCTCTAGTTCTGTGGTCCTTCTTTCCCCCATTATCATGACCTCAATTCTACCTTACAAATCAGATTAGACCAGAGCATGCACACTGCTACAGATAAGCACCAACAACATAGGGAATCCAGGAAAGATAGACCTCTCAGGGCCAACAATGAGAGTTGAGATACCAGGCGGATTAGGGGAGCGTGGGGGGAGAAATGGGGACTCGATCACAAGGAGCAATCTAGAACCCCCTCCCAGGGGGACGAACAACGGAAAAGTGGGTGAAAGGCAACCGAAGATGATGTAAGACATGATAGTAATAATCTATAATTTATCAAGGGTTTGTGAAGGAAGGCAGGCGGGGGAGGGAGGGGGAATAAATGGGAAACTGATCTCAGGGGCTCAAGTGGGAAGAGAATGCTTTGAAAATGATGATGGTGGACATATATGCAAATGTGCTTGACATACTGGATGAATGTATGGATTGTTATAAGAGATGTAAGAGCCCCCAATAAAAGTATTTAATAATAATAATAATAATAACAACTTTAAGTTCATCACCCAGTGACAGCAAGGAAGCCATTCAAGAAGATGAGACCTCCGCCCCTATTCCATACATTGTCAAAATGAAGGAATAGCAAGACTGCACTTTCCAGGCAGCTTTAATCCTCAGCTATTTGTTTACCAATAAATCCATGCTCTCTGTTTCACAAGTGCAGCCGGGAGGCAAAACAACATCATTATAGCCGGCAGATGTGAGTCTCAGAGGCACAGAAGGATCTAACCAGAAAGATGCACAGAAATCCTCCTTTCTAAAAAGGTTATAGATATCCCAATGACTTAATACCTGATATCATCCTTTACTCTCTTGCTACTCTTAATGTGCTCTCTAGCTGTTCTTTGCTCTCACCCTGAGGGCCTTCTGAAATAATTGTAGTTCTCTCTCTAAGTTAATTTCTCCACTCTGTCTGCCAGTTCCTTCTTTCTTCACCTGCTGGTTCGCTGCAATATAGTCACTCTCATACAATAAAAATGGCAGGCAGTAACTGTAGCCAGGGAAGACCCCATTAACTCCTTTACACCTAACTCTACTGTAGCTTGCTAGTGAGTCTGTATTAAAACCTGTTTCTCTCTTTTTCTGTGCAACCAGGGTTCTTACAGCTTCTATACATTATAGGCTGAGTGTCTCCTTTTCTTTTATTTGACAGCAACCTCCCTTGACTACCCTAATCCCTTTTATCATATTCCCTTTGGTTTCTGTAACTCCCATTATCCCTAAATAAAACTTACTGATTAATACGTTTTGTCTTACTTCTCATCCTTTCTCTCTAAAATCTTACACCCATGAATCAACTCCGACTCACAGAGACCTGACCAGAAGAAAACAAACTCGCTATATTCAAGTCTGCTCTGACTCCCAGAGATCTGACTTCATGAAAACTAACTCACTGCTCTCAAGTCAGCTATGAGACCTTACCTCCCAGAAATGAACTTAATGCCCTCGATTACTGCTTAGATTCAGAGACTTGACACCAAGGATCGAAACTCACTATTCTTGAATCAGCTCTGATACAAAGAGACCTGACGCCAAGAAACTAAATTCACTGACGCCAAGTCTTCTTCAAGTCAGAGATCTGACCTGATTAACCAGACTCACTGCCCTCAAGTCAGATCTAACACACAAATCTGACTCAAGCAAACCAAATGCACTGTCTTTGAGTCACCTCTGATTCACAGAGACCTGGCCCAAGGAAAACAAACTCACTGTCTGCAAGTTTGCTCACGACTCACAAAAACATGACCCCAAGAAACTAAACTCATTCCCCTCAGGTCAACTCTGACGCAGAGTCTTGATACTAAGAAACTAAACTCACTGCCTAGGATTGGCTCTGACTCCAAAAGACACAACGCCAAGAAATCCAACTGAAAGCCCTCGAGTGGGTTTCATCTTACAACTCTAGTTTAAGTAACTAGAGGAATGTTGTGTGTTTCGTCAGTGCTACACTGCAGTCTGCCTTACTGGCTGCTTCCTTGTGATTTTTATCTGAGGGGATGTCCAATTGTTTACAGATGATGAGCTTTGGGTCTTCACTCTGAGCCCACTATCTTGCATAGGTATGATTGTTTTGGGGTCTTCTGATACCTGATCCTGTCAACACCTTGTGATCACACAGGCTGGTGTGCTTCTCCCATGTGGACTTTGTTGCTTCCATGCTAGATGGCTGCTTGTTTAACTTCAAGCCTTACGACAATTTTTCAGTTTAATTGGAAGTTGTATACAAGGTTATTTTGTGCTTGGATCTTTTCAAGTGATTCTTCCTTATATTAGCACTTTTCCTATCCTACTTGGAGAAATTTGGTTTTGGGTTGGAGGATTTGGTTTTTGGGTTGTGCTCTTTGTCCAGTTTTAGCCTAATGAGAACTACCTTGCTGGGGTGAATACCCACACAGATAGTTTTGCTTTATCGCACTGCACCTGTTCAATGTAGATGACATATTTCTTTCTGTAAACTGGGCCAATTTGCTGACCTTTATAGTGTCTTTGCACAGCATGAACTTCTTCATCCTGGTGGATGGGCAAGGGCCGAACATTCTAATTCTGCTGCAGTTCCTTGAAAAGAGGGGAAGACATAATCTTCCTGCTAACATGGGAAAGGGAATTGAAATGCCTCTGCCGGTTTTTGTTCCAGTCCAAAGTCACAAAGGGATTGAACTTCATTTTGGCTGCTGCTTCTTAAGCGATGAACTCCCCAATAAATATAGTTGAATTAAGAAAAAAATGTACCCTGGTGACCCCTCGTGAGTTGGAATTGACTTGAAGGCAATGGATTTTTGATGCCGCTTTTTCCTGGGTAGCGCTGTGGTTTCAGTGCTTGGCTGCAAACTGATAGGTTGGTGGTGTGAACCCACCGGCTGCTCTTCAGGAGAAAGAGGTGGCAGTCTACTTCTGTAAAGACTTACAGCTCTGGAAAGCATACAGGGACAGTTTAGGGAGTTATAGGAGTAAAAATCTACTCAATAGCAATAGTTTTAAATTTGGGTTTTGGTAAGTGGAGATTAATAAACCAAACTCACTGCCCTTGAGTCAGTTCTGATGCATAGTAAACCTACAGGATAAGGCAGAACTGCATCTGTTAGATTCCGAGGCTGTAACTTTTTATGGGAATAGAAAAAGTCTAAGCTTTTATCCATGGAGTACCTGGTGGTTTCGAGAGCTGACCTTGTGGAAGGCAGCCCTGAGTAACTCATCAAGCCATCAAGGCCCTAAAGGATTAATAGGCTGCATCACAATTGCACAGATTGCATATATTGTTTAAATGTCTCCAGCATAAAGGAAAAAAAAACAAAATTAAAACGTGTTTAAAATATCTACTGGTTTTTTAGCCTTTAAAATTAGATTGTAAACCTGTGTCCTATATAAAATGGTTTCAAAAAGTTTGTGGAAAAATGTAATGAAAGAAAATGGAATTTTTTCCAATCATTTTATTGGAGGCTCTTACAGCTCATATAACATTTCATTTATCAATTGCATCACGCATATTCTTACATGTTTCCAACATTTCCAAAAAAATTTCTACTTGAGCCCTTGGTATAAGCTCCTCTTTTCCCCCCTCCCCCCTACCTCCCACCCTCATGAATCCTTGATCAATTATATGTTTTCTATTATTTTGTATCTTACACTGTCCATTGCTCACTTCACCTACATTTATATTATTTGTCTCCTCCAAGGGGTGGCTATATATCCAACTTTGTGATGGGTTCCCCCTTTCTCTCCCTTCCTCCTCCCTGGCTATCTCCCTACCCTTCCCTAGTGGGATATCAACACTCCCATTACTCTTCCTCAGGTGTTTATCTGTCTTGGATTCCATATGTTGAGAGCTCTTATCTGTACCAATATGTGTTCTCTGGTCTGCACAGATTGGTAAGGTAGAACTGGGTCATGGTAATTGGGGTGGGGGAAGCATTCCGGAACTAGAGAACTGATATGTGTTTCATTGGTGCAATGATGCACCTTGGTTATAACCTTTCTGTGGGGGGATAGCCAATTGTCTACAGATGGGCTTCAGGTCTCCAATACAAACCCCCTCATTCACATAAATATAGTTGATTATTTTGACTCTTTTGATACCTGACACCTGATCCCGTTGACACCTCATGATCACACAGGCTGGTGTGCTGCTTCCATGTGAGCTTATTTGCTTCCATGATGGATGGCTGCTAAATCTTTTTATAGTCAGGAACTTTCCAATCTCTTCACAACAGTTGCTTATGCACCCATTTTTACCTTCAGTGAGCATGTCGTCGGGAAGGTGTGTATCAAAGAGTGCCAGGTTATTAGAAAAAGATGTTCTTGTGTTAATGGAGGCCTTAAGTAGAGGTCCAAAGTCTGTCTTCCATCTTAATATTTACTTTATAAATACACGTACATTGGCCTCTAATCCTTTCATTATAAATTAGTATATTTATGTATATGCATGCCTATAGCTATACCTCTATAAATACCTTTTGTCTCCTATTTCCTTCCTCTATTTCCTTTCATCTTCCTTCTTATTGCACGGATTTTTGTAGTTCAGTTGGAATATTCTTCCAGCCCTATCCTCCTACTTTCAAGAAGCTAATTATCAGACAACAATATGGCAAAAATAAACAAAAAACCCTGGATGGTTTTACGTTTTCTGGCTCTCTTCTTGCTATTCTTCCAAGCTGAATTCTCTGTGTGGGTGAGTGTGTATGTTGTTAAATAAATAATATCAGAATAGGAATACCATGCAAACCATGGGACCAAATGTCCTTATTTATTGACACTATGAGAAATGAGCTCATGATGTATTTTAATTGGAACAAACTTCATAAAGAATCTGTAGCCCATGTCTTATTATCAACTAATTTGATTTTCTCTACACTTGATAAGTGGCCTATATTTGAAATCTGTTTTCCCCTCACTCTCCAGCTGTGTATTATTAACCTCCCTGATCATCTGAATTTTCTCATTTTAAATGGTAATGATAATAGTAGCTATCTCATAGGGCTAGTATAAGGATTATAATTTGTGTATTTTAATAGCATTATTGATGTAGAATTACACAACAAAAACTCACCTGTTTAAAATGCACAACTAAATTATTTTAATTAATTTTGATAGGGTTGTTCAACCATCACAATTTTGTTTTAGAACATCTCCATCACCTCAAAAGTGTATCTCTTAATCCCAGGCAATCCAAAAAACCAAAAAGACGTAATATTCATAAATTACTTAGAATGTGGTTGCTGTTGTTAATTGCCAGTGAGCTTATGCCAGCTCATAGTGACCCCATTTGTGCACAGTGAAACTACTTCACAGGTTTTTCAAGGCTGTGATCTTTTAAGAGCAGATAGTCACAGACCTGTCTTCTGAAGCAACTCCAGTGGGAGGAGGGTGGTTGTGGTGGTGGTGGTGGTGTCAAACCACCAACCTTTCAGTTAGTGATTGAGTAATGGGAGTGTTGATATCCCACTAGGGGGGGGGGTAGGGAGATAGCCAGGGAGGGGGAAGGGAGAGAAAGGGGGGTACTTAATCCAGGCCAATGTAAATATGATTTTTTTACCTTTGATCTTTGAGTTCTTTTATTAATGTTACATTTACAGTGTAGTTAGCTTAGCAACTCTGGACACCATAGTGGATTTTACCTTCTTTTCTTCCTTATGGCAATGCTGATTCATACTGAGAGATGAATATGTCAGAAAATACACTTAGATTTCTGACTAAAACATCAACCAGTTCACCTGGACACCTGACAAGATGGCACCTCATCAGAACAAGTTTTTGGGCCAGCAGATCCAGTTATGGTTTGTGCCAAAAAATCTATTGGATACTGTCATAAAATTGTGAAAGAACTGCTCTAATATATGAAAATAAAACCGGAAAATTTAAGATGTAGAGAGTAATTTCAGGACAAATTGGTCATTTCCCCTCACATTGAGGCTGGGGCAAGTGCGTTGGGAGTGACTTTCCAAGGTCTCACAGCAGTCAAATTCTTTTGCCATCCAAGTTTCCCAAATGGGCTGCCTTTGATTGGTTAATGTTGGAATCCAAACCCTTCATTTTTACCTTGAAGCACTGCGTGGAAAAAGATATGGTGTCTAGTACTGGTGGGAACTTCCGTAGCAGTGCTGCCTTCCAAAAGTGCCTGGTGGAAGATCTCTGCTTATGTTATTACACAACCTAGGGTGAAAAAAACAGTAATTAAAGCTTTGCTCCAAACAGTGATTCATGTAACAGTTTTCCCAAGACTGAGAAAGCGACATGGAAGGAGAAAGGAGCCTCCTCACTCCCCGACGCCCCACTGAATTTCATGGTATTGCTTTCTTAATTCAAGGTGGCAAATCATTTTGGCAAGGAGCCCTGGTGGAGTAGTGGGTTACATGTTTGGCAGCTAACCTCAAGGTCAGCAATTCGAAACCACCAGCTTCTCTGAGAGAGAGAGAGAGAGAGAGAGAGAGAGAGAAAGCTTTCTACTCCCATAAAGAGTTACACTGTCAGAAACCCACAGGGGCAGTTCAACTCTGCCCTAACGGGTGGTGATGAGTCAGAAACAACTCTATGGCAATGAGTGAGAATCCGTTTGGATAATTTTTACTTCAGTTCTGTAGCAACAGCTCTGCAGCATGCACACAACGAGGAAATCATTTTTCTGGAGACAAACTTCAACTAACAAAGTATTGTGATGTAACAGGAAATAATCTGTGAATCACTTTAGTCTGTGCTACTTGCTATGCATGCAAAATCAGAAAACCACAGAAATTCAGCTACACTGCACACATTAGTATGTGAACAATGGTGACTCCATGGTAGAATTATTGTACTCTATAAGAGAGACCCGGGTTAGATATCCAGTCAATGTACTGGCAGAGGGGGCTTGCATGTAGCAATAATGCTTGAACCAGCTTCAGTGGAGATTTGAAACTAAAGACAGAGTAGGAGAAAGGCTTACCAATATACTTCCCCCATATTAGCCAGTGATAAATCTATGGATCACATTGGTCTACTCCAGTTGTGCCTGGGGTTTTCTATGATGGTCACGTGTTATGCCAATAATCTAAGGCCTGTTTCCAATTTAGAAGGAAAGCAAGATATTTGGGCCAATTGAAAGAAGCAGATTCTCGATATTATTATACTTTTAAAAGTAACCAGTCAGAGTTGAAGGATTTCTGTTTTTTTCTTTTAAGACCCTGAGTCAATTAGCTTACAGCTCAGCCAATTTTGTTGGCTTCCCTTTTCTGGAACCTTCAGAGGGCTTTATGGAAATTAATGCTTTCTTACTCTTGGAGTTTTTATCAAGATTTTCTTTTTGAAGGATAGTTTCCAATTTATCTTACCCTCTATTTTCCCCAGCTAGACCTGGTTTCTCCCCTTTTCCTGTTTGCCCTTTTCAGGACTGCAAACTCTCTGAAATACAACTGGGCCAACACAATTTAATATTCATGAATTTCTGCAGTTGGCACAGCAGATTCATTGAATGAATAGTAACACCACACAAATAGTCCACAAACTATTATCTTCAGCAGTCCAACTTTTGCACTAAAGTTTAACAGTAAGAATGAAGGATCACCAACATGAAATAATATGATGAAAATAGGAATTCACTCCTGGTCTATGTAGACTAGAGAAACAAATTCATAGACACTCATATGTGTATAAGAAAGAGCTTTATATCAAAGAGTAATTGTATATTAAGAAAACAACACAGCCCAGTCCAGATCAACTCCATAAATCTGATATAAGCCCATATGCCCAATGCCCATCTCTAAATTCCTCTTGAGATTCATGAAACACATTCAATGATGCTGAATGCAGGAAGATCACAGGCCAGTGCGTGGAATATCTTGTGGATCCAGTGGTGGTGGAAGCATCTCAGTGCTGGCAGAGGTCTCCACGAGGCTCCTCCAGCTCCAGGGCTCTGGCGTTGTTAACGTCTCCATGTGGCCACTTCTCAGCAGGAAGACAAAGCATAAGGTCTGTGGGTCATGCCTCCAGTGAGCTATTTATCTTTGTAGTGCCTCCAAATGAGGTCATCAAGCTGTGACCTGATTGATAGGTTAAACTCCAGCCTTTCACTCTTAATAGTCTCAAGTTGACACCAGATTATGTACCTACCACATGTTGGGAGAAAACCCCTGGATTTCTTTGGTCATGAATGAATGGCAATTTAATCTGTTCCTCGGCTTGAGTTAAATTTGGATCCTGAATGTATACTATCTGTAAGTGCTATGGACTTTTCTTTGTTTTCTTTTTATGATATGTTTCCATTAAACAAAGTTTACCTTCAGGTTTTATAATAAACTAAGGAAGAGAAAGCATTTGCCCACTAGGAAACATAGTGAACTGGTCAACATGATCCCAGTGGCTAAGGCTCATTGTGACAATGCCCATACCGGCTTCAAGAGATGGGGGTGGTGGGGGAGCAATTGAATATGGAATACTCTTCATCTCAACTACCTATTAGGTGATGTTCCAGAGACAAAAGAAGAAACAAAACCTCTTTCATTTGGGGAAGTACCCTGTAATTGAACTAAACAATAAAAAGTGTACCGGAGTTACCTAGCTAAACCCTACCTCTAAAATAAATCCTATTGAAAATGTACAAACTTTGCTTTAGCATACCTCAAGTTCTTCTTTGCGTATTTTTTTACTAGAACTTAAATAGCAAAACAAATCAAAGAAGTAATGTTGCACTGTATCTCTCCACTGCTGTTGGCGATTTCCAGTTACCTTAGTCACTGAGGTCCACTATTTCTAGATTGTCGACAAAGGTACCGACCTTGCAGCTGTCTTTCTTTTAGAAAAAGAGGGCAACAAATGTACAAATGTGCCCTACACAATTGATGTATGTATGGATTATGATAAGAGTTGTATGAGCCCCCAATTTTAGAAAATTCTATTTTCTCTTAATTAACATTAGAGTCTAAAAGTGGTGATCAGAAAAGAGTTAAAAGTATAAGACGAGGAAGGAACTCTTCTTCTATATGCACCTTTGATATCTGTCAAGATGGGCTGCCTTTGAAATGCAAAATGAGATCAGGTCCTTAAGGGAGGCTGATGCACCTGCTTTACCCTATCAGTGAGAGTAGCCACTGTTTATGAACAGACACTGCAGAGGTTAGAAGATGTGGACAGGGGTTGCATGGCTAAGGTAATCTCCCTAACAAAAATGGTAATCCATTGTCTTTGGGACTAAATGACGCATATGGGACTCCCTGTCATTTAATGATAAGTAATTGCCCCCACTTTGAAGACTGGACTCATTTCTACTCACAAAAAATTCTTCATCACGATATGACAAAATAACGAGGTATAAATTACCAAGGGCATATGAGGGAGGGGGGAATGGGGAGGGAGGGGGGTGGAAAAAAGAGGACCTGATGCAAGGGGCTTAAGTGGAGAGCAAATGCCTTGAGAATGATTGGGGCAGGGAATGTATGGATGTGCTTTATACAATTGATGTATGTATATGTATGGATTGTGGTAAGAGTTGTTTGAGTCCCTAATAAAATGTTTTAGGAAAAACTCTTACCAGAATACAAAAGGAGGCAGGAGACGCAAAAGTCTTGCTAAACAGACATGGGGTGACCCCAGAGTTACATGCGAACCACAATCCTAGTGGTGTTGCAAGTAAGAACTCTTGTTGGGGGCTTATTTTGAGAGTAGAATTGCAAAGGTGATTGTACTGACCAGGCACGGTTACAGAAGTATAACACACACCAGGGTCTTGCACTTCTTCTAGGGGAAGGGTGGACTTCTCCCCTGTAGATCCTCATCTGCATATGCTGTTATTAGTTTGGTAGTCTTTAAGAGTTACGTTAACAAGCTCCGATGAGTTGCCATACCTGACTCCAATAAAATAGGGCGGGGCCGGGTGGAAACATAGCCAGCACTGCCTGGTGCTGTCGGAACAATTTTGGTTCAGAACAGAGAAAACAGCCTGCACGGTCAGGAGTATTGATGATGCCTTAAGTCTTCCCCCTAGGTAGGGGGAAGAAACGTGGTTAGCTGGACTTACATTGTCTTTGCTGGGTTGAACCGTTGTTTTTGCGGCTGTGAGGGGCCTTACAGGAGGTGGAAGCGGGCCCACAGGGCGAGATTGTGGGGCAGGAGTATGGGTTCTTTGGATGGTTAGTATAGTCCCAGGGTTGAACAACTGGGTATACACTCTAAGTCCCCACGACTTTCCTGTTACCCACTCCTCAGACTGGTGGTTTAGGACTTTCCAAACTGTAGGGTTACTGCTCCCCACTCGTGATCCTGGAGACTTTCCTCAGGTAACTACTAGGAATGAGTCCCTGACATTTTGCATCTACTCTTGGGACACTATGGTTTCGCATTCTCAGGATTTACAAAAAAAAATCAGGCCGGGACGAACAGGCGGGGGAGTTTCCTACTGGACATAAGTAAAATTGGTAACCTCTGAGTTTGTGCTCTAGACGCTCCGTGCCACATCCCACCGACCCAAAGAAGGTATGAGGTGACGTAATGACGCATCACCATTCCCCAGCTTGGATGGGCCATAATTGCACAAGTCCAATGTAAACTCGGGTGCTCCCAGCGTGACAGATGTGCTGTACATTTCACCTGAGACAGTTTTTTAAGGTCCAAGTATATGACAGGAGCTGATGCGGGTTTGAACTGGTTAAGGCAGCTGTTAAAAAAAACTACAGAAAGTTCCAAGGGTTCGGGCAGCTCTACTTTTCATGCCGTTTCTACCTTGCAGAGGCACAACCTCAGTGGATTGGTCCGGTGTTGCTCGGCCTTCCACTCAGCGGACGGAGCTTCAGCTAGTCTGATGTGACTATGGTGCACCCAGGCAGCTATTCCATCCACCTTTAAAGCTGTTGGGGAAGTTAAAATAACTTCTTCTTTTTTAAATTAATAAATCTTTGTATTGGGGTTCATACAACTCTTATCACAATCCATACATACATACATTGTGTCAAGTATGTATGTGAGGAAGGTGATCACCCAATGACTGTTTTTGTTCCTTGGTGTCTGCTACATGGTCCATTCAACACCTTGTATTCGCTTAGGCCATGTGCTTCTTCTCTGTGGGATTTTTTGCTTCTGAGCTAGATGGCCGCTTGTTTGCCTTCAAGCCTTTAAGACACCAAACGCTACATCTTTTTGATAGCCGGGCACCATCAGCTTTCTTCACCACGTTTGCTTACACTAAAATAACTTCTTAAGGCCCTTTCCACCTTGCTTTTAGACTTTTGTTACGGAACCTTCGAACCCAAACCCAGTCTCTGGGTATACACTGATGTTGCCCCCAGCCTCGTTGGCATGTTCGATGGCTGTTTGATAAACAGCTTGGATGGCGGACCAGACACTGGCCTGCACCTTTTGCCGAGTTTGCATTGCCTTTAACAACTCAATCGGCTCTGTATAAGGTGGGCTGGATGTCTTAAGGATAATGGGGGGAGGGGGGGTTACCATACATTATTTCAAAAGGTGCTAAACCAAGCGTGTAGGGAGAATTTTGCATGTGAAACACAGCAAACGGTTGGAGAGTCACCCTGTTTTTGCCAGTTTCAGAGGCCAATTTGGTAAGGGTCTCCTTTAGATTTCTGTTCATTCTTTCTACCTGCCCACAGCTTTGTGGATTGAATGCACAATGCAGTTTCCAATTTGTCCTCAAAGCCCAGGCTAAATTTTGAATGACCACGCTCACATAGCGGGCCCATTATTGGATCCAATTGTTTGAGGCACCCCACACCTAGGAATTATTTCTTCCAGCACCTTTTTTTTTGCAAATGTTGGGGAAGTTTCCTTCTTTGTTGGAAAAACCTCTACCCACTCTGAAAAGGTGTTGATAAAAATTAACAAATACTTGTAACCATACTTGCCTGGCTTGATCTCAGTGAAGTCTACCTCCCAATGCAGCCCAGGTTGCTTACCTCTTTCTCTAACCCATGATGCACGTTCACAACTTTACTCGGTTTCATTTCTTGGCAGACACGGCATTAGCTCACCAGCTGCTCTGCAGTCAGTCCTTGGCCTTTGAATTGCAGTTTGGCCGTTTGCAATAATTATAGCATTTTTCTTTTTCCAAAATGGGTAGTACGGTATAGATTGTTCAGCACTTCTTGTCCCACCTCAGCAGGGAGGATAAGATTGTCCTAGGTCTTTAGCCACGGTGAGCCTTTTTCAGTCTGGGCCTGCAACTTCTGTTTGGCCCACTGTTCTCCAGCCATATAGCCAGGTTCACTCAGAATGGGTCTCATTTTTGGAAAAGAGATTTGGGCAAGACAGACCTGCTCGTCGACTTCACAGGCTCACCTTTCTCCTCCTCTTGAGTCGCAGCCTTTTTCACCTCATTGTCCGCGGCCCGGTTGCCTTGAGCTTCCACGGAATTTCCCTTTTGATGTCCGGGCATATGCACGGCAGCCACTGCTTTGGGCAACGTCACAGCTTCCAACAACTGTAGTACCTCACGTTTATTTTTTTATTTCTTTTCCTTCAGCTGTTATGAATCCTTTTTCCTTATATAACGTCCCCGTGATGTGCAAGGTCCCATACGTGTACCGGCTGTCCATATGTACAGTTAGCCTTTTGTCTTTTGCCAAATGCAGGGCTTTGGTTAGTGCAACAAGTTCAGCTCTTTGAGCTGAAGTTACGGTTGACAGTCAGCAGGCCCACACCACCTGACCCCTTGCATTGATGACTGCTGCCCCAGCATACCTTTTACCATCTCTCATGAAACTGCTGCCATCCATGAACCATACTCGATCACTGTTGGGTAAAGGCCTGCCGTTTAGGTCTTTCCTGGGCACATGGATTTCTGCTAAGATTTCTGTGCAATCATGCTCCACTGGCCCCGCCTCTATGTCCGACAGCAAAATGGAAGGGTTTAGGATGGTGGGAGAAGAGAAAGTTATCTCGGGTGCATTTAACAGTAGTCCCTGGTAGTGAGTAAGCCGAGCATTTGAAATCCATTTTCCTGGGGGTTGCTTTAGAACTCCCTCTATGGCATGAGGGGTAAAGATTACCAAGTCTTGCCCCAGAGTGAGCTTGTTAGCATCTTTCACCGGATGGCAGTGGCTGCAATGAGTCGCAGACAGGCCGGCCATCCGGCCGCAATGGGGTCGAACTTTTTTGTTAGGTAGGCCACCGGCCTTCTCCATGGTCCAAGTAGTTGTGTTAGAACCCCTTTAGCCACCCCATTTGCTTCATCTATAAACAAGGCAAACGGTTTGGATGGGTCCGGAAGTGCAAGCTCCGGTGGCTTTTTAAGGGTTTGAAAAGCATGGTCCATAGGTGTGCTCCACTCCCACGGCTTAGACTCTTTACTTCCTTCATAGAGGGGCCGAGCAATTTCTGCAAACCCTGGTATCCACAATCTACAATAGCCTACTCACCCCAGAAACTCTTTTACTTGTCTGGGCCCTTTTGGAGAGGGTATACTTAGTATGATTTGTTTTATAGCGGCAGTTAACCACCGTTGTCCAATTTTTTAGCTTATATCCCAAGTAAGTGACCTCTTTTTGACAAATATGAGCCTTTTTTGCTGATGCTTGATAACCTAGCGACCCTAAGGTCTGTAACAGGGCTGTGTCCCTGTCAGACACTGCTGCTGAGTGGGCGCAGCTAGAAGCAAGTCGTCTACATATTGCAATAGCGTGAGTGAAGGGTGTTGAGCTCGGTACTTACTCAGATCTTCGTGCAGGACCTCCTTGAACAAAATGGGCGCATTTTAAAAACCTTGAGGTAATCTTCTCCACGTTAACTGTCAATGGAACCCCTCCCGATCATCTGTCCACTCAAAGGCAAAAATTTCTTGGCTTTTAGGGGCCACAGCAAGGCTAAAGAAGGCATCTTTCAAATCAAGCAAAGTATACCACATGTGAGTAGGAGGCAATGAACTCAATAGGGTATATGGATTTGGCACTGTAGGATGCATGTCGACTACCCGCTTGTTGACTTTGCGCAGGTCTTGTACTGGGCAATACCCTTGCTCACTGGGCTTTTTGACAGGGAAAAGTGGGGTGTTCCAAGCGGACTTACACCTGTGTAGGATAGCCTTTTTAAACATTTCCTGTATAACAGGGGTGATTCCATTTTTGGCCGCCAGGGGCATGAGATATTGCTTAACTCGAACTGCTTCCGCTCCAGGTTTGAATTCAATGAAAATAGGGGGGGCGATGTTGTGCCCACCCTGGAGTCCCAGTCTCAGCCCAAGCTTCCGGAAAGTCTTTTAACTATTGGCGGTTACCCGTCCCCTGGAAACCGGGTTCTGGTTGAAACAGTCTATATTCATCGACCAGGTTCACAGTGAGGACTGACAGATGTCCAGATGGATGGTCTAGGACATTTAGATGTCTCCCTTTTGAGTCTGTTAAGCGGACTTGTCCATTTTCAAAATGTATTTGGGCATTCATTTTTGTCAAAATATCTCTCCCTAGCAGTGGTGTTGGGCACTCAGGGATGACCACGAACGAGTGACTCACCCGACCTGTATCAAGATCCACCTTGCGGTCTGACATCCATCGGTAACAGTTCCCGTAGCGCCCTGCACCTAGCTGGTGCGGCTCGACAGTTTTCCTTTGTCATGGGTGAGGACTGAGTGCTCTGCTCCCGTATCTAGCAAGAAATTAACCAGTTTCCCCTCCACTAGTAAAGTTACCCTGGGCTCGAGGAGGGGTTCCGAACCCCGTTTCCCTCAGTCTATATCCTGCCTTTTTTCCCTTGGATAAAACAGGGGACATGCTGGTTTGTGCAGATTGGGACACCTATCAACTTGGTGCCCATTCTCCTGACAATGCCAGCACCACGTCATTTCTCTTGCAGGTCCCTTTCTCTTGGGACATTCTTTAGCCCAGTGTTCTTTTTCCTTGCAATACCTACACTGATCCTTTTCCAGCTCAAACCTTCCATTTCTACTTTCGTGCTCTCTCAGACATCCCCTTTCCCCTTCTCCACTTACAGTAGCTGCCACCAACACTTGAGCAATTTCCCTAGCCATCTTTCTAGTTTCCCCTGCCTGGAATTGCTGATCCACCATCCGCTGCCTTTCCTTTCTTTCCTCTGGGGTATCTCTATTATTGTATACCTTTTCCACTACTTCCAATAAGTCCTTTAAAGTCTTATCTCCCAATCTCTCTACCCTTTGCAACTTTCTTTTGGTATCTGGGGCTGCCTGGTTAACAAAAGCCATCACTGCAGCTTTACTTTCCTCTGAAGTGGGGTTCATAGGGGTGTACAACCTAAAAGCTTCCATAATGCGTTCTAAGAAGATGGCTGGGCTTTCCTGGGGTCCTTGCCTCACATCACCTACCTTGGCCAAATTGGTCGGCTTTCTCGCCGCCGCTCGGAGACCGGCCATGAGAATCGGGCAATAAACTCGAAGGCTCTCCCTACCTTCTGGCTCATTGAAGTCCCAAGCTGGTCTTTCCAAGGGAAATGCCCGGTCGATTACTCTGGGGTTTAAGGTGGGCTGTCCGTCATCACCCGGAACCAGCTTCTGGGCTTCCTGTTGGATTCACTCTCGTTCTTCTGTATTGAAAAGGACTCACAAAATTTGTTGCAATCATCCCAAGTGGGCTGGTGGGTAAACAGGACAGAATCTAAAAGATTAATAAGGTCCTGTGGGTTCCCAGAAAACTTAGCATTTTGTGACTTCCAGTTGTACAAGTCACTAGTGGAGAAAGGCCAGTACTGGACGGTTTGTTCTTCGTTGTCTCACACTGGGCCCATTGCCCGTAATGGCAGAGCTTGTGTCGGGTTTGACTCCGGGGGTGCTACTTCTCTGCCCAACTTACGGCGGGATCGGGAGGCAGGTCCTGCCTGGAGGAGTTAGATCAAGAGAGGGTTGAGAAACAGGGGTGGAAGATTCCGAGGGGACGAGGTGTAGGGAGTAGACTCTGGCGATTGTGGAAGCACAAGAGAAAGGGCCTTTGCTGGGTTGTAAGGAGGTGGTGCTTGCCAGACCTCATCTGCATCCTCAGGTGGTAGCTTGGTCTCAGCGGCCTGTAAGACTTTTGGGTGAGTTTTGCTAGTAACCAAAACCTGAGTCTGAAAATTTTTAATCCAATTAGGGGGGTTTTGAACCAGGTCCTCCCACACTAAAATATAGGGTATTTGATCAGGATGGCCTTCTCGCCCGGGTCAGAAGAAAACGTCCTTCACTTTCTGGATGGTTGGTAGACTGAAAGTTCCTTCACTCAGCCATCCTAGCTTGAGCTAGGGCTTCACTCCCTCCTCTCCCCTGCGCAGCGGGGACCCAGCGTCCAAAGTGAATCCGCCCCAAGTTCTTTATTCTCCAGGCTTTTATAGGGTTAGGGGGCAAGGGGAAGTCCAGGGTTATTATTCTTTAAATTTATTGGAGAATATTTCTGGTGCCAGTCTTGTCCAGCAGTGACTGGCCAGTAGGGTTGCGTGTGTCCTCCCGATTGGTCTGCTGATGGTGGGTGGTCGCCTGTTGGACATTGTGTCCCATTGGTCAGCTCAGGTCAGGCTACATCAGGCAGTGGTTTATGTCTGTTTCAGGAACCTGAAACTGTACCTTATGCCCTTTCCAAGAAACCGAAACTTAGGCCCACCTCAAACTTGGGTTTTCCACAGCCTATTTTAGCCCTAACCCAGTTGAACTATATAATTATGTATACTTGTGGCCCACACTATCTATGTGTGAAGAGCATCTATGCCAGCCTTTATGTGTTCTAGAGTACCAAATTATAAAACAATTAAAAAATCCCCTCCATTCTTAGCTACGAAGATGGTGAGGGGGAAAAGAAAAGAAAAGGACAATATTTGGATAGTGAGCTCCTCCCAAATAAGCAGGAGCTTATAAAAAATAAGTTAATATTATTTACTCTAGAAGTACAAGCATGTTTATGAGATCCTGATGAGATCCTTTGTTCCAGTAAGTTAAGGGGGTATCTGAAAATAGTATAAAAAAGTGTCAGATCTTAAAATAATCAGATTAAATTGCAGTGTTCCCCAGACCATAATGCGGCGTCAACAACCATCAGCTGAAGGCCAATCTTGTTTCACCTATATCCTCCTCTCTCCTCCCTCTGCCTGATTCATCTATTACATTGTTTTATATTAATGTCAAACATACTATTCAAACTGAAATTATTTGAACCTCAGCAATTCTTTTTAAGCTATTGTTTAATGTAATCAGTGTCTGAAATTATGAATTACACATATTTTAATATATTTTAAATTGTATGGATTTTCAAATGATATATCAGGTCTATTTTAATACAAATCTAATTTTTACAGAACTTTGTCAAAACATTTATTCTAGCAAGAGTTATTTTTAACACTAAAATTAATCATTATTTATATTGTTGATATAATCCCAAATAACTATTTCCAACAGCAATGTTAAAAATATGTACAACGGAGTTTTAAACAGCTAGCCTCTCCAACAATACAATATTAGGTTATTCCAAGTAAATTTATTCTATTTTTTGTATTTTAGCCATATTACTTCAGCGATTCTTTTTACCTACCTTGTGAAAATTCTCCTAGATGATTTATCTTGATCTTCATATCAACCCTAAAGACAGAAGAAGGGTAGTTGCTGCATTTTTATTTTAGAACTAGAGCTTTCAGTGAACTTGGAATTTTATGCAAGATAATATGTTTGTTTCTAATTTTCCCGAGGAGAGAATTATTAGCCAGGAGTGCTTCTAGAGAAATAAATCCATAAATATGGGTTTCTTAAATTGGCTCTCCAACCTGATTAGTCTTAACAGCACTTCAACACCCCACTCTCAGTACCAAAATGTGTTAGACAGGGTTTTCTAGAGAGATACAAGAAATGAACCCTTAAATTATATACAGATAGATAGATATATAATACAAGAAATGAACAGTGAAATTATAAATTATAAAGCAGTGAGACACTAGCAGTCCATTAAATCTTGAGGGCTGCCAGTTCCTCCTCTTTAGAGAGAGCTGTGCTATATATACCCAGGCAGCAAACAGCAAGGCAGGTCACCAACTGTAACCAACTGTCGGTCTTCAGCTCCAGAGATGTACATTCCAATTGTGTGGGCTTAAAGGGACCTCAACTTACAGTGACACAGTTCACAGGCTAGGCGTCCCGCAGGTAGTGTACCCTTTAAATTGAGACAGAGAACAAGCAAGGCAGCCGCAAGCTGGTCTGAAGATGAAAGAGCAAGAGACAAGAAAGGTGAGGTTCACCGAGCCATTTATCTCTCCGCCCTACAATCAATCCCACTTGTGTTTATTGGCCAGGCTGGCACAATGAACTATCGCAATATGTTTGTGTCTATTTTTCCAGAGGAGAGAATTAAGAGCCTTTGCCTGCTACCCTATAGGCTTTGTGAACCAAAAAAGCTTCAGCACTTCTGTTTTAGAGAAAAGAGATGAATAACTCCACCCCATCCCATCCCCACCCACCACTTTTGCATTTAATTATAATTATGAAGGCCTGGCATAATTTACTGTACACACTGGGTGCTCCTATAATTGAGATATTGTAGGTACTTAGTTGGTGTGTAACAAAGCTAATTTGTGGTTGAACTGGTTATTAAAAATAGGACCATACTGTTATTGCAATGACCTGTGTGGGTGGGAGGTGTGGGGAAGCAGGACAAAACACCCCAAAACCTTAGACTGGATAATCTGATATTTAAAGGTTAAAAAAAATAGTACAAGATGTATATTATACCTTCTATACCTTAATGAAGTTTAAAATTTCTTAGTCATATTTTCCTATTTCATAAAAAACTGTTGGCAAAGCCTAGTAGCATTGCTGCATTTAATAAATTCATGTTTTTTAGTGTGTGATCTAAGACATGCTTACCTGCTTCCATTTATTCAATTTTTATTATTTCTTGAGCCTGAGGTAAAACAGGTATGCCATTGTTATTGCAAGTATTAAAATAATCAGGTGACTTCAGTTTCAGAAAATATAAATGGCAACATAAATACTCAGTAAAACAAACATTATAATAGAACTATGTCTGCTAAAAAAACTATCCTTTAATTGTATTATGTATACTTTATTCTTTAAAACACATCTACTTGAGATTAGAAAAATATGACTGCGGTTAACTTTCCATTCATTAAAATAAAGCAAACAAACCCTCTACTCTGGCAGTGCTCCTGGCCCCAGTAAACCCTTTTCGAAGAGTTACTTGTAGCCATCATAAAGTAAGCCAACGATTTGGTCATCCAAGTGAGCTAGAACCAACCTCTCAAGGCTCTGGAGGAGTAGACCATGTGGCAGAAGTACGGGGGCGCGGGCGCACTTTTATTTCGCTCTTTCTAATTCTTTTCAAAGGTACTGAATATTGACAGGGTTTGAGGATGACAAAATAGTATTTGTGGAGAACAAACATGTGAGAACAAAAGCTGTTTTCCTTTGAGCTAAGCTAGCGGTAACTTTTACACCACCCCTCCGCAGTTTTGAGATGTTTTCGTCCTTAGAGAAGACTAGGATGTTCTCCCAGAAGGCACTGCGTTTCCGGTCTCTCTTCAACCGCTTGCTGAGGCGGAAAGGCAGGATTCTCGAGGTCTCCTCAGGTCGGCGGCCTTTTCCACCAAAAAGCCAGCGTCTCCTTGCAATCAAAGAGCTAGGAGGCTCCTTCCATCGCCGCACTCCCCCACCAGCGGCCCAGTGCGGGACAGCTCCGTCAAAGGTCTGTAAAACGCGTGCCAAAGCCCCTCCAAGCCGCGGTCTTGACTCTTGCTCTAACCGCCTCCGGGCAGCCATTTTGTTGGCGGCTTCCCGCCAGGGTCCGGTCTCTACCTCAGGGAGGGAGACATGTTGCCGGCGGGCAAAATGGGTGGGGGAGACGAAGGGGAGAGTAAGAAATCGCCAGTAAAAGACGTTTCGAGGTCGACTCTGTCTGGTTTATCGTCTGAGGAGTTTAATAAGGCTTGGCTAACGCTCAAAGAGGCCCATGAAAAGGAGCTGGGCACTTTGCAGGGGCAGCTAACCTCTCTGAGGAGACAGCAGGTGGCAGATAGAAGGCGCGCTGACACCCATGCCAGAGTGCGGGAGTTGACCCGGCAGCAGAAGGTCCTCAACGACACGATTGACACCTTGCGCATGCAGTTAAGCACCAGAACTTGTGATCGCTGTACCAGTAACGAGGAGAGCAAGCGGAGCTTGCAGCAAGAATTTTATGTTGGCCAGCAACGGAATCTTACGATTATTACCGATCTCACCAAAGAAAGGAATAAATTAAGAGAGGAAAATAAAAGACTCTCTGCAAAACTGAATGCAAATTACAAACGGTTTCGCTTTTCTGATACTGACAGTGACGACGATTTCATTTTTAGTTCTCTAAAGCCCGGCTCGGTTTTTAGGGTCAGAGACCCACCAACGCGACTGCAAATGAAGCTGTTTCGGAAACCTCTGACCCACCTGCCCACGCAGAAACCTGCCGAACCGCAGGCACCAGCACATAGTAACTTGTCTAAATCGTCAGTCTTCCCGGGACAGTTGTCCGGCTCAGATTTGTCAACTCCCTTGGGTAAGGATATCTCTGTGGTGCCAGAGAGTTCTTTTGAGAAAATATCATGTGGCACTGAGATATCATCAAGTATTTCTTTAAAAGGGCCACATCCCAGGAAACAGTGGTTTCAAGGGCCACTTGCTCGGGCAAGCCCTGCTGAAGGCAAGGTTGACCTTCCAGTAACGAAATGTGATACGACTTCTATACAAAAGGATTCAGAGAGGCATGAACTTTGTGGCGTTACTTCAAAAGAAAACGGGGAAGCTTATTTAGTACCTGAGACTTCAGTGGAAAAGATGCCTGGTTATAAAGGACTCACAGCAAGGCCTTCACGGACCAAGGAGAAGCTCCCTTTGCACTATACTTTGAAGGTTATTGGGAAAAGATCTCTGTCTGAGACTGCTCAGAATGACACTAGTTTGGGAGCAAAAGATGCCAGTATCCAGAAATCTCACAATGAGCCACATGCTTTAAAACAAGCTACTGAATCTAAGGCTGATGATACTGACAGCTCTTTGTCCACGCTGAAGAAAAATATCGGAACCCTGTCAAATAGAAGGAGAAAGTAACTTTCCCTCATCAATGTTTGTGGAGGGAAAAACGGTTTTCTTTGCAAGAGGACAACTTTCCTGTATATTCAGACTGTGTATCAAAGAACCCTGGACTCTGATTTCCTTTTCAAAATTAAAAAACTTTAAAAGTGAGGCAAATGACTCTTTAAGACGTTGAACCATTGAATATTTCCAGTAAAAAAACCATACATACTGCTACACACAGAAGAAAAAAAATATGCCTTAGAATCCTTATCCATGCTGCTACTGTTTATGAGCCAATAAAAAAGCCAAGAGAGGATCTGAAGGATGTGGACTTGTATGAACACAACCTTTAAGCCCATATAGGTTGATTTAAACAGATTTACTGACCAAGAAAAAGCAACAAGAAGGCAATAATGGAATAAAGATCCAGAAACCTTTGCTCAGAAAAAAAAGACTATAGGTACCATATAGATGACTGTATACAACTATAGAGGACTTTATACTTACAAAGGATAAAGAAGAGTTTTGAGAGACTGTGCACATGGGAAATGTGCATATAAAAAGCACAAGGAAGAAAAATTAACAATGACCAAATATTTGGCAGAGTACCTCCACTGAGGAAATAGTCCACCTTTAGAAGTGGAGGAAGAAATATCAAGTTCTCAAGAAATTAAGACATAGTTTCAAAGAGCAACCAATGATTTGTCACTGGCTTGCATTGTATGTGTGCCTAGCGTGTATTCTCTAGCGTGTGTGTGCTTCCATGAAGGAGTGGATGAGAGGCTAGCTAGTTAGCAATGAATCTCCATCCTTTCTACTTTCTTGTCTCTTCCCCTCATCCTTCTGTATCTGAAAATTTCTTCTACTTTTTTCTCCCTCACCCCACTCTCCTTTATCTGAACATTTTAATTTATTTTTAATTTTAAAAAATATTTTTGGTGCAGAAACCCAGGATTGAACCTCGTATTTGTGTGTGTGTGTGTTTGTGTGTCTGTCTGTCTGTGTTGTTCTTTTTAAAAACAAATTTATCCTTCCTTTGAACTTTTTCATTAATTTTTTAAGGCTGGCTGAATCCAAACAATGAATCACCTATTTTTCATCTCTAGTGTTATTTTCTTTTAAAAAACAAATTTATCCTTCTTTCTTTGAACATTAAAATTTTTTTTATGCTAACACCCAGGATTAAGCCCCCTATTTATCTTTTTAGTTGTGTCTCTTGGGTCTTTTTCTTTTTAAAAACAAATGTATTGATAAACTTCACATACCTAAATGCAATTTATTTTAACTGATACACAATTTTATCATCTATTAGTATATTCACAAAGTTGTGAAACTGTTACACAACAGTTTAATTTTAGAATGTTTTCATCACCTTAAAAAGGAACCTTGGTACACATTAGCAGCTTCTCACCCTTCCCCCCATTTTTAATCTTATGGAATGAGAACAGCTGTGAATTTTGCCTGTAGCTGCTAGTTAATCTTTAATATGGAAAGAATGTCACCAGGGCTTAAATTTTTCTATGTTTACTTAGCAAAACACAGAGGCCACTCACCCAATATGCAATATAATCTTTGATTTACTCAGAATTTCACTTTATTAGAACCTAAGAATCTATTTACTTGTTTTATTGCATTCAAGAATTTTAGAATGCATGGCCTGGCTGGCTAATAATTTCTTTTAATTTTCATCTAAAAATAGCAATCAACTGTTTAATATTTTAATATTTTTACAAATAAGATTTAAAGTAGACAATGTTTACTAAAATAAATTAAAAAATATTTTTATTTTTAAATTATTTTAAAACATTTTAAATTCTGATTTACTTTTTTTTCCATATACATAGATCAATTAGGGAAAAAAAGAAAAAAAACTACACAAAACAAAATAAAGAAACCCACAAAACTCAAACCAAAAAGATAGAAACAACAAAAAAATTGATGATTGAAGCACCCAGGGTTTTTTTCATCATGTATTTTTTAAACAAAATTATAAAGAAAAGGAAGAACAGAGGAATGTGTTTAACTAAATGTGGTCTTTAGGAATAACATTCCTTCTTAATTTGAAGGACCTGGTAACACCATGAAATGATATGTATCTTCATAGAATACACTAAAGAGAATTAGCTTGATAGTGAGCCCACTACCACCAGTTACTGGTTTCCCAACCCTTAGAGCAAGCTTCCTGATTTTTTCTTGTTTTTCAAATTATTGGGTCCAATAAAAGTTAAAAATATTAATTCTGTGTCTGGTTTCCTTCTGTTTATATAATTCATTGAATGCAGAACATGTTCTGTTTTTGGAAAGTGTTTACTATTTTCTATACTGCCTCATTTTAAAATGAATTTGTAAGATTGCTTTAAAATCATTTCAGAGGATGAACCCATTTCAAATGGAAACAAAACTATGTTACAATACAGGGCTAGTTTAAATCAGACTTCAAGATATATTTCTGATGCGTATTTATTGGCTCTACAGACTAAAGCCCAAAATTCATAGTGCCCCCATAGAATAGTAGAACTGCCCCCACAGGATTTCCATGGATGCCTTTTTACTGAGGTACACTGATTAGTCTTTGTCCCACAAGGCAGATGGAAGGTTAGAATCACTCACCTTTCCGTTACCAGTCACACACTACTGTGCTTAAGGGATGTTAAGCCCAGGGTGCACTATAGCACTGATGGAACATGGATCATAGCTACCCTCTAGTTTTTTTGATATTTCCTCCCTCACTATCATGGTTTTAATTAGAACTCATTAATCTTCTTAGACATGAGTATGTTCATTTGTACAAATTAGATCATTTGATGCATGAAGCCAAGATAGATAATACTTCAGAAACAGTAGTGGGTGCAATGATTCCCAGAGGGTATGAGAAGGGGGAGTTGATAGTAAAGATGACTGTATAATCCCTCTTGAGGGAAATTAATAACATAATTGTAAGTGAATGGATATATTGGATGGTGTTGGACATGGAAAAGAATAACAATATATAACAAGGGTTCCTGGGTGGGGTGGGATGTGTGGGGAGAGGATAAAGGGGAGCTGATACCAAGGAATTCAAGACGAAAGAAAATTTACGACAGATGGTGACAACAATTGTAAAACTATGCTTGATCTAATTGAATTGTGAATAGTCACAACATCTGTAAGAGATCCCAATAAAATGATAAAAAAAAGAATTTCTGTGCCACCATGGCGCCAAATTCTATATATAATGACGGTCAAATAGTCACTTCAAGAATCTGGAAGCTAAACATCTAATAGTCTGTTTAATATGATTGGAGACTAACTTTCAGAAATCATGTTTACAATATACAGGAAGATTATGATTTCATGCAGATCCAGCTGGTTTTACTGGGATACACTATTACTTGTAGAACTCTGCCGGGTCTGTAATATAAAATCAGGGCACATTTATGAAACAATACAAAATCAAACCTGTTGTAGAGTTGATTCTGATTCACCGCAACCCTATTAGCACTTCAATTTTCAACTCAGTGACTACTCTTTTTATAATTAGTGCTTCTGCAGAAAGTTCTAAGTATAAATCCAAATTTTATGTTATACTTAGAAGGCAATGGGCTGAATCTTTGTTGTTATTGCATCATTTCATTGATAATTTCCTTGGGTACCTTCAATACAGTAACACTCTTTCGTATGCCCTGTGTTGAGGTATTAAGAACTTTAAATAATCCTGGTTAGGAAAAAATAGCTTTTGTATGGAGCAAAAGCTTAAGACACATGGAAGCATAAAAATCCTTTTCTAAGGAATAATTCTTTAGTGCTTGTCAAATTCCAACCTCAAAAAAATGAGTCTAAAAATGGACTTAATAGAATAATAATTCAATTGCATCAGGGAAGAAATAGGTTTTTGTTTTTTGTTTTTAAAAACTGCTTTCAGTGAGTCTATTCCAACTCAGCACAATACAGTGTTTCCTAGCCAGTAAATCTTTACAGGAGCAGAAAGCCTCATTTTTCTCTTAATGGAGAGACTTGTGGCTTTGAACTATGGACTTTAAGTTATTAGTCCATCACTTAACCAAGAATGTCAACCTGGGCTCCTGCTAAGATATAAAGGAAATGCTAATCTATTCATGAATTATGGGATGCACTTTTCATATCTAGTCCTGATTACTAGGGAATAGAGACATACTTGTATAAAAAAGAAAGATGTTTATAGCCGAACACATAAGTATACGTATTCTATATATTCCATTTCTTACGTTTTCACCAGTGTTGCCCTGAACAGGAAATCCTGTTTCTACTTCTGGCTTGAGGGAAGCTCTTGAATGTTCCCTCTTAGTTCCATGTCCAGTTTGAAATGATTCATAACCCAGAAAAAAGCCAAGTCCTTGTTAACAAAAGGCGGCATCACCAAAACTAGTTTTAAAAAAAGATATGTGGAAACCTGCATGAATTGAATGAGGATGAACTTATATTTATGATATATATTTAGGGGTTAGATTTTGTTCATCAAAAATGTGAATATTCTATATAAAATGTTATATAAAGCTCAGTAACATCTAAAATCACTTGACTATTTGAAATTCCCTACAAGTTATAAAGGCAGCCATATAATACAAGAGATTATTTTACAGATAAGGAAACTTGGGCCCAATATAGAGATGTGTCTTGCCCAAGAATGGCAACAGAAAAGAGGATTTCATGTCAGGACTTTTTCCTCATTGTTTTCTACCTTACTATACAAAGCTACACTTTATAAAAAGCTTAGTAAAAAAAAATGTGGTACCAGGTGTCAGCCAGAATTTAACTTTAGTAGAGATCATCATTAATGGTATAGTCTTTACTATGAAATATTTCAAATATAAAGACTAGTCCAGGATACATTTCAAAACACTCATGTGATGTATAACCTTGAATGCAAGCCTATGTACCAGGGTCTTTGTCAGTGCTTAGGCTTACTCTACTTGTAGGTGGAGTAAAGTCTCACACACACTAATTGATATTCATGTCATTTAAGTAAAATTGTATATTAAGAGAAGAAATCTTTATGAATAGAAGAAAGCAGTACCCTGGTTGTCAACAAAGATCATTGCAAGAGTTAACAGTTGCCTTGTAGGTCAGCTATACTAATACTAAAGGGTACAATTCTGAGCACCCCATTTTAACTGTACCATGTCTGGTGGTGAGCAACCAAAAAAGGAAAGGCTCTTCAGTGACAAGTGATGACGGGAAGATACGTGGCCTGAAGAAAAATCTAGAAGACTCATGATGTCCTCTGCATAGTTGAGAATATATGTATTTTACGTATGTACCCCTTGAAGACAAAACTAGAATCAGTGGAAAGAATTCACTGACCTGTTAAGTCTAATATGAGAAATAATGTTTTCAGGCTTATGATGGCAAAAGGTTGCTTTGGCAAATTAGGAGACTGAGCATCTGCAAAGATCCTTGTATGTCTAACTTCCAAGGGTTGACAAAAGGCACAGGCCAATTGTGATAAGCTCAGGAACTCGCCAAAAGATATTTTTGTTTGGTTTTCAAGTTAGATAACTATATGAAGCCATGAGACAAAAGCCAATCTTACGAAAACATTGCATACCCGATATTCTTGATGTTCTCTAAAACCTTGCTACTCAAAAGTGTGGTCCTAGAATGGAAGCAACCTAAAAGGTTAGAACCACAGACTCTTAAGCCTAACACCCAAAGCTACTGAACTAGAGTCATTTGAGAATTTTCCCCAGACGATTCGTAATGCATATTGAAATTTGAGTTACACTGCTCTAGGAAAATCAGGAAACTTGTAAAATAGGAGCCAAATATTAAACTGGGAGTAGAAAAGAGGTTGTGTTCTGGTAAGTTCAAAGCATGGGATGAAAATTATGGAAGAAAATGCATCAAAACACCTGGGTGTCCAGTTATGCACGGGATGAGAGGACAAGGTAATGGGTTTTTTTTTTGCTTTCACTCACATGACTGGTGGCTGTTCTGGTCAGAAAGCAAACACAAACACAGTAGAGGTATTAAACTTGCTCTCTTTAAGTGCTTCTCACTTAGAAGGATGGATGTACATCAACTGGACACCAGATAATTGTCAAGGTGACTACTCTATCCCCAGTGGTTACATTTTATGCTATGGAAATTTAGGTTTACAAAGAATATAAATTGTGCATTGTGTGGACTGAAAATAATGATGACCTCCGCTTTGAAAATGTTCAGTGTCATTTTCACTTTTGCCACTCGTGTTTATAGAGCTGAAATTTACATTATGGATATAGAGACATTTATAGGGCTGCCAATAGCTGTGAGCATGAGTGATCTATGTCAGTCTGGACAGCTGTCATTTTTCCCATCAATTGTGAGTGTGTGTGAGTGTGCATGAGAGAGGGAGGGAGGGAGAGAGCGTGTTAGTTATGGGTTTAGGGAAGTATTTGTCTGGCAGGCCAACAGGTACTGATGTGTGGAGAGTTAAGTGGCTGAATCACTTGTTCCTTCTTCCTTTGCCTGTGTCCTCAGATGGCATTGTTGCTTGAAGGCTGCCTAATTGAATGCAGAGAAAACCAAACCTGCATTAATATGCCAGCTAGACTAAGTTGCCATCACTCTGGGAGTGGAGTTTCTCCTTGGCAGCCAGCCCCTCCTATGCAGTTTTAAGTAATCAGGGGGTTGTGACTGGATGTGTTTTCGGCAGGTGTGTGCATGTATGTGGCAGGGCATGGGCATGGAAATGCATGGGTTTTGGCATAACCAGGCATGGGCGTGATTGGGAGTGGGAGTGTCCAGGTAGATGCATCACTGGTGTGGGTATCAGTGGGAATGGTCATGGTCAGTGGTAGTGGCAGAATGTAGGTTTGGGTGTTGCTGGGCACTCTCAGGCTTTGGCATTACACAGTTGAATCATCACAGGGAGGTCTTAAACTCAGGACAAGAGGTGAAATAATCATGGTACCCTGTGGCCAACATGTTGTCCAGGCTGAACAGACACATGCTTCCAGCCTGGGGTAGACCCCAATCCCATTCCAAACCCCTAACCCCCCACTCCCACAGCTGTTAGTGTGGGGTGACTGTTAGGTATTTGATCCTGGTGTCTGACAGGAGAGCAGGTGGGAATGGTCTGGACAATGTGCATGAGCTGGGAGGTGGACAGCCAGGAGCAGAGAACAGGGAGGGAAGGTGAGGATAGAGGAATGGGGAGTGTGGAGGGTAGACACGAACAGTTGGACAGAGCAAAAAAAGATAGGGCCCATGGCAAGGAGGAACAGAAAGGGGAGGGAATGAGAGATGTGGGCACCTACAGGGACAGGAGAGGAAGGGGAAGGGTGGGAGCAGTATGCAGCAGGGGCATAGGAAGAGAAGAATGAGGGAGAGCTGGGCCGGTGCAGGAAGAATAGGTGAGAGCAGTCAGGAGAGGAAGGGAGTATAGTAGATGACCGGCAAAGGAGGATGGTCTCTCAGGCAAAGGGAGGAGAATGTAAAGAAGGCAGCTTCTTTTGGGTTCAGGGGAGAGGGAAGGCAGCCAGCAGAAGGGTATTGAGGAGGGCAGAAGGATTTGGGCTGGGGAGTAGGAGGTGAAGACCTTAAGATCAGGAAAGAGTGAGCAGGACAAAAAGGTGGGTTGGACACAGAGGGGGAAGAGAGGAACTGACATTTGAGGGGAGGTGGCTTCTACGTTCAGGACATATGTCAGCTGACCAAGGGTCCTTGGTCATTTGTCCCCTAGAGAAGTGATGAAGGCCTATGTGGGAGGTCACTCTCCGAGTCCAAGTGGCCACAAATCTGTATTTTATGTTTCTGTTACTGCAGAGCTCTCTATGACCACCTCACTGGCAGCCCCCAAACTCCCATGTTGCCCCTTATACCCAACAGAATTCTGTTGGAGCCTGGATACCATTCTCACGCTCTCCAGAGTGTAGTCAAGGGTGAAACACTCATCCTCACTCTTGTCACCTCCTGCTTCAGGGAGCATCCAGCATGCTAGTTAAGCCAGGCATTCCTTATGATTGTGTCTGATATGAAAAGTCACCATTTGGTATACCAAGCCTGCCAGAATCCGGATAATTTCAGTATCTGTGTTTTCATTTATTAAGCTGGGGAGGTTGTCCTCTAAGAATTCCCTCACTACATCCACTGTTGACTTCTTTGCTATATCTTATACTGGTAGTCCAATTATTCTAATATGGCTCCTCTTCACAGCATCAATCATGGCTCTCAAGTTTTCTTCTGCTTCTCAGATTGTCTTATTTGACTGCTTTTCCCATTTGCAAAGGGCTGCTTGATAATCCTCTAGGTCACTGCTGCTATTCTCTGCCTCCTCAAGTCTATTGGCAAAGTCTGTCAATTTGCCACTGGATTTTGTTATTTAATCCCTTAAGTTTTGTATTTCCCTTTGGTGTGTTGGCTTTATCTCCTCTATTACTTCATCCTTTTTTTGGTATTGCTTCCCGCATACCCTGTATGACTCCAAGTAGCATTCTGAAAATTTATTTCTGTGGCAGGTTAATATCTGCTTCTTTTATGCACATCATTAGGTTCATGACTTCTGGCATTGTGTTCTATTTCTCCTGATTTTTTGTTGAGGCTTTCAGGACTGATGGCTGTTTACATGTTGTTTTAGAGGAGCCTGGAGTCATCTTCCGAAGTCAAAGAGCACTGGGCTTTCTCTATGGGGACCCATATGTGTGCTACTAGGAACTACCTACCAGTAACTGTACTGAGGGGTCAGGCTACCACTCTATCTACCTGTAGTTTCATTCTTACCCTAGCCAACTGATAACCCATTTTTAGGAATGAGAGTTGTGACACTGGTCGGTTTGTTGTGGGCCCATGAGGGTGTTGCTTCACCGGCTGATCTCTAAGTAAGCCATACAATTCTTGGAGCACCTCGGGTGGCATGTGGTGTTTCTCTCTTCAACTGGAGTGGTGAGGAGGGTGTGTGGGTGTATCCTCATTGGTGTTGAGCACTGTAGCTCACAAGGGGAATTACCCTAGTCAGAGAGATCTCCCTGGAGTTTGGCTGGAGGTTCCCGCAGCAACATGGAGCCTCACCAGTGGTGGGAAGGAGTTTCCCCCAGTCACTTGTAGGGCCTCAGGGTTTATGCTGGAGTTCCCCCCACTGCTGCTTGCTATATGGAAAAGGACTGGAATGATATCCGCAGCTGAATGTAAAGTCAACAAATTCTGGTAGGAGTTCCCCCATTTGGTCCATCAGAGATGCCCTAGGCAGAGGAAAGTGGCCTGGAAGCCGCTAGTGGTTTTTGAAAGGAAAGAGAGGGAGAGCAGAAGATAAAGAGAGAAAGAAGAAAACAAAGACTGGAGCAACAATGCTAACTAAGCAAGCTTACTCTCTCTCTCTCTCTCTCTCTCTCTCTCTCTCTCTCTCTCTCTCACACACACACACACACAAATGAAATGCACAGACTAAACCAAAGTGAAAAGAGTAAAAAACCAACAACAAAGGAGAAGTGATTCTGCTGAGACTGTGGCAACAAAAGAGAGAGAGATGAGATAGAAGAAGCAGAGAAAAGAAGAAAAAGTGAAAGAAGAACAAAAAGAAAGCAAAGGAGAGAAAAATTAATAAGATAAAGAGATAGCTGAACCCTGTGCCATGCCATGTATATCACTGTCTCATGCTGTGTGAGCACTGTCTTAGGGGGCAAGCTACAGCTCTCCCCACTGGGTGGGCAGAGTTGCCCTAGGCAGAAGGTATGGGTCTGGAAACCAGCAGTAGCATGTGGAAGGAAAGAGAAGGAGAGGAGAGAATCTTAAAAGCAGAGGGAGTGGAGATGAGAACAAAGAAAGAGAGAAGAAAGTAAGATAAAGAAGGGGGAAACACAGTTGTGCTCCCTAAAAGTGGCCATGATGATAAAGAGGGAAGAAAGAGAGATGGTGAAGACAAAGAATTGAGATACCTGATTGCCTGAATGTGGGTCCAAAGGGTTTTAACCCTGCTGGACCATGGCAGGTTGGTGTGCCCTTTTGATGCAGGAACCCAGTGATGCTTGGTGGAATTGTCCTATTTGGCGAGATCACCTTAGAGCTCCAACAAAGGTTTACTCACCAACACAGCACACTGTAGTTGTCTATCACAGCTGCCCTATATGGTGTGTAGTACTCGCACATAGGGTAGGCTGGAGTTCCCTTGTTATTTAGATTGATTTGCCCTAGATGGAGGGTAGTAGCCTGGAACCCAGTAGTGGCATATGATAAGAACGAGAGGGAGAGATGAGGAGAAAGAGGGTAAAAATAAAGAGGGAAAAATAAGAAATAAAGAGAGAAAAAATATCCCAAAGCAAACCTGAACTCATTGAGACTGACTGTGGTGCAAGCCACAGTTAAAAGGTGACCAAATAAAGTAGAAATAGTGCGTTAAGTAAGGAGATAAATGATAGTTGATCATCTGTCTGTGGGGCTGGAGGAGTTCCAACTCTTCAACAAGGTAGCAGGTAGTGTACTCGCTTGATGTAGGGTTCCACAGAGGCAGGGTGGGATTAATCTTGAAGGCAAGATTGTATAGGCAGCCAGGTGTCAGTTCCCACTGAGATACTGAGCGCTGGAATTCACTGGTATACCTGCCTTGTGCTGTATGTAGCACTATAGCCGGGTGGGGTGGGATGTTCCCACAGCTCTGTGTAGAGCCCCAGGACAGGCAGAACCTCCCTAGCTGTGTAAAGAATCACTGAGAGGGAAGCTGGTCTTATTGGCCTATCTAGACTGCTGGTGCCCTACTAGTCAGAGGATTTTTAAATTTTTCCCCCTGAAAACTAGAATAGAATCAAATTAAATGGTCTCCCTAGCTCTGGGCTCTAGCTCCATGTTCTGTTAGAAGCTTGGATTTGCTTCAGCGGGTCTTTGAGCTCAAGGAAACTACCAGCAAAGAAAACTCTGGTGTGTGGTTCTTCTTGTGTCTGGGATTATGTCCCCTTTAGGGTGTCAGCCTTGAGAAATCGCTACTCCTGGTGAAAGGGCGGGAGGAACTTTCCCCCTGGAGCTTGGGAGCCCAGCTTGTGGAACCTTGAACGATTTAGAGTGTTCTTGGTTCGCTTTGTGATTGGAAATCACAAAAAGTGGTTCAGGAGAGACCCCAGCACCCTAATTCTAATTTTAGGACTCCACCTCCCAGTTTCCTTCACTTTACCTCCCAATTTTCTGGTCTAGCAACAAGAGCTCTGGACAGGTGAGTCTTAACTAGTCACCATTTCCACCCTGCTCTCGACGGGTTAAGCTTTAAAGAAAAGATAATACCTAAAGACAATTCTCAACATGATGTTTGAGAAATCATACCTGAAGAATAATGCATCTGTAGATCAAAGCTGGGGGAATAATTCTTGGTAATAGATATTTCAGGCAGTTCATCAAGTTCCTTGAATGCTAAAATAAGACATTTAAATCTTATGCTAGTTTTGCAGACTAATTCACCTCTCATCTGAAGTTTGTTGCACTTTGGTGGCTTGCATGTTGGTATGATGCTGGAAGCTATGCCACTGATATTACAAATACTAACATGATCACCTGAGGTAGGCAGGTTTCAGTACACCTGAAGACTATTGAGCACGATAGGAAGAAAAAGCTTGGGGTGAATGCAGTACTTTGTGAATCTGGCCATTGTGTGAATAGATCAGGAGAAATAGGCTGGGATCCCACTGATACTTTTGTAAACTAAACAAAGACATCTATTGTTTGAATCTGTATGATAGCAGTGGGATAGAAAGGTAGAAAAAGAAAAAGAGGGCAGAGGAGGAAACACCAGGGTTTATAAATGATTAGGTATTCAAAGAGAAGCAACAGGGAAAGTGAAGAATGTCTTGCAGGCTTGTGGCTTAGAGAACCATAAAGTGGATATTGGAACCAGTCCAAATGTTTGCTAACAGGGGGTTCATGGGGCAAACCAGAGTTCCTCCTTACCCTATTATGTTGCTAACTATAAGGAAGGAGTGAGGGAAATCTCCACACGTGATATAATTTATAGCACATATTGAGTGAAAACAAACAAGGATGAGAGAAGTGTTTATAGTACATGCTATGTTTTGTGCACGAAATGGAGGTAGAACTGGATGATGTATATCAATGTGCATACATAAATTGCCTATAGAGGAATGAAGGATAAAGGGTAGTGACAAGATGGAGGCGAGATTTTAGACTTCTTCTGCTACATAGCTTTTTATGTTGAAAATATGTCAATGTTTTCCATGTTGCAAGTTAACCAAACAAGGAAAAAAACAAAACAAAAACAAATCTCTAAACGTCAGAGAGACAATGAAACCAACGATCAAACTAGGTATCAATGAGGTAACATAACTAACCACACCAAAATGAAAATTAGTTGAAGTAACTTTAGAACATAATACTTTGACTACCTCTCTAGCATGACATTTTTCTATATGGAAAAATAAGAATAGACCTTAAATTGAATTCAGAATAGTCAATTTGTTAGGTACCATTGAGTCAGTTCCAACTCATAGAGACCCTATGTACATCTTCACCACACTTTGCTCTAGCTCCCATATCTTCAGTGATCTCTTCATGAGAAACCAACCCCCTCTTCTTTAAATCTGAATTTGAAATATCAGTCTGAAATCATAATTTTTCTTCTTAAACATAAATATATATTTCCTAAATCGTCCACTGCAAATAATACACAAGACAACTTAATAAGAATTAGCACCACCAGAGGAACTAGAATTCCATGGAGAAATGGCTTATGCTAGATCAGGAGATGAACCTGAAACATTTGGTTAAATGAGAAACCAAGGAAGCTTGGTTTCAAATCCTTTCCCTGAAAAAACAATAGTCATTAGAACCAAAGATGGTGAGATTGCCTCACATACTTTGGTTATCAGGAGAGAGTCCCTAGAGAAAGGTGTCACACTTGGAAGATCCTCACCAAGTTAAATTGACACAGTGTTTGCAACCATGGGCTCAAGCATAACTGTTGTGAGGATGGCGCTGGGCTGGGTGGTGTTTTCTTCTGTTGTACACAGGGCCCTATGAGTCGGAACCAACTCAACAGCACCAAACAACAGCAATATTACTATGAAGCCGACCCTAGGTGATACAAAGGGTCAATGTCAGCAGTTGCTAATTGCAAGGTTGGAGGTATGAGTCCATCCAGGTATGCCTTAGGAGTAAGGCCGTGCATTCTAGCTCCAAAAAAAAAAAAAAAAAAAACCCACTGAAAACGCTATGTAGTACAGTTCTGCTCTGACATAGGATTCTCATGGATCAGAATCTAACCATTGGCAACTAGTAACATTTACTGAATGCGTATTGTGCCTTACATGAGATCTAGTAAGCCTCAAAATCACCTGTGTTAGTCTGGGTACTTTAGAGAAAAAAACACACAGAAATTCATATGTATAAGAGAGGGTTTTATATCAAGGGTAAGTGCACATCAAGAAAACATCCCAACCCAGTGCTGACCAAGCCCACAAGTCCAACATTAACCCATTAACCCATATGTCCAACACCAATCCACAAAGTCCTCCTCCATATCACTAAACACACACTATGATGTTGACTGCAGGGGGAAAGCCAAATTGGTGAATGTGTAAACATCTCAGCTTTGACAGGGGTCTCCGCCTGGCTGCTCCAGCACCCAGGGCTACATCAGAGTAGGTTCATGCAGCTTCTCCTCAGGGATGTCTTGCAGGAAATGAGCCTTGCCAGCTGAAGCAGGAAATGGCTAAGGTAGCTGCACCCTGGTCTGACCATCAGAAATCAAGAGACCCAAGAACTCAAAAGGCAAGGCTCATTGAGCCATTTATCCATCCACCTTTCAATTAGCCCCACGTGTTTATCGGCCAGTTTGGCACAATAAACTACTAACTCATCACCTTTTGAGGCAGGTATTAAGATTCAGTTCTCCATTTCACAGAGATTGCAAAGCTTCTAAGTTCAGAGCTGGGATTTGAAGTGAGGCATAGGCTATCACCTACTCAACTCTTCTGGGTGTCATGGCCTGAAGTAAACTAAGATTGCCCTTTACATGAGTTGCACATGCAAGTTGCTACTTGCACATGCTACTTACTCTACAATGTACTAGAGTGCAGAGAAGAGAGCTTAGAACCTACCCCCAAGTATTTTGTCTCATTTCGGAGACACCGAGCTAAGGCAGGAATGGGCAATGTTTCAAGTCAGCTTCAGGTCTCCTCCAGAACTCCAGGATCTGCTAATCCCTACTCCAGAATAACTGAGATGCAAGCACTGTCATGCCTAAGACTCAATCCACCCTGCCTCTTGCAAATCCTTTCACTTTATTTCTTAATTACTATGCCATTTTGAGAGATAAACTCCCTCCAACAAAGACAGCGCAGGATCAGGATGGTTTCTGCCAGAAGATTAATTATTTTTCTGCACTTAAATTCACATATATTTTCCATATGACCTCTGGTCTTCATAGAATTTCCACTAAGAATTTCAGCTACCAAAATAGGAATGTTAAAAGAGCACAGGTGACTATACACATGGACTTCTCCAGATTGGATACAGAGAAATTCACTTGACTACATCTGGGTGGAAAGACAATGGAGAAGCGAAATTTCGGCACCTAAAACCAGGCCACGGGCTGACTGTGGAACAGACCATCAATTTCTCATATGTAAGTTCAAATTAAATGTGAAGAAAATTAAAACTTGTTGTGGCAGTTACATAATCTGTTGTCAACTTGAGACTATTAAGAGTGAATGGGTATTTTGCCTGTCATTCAGTTTGCAGCTTGATGACCTCATTTGGAGGCACTAAGGAAATAAATAGCTTACTGGTGAGGCACAGACACTCAATCCCTGTGAGATATTCCTGTTGACAGCCACATGGAGCTATGCTGATGACAGACAGAACCAGGGACTTGGAGGAGTGAGATAGTTAATGCTTATTGTGCCAACTCAGCCAATGAACACATGTGGAATTAATTGAAGGGTAGAGAGATAAAGGGCTGAGTGAACCTCGCCTTTTTTTTGCTGCTTGCTCTTTTATCATCGGACCAATGTGCGGCTTCTTTGCTTGTTCTGTGCCTCCATTTGCAAGCTACACTGCCTGTGGGACACCTAACCTGTAGCTTGTATTGCTGTAATTTGAGGTTCTTTCAAGACCTGCTTCGCCACACTATTGGAGTATACATCTCTTGAGCTGGGAACCGTGGGATCCTGTCATCTGGTTGACTGTTGGTGACCTATCTGCCTTGCTATGGCTGGATAGCCTGAATTGCTCTACAGAGGACTACCCAGCAGCCCTCAAAACTTGAAGGGCTGCCAGTGTCTCACAACTGTCTCACGGGAGTGAGTTGCACTTAGCCATTTATACGGCTTTATAGATTAATTGTTTATTTCTTATGTTATCTATTTAAATCTATCTATCTGTCTGTCTAATTATTAGCATTCTGGCTTTGTTTTTCTAGAGAACCCTGTTTAACACAAGGAGCCACGTGGAGACCCACGCTAGCAGTGATAAGCTTTCACCACCACTGTATCCACAATACTTTCCACCTACTGGCCTGTGATCTTCCTGCATTTAGCATCATTGTATGGCTCCATGAGTCTAAAGAGCAATTTATGGACTAGTATCGACATATAGGGTAATATCAGACTTGATCTGGATTAGGCAACAATGTATTCTTAATGTACAATAGCTCCTTGATATATAGTTCTCTTTCACAATATAAGTGTCCATGAATTTGTTTCTCTAGAATACCCAGACTAACATACAAATCTGCAAGTGTCAGCATATGTGTGGAGTCTATCCCATTTGCATTTCGAGAGCATCTCAAGAAGAGATGTGCTGCATTTAACACTAAAGACAAAAGATTTCATGATCTGTGCGATAACATCAAGAGTGTCAGACATTAAAAAAGCAAAGGATAAAATGAAAACAAAAGATCAAAGTGGATGTCAGAAGAGACTCTGAAACTTGCTTTTTATTGTAGAGTAGCTAATGTATGTGGAAGAAATGATGAAGTCAAAGAGCATAACAGAAAAATTTAAAGGGCAGTTTAAGAATAAAGTAAAATACTATAATGCAATGTTCAAAAACCTCGAATTAGAAAACCAAAACAAAAGAATATTCTCAGCATATTTTAAACTGAAAAAAATAAAAAAATTCAAGCTTTGAGTTGCAATATTGAAACGTTCTATGGCAAAATATTGAATGATGCAGAAAGCATCAAAAGAAGATAGAAAGAGAGAAGACTTCAAAGGAGATAGAGGAGCAGCAGTTACCTCAAAGGTGCACAGTGACCAGCAACGGTCATAGAAAATGGTGAAAGAAACCAGATCCTATGATGTTTTGGGGGGCAAACCCAGTGCTACTCAGGAAGAGCTCAAAAACTTACAGGAACCTGGTCTTGAGTACAATCCTGATAAGAATTCAAATGAAGGCAAGAAATTTAAACAGATTTTTCAAGCATTTAAAGTGTTTTCTGATGCTATGAAAAGAGAATTATATGGCATTGGAGGTGAGCAGGCCTTCAAGGATGGTTTTGGTTCTTCAATGGACACCTTTGATATATTCTTTGGAGGAAGTGGAAGGGTCCAGAGAGAAAGGAGGGGAAAAAATGTTATGCATCAACTCTCAGTAACATTAGAAGATATGTATAATAGTGCAACAAGAAAACTAACTCTGCAAAAGAATGTGATTTGTAACAAATGTGAAGGCCGAGGTGGTAAGAAAGAAGCAGTAGAATGCTGTCCTAACTGCTGAGGTACTTGAATACAAATATGAATTCATCAGATAGGACCTGGAATGGTTCAACAAATCCAGGCTCTGTCCACAGAGTGCAAGGGCCATAGGGAATGAATCGGCCCTAAAGATAGACATGAAAGTTGCAATGGAAGGAAGATAGTTCATGAGAAGAAGATTCTGTAAGTTCACATTAACAAAGGTATGAAAAATAGGCAGAAGATAAAGAACCTGGACTGGAGTCAGCAGATATTATTACTGTTTTAGATCAGAAGGACCGTTCTGTTTTTACCAGATAAGGAGACCTTGTCATGAGTATAGACACACAGCTGGTTGAAGCATTGTGTGTGTGCCAAAATACAGTTTCTACTCTAGACAACCTAATCATAGTGTTCACTTCTCACCTAGGTCAGCGTGTGCAGCATGAAGATATTAAATGCGTGCTACATAAAGCCACTTCAATTTATTGCAGACCATGTGAAAACGTCTCCGAAGTATTGAATTTAAGGTGAGCTTCCTTGAGAATGATTTTCTTTCTCCCAATATTTTATTTCTGCTGGAGAATCTCCCAACTGAGACGAAAGAAATAGAAGAAACTGATGAAATTGATCAAGTAGAACTTGTGGACTTGAATCCCAACCAGGAAAGATAGCATCACTATAATTGAGAAACATATGAGGATGATGACTATCATCTCAGAGGTGGGGTTCCAGTGTCAGATCTCTTAATGGGGGCCAGTGAATGTCGCTCACTGCTGGCATTTTATATGTAGTAGTGAATAAGTGAAGGACTGTAATAATAATATGCTCACCACTTGCTATTGTTTTTCTTTGATTATTCAATTATATTAGTGTTTTAAAGTTAATGAAGAATAAACTCAAATATAAAAGTTCAAAATAAAAGATGGAAAGAATTGAGTGGTTTGAAATGGAGGATGGGGCTGCACACCGGCCAGAGGAAGACCGGTGAGCAGAGAGGCCCCTCCTGTTGGTCCTGGTTCTTTCAGAACCAAGATGAGAGGTTGGAGATGGAGGTGCAGGACAAAGATAAAATTTAGCCAGGAATATGAAGTTGGGAAATATTTTATTGAGGCAGGAAAAGAACTCCAGGGAGGGAAGGGAGAACAGAGGACTGGGGCATCTTGAGCTCCCAGGAAGGTTCTGAAACCCAACGAGTTAGGTCAGGGAAACCAAGTCTGGCAGTGAGGCAGTGGGACATATATAGGGCTTAAGCCAAGGACTTATGTACTGGCAAGGGGAACGAAGGCCTTTTGGTGCTGCAGTTGCAAGGTTTGAGTCAGGATGTGGTCTGAGTAAATCGTCCCGGAACACTGAGGGAAGACGCTATACAGACCTGGTCGGAGAGTTAAGCTCCTTGGAATGCTGCAGGCAGGAACTGCACAGTCCAGCTCTGGCCTTAAGAGGTGGGCCGCAGAGGAAGGGACCGCACAGTCCAGCAGGCTATCTTTCGGGAGAGCTGGGGGAAGTGGCTGTATAGTCCGGACCTGGCCCAAACATCCAAAACTCTCCATAATGTTAATGGGTGCCGTGTTCTGTGTTAACTACTTCCTGCTGAGACAGGGCAAAGAAGGGGGTAATAAGAGTTGGAAGGTTCGGGGCCCGGGTAGCTTGGCTGTAAGGGCAAAGCAAGGATTCGTTGAAGATCAGATGGCTTTCACTCAGTCCTGAAAAATTTTAAACGGGGAGCCAACAGTAACGGTACAAAAATGGTTGCCAAAGGCCCAACTAGGGGCATAATTCATAACATCACAGAACTTTTGAAACCATGAGGAGGGGCTGGTGGTGCCCCACTGACGTTTTCTGATTTCCTTGGCCCTATTGCAGAACACTTAAACATTTTATTTAACCCCTTTTAACTTATTGATATAGTGTATGTACCTTTTTGTCAGCTATTAACAGATTTAATCGAAGAGTTACCTGTGTCAGAGATGTAAGTTGTTGCTGCAAGGAGGTGAGAGACTTTGAGGTGGAGTTTATGACTAGCTGGAGTTGTTTGTTAAAGATCTGTGCTTGGAGTATGCTGTGCCCTAGTGGGTGAGTTTGCATACATTGGCATGCGGATGCATGAACATATGTGAATGAGTTTTTACCAATGAGTGTGAGTGGGCACATGGTTGTGTGAGTGTTTTCAGGAATGTGCACAGAATGTAAATAAATGTTGTTTGAGTAATGAATATAGGAGTGTGTATGTGAGCGTGAGAACAAGTTGTTGTTGTAGTGAATATAGGAGTGTAATAATGAGCTGATGTATTAACAGCTATATTTTTAAACTTTATATATAAAAAGGTATTTTCATTCTGATTTATGAAGTAACACACTTTTTGTGGTTATGACTTTGGTTTGTCTTTTAAAATAACTTGTGCATTCTGTTAGCAGGCTTTGTTTAGAGGTTGTTTCCCGAACTGAGAATTGCTACATGTATATGTCTGAGACTAGGGAGGGATTGGGTGTAACAGAATAGAGGAAGAAGGTAAGTAGAAGTTTTAGTAAAGCATAAGGTGGTAGGGCCCACCATCTGAGTGGAGTAATTGTCATGGTGTGGGTTAGGGGTTAATTTCCCCCAAGTCAAATGATACCAATTGGGGTGTTCGAGGACTTTGATTGCTCTGGGAGTCATCAGGACAATGATGTGCGGTTGGTTTTTACTTGGTTGCAGAGGTCGAGGATGGAGGTTTTTCACCAGAACAGAGTTTTCTGAGTTGATTACAGGTAGGTCAGGCTGTGAAGGATCAGGGGTAAGTATTCATCTGTCTTGTGTTCTCGGATAAAAGTTTTTAAGAGAGCGATGTAAGGTAAGTAGTTTGCCAGTGGTGGTAGTGTGAGTGGTAAGGTATGGTTGATTATATTAGGCCTGCCATCCATCAACTTGAAGGGACCTAGGAAAGAGGAACAGCGAGGAGTGCTGTGGCTTCAAGTTAGGGCTAGTGGAAGCAGGTCTATTTATGATTGGTATAGTTTTAGAGTTAGTTTAGACAGATGATTTTTTAAATAATTCCATCCATATTTTTTAACTTTTCAAGAGGACTGATGACTGTACGGGCTATGTAAGCATCACTTAATGTCTAGTGTGAATGACACTTGTGTGATTTGAGACACAAAACATAGGTTGTAGGAGCTGAAGAAGAGCACAGGGCCCTATATGCAGGGAATGATGGACTTGGATCAGATTTGGCTTGGATGGCGCCTGTTTAGTTATTAGGAATGTTGTTCTTTAGCTAAGTGGAACCCTCGAGTGAGAGCAATGAGTTCTGCTTTCTGAGAAGCGGTTCTGTGTTGGAGATATGCAGCTTCTAAGACCTGATCAAGTGAAACTACAGTATAGGCTCATCACTGTCCCTGGGTGTCTAAGACAGAACTGTTATCAACAATCAAAGTTAGATCTGGGTCAGGATCGGGCTAATTTAAAAGTTTAGGTCGAGATAGTGTTAGTTCTTCAATTGCTTGCAGGCAGGAGTGACTTCTAGAGTCTGGCGAGTCCAGGAGCTGAGGCAAGAGATTTGCTGGGTTTAGAGTGGAAGGAAGCATGGCACAGGGTAATGTTAGGGTTTTCAATAAACATAAGGTGGATTTTTATAGGTGGTTGGGAGATAATAAAGACAGGACTTGGTGTGAGAGAAAGTTTTGTAGTTTGTGGGTAGATAATGTCTGGATAGGCTCTCTTAGTGTTAGTTTGAGAGCTTTTATAGTAAGCGTGTCAGCTACTGCCATGGCCCAGAGGCATAGCTTCCAGGCTCTCACTGTCATATCTGTTTGTCCAGATAAGTTACTGGAGAGTGGGTGGGCCCCAGGGGTTGAGTCAGGACTGCAGCTGCTATGCCCTGCCTATTAACCATGTAGAAAAAGAAAGGTTTACTAGGGCTTGGTAAAGGTAAAGGCAGATACTGGAGGCAAGTTTGTGAAAAGGTTGCTTTGTCAAATTGAGGAGAGTCTAGAGGGCTAGGTGGCTGGTTTGAATTAGTGACCTTTTCTGCTTTGTTGCTTCCCCATGTTCCCAGGAAATTATAAGATTGATGTGATTTACATTTTTTATTACTAAGTGTCAGCAAAGAGTTAAAGGTCTGCTGGGAATCGTTTTGGTTGCAAAACATAAAGGCTTGCAAAACTTGAAGGGAGAGAAAAGTTAAGGGAGTTGGGCTGTGTCTGCTTCAGAACTGTTTTAGGGGAGACTGCAGGTAAACGCAAACAAATGCTGACAAGCTTGGTTAAGAATCATGGTAAAAAGAAAAGGCATTATTAAAGGTGGGGTGATTAAAGGCTTAGAGTGACGGTCATCAATTCCCATAACCGAGACCAGGGAAGGGGAAGTTGGGCTTGACAAGGTGGAGAGGACTGAAAAGACACTGTCCACCAAAAGGAAAACGACTTACCTGCTGCCCCAATCGCTAGCCTGGGCACAGCATTGGGGAGGGTCACTAAGGTTGCTGAGCGAGGGGCTTCTTCATCAGTCATTGTCACTGGCCAGGTCAAGCAGTGTTAATGGTGGTTCAAGGTTTGGAGGGACTGACCTCCCGTGGCTAGGCACCGAGGGGCAGTCACTTCTCCAGTGGCCCTGCTGACCGCACGATGGACAAGGCTTAGTGGGTGGCTGGGGATGTGGGCAATGCTTAGCCCAGTACCCTTCCTAGATGCATGTGGAGCAGGGTCCCAGTGGCAGGTGGTTAGAGTTACTGTTGAAATTTCTCTTTCCTGAAGGCTTCTGACCCCTCCCTCCAGCTGGCCCCAGGGCGGCTTGGCTTGCCAGCTTGGGCTTGCCAGCTTGCCCCTTGGTGGAATCAGGATTCGTGAGATGTGTCAGCCGTTGGGCGTTTAAACCTCAAATGCCATGTTTACCAGGTCATGGATGGGAGTCTGAGGGCACCCTCAGCTTTTTAAAATTTTATTTTTAATATCAGTGGTTGACTGCATTATAAAATGATTGGCGAAAACAGTAGCCCTGGCTGAAGAGGCAGGGTCCAATCTAGTGTACTGGGTTAAGGCTTCAGTTAGGCATGAAAAAAAGCTACGGGGTTTTCATTTGGTTGCTGAGTACTTTCTCTTATCTTGTCAAAATGGACTACTTTATGAGAGATGGCTTGTAAGCCTGGGTAAGTAAGGGGCGACTGTAGGGTCTGGAAGACTGTGGGTGTTGCCTCTGAGAGCAGAGGGAGGTGGTGGTAAGGGGCAACTAGAATATGGAGGAGGACTTACTGGTGCATACAAGGAGTCAGGGGGCTCAGAGAAAGACAAGGGGGGGGGTGGCTGATGCAAAGGGCTTAAGTGGAGAGCAAATGCTTTGAAAATGATGAGGGTAAAGAATGTACGGATGTGCTTTAAACAATTGATGTAAGTATGGATTGTGATACGAGTCCCTAATAAAATGCTTAAAAAATGGGGAAAAAAAGAAAGACAAGGGGGAGTAGTGTCAGGGACCTAATTAAGAGAGTGTTTGGTTAAGAGAACTTGAGCAGGGTGAAAGGCAGTACATAGAGAGGGACGTGAGAGAAGAAAGAGAAGGACCTAAACATACAGAACCTCAGACCATTTTTGAGTCTGGTGACAAAAATTATCGAGGTTGTAGGGATTGTTGGAATCGAAAGCCTGGCCTGTGTGACTCATTGTCCAATTGGGATTGTGGCCACACTTGGTTACAGAAAAAGACCGGATGCTTAGGGCGAATGTCCGGAGCCAGGCCCAGCTCAGTGAGATTGGTCAGGAGGCATTCCAAAAGATTGTTCCTGGGAGGCTTGGAGAATGAGCTTTCCATGGTGTCTTAAACTTCAAGGGGTATGGTCAGAGAAGAAGGATGTCTCCTGGACCCTGGACCCACCCGTCAGTCAGGAGGTAGCCCGGTAACCCTGAGCTAGGGGCCTAGTCGGAGAGTCCTGGACTCCCCAGAATAGGAAGCTTCCCAGGCACAGGGCTGTGACTTTAACCGGCAGACAAGGACCTTGGGTTAGTGACAGTGAAAGACACTGCAGGAAGCTAGGGAGGGGGAGAGGCCTGGCTTTGTGGTCGGCTGAATGAAGGTCTTTTAGATAAGGTCTGAGTGCAGGAACTGCAGAGCTGCTAGGGAGAAGGAGGAAGTAGATTTTAGAGTAAATCTGAGAGCAGGCACTGTAGAACTGTCAGCATGAAACACACAAACAGGCAGAAAGAGCTCAGACAGACTCTGCACTCTAGTCCAGTCAGAAGGTGCAGTGACTGCTAGGTACTCAATTGTAGATGTGTCAGATGGCAGCTGAGAGGTACTGGTTCAAGGAAAGTGGGGATGGAGGAGAGGGGGTGACACACTCGCCTAAAGGGTGGGCGGGGACACATCAAGACACCTCTTATTCCTCCTGGGATTCGACACCAAGATGAGAGATTGGAGACGGAGGTGCAGAACAGAGATAGAATTTAGCCAGGAATGTTAAGTTGAGAAAGATTTTATTGAGGCAGGGAAAGAACTCCCGGGAGAGAAGGGAGAGCAGAGAAGGATAGGGGCATTGAGCCCCCGGAGGGTTCTGAGAGCCAACAAGTTAGCTTGGCAGTGAGGCAGTGGGACATATGGCTTGAGCCATGGATGTATGTACGGATAAGGGGAAGGAAGGCCTTTTGGTGCTGCAGTTACAGGTCTGAGTCAGGATGTGGTCTGTGAGTAAATTGTCCCGGAACACTGAGGGAAGGGGCTGTGCAGATCCGGCCAGGAGAGATAAGTTCCTTGGAATGCTGGAAGCAGGGACCATACAATCCAGCTCTGGCCTTGGGAGGTGTGGGGGGGTGGGAAGGGCCACATAGTCCAGCAGTCTATCTTTCGGGAGAGCTGGGGGAAGTGGCTGCATGGTCCGGACCCGGCCCAAAATAAGAATACACAGAGTACAAAAAAGATTAATTTGACATCCAACCATTTCAAGATGTAGCATGTGGACAAGAATCCACAGTAGTGAAGGAAGACGTCCAAGCTACACTGTAAGCATTAGCCAAAAGTGACTACCAATTGAAAAGTTTCAACAAGCTTATGAAGCACTGGGAATACTCACTTGTCTATGTCAGGAAATTTGGAAAACAACTACTCAGCTAACTGACTGTAAAAAGATTCATATTTGTACCCATTCCAAAGAAAGGTAAGTCACTGAATGCTCAAATTATAGAATAACATCATTAATATCACATGCAGGTAAAATTTTCTTGAAGATCATCCAACAATGGTTGCACAAGCACACTGACAGGGAACTGCCAGAGGTTCAGGCTGGATTCAAAAGAGGACATGGAACAGGCATATCATTGCTAATGTCAGATGGATCTTGGCTCAAAGCAGAGAATGTCAGAAAGATGCTTACTTGTGTTTTATTCTCTGAACCAAGGCACTCAACTGTATGAACCATAATGAATTATGGATAGCCTTGAGAAGAATGGGAATTCCAGAACACTACATTGTATTTATGTGGAACCTGTAGACGGATCAAGAGGCAGTTGTTGGAAGAGGAGAAGGGCATGGATTAAAATCAGGAAAGGTATGCTATTGACTAATCATGTTATCTTAACTACTTCCCTTCTCTGGACTCATTTCTTCATTTGCAAAGTAAAGAGCATAGACAGATGGCATCTAGGATTGTTGTTAGTTAGGTGCCATTGAGTCATGTCTGACTCATAGTGTCTATGCACAACAAAATGAAATACTGCCTGGTCCTTTTCCATTTACACAATTATTATGTTTGAGTTCGTTGTTGCATCCTTTACCTTGAGAGTCTTTTGCAGTGACTCTCTGCTTTACCATGCATGCTATCCTTTTCCAGAAATGGATATCTTTTGATTAGGGGCCCTGGTGTTTTAGCGGTTATGAGTTGAGTTGCGATCTTCATAGTGAGCAGTTTGAAACCACCAGTAGTTTCTATGGAGAAATCCTGGGTTTTCTATTCCGGTAAACAGTTACAGTCTCGGAAGCCCACGGGGAAGTCTCTATCAGTCAGCATTAACTCCATGGCAGTTGTTTACTTTTTGTTGTTGCTTTAAAAAATTTTGTTGTGTCTCTCCTGATAACATGTCCAAATTATGCGAGACAAAGCCTCATCATTCTTGCTTTTAAGAACATTATGTCTGTACTTCTTCCAGGTGTTTGTTCTTTTGGCAGCGCATGTTAATTTTAATATTATTCACCAATACCATGAACGTGAAAGACAGCCAATTCTTCATTATCTAATAATGCAGTCTCAAGAATGTGACTTACTAGATTCTCATGAGTGTGGCTACTCTGTGAGTCACTTTGCCTTCAAACTTAATGGAAAACACCATTTTTCATTAGAACCTTCCCAGCTTAATTAAGGCTGTGTTGTCAGTTCAATGTCTTCTTTGCTTGTTTATACTAAAAAATTCCCTTTGAGACTCACATATATCATAAAGGAAGTGTTGGAGGACAATGCCTGTAACACTGTAAGAGAGCTAACAAATGTAAGCACAAAAGCACTATCACTAAATAGCAGTGACTAGAAGGGCCCACCACATGTCAAGCACCTTATGCAGATTATTCTAATCCTTTCAACAGCAAAAAGAGAACAGCTGCCGTTGTGGCAAAAGTTGGACACTACTCAAATACTGCCATTGAGTCGATGCTGACTCATAGCGACCGTATGAGGCAAGGTAGAACTCTCTCCTGTGCATTTCAGAGACTGTAACTCTTTATGGGAGCAGAAAGCCTAGTCTTTCTCCAGCAGAGTGGCTAGTGGTTTTGAACTGCTGACCTTGCAATTAGCAACCCAACACATCATCAGTACTACACCAGAACTCCTGTCATAGCCACCCAGATATTCTACAATTGATGGTCTCTGACAGTAAGCACTGCGCAGCATTCACTGCCTTCCAGGCCCTGTCCCAAGTATTTTGTGCATATTAATTTACTTAAAATTCACACTGACCCTAACGAATGAGAAGAACTGATGAGAAAAATGAGGCACAGAAAGGTCACACAGAACAATAAATAAACAACATTGCTGAGAATTGACACCAGGAGGTCTGGGAAGATAGTGTCTTCTACAATTTTAGATGCTTTTAGCTGTGGCTTGGCAAATACAATAGATGACAGAATAACTTCAAAACCCCATTGGCTAAAAAGGTGGAAAAACTTTTCCTCAACAGAAGACTGAATAAACTGCAGTACATCCATACAATAAATAGAATAATACTCAGCCACTAAGAAAGATGAAGTGATGATATATGTTCTGACATGGATGAACCTCCACATATGATGCTGAGTGAAATAAGTCAGATGCAAAAGGAAAATGTTATATGCTCCCACTTATAGGAAATATTTAGACTGCACAAATGCATTAGGACAAAGCTTTTATTAGTCGCTACTAGGGGCGAATGGGAAGGGGAAAAGGGGGAGTTAGGGGTTATGAGGTTGCTGTAGGAAGTAATAAAAATTAAAAAGAGAGAGAGTGCTGGGAGCATAGCACAGTGGACATAGTAATATGCATTTCTCTGAATTGCACATGTCAAATATGTTGGAATGGAAGTTATTTTGTTATACATATTTTACCACACACATACAAATTGGCTTATACAATCAAGTTTACATTTCATATGAGTTATGCAGTCATTGCTCCAAATGACCAATGTGAAGGTTAACATATTCCATGTAGAAAGGAGATAAACAGTACCTGCATCTGCCTACAAAAGGCAAAGAATTAAACTGAGATGATTTCAAATAGCAGGTTTAAATAGAAAGTGAAAAGCCATCTATCAAAATACTCCTTTGGTGTAGCCAGAAAGCCTGAGGATTTCATGGAAGTCTCTCAACACTAAAACAAAAAGTTATCACAAGAGGTAAAGTGTCATGCAGAATTTGAAGTTTTCCTGGACTTGATGCTTTCAGGAGGATAAATCCTCAATCTATTGCCCCAAGATAATCTTTAAACCACATAGAAAGCAGTAGTTCAGTAGTTAAAAACTTAATAATAGTGACTGTTAAAAATTTTATGTTCAATCATTGTGCTCTTTCAAGATCAATCTATAAGGGACCAACTTAAAAACAACAACTTGAAAGATTAGATAGGAACTTTGGGGGGATAAGTGAATTTACATTTATGAGGGATAAGCAACAGGATAAATCCAAGCTGGGAATTTCAGGTGGCAATCTGTTTAGGAAAGCCACAGAGGTGGTGGTAATATTAATTGAAAAGTCAGGTGACAGCACTTTGGGTCCACAGGTTTTACAGAATTGGACACCAATTGGCAAATAGGTAGAGAGACTGATCCTAACACTCCAGTCAGGGCTTTAAAAAATCTAGAATAAATGTAAGATAGGATCCCAACCTATCACAGTGGCCTCCAGAGGTATCCTGGAGCACAAATCAGAAGCCCAACCATGCCTGCTGTAATGTAAGCAAGAAGGCTGCAAGGAACTTCCCAGGGCACTTATTAATTAAGGTATGGGACAAATTCCAGATATCACCCATCAGTGTGTGAATAGAGGGCAGGAATTCCACTATCTCGCCAAGCTGAGTTCAGGATACTTTTGGTATTAGGAGGCACTCATCCTGCATCTGCCAAGCTTTCATCCCTACCTCTGAGTTTGGTTGGCAGCCAGGAGTTGGTCTGGAATGTGGGGACCATCTTCCCACTGATCTCGACCAAGAAAGTCATCCATCTGTTGTGTGGGATTCCAGTGCCATCTAAGGGAATCAAATTCATCCTTTGGCTCTGTGTCCCAGGCCACCAGCTCACAGTAGATCAATATAAAGATGATAGCAGTAGAACGAAATCTAACATTAACTTTTCATACCAGTGGCCTCAGAGAATAAGTCAGCATGCGTGCCAGATGGTTTCACCCTCTGAGACTCCATTCCATTGCTGTCTACATCAAACTTCTGCAACACCAAAGGAATCATGCTTTGTGGAATATTGCCGCGTGCTTCTAAAAAATACTTCCCATCCATTTAAACAAGCAAATATGAAGTTTTGGAACAGAGATGATTTTTCCAGAAACAATTATTTATCTCTTTAGATTTTTTTGCCAGTGAAGAGCCACACCCCACCCAAAACCATGAACCTTATAAATGAGAATCACAGCCATCTATATGCATGGAAGGGGCTAGAGTGTATTGGACAGAGATGACTGCGATGTTAGGGGGGGGGAAACTCATTGTTATTGAGTCAATGCTGACTCATAGCAACCCCTTGTGGGTTTCCCAGATTGTAACTGTTTGCAAGAGTAGAAAGCCCAGTCTTTCTGCAAAGAGTTGCTGGTGGTTGAGAATTGCCGATCTTGCAGATTGCATCCCATCCATTAACCATCACACCACCAGCTAAACTATAATGCAGGTGTTGCTGAAGGCTTCTTTACAAAGTAAAAAAGAAGCAAATGGGAGAATAATGACTTTATGGAGTACTTTGTGAATTTATTATCCTTCTAGTGCCACCCAACATCTTCAAGCTAGACAGGGCAAGGACCATCAGATCTGTATTATAGCTGAGTGTGATTTTTAGGGCTTATGTCAACTAGGCACTCTTGGGTAAGGGTTGGGACAGAAGTCAACTTACCAATTGCGTTGCAGCCTGATGACACCTCCTTGGTGTCATAAGTATTTTTGTTTAAGAGAAACTGACCAGGCAGCGTGAAATCCTCTTTGTCCCTTCATTTTCTGCTGGAGTTCGATCTTGAGTCTAGTTCTTTGATCTCCTGCCTATTTCTGGAGTTGTCAGCAGACTACTGGAAGTGGATTCATTTGGTCAACTTTAAGCCTCTTCACCCACCAGTCTGTGCCCCCTAATGTCTCTGCTTCATGATCCTGCTTTCTGTTCATTGGCTTCCATGAGTCAGGATAATCCTGACTTGATTGGACTGAACTTAACCTATTTCTACAACTGTGTGAGCCATTTCTTGATATAAACCTCATTATATAGACAACACATACAAGTATCAGTGGTTTTGCTGAAGAACCTGAAGGACAGCAATTCACTTACCTTCACGTCAGACCTGTTTCAACCCCCCAATCAGAGATGGTTTCACACAATATAGGTTCTATGGAGTGAAAAGGCTATATACTTCTGAATGATCCCTAGTGGAATAGTGGTTACGACTTGGGCCACTAAGCACAAGGCCACCAGTACAAAACCACCAGCTGCTCCATGGAAGATGGAACTTTCTGTGCCCAGAGAAAGTTACAGGGGCAGTTTTTCCAAGCACAGAGGAGTTGCGATGAGGTGGCATCGCCTTGATGGCAGTGAGTTTTTAAAATATTCTTTTAATTTCTGTTCCACCTAACTTTGAGTTTTCCCAATCGTGGTGGTGGGTGGGTGGAAAGGTATTTATTCTGGGCTTCTCCTTTGATATGACATTTACCATTTAACACATTTTCGTACTGTCATTTCTTCCTTAGATTTTTCACTTCTGTCAGTCCTTCCAGTATTGCCCCTCCTCTCTGTGTCTACAGTCTTTGCCTGTCTGTCTCTAGTAACATCATGTGAGGAAGTGTATTACCTCAAGATGTGATGTGAGTGAAAAAACCTTTGATAATAAGTGTCATGTCAGAAGACATGGTCTACGGTATCAGGGGCCTGGATCCTGGGTTCTGCCTGGATGTGTGCATGAGAGCCACTGTGAAAAGAGTTCACAAAAAATTCAGACACCCATCCTGCTTTAATCCACTTGCCAACTTCCTGGATAAGCTAAAACCTAATCTAAGAACACCTACTTATGTATCTAAACATGGGAACAAAACCCAGGTGCCTGATAAGTTAGACTTCAAATAAAAATTCTCTAGTAAGAGAAGTCACAATATATAAAGAAACACGTGCACATATACATGTTGTCATACTGGTAAACATATATATGAAGAATCTACAAATATTTTGTTCAAGAATGTAATTAAAATAGAATGGAATTTTTCTATGAACTTTTTGAAGTACCCTGGTATTTCTCCCCTGAGTGGTAAAAACAGTTTACACTCGGCAATTGAAAAAGAAAAAGCAGACAAAAAATTTTATAGTCTCTCCTTCCCGGCACGATCATTGGATAAAATGGGTGCATAAGCAAATGTGGTGAAGAAAGCTGATGGTGCCTGGCTATCAAAAGATATAGCATCTGGGGTCTTAAAGGCTTGAAGATAAACAAGCGGCCTTCTAGCTCAGGAGCAACAAAGCCCACATGGAAGCACACCAGCCTGTTTATCATGAGGTGTCAATGGGATCAGGTATCTAAGACCCAGAACAAAATCATACCCAATGTGAATTTGGGGCGGGGGGGGCATAGAGTGGAGACTCAATGCTCGTCTGTACACAATTGAACATTCAGCCACAGAGTGGTCACAGGGAAGAGATGAGCCAGCCAGTGTGCAGTTTAACACTGGTGAAACACACAAATTTCCTCTAGTTCTTTGGTGCTTCTTTCCCCCCAACTATCATGACCTCAATTCTACTTTACAAATTGGATAAGATGCACACTACTACATATAAGAGCCCACAACACAGGGAATCCTGAAAATTTAAATCCCTCAGGACCAACAGGAGGATTAGGGGATGGTGGGAGGGAGAAAGGGGTAATTGATTACAAGGATCAAACTAGAACCCCCTCTCAGGGGGACGAACAATTGAAAAATGAGTGAAGAGCACGGAGGATGATGTAACATATGAAAATAATAATATATAACTTATCAAAGGTTCATGAGGGAGAGTAGGCAGGGGAGGGAGGGGGTTAGAAATGGGAAGCTGATATCAGGTGCTCAATTGGGAAGATGGTAGCATATGTGCAAATGTGATTGACAGAATGGATGAATGTATGTATCGTGATAAGACATGTAAGAGCCCCCAGTGAAAGTATTTAATAAAAAAAAAGTTTCCTGGGGCGTATAGTGAGGGATGAAGGGGAGTTGATATCGAGGTATTCAAGAAGAATGAACCCGTTTTGAAACTGATTGTAGTAGTAATTTCACAATACTGTTTTATGTGATTGAAATGTGGAATGTTATGCTATCTGTAATTGTTCTCAATAAAGTAATTAAAAAAAAGAAACAAGTATTTGGTGAGTAAATCCCACTCCCTAGCTCCTCTTCATTTGTTTGCTTAAAGAGAGTAAGCCAGAAACTCTGTTTGGACAGTTGTACACTGGAACACATGGGGGCACCCTATGTTGGCAAAAAATCCATAGAGGTACAGTGTTTTGGGGTCTGTCTTATGGATAACACCTATAATAGTAGCAAGGGTGTGTTAGAGGCACCTGGAGTACTCTGGGGGCTTACCTGGTCACCCCAAAGTAAGTGTGAAAGTGGCAAGGCCAGGAATCCAGATTGCCACGCCCACCACACCCACAATAGCCATGGGTGATGTCCTCTTCAGGAGCCATCTTTGGGACAAAGAAAGTCTCCTAACTCTAAATAGGAACTGAAAACCTTTTCAAGGACACACATAACTGGTGGTGAAGTTCCACTGGAACTTGTTCTAGGGCAGTGCAGACCTGGAGCCAAGCTGAGTCTTAGCTTCCTGTGCTCAACCTGCATGGCGCATTGACTATCTGCCTCATCTCATTACCTGTGCCTGCAACTTCCTGGACTGTGCTCACCACATATCTTGGTCTTAGGGGCTTTGGGCATGCTGGGAACCTGTCCTTTCTCCTTCCCGTAACCTTGACTTTTCTCAACACTCAGGCCTCCCCAGAAGTAGGCAGCAGTGCATTGGCTTCCCAGTGTCCACCTGACAGCAGCGCCTCGGGCACACCACACACTCCAGCACACCTTTCCTCCTGGACCTCATCCTCAATACGTTGCTACTGAAAGAAACCCAAAACCATCAACTGCGCGTGGCTCCCTCAGTCAGAGCTCCAGAGGGTCTTCCCGGTGGGTGGTTGCAACAGTCGACGTCAGAGAGAAACGGCTGTGTCTCCCAGAGGGCGCATATCTCTCCTGGCAGTGGCAGACACCCTGGTGACTGGTGGCGTGCGGGGTCAGCGTCGTGGGACTGAAAAGCAAGACAAGCCGCAAGGCAACAGTGTGGGCCTTCTGGCTGCTAGGTGAGCACAGGTTTGGGACCTGGGGAGCCAGAGGTGAATGAAAGGGAGCAGCCTCGTCTCTGTCTCTTATGGCACTGCACGCTCCGATGGCCTCAAAGGTAAGGTCTGTAAATGAGACTTGGTGGGCCTCTGCCCTTCTACGTGATGGATCAGGGAACACTCAGGCCTGACACCTGGCCCAGCCTGTAAAACCTGAGACAGGATACTGCAACTGCCCCTTCTTGTATTCAGGCCTCTGATATCTTCCATTGGCTTCTGGATTCTTCGGAAGGCTCTTGAGATTCCCCATTCTTCCATGATCATCCAAGCTCCATGTCTTATACATGAATAGGATAGAGGCATAACCCAGGTTTACACCCACAACTACTATCTGCTCTCTGGTGAACATCGTCTTTAACTAGGACTCACTGTGCTCAAGGGAGTTCGATCATCCTCCTGCTCATGGGTTTGAGGCCAGGGATAAAAAGAAAATTGCGCACAGCCTAGTGCTCAGGCACTTTCTCAGAAGCTCACAGTATTCCTGCACAGACATGGCGGCCACCAAGTGTTGTGCCTTGGATTTTTGTGTGCCACTGGCTAGGCATCATGGCTATCTGCATCTTGCTTGCCCGCTCCTCAGCTTTTTGAGTAGGTTCCTGATTGGAGCACAAATGCCCAAAGACACTCAGAGCTCTGCGCTTGCTGGGCACTTATTTTAGTCATACCTAAGAGCTTGATTTCCCATTAAGTTACTGGTCCACACAAGGAAACATGGTGGATATGTACACTTTAAATAGTTTCTGCTTGATGGCAGTATTGCACCACAAATGATACCATGTCTTCCCCAGTGCTGCACATCAAAACACAGACACACACACACACACAACCAATAAATGTCTAGCCTCCCTAAAGCTTGGTGTCTCTCATTTGGTCCACTTCTGGGTTTCCGGTACATATACCAAATCGCTTAAGTACTTCCTTTTGAAGACGGACGTTAGATTTCTTTCATTCTTGACAAGCTGGAATTACTAGGCATCACACATTTGGTGAGTGGACAGACCTAAATCTGTGCATATCTATACCCTCAGTGCCCCAGCTTAGCTCTGAACTCAAGAATGAGACTGCTTCCCTAGAGCGAGCACACCAGCAACGCACCCCACAGACCAGAGATCATTCCAACGTGAGGTTTCTTATGTCTCACCTAAAACTCTGTTAGGTATGCATTTCAAGTTAGTTCCCTTATTTGGAAATGTCACACCAAGATCTCAGGGGTACGACAAGAATAAAATCTTACGAGAACCAGAGCCTCTGAAATAGTAGAAAGACAACTTCCTGATAGCCTCTTTCCTTTGGGAAGCAGTCATCAGCGTGACATGTACTCTCTCAGAGCTTCCGTGCCCCTCTGTGCAGGCATCTCTGGGAGAACACGCAGGAACGCATTCCCAAGCCTGTTTCTTCAGCCCCTCAGCGGACCTTCAGCAACTCGGAAATGGAAGAGCTCCCTCTATTGTGGTCTCAGAAATATCAAACCCACTGTTTATCAGGGAACTCTCTGGAGGATGTGGCCCCATGATCAACCACCCACTACTTAGCTCTGAAGGTTGACCTTTACACTATCACATATGCTTGCACACACACTCACACTAGTATCACTATGAGGTTATGGTCTGCCTCTAAGCAAGTGATCAAAGACAGAAAATCAGAGCTAGGCGGGAAGAGGCAGAGCCATGGTGGGCTGTAAAGAAAGAGAGGAAGCAAGGTAGGCCTGCAGGAAGATAGACCATTATGAACTCGTGTCAATGGAGAATCCCAGGATATTCACTCATTGCCCATCCACCCTCCCTCGGGGGCAGTCTAAGCAGTGGGTACACGGACGTGAAAACTAGGAAGATGTTTTCCCAGTGCAGATGTGCAAAGGGAAGGCCATAGGTTTTGTGAAGGTAAAGGAATCAGAAGATTATATTTGAATGATGCTTAAGTGCTCAGCACAACAGTGAACAGAAAACATGGACATCTATTAGCTTTCCTTTGTATTGAGAACTGGAGCTGGACAGAAGGAAAAATTAAGTCGAGTTCTCACTATTAAGAAGGGTTGACACGAGTAAAGAGGGAGAAGTTGGGGAAATGGGGTCCTAGTTCCATAGTCCGGGACAATATCTAATTATTTCTGTCGGATAAGACGGGATTCACAAGGCCGCACCTATGGCAGCTAGAGACAAACAGAGCACAAGGAGATCCACACACTGTGCAAGTATGTAGATGGGTTGAGTGGGTCACATCACCATCTGCTCATGGAGAGCTTTATGGCAGACACTGAAAGGCAAGTGACTCTCCCCGGACCACCAGATCTCATAGCACCTTGGACTCTCATTCTCCTTCCTGCACCTCCAACCCGGGGCACCGAATGGGCAATGTCTCCCTGGGATCCCTGAGGATGACCCAGGGCTACTCTCTCTGTGGTTGGAGTCCTTGCCCTAGAGGAGGGCATTCATAAGTTGAGAGAGGGAAAGATGGCGAGGATGAGAGCAAATCAAGATCCTGACTCGTCCAGCCAAGAGCCAATCTCCTGTAAAAGCCGCCCAGCTCAGGAAAACCTGCCTAGCAACGTATGTCCACTAACATCTGGGGCCTGTTACCAAAAGGAGCCCTCACGACACGGTGTTTAAAGCACTGGGCTGCTAAGAGAAAAATCGTGGTTTGAATCCATCAGCTGATCCCCGACAGAGAGAAAGACCATGGCCTTGCAAATCCTATGAGGCAAATCTACTCGGTCCTATAGGGTAGCTACAGTCCAAGTGGGCTCAGACGTGACGAGTCTGGCTTTCCTGATATCACGCACTCACGCCGGTACTGATATGAGGGGGCTTCAAAAAGCCAGGGGAAAAATCCATTATCTTTTCTTTCCATCTTTCCATGAACCCTAAGCCCTCTCTTCTACTTACGAATAGTCTCCGCGCGCGTACTTGGTGACTAATGTCACGTTGGGCAGGTTGAATCCTCTCATTGCTGCGGCTAATGCATGCTACCTGGCCATGTGCTTCCTTCAAGCGTGAGGCCAAGAACACTCTGTGTGGCAGTGCGGGGACTCTGGACCACAGCCAGGTCAGCAGGAGCCAGGCCGACTCCACAGTATGGTGGTTCACTGTGGGGCTAGCTGGAGGTTAAGGCCTGCGCTACGAACAAGGCTGTGTTAGGGGAAGTTGGGGGACTCTGGGAACATCCTAGGCCACCTGCTGAGTGGCATGAAAGTTGGTGCCCCGTCTCTCCAGGGCAGCCAGTGACTACCAAGCTCACTGCACCCCAAACTGTGACCTCGGCATACCCTGTGCTGAGTCTTCGTGAAGGCCCCGAATGTCCTCCAAGCCAAGGCCTCCTCAGCAATCCACAACGGTGGGGCCCCGGGCTTCACGGTTTCAAGTTAGTGGCAGTGTGGCACCAGAGATGCCAGTGTACGCGCCCCTCATTGAATCCATCAGCTCTTCCGGCTTCTGTCTGTTGAACTGCTATGGCCAGTTACCTTCGTTCCTTTCTCGAAAGACTATTCAGAAAAGTCCTGGGAGAAACCCTTTATCACTTCATTACAGTTGTTCATGAATGTTTTAACACACACATTCCGCCCCCCTCCATGTGAAGCAGCAGACCCTTACAATAGTCTTTATGAAAATTGACTCTGGTGAGGCAGACTAGCAAAAGAAACTCCATTTTTATAAGCTGCTAAGTAACTTGCCAAATCCTCCCTCCCGTCTCAGAAAGCGGACTGCTAGGTGACCGGCCCTTTCTCCCTCCCTTATGGGAAAGTCTCTGCTGGTGAATAATTTTAGAATGTACCCGCATGTTCCCAGGTTCTGGACACCACAATTAGTTTTAGTTTTGACTATTCTTCAATATATCATCTATTCTGATTCAATATTGTTCCTTCTGATGCTGTAATCTGAATGGTGTAGTTTTCTTATGGTAACCAGGATTTCCTACTCAATTTTCATTTTGTTTCTTCTATGACAAGGAATGTACCTGTAATTCATGCTTGCTCTTCTAGAAGTTACCAGAATGTGATCATCAATGCTGTACCCGGTAATGCTTACTAACCCTAAAGAATACTGACATTAATTTTGCTTTCTTCTTCTGTTGATGCTTATTTTAACCCTAGACAGGTGATACATGAGTTTTTCGGCCTTAACGATGAACTGAAATGTGAACTCAGGACTGCAATCAACAACTTGCTTTTAGATTCTAGCAGTCTGCGTATGATCAAATAAAGACTCTTCTAAATTATCTAGACATTATAGTGGCTGTCACTGATACGAATCCACAACACCTGGAAATTGTCCCTTGCTTGTGTGGCACCAATGAACCCTCCTAATTCATAGATGATATATACTCCAAAAGAACCAAACTCACTGCCATCGAGTGAATGCCAAATCATAGTGACTCTATAGGACTGAACAGAACTGCCCATAGAGTTTCAGAGACTGTAACGCTTTACAGGACTGCAAAGCCTTCTCTTTCTTTGGAGGAACAGCAGGTAGGTTTGAACTGCTGACCTTGCAGTTAGCAGCCCAACCAGTAGCCACTCCAGAAACAGGGCTCCTGTGTTACAGAATTAAAGGGGGAAAACCCATAAAACAAAAAAATACCCCCAAAACAAACTTCTCTGCCATCGAGTTGATGTCCACTTATAGCGACACTAAAGGACAGGGTAGAACTGCCCCTGTGTGTTTTCAAGTCTGTTACAGGAAGAAAAACACACAAAACCAAACAAACTCAATGCCCTCAAGTCAAAACTGACTCATATTGACCCCATACAACAGGGTAGAACAGCCTCTGTGAGTTTCAGAGACTGTAACTGTTGAGAAAGTAGAAATCTTTGTTTTGCTCCTGAGGAGCAGCTGATGGTTTCAAACTGCCAACCTTACAGAATCCAGGCCAACATCTGCCCTTAGAATTGTCTTGAAAATCTACTTAACTAGAGTCCGTGACTAAAGATATCATTCTTACTTTTGCCTGTTGGTGTGGCCTCTAAATGATGGCCACATCTCTATCAAAGCCATCCCTCCATATAGAAGAGCCATGTGGGACACAGTAAAGTCCCTGCACCATTTCGAAGATCATGTCCAAGATCTCCCTAAGTGGAGGCAGCCGCCGAGACCACTTGCAAGAGAGCCTGAGGAATAGAGGCTCTGTGGAGCAGAGCCAAGAATGTGAAGTACCTTTTCCCCATGAGGCCCAAGACTATGAACCTGTGAGGCAGAGTACAGGCTGTTTGGCTTCCTGGCCCACAAAGCCAGATGCCAAGGAACCACGTGGCTGTCATGTTGCACACCAGAGACTCAGTTGCTGGACGAGAAAAGGTGTGGCTGTGGACAGTGATTATCTCCTTACTGTTTGCTGATCATGACGTGCGGTAATGTACTAACCTCCCTAATACACTGCCTGTCTGTGAGTATTCTCTGAGTGTTGGGTGGCCATTGCAAGCAATGATCACACTCACCATAGAAACATGTGTTGTGGGAAGAACAGCTGGCGTCAGAATAGGGCAAAAAAGATGGAGCACCCAGGGGTGACACACTCCTGCCTCATGGCAATGGGGAAGACAGAGGAAGTCAGAGGAGGCCCCTATGTAATTTACCGAAATGGAGCTCCAATCTCGGGCACTAAGTGGGACCCTGAAAGGGGCTCTTATTGTCTTCTGACCTTCCATGGCCACAGAGAAGGATTCCTGCCATGGCCACCAAGGTCTACTCCCTCTGGGGTGGGCATGAGTTGGCCTCCAAGTTAGAAAAGCCAAGAAAAGAATGATATAGGAGATCAAGTTACTCATCTCTACTTAGGCCAAGAGTCAATTTCTTGAGAAAGCTAAACTCCTAAGACTATACATCATCTACATGAATAAAAATCAGGGTATCTGTTAACACAGAATTCTGATATAGAAGTCTTATACATGTACTCACAAATATAAATAAATATTTATGTATACATACACTCATAGTTATATATACGCGCATGCGTGTGCGTGCGTGCATGTGTGTGTGTGTGTGCATGTGTACGGTATCTCCTCCGGGTGGCAGAAATACTTTGTTCGCAGCTACAAATTTATGTTGGTTGTTGGGACTCATCCGGCCATGCTATGGTCAGGCCATTTGCTTCCAACAGGCTAAACCCAGGACACTGTCTCAGCAAAGTATCTGAAGAATATATCCGAAATACTTGAAACTTTCAGAGAGAAATTAACATACATGAATCCGCCCAAGAGTTCTGAGTTGTCCCCTCCTTCTGCTACACCAACACCATAAAAGCCATGAACTCTGTCTCTAGAGATAGTGTCTGACTCACAACCGGATTGCATTTGGGGACCCCATCGTAAGTTGATTACGATGTAAATTAAATACCTAATTTTAAAAAATTTAATGACTACTGCCTTTTATAATCAGCAGCTTTATAAATATGACATTTCCTCTTTGGGAATGGGAAATATTACATATTTCATTTATACACATTAAAACATACACCAGATCATAGAAATTTACATCATGATGAAGAGGAGTTGGAAGATGCTGGCATTTGGTCAAACTCAAAATTCCCTGAAATCGAGTGGATTCCCACCTACAGTGAGTCGCTAAGGCAGAGCAGAACTGCCTCAGTAGGTTTCCCAGGCTGTAAGTGGTTATGGGAGTCGGACAGCCCCTCTTCTTTCACTCAGGGCAGCAGGCAGCTTCCAATTGCTGACCTTCCTATTAGCAGGCCTACCTGTCACCCACTTCACCACCAGGGCCCCCGTGCATTTGGTTACTTGCAGTTATAGCCCATTAGTGGAGGGTTTTGGATCACCTGCGTTGTTCCTGGGGAGAGGGATGCTATATCAAAGCACACAATTAGTGAGGATTATTTCTATGATCCTTTACTTTTTTTCTTCATATTTTCGCAGTCACATTTTACTGCTTTCTGATTCTGCCTAGTGAATTGAACCAAGCTATCAGTGTTTGGGACTTTTTTTTCAATAAACTGGAGCTCCTGGTTTGGTTTAGAAAAATAATCTATTTATCAGTTTTTGAACAGTACAGGAAGTTGAACATGAGCGAGGGAATATCTGTGAATGATAACCTGGACACAAGACATGCTACATAATCCAGAAAATAGTACACATTAAACCAAGTACCAAAGGAAAATAAGGACATTGTGTGTAAAATGAATATGTCATAAATGGATGTCTATTTGTATTTTGTTTCTCTGGATATTGCAAATACATACTTGGGTGTCCATTTGTCTCTGGCTTCATAATCCTAGAATGTTTCTGAGGTTCATCCATGTTCTCGTATGTATCAATGAACTTCATTCCTTTTGACTCATAATATTATGGCTAGTTCACATGTTGGTGACATCTGCTGTTATGAAGACTTGTTCAAGTAAGTTTCTGCTCCTGTGTTCTTTGAGCTCTCATACTGCAATACAAAATAAATTTCCAATTTTAAATGCCTCAGCGTACTGCATATATCATTCTGTGGGCATAATGATAAGATACCATGTGCCACAGTCAATTACAAAAATAGACTGAGCTAGCTTTTGCCCACATTCTGAAGAGGTCAAATATTTTAGCCAAACTCTGCTGTGCATTACCCAGAAAATATTGTAGAGAACTGATTAACAATACAAACAAACACTGTCACTGAGTCGAGGCCAACTCCCAGCGACCCTGTAGGACTGGGCAGAACTGTTCGTGTGGGTTCCTGAGACTGTAACTGCTTACAGGAGCAGAAAGTCTTGCCTTTCTCCTGCGGAGTGGCTGGTGGTTTCAAGCGGCTGACCTTATGGTTGGCGGCCTAATGCGGAACCACTACGCTACCAGGGCTCCATAAGTAATAATAAGACAAAGCCAATTTTTAAAATGAACACCTTTATTTCATGCAGTAAGTTTTTATATGTAACCACTATTTCCAGTCAGGGAAGGGCTCCTAAAAAAGAAGAAGAGAAAAAGACAAGATGGCATTCTGCTATGTCAAATTCTGCTTTATGGCAATGTGGCTTTTAAAATCAGTCTGTCTGTCTGTTTTTTTTGGGGGGGTGGTTGTGGGGCTAGGGCTCATCCTGGCAAGCGGCATTGACTTCCCGACTCTGCTGTGGGCTCCCTGCCCTCCCAGGTTCCTCCAGGGACAGGCTAGACAGCTTACCTCAAGCCAACTAACAGGCAAGTTGTTCACACAGCTGAAAGATTTATTTATTCTTGTTTCTTCTTTAATGCTATTAGACCAGCTCAAAGAATAACAACTTCGACATACTTTTGTCATGAATCTCAACTCTGCTCCTCTGTTGGAAATGGTGTTTCAATGAATATCCTCTACATCACCAGAGCCTATGAAATCTGCCGGTAGCCACCACAAAATATTTTGCGTGTATCGATCTTCGCCTTGACCTTTGTAGTTGAAAATCATTCCTCCCCATCTCGGTGCATGTGTGAATATACTGAGACTAATATCAGTATATTCACAAGTCTGTTTTATTTACTCCCAATGGAATACCAGACCTTGAAGGGGATGGATTACTCCTGGGATTCACTGATCAATGAAAACCAGGGCTCTCCTCTTTGGCCTCCAGGATGCCAACCTCATTGTCTTTCACCAAACTACCAAATTTCTTGGTTGATGTTTATCATAAAATGAACCTGCACACAGAAGTTGTATGAAGTAATACACAAGCTCAAAGCATGCTGGAAAGGGACAGAGGCAGAGAGAGAGTGAGAGAGGATGGATATATATATATATATATATATATGTATATATATGGAGAGAGAGAGAGAGAGAGAGAGAGAGAGAGAGAGAGAGAGAGAGAGAGAGAGAGAGAGAGAGAGAGCTCAAATGAGAGAAGTACAGGAGGGAAGGATGGTAGCAAGGAAGGACATTTGAAGCCTGGTTTCAAAGGAGATTCCCAGGATAAAGAACTTTTGCCCAGCTCACTTCCACTCAGGGAATACTGAGCAGGGATCACAAAGAATGGGTACATATGCACCCATATCTTTTCTATGCAGAGACCAGGCTCTGGATTTAATGCCTTCAGCAAAACACACAACACATTGCTCTTGCTGCCTTTTGGCGTCACAGAAAAGGTGAAATGGAAATTGGAGTCTGTGTGCTGTCATTTGCAATAAAGTCTTCAAGCGTTCACAAAGAAAAATTCAGTCAAGCTCTCACGATACAGAAGGGTTCAAAGGAGGGGCAGGAGGCAGAGGAGCAGGTCACGGGTGAGCTAGTACAACGCTAATGGGAGTTTTCTTTGAATGTGATGTTAATCAATCCACAGTGGAACCTTCATGGGAGTTAAACACAAACACAGCCAAATGGTCATTTTGGTGAGAGGGAGAGAGAGAGAGGGAGAGGGAGAGGGAGAGGGAGAGGGAGAGGGAGAGGGAGAGGGAGAGGGAGAGGGAGAGGGAGAGGAAGAGAGAGAGAGAGAGAGAGAGAGAGAGAGAGAGAGAGAGAGAGAGAGAGAGAGAGAGAGAGAGAAAGAGAGAGATGGAATGTGTGAGGATGCGGCTACAGGATGCAGTCCCACCTTCATGTCGACCTTTGCAGTAGGGACTGTGAAAGAAGTAGCCATCTCAGAGGTTGGCGGCCTATGTAATGCTACTGGGTCTTCTTTGGACACACACCCCTTCATGCTGGGGTTGTAAAGAGGAAATATCCACCTAGGACCCCTGAAGGTGGCAAGGGCATCGCCTCACTGTCTTCCAACCTGCAGTGCCCACTTATTTACTCAATCATACTAATCCCAATAATTTAAAAAACAACAACTAAGTTGTGGGTTTCACCGGCATCCTAACATTTGGAGGCAATAGGATTTGACAGGACAAGGCGTGTAGCCTTCTTAAAGGATAAAGATCACCCCACCCGGCCCAAATTTTAATTTTGACATTTAGACACAGTAGCATGCAATGCTAGACATAATATCATTGGCTTTTCAAAATGTCAAATACCAGCAGGGGTGCCCATGGTAGATGGGTTTCAGCAGCGCTTCCAGACTAAGAGCAGGCTAAGGGAGAGACGGGCCACTCCTGCAAGGTTAGCCACTGAGCACCTAGCAGCGGAACATGGTCTGATATTGTGAAGATGAGCCCCTCAGGCTGGAAGACACTCAAAGGACGGACAGCTGCAGAAGAGCTGCCTCCTCAAAGTGGAGTCGACCTTTGGATGAAGCAACTCTTTCAGGACCTTCAGGCACTGAGGAGGGACGACTCAAAGTGAGAAACAGCTACAGACAGGCAATGAGCATTGGAACATAAAATGTACACAGGAAGACTCTAGGAAAGTCATGACAAATGAAATAGAACACACTAAGACTGATACTCTAGGCTTCGGTGAACTGAAAGCGACGGGTGTTGACCAATTTTAATGGGATAATCGGGTGGTTTGCCATGCTGGGAATGACAAATCTAAGTGGAATGGCATCATGTGAATTCATCATCGAAAAGAACATTTTGAGACCTTGGTCTGTGATAGGATGATATGTATTTGGCTAAAAAGAAGACCAGTGATTACACTATGATCCAATCACTGACGGTAATGTTAAAGACACTGAAGAGTGCAACCCATTTTTTCAGTCTGAAATTGATCATACACTCAATCAAGAATGTAACAGGTGAAATTATAGAGGAAGGATGGGTATTTGGAAAACACGGCCTTGTTGATAGAAATGATGGAGGCTGAAGACAGAATTTTGCAGACAAATCTTTCCTGTTGCAAGTGTCGCCAGAATGCTCCTTAGGAGGAAGGTGAGACCGTCCCTCATAAATGCTGGCATGTTATCAGGGAAGATCAGTCCCTGGGGAGGACACTGTGCTTTGAAAAGTGTAGCGTCCTCTGAAAAAGAGGAAATCCGTCAAAGACATGGGTGGACACAGTGGCTGTAACAACTGTGAATGGCACAGGACAGGATAGCATTTCCTTTGTTGGGCCTCAGACTTGGGAAGGACTGGAGGTCACCTACCAACAACAATTCCCGCAGGGAGCCACCTTTGATATGGTAGGCAGAGACAGAAGAATAATGGTTCCCCAGGAATCTCGGGCTCCAGTCAAGGAATTTTACAAAAGCAATTGGGTGACTTTGCAAAAAGTGCTCCAGCAAAGGGCCTAGAGATGGGGAGAACCTCCTGAAATGTTCAGGTTGGCACCTTTGACTCCACAAATCCTGAGCACTCATTCTGAGCTACAGTGGGAGGGAGAAGTGACTTTTGAAAGAAGGCGACCAGAAGTGGAGCCTCCAGAGCCTGGAAAAGGCCAACGGGTCGCCCCCCCAGCCCCCACCTGGAGCCTCCAGAAAGAAAGGCAGCTTGACCACCACCTAACTTGTAGTCCACTGTGAACCCCGGCAGAATTGCAAGGGACAGAAATAAAAGAAGAAAATGTTCTAAGTTTACTTGTGGTAATGCTATTTGTCGTACAACACTTCTTGATAGGATTGAACTATTAAATTGTATGATATGTAGATTATGTCCCAATAAAATGGTTAAATATAATAGCAATCCTGAAATGTAGGATGAATGAAGCTATAGAGACAGTAAGTAGACTAAGAGTTCCCTGGGCTATGGCAGGGGAAGTGGGGGATAATGTGAGGTGCTATCAAGGAGTGCAGGAAGGAAGGCAATGCTTTGCAACTAATTGTGATAGCCAGTGTACACCACTGCTTGATATGGCTCAACTATGGAAGGGTATTATGTGCTAATTATAGGTAATAAGTCTATTTTTTCCTTTTTTTGATTCTCCATGTTCATCCAACCAACCGATGATCAAATAAAGGGTAATAGTTTCAAGGCACGTCATCAATCTTCCTAGAAACCAGTGACGTGAAAGGACAGCAATTCAATAAAAAACGACATTACTAATCTACAGTGAAACACATACACAAAAGTTCTTTAGAGACATGCAATGACTGCTCAGCCACTTGCAGTGAGAAGCTACACTGTCGTACAAGTTCTTACACGCTTGTAGCCGTGGCCTGCCCATCTGAGCAGCGCACCTACTGCTTCTAGCAGTGTCTTGGGGCTCAGCCCCGACGTCCTGGGTCATCACTTCCTCTTTGCTTGCACTGATTCCTCCTGTTCACACGTAGAGCAAAGCCATGGGCAGAGCTGCTCACATGGGGCCTGGGGCCAAGTGCTCTGTACCCTTTGCCCTAAAAGTGACTGCAACCCCACAGCTCACACAATGGGTCCATTCTAAGGGTCAAGAAGACGCATGCAGTCCTCATTCAGCCCATTTCTGCTTTCTGCATCTTTCTCACTCTCGGCGCTAAGTGTCCACTCACCAGGAGTACAACCAGAGGAAGACAGTTAGCCCCAGTCACGCAGGTTCAATCACTCCATTGACAAGAACGCCTAGCAGGAGACTCTGAGGATTGCATCTAAATATTCATAGTGACTGCAGAGAGAATCCTGCCCTGGCTGGTCTTGTTTACAACTTTTCAGCCAATTCCAGAGAGGAATTCAGCCCACCTCCACTCAGGCGCTCGCTTCTCCTCCCCGGCCTGTGGAAGTCTCGGCACCTCTCCAGGTAGAGTGATCAGTCTACTGACCAATTCGCAGGAGGTGGCCCGCCACTGGGGGAAGCCACCAGCCCCCATCCGAGGTGCTGTGGGACCCCCTGCACCCTCCAGCATGAAGAAGCCAGGAAGCCTGAGGCCCTTGGCTGCCTGGCGAGAGGCCTGGCTGGCCTGCAACCAGAAGGACCTGCTCCCCATTCAGAAAAGGGAAGGGGCACATGGCCACACTCTGTCCATGCCCAGAAAGGCTGCTCTGATCTCACCCACCTGTAGAGCACCCAGCCATTCGGTGTAGAGCTCTGGGGCCCCCATGCGCACCCACCCAGAATAAGGACTGGGATGCCACACTGGGTTAGAGGTTGGTGGAGCAGGACACTGACCAGGGTGGGAGTGGGTCTAAACAGGGCCCAAGCCCAGGGGGCCTAGTGGAGGGGCAGGGTAGAGGAGTCCAGGGAGACTTCGGCAAGGGGGGTGGACGACGTCCTTTGTGTCCTAGTCATCAAGGACTTCATCTGGCCCCTTGGAACTGGCGTGATGGCACGTGGTGACTATAACCAAAGAAGCTCACTTAGGAGAGGTGGTACAAAGGTTGTGGCATTCCTGGTTAGGAGCACCTAGAATGGTCCCTCCCTGGGGTGAAGCCGATTTCCAGAAGCCAGCAGTCCTGCGTGCCCTGACACCTCTGCTCAGTGCACTGATCTTGCTAGAGCTTCTACTTTTCCCTGGTGGCCTTCCTGGGAGGGCCGGTTGGAGCTCACATGCCCATCCAGGGTGTAGGCCAGTGCTTAAAGGCTACACAACCACCACAAGGATACCCAGGATTTCGTTTCCCATCTTTCTGAAAGGAAGGACAACACACGTCTTCCAAAGTACCCTTCAAAAGTAGGAGGCATCTGGAGCTAAGGATCAGACCACAAGGTGCCTCCTTCCAGCTTAGCAGGAGGAGTGGGAGCAGGGCATCTCCTTCCATTAGGTCCCAGGGCAGAGCCAATGGTTGGTGAGCTGCCAGCTACCCAGGGCATGTGGGGGCCCACCCACCTGGGGCCCACCCACCCAGAGGCACCTGGGAAGGAAGGCCTTGAGAGCTCCTAACTCACTGTCTTAAGTCCATTCTGATGCTTAGCTACATTATATCAGACAGTAGAACCGCCTCTGTGGGTTTCTGAGACGGTAACTCTTTATGGGAATAGAAAGGCTGGCATTTTTTGTTTTGTTTTCCCACTAGTTTTATTCACATAAAATTCACATATCATCCATTAAGTTGTTATTTAAAAAGAACTGTTATAAACATTATCACAATGTGTTCTAATGCACCCTCCCTCTCACGTATTCATTGTTTGCTCCCCAATTCCCCTCACCCCCACTCCATCATGATAAGCTATTACATCAGTGATTGTCTCAATGCATCCCCTCCTTCCGTGCTCCACAACCTGGGACACATAACAGAAATAATAAAAAAAACAGAAAAGAAGGTAAAAAAAGATCACCACAATATCAAAATAAGTCAAAAAGGCAATTCCTGTCTAGGAACAAGTGAGAAATATTTAAATAATGAGCAAATTCCGGATGGGTCAAGAGGGAGGTCAATTGACCAGGTTTCATGTCATACTATCATTCCATCTACCATTTACAAAAAGCTGTATGATAGCAGGGCTGTTCTCCTTCCTCAAAGGTGGCCAGAGGTTTAGTGCAAACAGGTACTCTGCAGATGGATTTGGGGCTCCCACTGCCCTCCATAGCCTCCCAAAACTTGGGGGTTCACAATTTGAGCTCTGATACCCTTCCCTCCAACACGTTTGGATTTTGTTCTTTTTCATCTTTGGATCACACAGACTGGTGTGCTTCTTCCATGTGGACTTTGTTACCGCCTCACTTAGATGGCAGCTTGTTTCAATATAAGCCTGTAAGACGCTATTCCAATTGATGAGGCTGGTGGTTTTGAACTGCTAACCATGCAGTCGGTCAGCAGACCAACCTTGTGAGATTTTCTTTTGAAACAACCAGTCTTTGAAAGTCCTATGAAACACACATAGTTCTGCTCTGAGGGGCATGGGGTCCCCATGGGTCAGAGTCCCTTCCAGAACGTGTTTGCACTCTTGGGGTGCCTCCAAGAAAGGGCAGAGGAAGAGATTTTTGTTGGCCCCAATGACAAACGAACAATGCCTAGTTTTATTTTAGGTGAAAGCAAATCTTCACAAGCATGGAGGAGCTTCCAGTCTGAATGGAAAGGCTCCCTGCCCATTTCCACACTGACAGGGACAGAAGAAAGACTTCTGCCCTGTCTGCCTAAGGGTAGGAGCAAAGGACCCCATGATACAAGAGAGAAACAAAGGACTCTGTGGGAACTGGCTTGGTCAACACCTTCCCTGAAGCCAGGCCCCAGTAACCTTGTGGCACAGGACTGCACTCAAAGATCATTCTGAGACATGCTTACCCAAAGCAGCAGCCCATAGAAAGCTGAATTCCAAGGACCAACTGAGTAACTAATTAGAAAGGTGCTTAGCCATCAGCAGAGTGGCAACTCCCTGCCCTGTGAAAGTGTCATGCAAAAACTAGAAGCGTTCCCTTAGGGAGCATCCTCATCTTCACATACACACGGGGTGGGGGGGATGCTTTTCCCTATCTGTGTGAGGGATGCATTTCATTTCTTCTGAAGTGACTCTATGCTTTAATAAAGTGTGGCTTAACTCTTTGCAGCATGATTTGTGCATGAGCTAGTTTGGGGTCTTCTGACCAAATACATTTGGCTCTTTCACTGAATCATTCTCCTCCCATAAGCCTCTAATGTGTGCCTGATTTCCTTCCCAAGGAGCCCCTTGATTTGGGGCCTGGTCCCGAATTCACAATAAGCACAGGCATTATGACTAGACAACCCTCTTTCCACCTCTTTCATTACTTGAGGGTTTATCATGTAGGTAAATTTGAAAGGCTGAGCACCTATCTTAAAGCACAAGTCTGTCCCCCAGGAAAGGGGACATGAAGTCACTGAAGTGTCACAATTGATGACATCAAAATGCTTTCCCTCTACAAAGTCCCTTGCAACTTTACCCTTAGGCTCATTTCACCCAGGTATGTAGTGACTACAGGGGTTTCTGTCTCTGTGTTGGCCTTTTACACAGAAAAAGGTAAGGCTTTTTTATACTATTCAGTTATTTTTTATACTTTATTTGGCAAACATGTTCAACAATATTTTCTTTTCAGGTTACTGGAAGAAAATCGAAGAGCATCATTTATAGCCAGCACCTCCCTGCAGTCCTGTGAGCCTAGACATCAAACAGAAAAGGTTAGACAATGGATTCACTTGTCTGATAGGAATGTAAAAGCATTTTCCTTTCGATTATGATTGTGTTTCTCAATCAAAGGTAATACAGCCGAATGCCTTGACTTTCTGAGGAGCTTTAGATCATTTTGTATGTGTGCCTTGTAGGTTTGGTAGAAATCATTAAGTTTCAAATAGTATTACAGCTGTGTTCTTAGTACACAAACCCAAACCACCTAATAGGAACCTTTTGAGAAACACAAACTTGTAAAAGTAGTTTGCTTTATATTTTCATAGACCTTAGAGCTATGAGAGAAATTGAACTCCCCAGACTACTGATGAAAGGACCTTATGTCTTCCTACACTGCTAGTTAGTTAAACTTTCTGGAAAGGTCTCTGTAGGATGATGTGGACCCTCACTTACGAATTATATATACTCTGCTCTGCGTTCCTCTAAGGAGTCATGGTGGCTTTGTGTTTAGAAACCGGGTTGCTAACCATAAACGCAGCAGTTGAAAACCCCTAGCTGCTCTGTGGGTGGAAGATGGAGCTTTTTTACTTCCATGAGGAGTTACAGACGTGAACTCACAGAGGCATTTCTATCCCATCCTTAGGGTCATTATGAATGGGCAACAACTTGCTGACTGATTTAAAAAAAATTTGTATGAACCTACAAAGAAGTTTTCAGTGTTCGAAACCCTGTTCAGGGTCAGTATGACTTGGAATTAACTCTCTGGCAGATGTTGTTGGGTTTTGGTTTTGTACATGGCCATAAAGGTAAGCCATGAATATCCAAACTCCCTGCCATGGAGTAAATTCTGACTCATAGTCACTCTAGGATGGAGTTCCACTACGTCTGTGGGTTTCTGAGGCTGTAACTCTTTACAGGAGTAGAACACCTCATCCTTCTCTTGAAGTGCTACTGTTGGTTTTCAATTGCTGACCTTGCAGCTAGCAGCTCAACATGTATAATCTAAATGAAATAATTCTTGAGAAAGATCAAGTATGAAATCATGATCCATATATTTTCTTTCAAATTGTTTTATAATGAGAATTAAGTGGAGGTTTGTATGTCAGAGCATTGTGCTCCCATTTACCATTTTAATTAACTTATCAAACCCTCCAATGGCTTGCTTTGTCTGCCACCCCTTTTCCATGTCCCTCTTAGAAGATATTATCTTTGGCTTCACCAAAGTTCACACTTTCATGCCCCCTAGCTTTTTGTTTCTGCTTTCTATCTTGTTTCTTTTCTTTAATGAAAACCTTTTGATTCTTTAAAATAACAGTCATCTCATGCAATATTTCTCTTTTGTTTTCATCTAACTGTGCTCATCATAATGTCATCTGAGTCCATCCATGACATAAGGTACTTCACAATTTAATCATTATTCTTTAACTATGGAGTATTCCATTGAGTGTATGTACCAAAGCTTATTTATCCTTTCATCCACTAATGGACACTTAGGCAGTTTATGTCTTCTTCCTTTTGTGAATGGTGCAATAGAACAATCAATGGGGACTAATATGGTTAGTCATTTGTGTCATATTATGGTGAGAGAATCCCAAGAGACTGTTCCCAAATATTGGCATTCACGTAGATAAGGTTAGTTGGCACACACACCATGCTGTAGCTGGTTCAGTGTTCAATAGACATTGATCCCGTGGACTCATGATTGTGTCTTGGGAGTCAAGAGCCTTGAGCAGGGAGACACGGAGGGGGGGGGGCAGCTGAGAGTAGATAGTCACCAATACCATCTAATATGACGTCAGACACTCATCAGCTTTGCTTTCAAACTAGTCATTTACCTTCTCCAGGTTTCACTGTTTTCCAATTAAGAGGTGGCAGAGACAAATGAATGGATGGTTCTTAATGATTTATGGTCAAGGACCATTCTGCAAAGCTAACAAATAATCTAGGAATTTTATGAACAGATAATATCACTAAAGCAGGAACACATAGGCATGAAGGGGCTTGATATCAGACCACTGGCATGAAGGTGCTCGATATCTGTTCTGATAGCGTAAGTCTGGGATTCTGTTATCTCCAATAATCAAGTCTTATCTGGCCATTGTAGAACTCTGCATATATTTTTCATGTATGCGAAAAATCACAATCCTTGGTTCCCTTGATCATCAGTGACTGAGATCTGAGTCCATTGCCTTTGCCTCCCATGTCATTAGTTCCTTTTTTCAGCCAGACACGTTGTTGTTGTTGGTTTCAGGTCTAACTGTCTCTATATTGATATATTGATATTTTATATGTACTTATGAAGCCAAAATTACACTCAAGATAACAAACATATCTAATCACACTCACATATCCTATGTTCTTTCATCTTTTCAGAAAGTAACAAGGGCTTATGTGCCTTTGAATGGAGGCACATTACTTTATTAATTCCATCCACACATGGTTTATTAGTAGTTATGATACTAACCTAGAACCCTGTTTCTCAAGGTCTTGGAATTCCATGAGCAAAATTATGCTCCTTAATGTTATTAAATGCTCTCCTTAAGCCCTATTAATCAGTGTATATGTGTTATTATTCACCACAGGCAATGAATAATGCAGAATCCAGCGAAGTCAAGCCAATATGCAGAAAAAGGAAGAAGAAATGTAAGCATTTAGAGGAGAACACCAGTACTGCGCAACACAGGTAACTAGCTAACTTTGAAGGTGGACACTGACTTGTGACAGGCCACAGTAGAAAGTTGTATTGGCAGCAGCAAGGAGAATGTGACCACAAGCAAATTTTCTAGATTCCTTCAGATTTTCATTTAATAAGTGCTATAAATTTGCTTTTCCAAGACAATAAACATCATGTCTACATGTAGAAAGTCCCAGGTATTAGTTTCTGAATGTACCCTGAATGTTTTGTGACACACTATATTACACAATGAAAACTACTGTTGGAGAAACTTTTCAGAATGATTGGAAAGATTAGGTACACTGTACTAGTTCTCTGGGGCTGCCATAACAGAAAAGCCCTGCATGGGTGACTTTAAAGAACAAGAATGGAAGGTCAGTGTTGTGAAAAGTAGAGTCCAAATCCGAGTCGTGGCCATGCTTCTTCCTTTAGAAGGTTCTGCGACACAGACCTTTCCATGATTTTTTCACAGAGTATGGCAGCTCCTAGGGGCAGTGACACACTTGGTTTGAAGCTGTCTCTACTGTCACATAGCTGTCCTTCCCTTCTCTCCATAGGCTTCTGTGTCTTTTCTGTTACAAGGGTACCAGTCATTTAGGATTCAGAATCACCCTTTCCCAGCATGACCTTGTATTAACTTAGTTGATAGCATTATCAAAGGCTCTATTTCTAGAAACGTTCACAGGTACAGGGTTATGACTTCAAAGTATCTTTGAAGTCATAACATTCACAGTATTTTTTCAGAAGATAAGCTTCATTCAAGGCAATGATTCCCAAAACATGGTAGACCTCTTACATATTTTTATTTAAGTTTGCATTTGAATCAGGTGAGAGTTTATAGAGAAGCTCATTAGCCTTATATTCAACCATTCATGCCCATCTTGATTCAACCCACTCATTCCCATGCCCTCAACATACCGTCACTTACTCTGCTTTTTCCTGTGTTTCCTGTTTCCCTTTGCCCCTCTTTCCTAACTCTCTAAACTTCTGTACTTGGGTGAATGTTGCCCATTTGTTCTTAACTGCTTGATTATTTTACCACAGGTTTGGGTTAAATTTTGGACTTGTATGGTGATTAAGACCCTTATTCTAGTACCGCCCTCCTCTTCCCTATCTCTGTCTGACCAGTAAATCAGGTCTCTTATGATTTCTGTGCTCCTTGACTACTCTGATTTCAAAACCTACATTTTAAACTATTATCTACACATCCTATAACAAGAGTTTCCATCTTTGATTGTGTATTGCATCGCATGGTAGGCTGAATGCCACAAGATCAGCAGTTCAGAACCACCAGGCATTCCTTGGGAAAATATAAGACTTTTTAAATCTATAATGACTTATTGTCCCAGAATCCCACAAAGGCAGTTCGACCTTACCTGTAGGGTCACTATGAATCACTATGATTGGTAGGTCACCATGAACCGGCTTGATGGCACTGAGGTGTAAACTTTAGAACCAATTAATGCATAATCCTGATAATAATCAAGAACTCTGCTTATCAGGGTCTGGAATTTCAATGAATCAAATTGTGCTCATTTTGCATGTTAATGTTATTGAAAACTCTCCTGAAACCATATTAGTAAGTGCACGTTTATTATTATTATCATTCACTGTAGTTCAATGAACAATGCACAGTCCAGCGATGAGCTCAAGCATCCATGTAAGAAAAGAAAGCAAACATGCAAGCATTTGGAAGAGAAGACCAGCACCACACCACAATCCAGGTAACTAGGTAATGCAGAAGGTAGATAATGACTTGTGTCATGTCACAGTGAGTCCCACAGTAGAAAGTTGTCTTGGCAGCTGGAAGGAGAATGTGACCACAAGCAAATTTTCTAGATTCCTTCAGATTTTTGTTTAATTAGCACTATGAATTTGCTTTGCCCAGAAAAATAACATCATTTGTATGTGTATAAAAGACTCAGGTATTTGTTTCTGAATGAACCCTAAATGTTTTGTGACACACTATATTGCACAATGAAAACAAATTTTAAAGCACATTTTTAGATTGATTGGAAATATTAGGCCCACCGTACTTGTTCCCTGGGGGTACCATAAAAGAAGAGCAGAAAATGGAAAACTTTAAATAATAAGAATTGTACTTGCTTCGGTGGCACTTATATTAAAGAATAAGAATTCAAGTTCATCGTGGTGGAAAGTAGAGTCCAAATCAGAGGAGTGGCCCTTCTTCTTCCTTCAGAAGGTTCTGGGACACATACAGAGAAACTCTTCCAAGCTTTTGTCATAATTTATGGCAACTCCTAGGGGCAGTGCCACCCCTTGGCTGGCAGCTGTCTCTGTAGTCACCTAGCTGCCCTTCCCTTCTCTCCATATCCTTGTGTATCTTCTCTGTTACAAGGACACCAGTCATACAGGACGAGGACTCTCCTTATTCCAGTGTGACCTCATGTTTACCTAATTGACAGCATTATCAAAGGCTGTATTTTGGAATCAGCTGACAGTCACAGGTACTGGGTAATGACTTCCCAGTATCTTTGGGGGCAGTTTGACTGTACTGATATGGACACTATGAGTCAGAACTGACTTTGGTAGCAGTGGGATCTAAACTTCATAACTGATAGAAAGAAAATGTTTGAAAATGATTATGGAAACTTAGTGGACGGATTGTTATATGAGCTCCAAAGCCACCAATAAAATGATCTTTAAAAAGAAAAAAAGGAAAAATGATGATGGCAGCATCTATACAAGTTCATTTTATGTAAACGGTTTATGGATTGTTTTAATATCTGTAAGAGCCCTCAATAAAATTATCAATTAAATTTTGTTGTGCATATGCTATATGGAAAGGCATACTACTTATTAATCACTATTGCGAGTAGAAGACTCTAGTGCCAAACAAAAGGCTTTTTAATTAAATCTTGTTTATTCCTGAGGGAATGAAAATATGACCTTGTACTGATTATCTCAGATTTTCATCAACTCATCCAATAGGCTCAATCTACATACAGTATTTCTTTTAATAGTCTCTATCAGAGCCCCAAATGAGGATAGCAATTTTCCTAACATTGAAGTGTTAGTAGAAGTGGTCATGGAGCAGTTTTAAATGTTTACCGATAAAAACACATGCTTTTGACTATTTCTAACTTAATAAGCAGTACATAATGTATATGGGGAAAAGTGAGGCAGTGTGCTGTTAGGCAATGTTAACGAAGGTCACAATTAATCCCAATTGGTCGAATGACAATGACATTGTCTATTTATTTATTTATTTTCACATTTGTACTGACACTGATCTCACATAACCTACAATTCAATGGTTTAAACATATTTCAAAGGTCTGTGCAATCATCACCACAATCAATTTTCTGTTTAGGACGTGTGTGTGTGTCTGTGTGTATAGTCTTTAAACAAGCACAAACGTAGAGTGTTAAGTATTCTTGATGGTTTTATTTCACTGCAAATATTGAACCATTGGTTTGTTTATCTTGCAGTACCACAGATCCTCATGTGGCTAGTACTTCCAAGGATTTCCTCCGACAACTGTACGGGCAATTGGATGGCCGTCTTGAGAATCACATGTATGATCAGTTTCTAAAAACAGATGATTTAGTTTTCAGCTTCCAGTTCCTTTACCTGGATTAAGTGCTATGTCATCACTACCAGGAACACCACCACCACCACCACCACCACCTGTCTCAGGGAACCTCCTAAAGAATCATTGCTTGATCCATCTTACGTGACACAGCGGAAATAAATATGCAAACCTGAACATTATTCATTTTGTTTTGTTTTCAACGTCCACTGTGACTTGACTCTAGTTACTCGCTCATTTTACATTCAACAATTCTTGCATCTCTTGTTCCATCTCATTCATTGCCATCCCAAAATGTTACAATTCTAATGCCATTTCTTCCCTGTATTTCTTGGTTTCATTGCTTCTTCTTTCCTATCCCTTCTGAACTTTGTCTTTGTTAAATGCTACCCTTCTGCTCTTAAATAATTGATTATTCGAAAGCATTTGCACCTCACTAGGGTTATAGTTCTTCTATTTTTTTGTTTTGTGTTTGGATGAAAATGGAGCCATAGGGCTGAGTTCAGATCGACCTAAGAACCATAGTCTTGAGGTTCTACTAGTCTCTATTCAATTAGTAAGCCTGACATTTTCTGCCTTTGGTTTTTGTTCTATGCTTCTCTACCTTCTTAGTAGTAATAGTGGAGCATCATATATGACCTCATGGTTGTGGAGATTAATGTTTTCATCTTCCCTTAGTCCTTGGAACTAAGTGTTTCCACATCTTTAAAATCCATGTCTTAAATCTCTTATTTCTCCTTTGGATGGGGAGAGATCAATAGTTACAGCTTAGATGGCTGCTCAAATGCTTTTAAGATCTCATTGCTACTCACCAATGTAGGATGTAAAACATTCTTTGTGATCCAATTATACCATTAGTTTTTTGTCTCTCTTGAGACAGCTGATTTTCTCAGGTTGCCCGTTATATCTAATAAAATTTCATAACTTTGCCCTCTGTATGTTCTACCACTTTCATTGATATATTGGCAACCAGGATAGGTGCACACATATACATATCCTTTGTCAAACATGTGTATATCCATGAGTATACTCTCATTCTTTCTCGCACACCTCCCACCTGCTCAACTTGCATCTCTCTCTCTCTCTCTCTCTCTCTCTCTCTCTCTCTCTCTCTCTCTCTCTCTCTCTCTCTCTTCATAGCTTAGAGTTATGCATTGATTCTTGTAATTTATTGCTTGATGCTCCATGAGGAAAACCATCCGTTCGAAGGTAAAACTTTGACTAGAATATTTTGGCCTCTTTTATCACTTGATCTAATAATTTAGAAGGTTTTGCACTGTGCTCCCTAATTGGGCTTCTCACTGGAGACCATGGAGTTGAACAGCATTTTATAGGACACAGACATTTGCGACACCTTTAACCTGCAACTCCTTGGGAGTCAAAATCAGTGCTATTGAGTCAATTCTGACTCATAGAGACCCTATGGGATAGAATAGCACTTCCCCTTTGGGTGTCTGAGAATTTTAATCTTTACAGAATTAGAAAACCTCATCTTTATTTTAACTACTGTTGTATTAATTCTTCTGAAAGAAATTATTAAGAGAAGTCATTTCTTTGTTATAAACATCACTGTCTTTTCCAGAAAACCCTACATAACTCACTGTCTTAAGCTCTTAATTCCATATCAGATCTCAGTACCTGAAAACTCCATATAGAATATGAAATCAATGCAGACAGCAAAGGGAAACCAGTTAAGTAGTGTAAGCTAAGTTTATTAGAAACCTGGGCAGCTGGAGCAAATCATCACAAATGACATGCCTTAAAAAAGCCAACAAATTGTTCTGAAACCGTTCTACAGGATAGAAATCAGAAAAATTGTCCTTAGCATTCCAATACTCTTGGAGACTCCAGACAAATAGCTTTTCCTTGTACCCTTCAATAATTCTCTGTTGACCTTGACCCCCTTGTCTTGTGACTACATCTGACTCTTCTCTTTCATGAAATTGTTTTCTCCGGGTTGTGTCTGTCTGTAAAGTTGCTCAGTTTCTCTCTGAAGGATATTTTTGATTGCATGTAGGACACATCTGGTATGCGCAGTCAACACCTTATCTCACAATTCTTAATTACAAAGTTTTTCATGAAGGTAGGTCCTCTAGAGAACCAAAACCAGTGAACGTAGTATGTGTGTGTGTGTGTGTGTGTGTATACACAGATACACGCACACACAGAGATACAGAAACATGCACATGCATATAGAAATAAAATGGCTGATACATTTGTAGAAGTAGCCAAATCCAGTTCCAGGTAGACTCCAAGTCCGCCAGGCCAGGATTCAGTCTGGAGGCAGCTCCTGACTTGCATAGATTTACAAGGTGATCAGTCCAAGGTTGGCAGGTAGAAGACAAGCTGGTGGGTGCAGAAGTGTATGAATCCAAGGTCAGCAGGTCAATTATCCAAGGTCAGCAGTTTTTATCTATTATTACCAGTAAAATGAACCCAAATTTGCCGGTCACATTCAGGCTGCTGGTGACTCGGAGAATCACCAAGCAATATAACAGGACATTGGCCCAAGTCCAAAGAATTGGAGGTTGATGCACCCAATGCAGGCCCCAGAACCAGCAAAAATCAAGGAAGCTTTTCTACAGCACCCGCTTATATTAGAAGCAGGCCACACACCTGAGGAATTTCCTTTCAGTTCGCAGCATTAGGACTGGAACCTGAGTAAGGGACTTAGAGTCCACGTTAAACTTACAGCTGACTACTTGCTCATGGTAGATCCCATCATGGAGGTGCTTACAGTGTTAGGGCGCATCATGGGGGTCTTACACGGTCTTAACTGCCAAACCACTGAGAATCCTGGCCCACCCAGTTGATACAAAATATTATCTATTACAACAATGCTCACTTTTCTGTATTAGGTAATATGAATAAGATCCAAAAAGTAGGTTATGGACATACCTTCTGAGAGGCCACCAGTTTTAACACTACAAAAATATTGCATATGCAGTCTCAAGTGAAAATCAATCCAGATTCTTCTACCATCAGTAACTTAAGTATTATATAGTATTGTAAACATTGATAGGCATTTTACAGTGTTTCCCTACCTTTGCATTTAGAGGATATTTCTATTACATTAGAAACTTTCAGATACTATGGGGTTGATGAAAGTATTCAAAGATAATGGTCATCGATTTGGTTGTTCTATGGTATATTAGATCCGGGTGGAGCCAAGGATCAAGTATTGGGCAGGGAACTGCTAGTTTAGCCGTTCAAACTTACAAACTCTATGGGACAAAGATGAGACTGTTTGCTTCCTTAAAGATTTACAGCCTCCGAAAATATATGAAGCTTTTCTATTCATCCTATAGGGGTGGAATGAGTTGGAATTGACTCAAGAGCAGTGGGTAGGTATGATAATGTCGTTAATAACCCCCCACTAGAATTAAAGTTTGATTCACTGACTATTATCTTGCTTAATTATCAGGAAATATATGTCTTTTCAAACGCCTATTACCAAGGTTAATAATCCTCATGAACTGGAAAAAAAGTAAAATGAAATTCACTTACTCTGGCTACCACATGGGGCCATGTCTCAACCATGGGCATAAAGGAAACAAAGCAAGAGTCTATTTCATACTTTAGGTTTGGGTTTCATATATTTTAATTACAATTCCTTAAATGTTTCCACATGCCTGGTTAGAATTTGACTATCTTGTGCACAGATGTATTCTAAACAGCTAGATCAATGCTGGGCACATAGTAAACAAAACAATACACAGATATATTTTTAAACAAAATAAGAACTGATATGAGTCAATACTTTTTTATTGGGACACACCATCATCAACAAAGGTTACCTCACAGATACTGGACAGGGCAGAGGGGCAGGGTTCCACCTTTTCTCTTTGTAAATTGCTGTATTCCCTCACCTATTGTCCAAAACTTAACTACTCAGAGGCAACTGCGTTCATTCACTTGGAGAAGGGATGGGTGGGGTGATGTCACCATGTAGACTTGAGAACAGTTGAATTGAGCTGTGTTCAGGCCTTCCAAGCCAGAGACCAGGTTTGGATTACCATCCAATTCTCTTCAAGTGTAGCTTGCCTGTTTCTGGGATGCTGTAACAGTTTTAGCAGAGCTTGCAGACTAAGACTGACTAGGAAGAAAGGCATGGTGATCTACTAATGAAGATCAGCCAAAGAAAACTACTGTGGATCACAGTGATCCAACCTGCAAACACTGACGATGCTTTAGGACCAGGCAGCGTTTCCCAACATTGTGCATGCAGTCATTATGGATTTGGGGTGGGGGCAAGTAGCTGTCACAGGGTGCCACATCACCATTTCTTACAGGAGAACATATACCAAAAAGAGAATTCTTTGACACCCACAATACTATCTACCTCTATACTGTGTTTTGTAATTCATTGCAATTAGCACAAAGGACTCAGAGACCATTCTCATGATTATGCAATTTATTAGTTAAGGTAACATGTAATAATTCAGGTGAGAAAAGCTCAGGATACCGTCGGTGACCACAGGAGACCTCTACCTATGGCCCTCAGACTGTTGGTCTGGACTCTTTACTGCTCAGACAATTTTTCAAAGTTCTTAAAGGGCTGCCAATAAATGCCCCAAAGGGCATACCACTCCATAAGGCTCAGGCACTGTGCTCCGGGTCCATGAGTAAGCAAATCCAGCTCCTTGAATTAAGTGTCTGGAGGCACTTCACTGCCCAAACTAGCCTTTTGCCCCTAAGGACTCTGCTTTACTTGCTCACTCGGCTGGAAACTACATCGCTCTGTCTTATATTCTGGCTCCTGGTTCCACTGCTGCTGTGCCTCATCAACTAGTGTTATCTACTAGATTATGGCACAGTTATCTCAGGGTACAAATGATGTGCTCCATACTGGCATTTATCTCTCTCTCTCTCTCTCTCTCTCTCTCTCTCTCTCTCTCTCTCTCTCTCTCTTTAATCATTTTATTGGGGGCTTATACAACTCTTATCACAATCCATACATCAATCCAGTGTGTTAAGCACATTTGTACATTTGTTTCCCTCATCATTCCCAAAAGATTTGCTTTCTACGTGAGCCCTTGGTATCAGCTCCTCATTTTTCCCTTCCTTCCAGCTCCCCCTTCCCCCTCCCTCATGACCCCTTGATATGTTATGTTATTATTTTGTCAAATCTTACAGTTTCTGACATTTCCCTTCACCCACTTTTCTGTTGGCCATCCCCCAGAAGGGAGGTTATATATAGATCCTTTTAATTGGTTCCCTTTTTCACCACACCCTTCCGGTATTGCCACTCTCATCACTGGTCCTAAAGGGATCATCTGTCCTGGATTCCCTGTGTTTCCAGTTCCTATCTCTACCACTGTATATCTTCTTGTCTAGCCAGATTTGTAAGGTAGAATTGTGATCATAATAATGGGGTGGGGTGGGGGGGGGAAGCATTTAAGAACTAGAGGAAAGTTGTATGATTCATTGTTGCTACATTGCACCGGGACAGATTTGTATCCTCCCTGCGACCCTTCCGTAAAGGGATGTTCAGTTGCCTACAGATGGGTCTTTACTCTCCCTCATTCACAATGATTTGATTTTTTTTTGTTCTTTGATGCCTCATACCTGATCCCTTCAACACCTGGTGATCATACAGGCTGGTGTGCTTCTTCCATGTGGGCTTTGTTGCTTCTTAGCTAGATGACCGCTTGTTTATCTTCAAGCCTTTAAAACTCCAGATGCTATCTCTTTTGATAGTCGGTCCCATCAGCTTTCTTCACCACATTTGCTCATGCACCCGCTTTGCCTTTAGAGATTGTGTGTGGAAGGTGAGCATCATGGAATGGCAATTTAATAGAACAAAGTATTCTTGTATTGAGGGCATCCTTGAGTGGAGGCCCAATGTTCACCTACAACCTTAATATTTTACCTATAAATATATGCACATAGATCTATTTCCCCATCATCATATAAAATATATTTACATATGTCCATGCCTTTATTTAGAACTCTCTAAATGCCCTTTGCCTCCCAGTTCTTTCCTCTACTTCCTTTTAATTTCCTCTTGTCCCACTATCATGCTCAGACTTCATTTGGGTTTCAGTAATTCCTCTAGGTTACATTACCCTTGATCGCACCCTATCAGGCCTCCTACACCTTCCTCACCACCGATTTTGGATCATCTCTTGTTCCTTTGTCCCTGGGTTTGTTAACACCACTTACTTTCCCCCAATCTTCCCCTCTCCCATGTCCACCCAGGACCACTGGTCCCAATGTTTTCTCCTCCTGATTGTTCATCCATCCTATCTTATTTAGACAGATCTGTGGAGATAATAACATTCACAAAAATAAGACAGAGCAAAATGAAGCAACAAAAGAAAACAAACCAACAATAGCAGAAAACAATGACAAAAAAGAAAAGTAAAGGCTGTAGATGGTTCAAGGACTGTTTGTTGGCCTTTAGGAGTGTTTTCTGGTTGAGTTTGATGGGGTGCCACACCCTAGCCCCAAAGTCTATTTTTAGTATTCCCTGGGGACTTCCTTGCTATGTTCCCCTTGCTGTTCTGTTGTACACCCTTAGTGTTTTGCCTCCATGTGGTGGGATCTGATCGGGCTCACTTCCCACACTGTCGCCAGTGCTGTCCCTTGTAGGGCTATGGGTCAGTGAGGGATGTCATGTCTCAGAGTGGGGCCGGCCATATGGTCTTCTCTGTGGATTGGCCTCTTTGAGTGGGAATAGTCTCCTCAAGGCTTGGTTGGCCAGGATGTGCTCCACTCTCTTGCCCCCCCCCTCATATGCTCCTGTGTGCTCTGATCAAACATATCCCTCTCCCTGAGCTGCAGTTTCAGTGCTGTCCTCTGAAATAAATTCTTATGGGGGAAGAGCAGGTGTCCACATAGTTGGGATTGGGGCTAACTCCTCAGACCTCTCCACTGGTTACCTACTCCATGCCCGTATGTTGCATTCACATCTTGGTGGCTCTTCTTTCTTACTGATAGTAAAATACCTCCTGCCTTCTTCAGGGATGGCACATTTTATACCCAGCAGAATGGCAAACACAATTAACCCTGGTAACTATCAGTTACAGAGGAGTCATGTAATTTAATAAGTATTGTCCCAACCTTTGTACCCAAATACACCAGAAAATTGAAGGCTGTTTGTTGGGATTAAAAAGGCTATGGCTAGAAGTATCCTATTAAATAATTTACTTCACTGCTGAGAATCAAGTAAAAGTAATCATAAGCAAACAACGGTTGAACAAGTTCATTAGTTCCTGTGTAACCTAATAGCTATTCAGTTACTAATGCGTGCTAAGATGGGCAGACCCTAGGTTATGAATCTCATACGTACACACTGATGTTTCAAGCCAAACCCCATAATAAAGCCTATCATATAAAATATTGAATCTCACCTGTTCAATGCTACATCACTTGCATGAAAACCTTATGATGTAAACCACTTTATATAAAAATATTTTATGGCTTCCATGAGTGTTTTTTTAATATTCCTTTTCTGAGTAGAAAGGGACACTACACTATACACAGACACACACACAGATCTATACTGAAACAACTATTGTACTAAGTGCAGTTAGATTAGAACCTGTAAAATCGGTGTGGTGGCTGAGTCAGTTTTTTTCATGTAACCGAACAAGAGGGAAAAGAATCATCAGCATGAGCTGACAAATAATGATTCCTGATTCCTATCTGTTAGAATTTTGACAAAACTATTCTCATTGTTTTTTAACCAAGTCACATGCTACCCAGGCATCCCACAACACTCTGTACTACTGTGCTGTGTTAGACAATATGCTGCAATGTCCACCAGCAACTCATGGACAGTAGTCACGATAACGGAGTTTACCATGGCCTTCAGTATTGATTGCAACTCCATGCAAAGAAAACCTCACAACTGGACCTATAGATAACAATCTGATAATGGAGAAATGATTGAGGTTGTAAAGGATGGCATTATGGTTTTAGTCCCTATCAGTGCTCATGGAAGCAGCCTGTGGTCAAATGATCAATGATGCATTACATTAGGCAAACCTGCTGCACCAACCTCTTTAAAATGTTGCAGGGAACAAATGCCAGTTTGAGGAATAAAGTGTGCCTGACTCAAGCCATCGTATTTTCAATCACTTTTTATGCCTGAAAAGCTGGACCATGAGTAAAGAATCTACAGCAGAAGAATGGATGCATGCGAATTATGATACTCATGAAGAATATTTAAAAAGCATCCACTTCCAGAAGAACAAACAAGTGTGTCTTGGAAGATGCACAACAAGAACATAGCTTAGCAGAGAGAATGCCAAGTCTTCATGTCACATACTTTGGACAAAGCATCAGGAGAGATCCGTTTTGGGGAGAGGATATGATGCTTGGTCAATAGAGGGTGAGTGAAAAAGAGGACATAATGGATTGTTGCAGTGGCTGCAGACATAGAATGAAGCCTAGAAAAAAGTGTGAGGATGGTCAGGGTCCTCAGTGTTTCTTTCTGTTACACATGAGGTTGCTGGGTTGAAACTGACTTAATGGTACCCAACAACAACAACAGCAACAACAACAACAACAACAAAAAGCATGAGATTAGAATTTGGGATCACAAATTATTCAAGGTATAGTTCTTCTTTTAGGACAACCTTTTCTCAGTCATGCCTGCTGACATGCCTCTTTCTAGACCTTGACCTCTTCCCCTGACTCCTCAATCTTTACCCTGCTCTTGCAAATACTATGAAACCCTTTGACTTCACCAACACATGCCTGGAGGCCCTGCACTCCTCCCAAAAAGACACTGCCAGAATGCGCTCAGCTCTTCCTCAGTGGTTCAGTGTGTCTTTCTCTGCAAGTGCCTGAGAGCACCGTGCTCTGTAAGAACATGTCCTGCCTGAAGGCTTCCGTTTTCTTGCTCCGTGGGCCAGGAAGCCCATAGCACAGTCTCCTACCAGTCTCCTGGTTCTGCTCTCTTCTGCTGTCATTTCTTTGCCACTGCTTCTTGCCATCTTAGCCACTTTTGGTGAGCCAGCCCTCGCTCTCAATCTCTGTCTTCTCAGTCTAGTGCTTCTGAGTTCATTCTTCATGGTGGTAAGACCCCAATTTCCCCTCTGTCTGTAGGATTTCCATACTGACCAATCCCTTCAACAGAATTCCATACCTCTTATTCACATGGTCCCACTCACACAGTGGTAAACCATGCATCTTATTTAAAGAATGAATGTGGTAGGGTGAAATTTCTTAATATGACTCTTCTAACCAAGAATGAAGGTGTCAACAATTTCATCTTACTTGTATCTGCAATCACTGCTCATGGAAACTGAAGTCAAGAGATGAGAATGCATTGCATTGGGTAAATCTGCTGCACAAGAATTTTTGGTGTGTTGAAAAGCAAGGATGTTAACGTTTAGGTCTAAGTTACCTTGGCTCAAGCCACGGTATTTTCAGTTGCCTCATATGCATGTGAAAGATGGACATAGAGTAAAGAAAACTGGAGACAAATCGATGAGTCCGTTGTAGTGCTGACAATGAATATTGATAGCATCATGACTTGCCAAAAGCACAAACAAATCTGTGTTTGAAGAAAGACAGTCAGAATGCTCCTTAGATATAGTGAGACCTTGTCTCGTGTACTTTGGGCAAGTTGTCGTGGAAGACCAGTCTACATAGAAAGGCATCTTGCTTGGTAAAGTAGAAGGGCAATGAATAAGAGCAAGACCCTCAACATGATGGATGTATACAGTGGCTACAAGAATGGGTTTGAACATAAGAACAAATGGTGAGCATGGTGCAGGAGTAGGTGGTGTTTCCTTCTGCAGTACATGGGGTCGCTATGAGTCAGAACTGATTCCAAGGCACCTAATAACAACTGTCAAGTGGAGAACAGTGAAAGGCCAAATCCACCATTCCCCAGGGACATGAGCAGTCTTTCCCTTGGGCTGCGTGCGTTGTTTTCTCCTACTACGCTATAAGGAGTTATTAGCCATTCTGTGCCATAGGGTAACAAATCAAAGGATTTTCTTTTTTTTCTGTTCATATTTGGTTCTTTCTTTCTTTTTTTAAACATTTTATTATGGGCTTATATAACTCTTATCACAATCCATGCATATACATACATCAATTGTATAAAGCACATCTGTACATTCTTTGCCCTAATCATTTTCTGTTTTTTTTCCTTTTCTTTTTTTACATTTCATTAGGGGCTCATACAACTCTTATCACAATACACACATATGCATACATCAATTGTATAAAGCACATCCGTACATTCTTTGCCCTAATCACTCTCAAAGCATTTGCTCTCCACTTAAACCCTCTGCATGAGGTCCTCTTTTTTTCCCCTCCCTCCCTGCTCCCCCCTCCCTCATAAGCCCTTGATAATCCACAGATTGTTATTTTGTCATATATTGCCCTATCCGGAGTCTCCCTTCCCCCCCTTCTCTGCCGTCCATCTCCCAGGGAGGAGGTCACATGTGGATCCTTGTAATCAGTTCCCCCCTTCCAACCCACTCACCTTCCACTCTCCCAGCATCGCCCCTCACACCCCAGGTCCTGAAGGTATCGTTCACCCTGGATTCCCTGTGCCTCCAGCTCCCATATGCACCCATGTACAACCTCTGCCCTATCCAGTCCTGCAAGGTAGAATTCAGATCATGGTAGTTGGGGGGAGGAAGCATCCAGGATCTGGGTGAAAGCTGTCTTCATTGGTACTACATCATACCCTGACTAACCCATCTTCTCTCCTAAACCCCTCTGAGGGGATCTCCAGTGGTCTACAATTGGGCCTCAGGTCTCCGCTCTGCACTTCCCCCTTCATTCACTATGGTATTTGTATATCTATCTATCTATCTATCTATCTATCTATCTATCTATCTATCTATCTATCTATCTATCTATCTATCTATGTATCTGTATATACAAACACACACACACACACACACACATATATATATATATATTCTTTTTTTTTTTTTTGCATGATGCCTTATACCTGGTCCCTTTGGCACCTCATGATTGCACCGGCTGGTGTGCTTCTTGCATGTGGGCTTTATTGCTTCTGAGCTAGATGGCCGCTTGTTCACCTTCACGCCTTTAAGACCCCAGACACTATCTCTTTTGATAGCCGGGCACCATCAGCTTTCTTCGCCACATTTGCTTATGCACCCGTTTGTCTTCGGCGATCCTTTCATGGAGGTGTGCAGCTAATGATATGATTTTTTGTTCTTTGATGCCTGATAACTGATCCCTTTGGGACCACGCGATCACACAGTTTGGTGTGTTCTTCCATGTGGGCTTTGTTGCTTCTGAGCTAGATGGCCGCTTGTTTATCTTCAAGCCTTTAAGACCCCAGTCACAATCTCATTTGATAGCCGGGCACCATCAGCTTTCTTCACCACATCTACTTGTTCACCTACTTTGGTTTCAGCAGTTGTGTCGGGAGAGTGAGCATCATAGAGTGCAAATTTAAAATAGAAAGTATTCATGCATTGAGGGTGTGCTTGAGTAGAGGCCCAAGGTCCTTCCGCCACCTAAATACTAAACCTAAAAATATAGACACATAGATCTATTTCCCCATCCTCATATATATTTGCATGTACATGTCTTTGTCTAGACCTCCATTAATGCCCCTTGACTCCCAGCTCCTTCCTCCATCTCCCTTGACTTTCCTCCTGCCCCACTACCATGGTCCGTCCCCACCTGGGCTACAGCTATACCTCTTCTCTACGCAACCTTACCCTTGATCATTCCCCAGCAGGCCTGCCACTCCCCCCTCACTACCATTTTGTGTCCCATGTTGTTCCCTTGTCCCTGTGTTTGTTAACACCACTTCCTTACCCCCTATCCCTCCCTCCACCTCAAGTCCCCCTGGAACTGTCGGTCCCGTTGTTTTTCCTCCAGATAGTTCATCCAGCCTGTCCTATTCAGACAGACCTGTGGAGACACTAACATGCACGAAAACAAGACAGAGGAAAATAAAGCAACAGTATCCATCCAGACAACAAAACAACAAAAAACAAACCACTGACAAAGAACAAAACAAAACACTTCACAAAAGAAAAGCTTGTAGTTAGTTCAAGGATCATTTGCTGGCCCTTAGGAGTGTTTTCCAGTCCAGTCTGTTGGGGCACCACGCCCTGGCCCCAAAGTCCACTTTCAGCATTCCCTGGGGACCTTGCCACTCCATTCCCTTGCTGTTCCGCTGCACTCCCCCAATGCTTTGCCTCGGTGTGGTGGGATCAGGTCAGGTGCAATTCCCACACTGTGTCTCCGGTGCTGTCCCCTGTATCGCCCTTAGTCACTGAGGGGCATCATTTCTCATAGTGGGGCCAGCCATGTTGTTCTCTCTGTGGACTGGCTGCTCTACTCAGGAACATCATCCTCACGGCCTGGTGGGCCAGGAAAAGGCTTTTCTTATGTCTAGGTCCTGACAGACACAGGGATAAACAGTCATCCTTAACAGTTGCCTTGGTGTGTCCTTTATGGAAACTTCTATAAGAGGGGACAACTCTCAAAACAAGGAAAAAAGCTCCAATGGGTTAAGTGTTCATAGTATGCATTTTTTCCTGCTCAATGAGCATCAAGCAACTCATTCTGAGTTAGTGCACCCAGTGGCTATCCCTGGGAAGGCTCTCTCTGATCACAGTGAATCTTTTTTCTTAAAAGCAGTTTTGCTTGAAGCTTATTTTCTGTGATGCTCAATTTAAGAGAACAGTGTGCGGCCATGACTCATGAAAAATAGCAGAGAAACTGTTGTGATGTTCAACACAGCTTACAAGGACAGTGTTATGGGAAAAACTCAATTGTATGAGTGGTTTTCTCTTTTCAAAAAAGGTGAAATGTCAACTGATGATAAACCTCATTCTGCACATCTGTCAAATTCTCAAATGGAAAAAATGTCGACAAAATCCATGCACTTGTGCTTGAAGAGCAATGAGGGATCATTGAAGGGATGGGAAAGTTATCTTGGCTTTAGCAAATTTTAAGATTTAGTTTAGTTTGTGTGTGTGTGTGTGTGTGTGTGTGTGTGTGTGTGTGGAGGATAGTGCATTTGGAATGTGTTCCATCAAGTCTGGCTTTTAACCAAACTTTGTATTTAGAGGTTCTGAAAAGATTGTGTAACAGTGTGTGACAAAAAACAACCTCATTTATGTCATACAGGGAACTGGGTTTGCCACCTGCTCAAACAGCCATCTCAATGTTCCAGCTTTGGGGAATAACAGAATGTCTCTCTTGCCCCACGGACCTTACTCACCAGAACTTGCTCAGTATGACTTCTTTTTGTTTCCTCAGATGAAGAGGGAAATGAAAGGACAGCAATTTGATGACATAGAAGAGGTGAAGGAAAAACCGAGGGAGGTGCTGTCAGCCATTCAAACAAATGAGTTGGAAAAAGGTTTCTAAGAATGGAATCACAGATTTGAAAAATGTATTATATTAAGTGCAATGGTTAGTTCTTTGAAGGTGATATGTGTTTTTTTGGTAAAAACAATTTAAATGCATAATTTAAAATAAATAATTTTGCTTTGGGAGGCACCCACTTGTACTAGAGCATGCCCATGACTCATGCCATGGCTACCTTGGTCTGAAGGCAATGGACCACCAATCTTGTGAGCTCTTATGTCTAACACAATGTATGTCCCATTTATGGTCTCTTTTCTTTTCCACTTTCTATAACCCCACAGGTAACTCATGCATCTTGTCTGCAACCAGTCATGCTTTTTGTGAGTTTCCTTTGCCGTCCCACAAACTTTATAAATCTTGGAGGTAGCTATGAGCTCATCTTAATGGTCTTCCTCATCTAGTTGATGTGCTTTTGTCTTTGTCCTCTTAAGACTTAATCAATGTTCTCCATAAATTATATTAAAGGTAACTAACTAACTTTGTAGGTAGATATAGTGAATCTCACCATGAAAATTGCATTGTTAGGTGGCAGGAGAATGAGACCAAAAGCTCGTTTTCTAGGTACATTCAGATATTAGTTTAATTTGTGCTGCAAGTTTGGTTTACCAAGACAGTAAATATTATATTTATATGTGGAAAATGCTCAGGCATTTGCTTCTTAAACTGCCCAGAGTATCTTTTATCTTTAGACATTTATTCACTTCCTTCACCTGCTCATTGATTTATTTTAAAATTTGATTTAAAAATTTAAATTTAATTGACATAATTGACTTACCATACAATTCAATGGTTTAAACATATTAGAAAGTTGTGTGATTGTCACCACAATGGATTTTAGAACACTTACTTCTCTCTTGTAATCTGTTATTACCACCCATTTCCCCTACTGGCTGGGGGGAATGTTTTGTGACAGATTATATTGCAGAAGCAAAAGCATTTTTGAGAAGAAGAAAAATTTTTGCACATAGTACTTAGTTTATTACTCTTATTATCTTACATTTTTAAATTGTGAATTAGGGGAAGATTTAAAGAGCAGATGATAGTTTTACATTCGACATTCCAGACACATTGTGATTCAACTCATCTATTGCAGTTCCTACAATAAACCACTGCTTGTTTTTTTCTTCCCTGTGTCTCCAGTTTTCATCCTTCCTTTTTCAATCCTCTGAACTTTTTCTTTGGGTAAATGATGCCCTTTTGATCTTAAATGGTTGTTTATGCTTATACGTGTGACCTTGTGGTTACTTGGGCTCAAATTCACATAGTGGCCAGTTTGAAGTCACCAGCTGCTCTGGAGGAGAATAGTTGGGCTTTCTACTTCCTTAAATAATAACAGTCTTTGAAACTCAAAGTGGCCGTGGTAGTTACATAACTTCTTGTCAATCTGATAAGTGTAGGGGTGGAGTCTATCTTGTTAATCAGGTCACAGCCTGATGATGCCTCCTTGAGGGTGCGGCCTTCTCACAAGGATTCTGTGGACTTCCTCTCTTTCTCCCTGGTGGTGGGTTACAGTCCCTTTCTCCTTCACCTTCTTGTAAGGAGCCACACTCAAAGAGCAAGAGAATCCAAATGAACACCTGAAACAGCTCTGAGATGCTTCCAATGCCATTGGAGCCACAAGACTTTTCACCTATTGACCTGTGGTCTTCCTCCATTCCGCATCATTGCATGCGATGTGTGAGTCTATCCAGGAATTTATGGATTAGTATTGGATAAATGGGCTACTAGTAGACTTGTGGGCTTGATCCGGACTGGGCTGGGATGATTTCTCAGTATGCAGCTTCTTTTTGATATAAGGCTCTCTGTTACACATATATGAGCATCTCTGGATTTGTTTCTCTGGTTGACCTGACCTAACAGTGCTACATCTACCCAGTCCTCTATGGTCAATCTGGGTCAGCATCTACTCAATGAAAATGAGGATTGTCTTTTTTAATTAGTTTTATTATTGTATAACTGCTTTATATGCATCAATACTTTTAATGCTTGTAACAATATTATACATTTTATTAGTGAGAAAACTATGGCTCACAGATATTAAAAAACTCTCAAAAAGACTCATAGTTTATGTAAAGTACATATTCTAGACCAGCTCTGGCTCCAGTGGTTGTGCTCGTATTCGTGGAGGCATATTGCTTTTATTAGTCTATATAAAGTTTAAAATATGCAAAAAGTCACCTTTCATGCTACCATTCCCATTACTATAAATAAAATGTGTCTACTCTTCACAGGAGAGATCAGATAGGGCTTTCCACTCCTGTAAGGAATTCCATTTTCAGAAACTCACAGGAGTTTCTGTCCAATATGATTGCTATGAGTCGTCATCAACTTGATGGCAGTGAGACTATCTAATCCAATGCATGTTCTGTTAGAATGGGAATAAAATGGAAGCGGAGCCAGAGCGTGGGTTTCAATTAACAGGTTTATTAGAGTTAATGATATGCCCAGGTGTTAGATTGGAATGAGAGTAAAGGGCACAGGGTGAGGGGAGTTATAGCTGAAAGTAAGAAAGGGAGAGCTAGAGAGGAAGAGACAGGGGGATGTGTGTCACATGAGAAGGTGAATAAAGTCAGAGAGCGAAACAAAGGACTCCCGTGTTAATAAACTTTGGGGACAAAAATAATTAAATATGCCTAAAAGAGCCCAAACTTCCCACTGATTATCGATGGAATCAGCAGAATGGTGAATAAGGGGGAAAGGTTTCCGTGAGATGTCTTTCAAAGGTGACATATCATGTTATGTTCGGTGGGGATGGAGAAGGAGTAAGAGATGCTGGCTATGGTGGTGATTCCTAGCATTACTACTGTGTTGGTTCTGTACGTATGAATAATTTTTCTTCTAATAAAAGTGGGATCATGAAATAATTGCCATTTTGTTATTTAATCACTTAACTCAGGACAATGTCCTTTAGACTCATCCACATAATATGATGTTTTGAATACTGATCACTATTCTCTGTAAATTCATAGGATTCTCTGATATGTATGAGCATGTAATATTTTTTAAGCCAATCATCTTTTGATGGACATTTAGGTTCTTTCCATCTTATTCCTATTGTGAATAGTGCTGCAATGAACATGTTGTTAGGCACTGTCATGTTGGTTCTGCCTCAAACACCCTATGCATAACAGCATGACACAGTGGACCCTCCTGCATCATCCTCTCAATTGCTATGTTCAAGCCCATTTTCCAGCTAATGTGTCAATCTATTTTGTTGAGGGTCTTTCTCTTTGTAGCTGCCCCTCTACTTTACCAAACATGATATACTTCTATAGGGACTGATCTCTCCTAATAACATGTCCAAAGCATGTGAGACCAATTCTTGCCATTCTTGCATCTCAGAAGTATTCTGTTTATACAGAATTCTTACAAGACAGAGTTGTAAGCTCTTCTTGAGGTCCATGGTTCTTTCTAAATTCTTAGCCAACACACTGATTCTTCTTGGTCTTCCATATTCAGTGAATATTGAATATGCATATGAAGCCATTGTAAAGACCATGGCTCAACTTGGGTTCATGTTAGTCCTTAAAGTAACATCCTTGCTTTTCACTACTTTAAAAAGATCTTGAACAGCAGCTTTACCCATTGCAATATATCTGTTGATGTCTTGACTTTGTTTCCATGAGTATTGATTGTGGATTCAGGGAAGATAAAGTTCTTGACAACTTCCATCACTTCTCCACTTATTATGATGTTACCTCTTGGTCCAATTGTGAGGATTTTGGTTTTCTTGACATTGAGTTGTAATCCATACTGCAATCCTTGATGTTCATTAGTAAGTGCTTCAGGTTCTCCTCACTGTCTGCCAATGGGGTTGTGTCATCTGCATATTGAAGGTGAGAGGATGCAACCCCAAGACCCACCTTTCTTAATTTCTAAACCATGAAGTATCTTCTTGCTCTGACTGCACAACTGCTTCTTGATCCATGTACAGGTTCTGCAGTTAACATTGTTGTGCATATGTCTGTTCATGTCCCTTTCTGTTAAGTATCTCAGGCATGTACTAAGAGTGAGATTATTGTATTAGATGGTCCTACTTTTGTTTCTCCCTCACCCCCTAACCCAGGAAGTGTCATACCATTTCCCATAGTGATTATATGATTTCAAAGTTCCATCAGCAGTGAATAATGATTCCAATCTCCCCACATTCTCACTACCCTTGGTTGTTTTCTGTCATTGGGATTCATGCCATCTTTGCAGGGGTGAGATGATGCATCTGGTCAGTGGCTGAGAATAAGGACACCTTTTCACGTGTCTATTGGCTACTTGAATTTTCTCTTTGGAAAAGTGTCCTTTAAAAAATCATTTTGTTGGGCGTTTATACAACTCTTATCAAAATCCATACATCCATCCATTGTGTCAAGTTCATTTGTACATTTGTTGCCATCATCATTCTCAAAACATTTGCCTTCTTCTTGAGCCCTTGGTATCAGTTCCTCATTTTTCCTCCTCCCTCCCTGCTCCCCTCCCCTCATGAGCCCTTGATAATTTATAAATTATTATTATTTTGTCATATCTTACACTGTCTGACATCTCCCATCAACCAATTTTCTGTTGTCCGTCCCCCAGGGAGGAGGTTATATGTAGATCCTTGTGATCAGTTTCCCCCTTTCTACCCAGGTAAAGTGTCTTATCTATGTCTTTTGCCAAGTTTTACTTGATCAGTTTTTTTTGTTGAGTTTCTATAAAATTTCTATATATTTTCTGAGTTTCTTAAAATTTCTATATATCTGACCCTTATCAGATATGTCATTCCTGTAGATATTCCACCCCCCTAATATATAGGTTTTCTTTTATTCCTTTAATAATTTCTTTTAATAAGTATCATTTTTAGGAAGTCTTAATTATCTATTTTCTCCTCTGTTACTCTTGCATTGGAAGTTGTGTTTGATGATATGTCATTAAAAAAAACTAAACTAAATCCTATCGTTTCCTCTGTGAATTGTTTGGTTTGGACTTCATATTTATTTCTTTGATCCATTTGAGTTACTTGTGGTTTATTGTGTCAGACATCAATTTTGTTTCTATTTCATGCATGCTGCTATATAATTAAAAATGATTGTTAAATGGGACTTAATATATATTTATCATATCATTCCATAGTTCAATCACATCAAGCATAACTGTACAATTCCTACCACAATCAGTTTGCAAATTTTTTTTCTTCCTGGACTCCTTGACATCATCTTTCTTTTAATATCCCCACCCACCCCTGTTACCACGATACCACCCCACATCCCTGAAACCCTTATTGTGCTTGTTATCACTATCGGTTCATCAATTCTGGGTTTCATGTACCGAAACACAGAAAACATATAAAACAACCTCAAAAAGGTGACCTCCAATGACATAACACCTCTGAGATGCACCCTAATATAACAAACAAAAATACAGAAAATGTTAAACACCAAATCAGGCCCAGTGTACATCAGAGGGGGAAACCAACTGACAAAGTTTTCACTGTTCAGTGGGATTTATGCCTCTGATCATCTATATTCATCTCTCCAATACACTATTTAGTAACCAGTTTTCTCTCATCCTTCAATTATGGGTAGAGAGAGTCCACCAGAGGCTTATTTCATAGGTAGTTCCCCCAAATGAATCTTGGCTTCCCACTTTTATTCATAGTGTTGTGCAAACTAGATTCTCCCAATTCAGGCTCTAATACTAACCCATCTTTTGACTTCAGATTGCATGATTTACAACCCTTCAGTGACTGACGATGGTGTGCTTATTCCATGTGGACTTAGTTGACATCTCACTTAAATGGCCGCTTCTTGCTGCTATACAATTTTCCCAGAATTTAACAATTGCCACCCCTGTGCCATCCTCACAATTGTTACTATTGAGACGATTGTTGAAGCCACTGTGTCAATCTACCTCATGGAGGGTCTTCCTCTTTCTCACTGACCCTTTAGCTTACCAAGCATGTCTTTTCTCAGGGCCTGGTCCCTCCTGATAACATGTCCATTGTATGTGAGGCCAAACCCACGACCATCGAGTCTTTACTTTATATCAACACTGTAGGGTAGAATAGAGCCTCTCCATAGAGTTTCCAAGGTTGTAAATCTCTACAGGAATAGAAATCCTCATCTTTCTTCTGGAAAGCAGCTGGTGAGTTTAGAGTGTTGATTTTGAGTTCAGCAGTCCAACTTGGAGTGTATAACACTACCAGGAGTGGAACACTGATGTTCATTACAGCATTTTTCACAATGGACACCTGGTGACAACATCCAAAGTGACCATTAACAGATGGAAGAATAAATATATTATTGTACATCTATTGTTCAGCTACAAAGAGGAATGGTGTTCTTATATATGTTATGATATGAAACTTGAAATATATTTCTAGTGATAGAACACACACACATGAATATGCCCATTCCTCAAAACAAACAAACAAATAAACAATCCAAAACCTCATTTCAATTTAGTGGATTTCAACTCTAGTGGATCCAACTGCCTTTGTGGTTTTCTGAGCCTGTAACGCTTTATGAGAATAGAAGCCTTATTTTTTGTTCTGAGGAGCAGTTAGTGGTTTCCAACTGCTGGCCTTTTGGTTAACACAGGCCCACATGTAACCACTAGTTAGGAAAATTTATAAAGACGGAAAATAGATGCGAGGTTACCAGAAGCCGGGAGAAAGAGGAGAATGGGAAAGTACCGCGCAATGGGCATAGAATGTCTTTTGGATGAAAAAAAGCTTAGAAAACAGTTATGATAATTACCAACCTTGGGACTGTAATTTGTGGAACTGTGTTGAATAATTCTCAATACCATCGAATTAGTTCTGACTCCTAGCTTCCCTATTGGACAGAGTATAATTGTCCCTGTGGGTTTCTGAGACTGTGACAGTTTATGGGAGTTGAAAGCCTCATCTTTCCTTGTGGAATGGTTGATGGTTTGGAACTGCTCGCCTTGTGGTTAGCACTAATAGCTGAAGTGGAAATTTTTATGTTAGACGTGTTTTACAAGAACAACAGTAATAATGAGACAACCACGAGATAAGGGAATCAAACTTTTAAAAGAGAAGAAAGGGGAAGGATTCAATTGTCATTTGCAAAATATTGAATTTGTGAGAAGCATGAATGAGGTGCTCAACATTAAATACAGTAATTTTGAAGGATTGATGGGGCACATCCATTTGTGAGCCATTCGTGTTGAAATATATATATATATATATACACACATACAGATACATATATATTTTGTGATGAGATATTTTCTTTTAATTTAGTGTAGTAAAATACATATAACACAATTGCTACCCTATTAACCATTTCTAAGTGTGCAAAATATTGACATTAAATTACGTTCACAATGTCCAATCATCACCACTACCTTAAAAAATTTTTTTAATCGCCCCAAACAGAAATTCAGTAACTCTTATACAATAACAAATTCCCTCAATCTCCCCTTGTCATTATTCTCCTTGCCCCTACCCTTTAGAAATGATGGATATTCTTTCAACCCTGTGCATGTGTCTAGTGTAGATATTTAAACTGTGTGGCTATCAAACAATATTTGTCCTTTTAAGATCCCCTCAAAGAGGGGTTTAGGAGAGGAGATGAGTTAATTGAAGGGTGGAGGGATATATGGCTCGGTGAGCCTTGCCTTTCTGGTTTCCAGGCCTCTTGCTTTGTGATGGTCAGTTCAGAGTGCAGCTCCCTTAGCCAGTTCCCTGCTTCACTGGCAAAGTTCACTTCCTGCAAGACATCCCCAAGGAGAAGCAGCATTGACCTACCCCAATGCATCCCTGGGTGCTGGAGCACCCGTGTGGAGACCCCTGCCAGAGCTGAGATGCCTACACATTCACTAACTCAGCTCTGCTCCTTCAGTCAGCCCCATTGCATCTGCTTTGTCAGCTGGAGTAGGATTTTGTGGATTGGTGTTGGACATATGGGTTAATGTTGGACTTGTAGGTTTGGGCAGCACTGGGTTGGGATGTTTTCTTCATGTGTACCTAACCTTTGTATAAAACTCTCTCTTACACATTAGTTTCTGTGGATTAGTTTCTCTAAAGTACCAAGACCAACACACTCATTTAAAGATTCAAATTGTGGTGGAAACAGTGAGCTACACACTCTCCATACTTCTCAGTAATAATTTCTATCAATTTATCAATGGAAGTAGGCAGAAGAAAACAGTATAAATCTAAAAGTGCTAGATCCTACACGCAGTCTTAAAATTGTCAATCTCCTTATCCATCTTATTTTAATCCTTATATAAACTATTCCATTGATATGAAATATGACTTTAGACCTCCAACTGCACCAATTTTTGGTGGAGTCTTCTATCAGACATTTTGACCTTCTGCCAGCCATTTTCACTAAGCAGCATTTTCCGACCTCGAAATATACATTAATCACATTCATTTTTATCATTTTCAAACAGGACTATCCAAAGAAAAGAACCAAAGAAAATAATCAAAGTTCTAAATTCCCATACTCTTACCACAAAACAACCTAGTAAACCTTTTGGTCATATGTGACCTCTAGCTAGACAAAGAAGAAAAATTACCACGAGACAGAGGTCAAGCAAGAATCCATTCTCCATCTATATGATTTGTTTCTCTAGTACCCATAGTGCGTTGGTTTGGTTGACTATAGAAACAAATCAGGAACATTCAAATATATGCATGAGAGAACTTTATATCAAGAAGTAATTACACGGTCTGGCAAGACGATGACCAGGTAGGTAGCTCACGCCTGGATCTCTATGGAGATCAGTGAGTGGGGAGATTTGGGGGTCAAGTAAGGGGGCCAAAGCTGTCGGTTAATCCCTGTGACAGTCCAGAGCGCTTCCGTAAACCAGGAGGTAACTTCCATCTTATCTCTTGAACCAACTATGGAGTTTCAGAAACCCAGCCTTACTGCTGGGACTGATCCGGCCCATGTCATCCATGCTGCTGTGGTCCCTATCAGGGTTATCACTAGCTGGCACTATAACCTGGCAGTTGTGCCCAGACTTGCCAGCCACCCAGCAAAGGCTCTTGCAGCCGCAGTTTCACACCCCAAACAGCACAGGGCTCCCTGACTACCAGCTGGAGGAACCCTCCTCCAAACCCAGCATTCTCCTTCCTACTCTTTCTCAGCTCTGCCCAGATCTTCCCTGGCCTTTGTGCTCAGAGAGCAGAGTTGCGCTGTAAGCTGAAAGAAGCAACTAGGGCCTTTGTTCTACCAGCCCTCCTGTCTGCAGTTCCTCCAGCCTGGAACAGACCCCCACCAAATCCCACTGCAGCTACCATCCTGGTGATTCGCCTGCAACCTGGCCACCGTGCCGTGGCTACCATGCCCTGGGTTAGCCAGCTGCCCAGAAGAGGCACTAGAAACTTCTGTTTGATCACTCAAATGGCATGGAGCTCCCCTGTCGCCAACGGGCACATCCCCCCTTCAAGACCAGCATTCTCCTTTTTACTGTTGCTCTTTACCTATGTGGCCCAGTGCTCCCATTTGTGCTCTGAACTGCAGAGCTGTGCATTAGGCTGACAGACAGGGCTGGGATTTTCCCCACCCATCCGCATTGCCTCTACCCAGGAACAGACCATCTCCCACTCCACCCCCCAGAGTTTTGCACTCCTGCACCCGGGCCAGCACTTTCCTTCGTACCTCAGCCTGCACAGCTACAGAATGGGCCCCTACAGAAGCCCAAGTGGTACTCTAGTGTGATGTAGGCTGATCAAGGAGTCTGATGACTGATAGGACCGTCCAACCTGCCCTCCAAACAAGAGAATCCTGATGGGTTAGGGTGAGAGGAAAACCTCAGTGGAATAAAAGTGAAGCACAACCCCCCAGAGCTGTTGACTAAAGGCAGCTCACAGAAGTATTCCCACCTATCTTTATAGGTTTCGTATTAAGGTAGCAGATGGACATTGGGCCTCTACTCAAGTGCTCCCTCAATGCAAGAATACTTTGTTCTATTAAACTGGCATTCCATGATGCTCACCTTTCTGACATGATCACGGAAGATAAAGTGATAGCATACACAAATGCGGTGAAGAAAGAAGATGGTGTCCAGCTAACTAAAGATATATTGACTGGAGTCTTAAAGGTCTGAAAATTAACAGGCAGCCATCTAGCTGAGAAACAAACACGCCCATGATAAGCTATTACATCAGTGATTGTCTCAGTGCATCCCCTCCTTCTGTGCTCCACAACCTGTGAAACATAACAGAAACAATGCAAAGCAAAAAACAAAACCAAAGAGAAAAAGGAAGAAAGAAGAGACCATCACCAATATCAAAATAAGTCAAAAGAAAATTCCTGCCTAGGAACAAGCGAGAAATATTTAAACCTAGGGCAAATTCAGGATGACATCAATAGGGAAGTCAAATGACCAGGTTTCATATTATACCATCATTCATTTCACCATTTACAATAAACTGTATGATAGCAGGGCTGTTTTCCTTCCCCAAAGGTGGCTAGAGGATTAGTCTAAATAGGCACTCTGCAGATGGATTTTGGGCTCCCACTGCCCTCCATAGCCTTCTAAAAATTGGGGGTTCACAATTTGAGCTCTTATACCCTTCTATCCAACATGTTTGGATTTTGTTCTTTTTTCTTCTTTGGATCATACAGACTATTGTGCTTCTTCCATGTGGACTTTGTTACTGCCTCACTTAGATGGCAGCTTGTTTCAATATAAGCCTGTAAGACACTATTCCAATTGATGAGGCTGGTGGTTTTGAACTGCTAACCTTGCAGTTGGTCAGCAGACCAACCTTATGAGATTTTCTTTTGAAACAACCAGCCTTTGAAAGTCCTATGAAGCACACATAGTTCTGCTCTGAGGGGCATGGGGTCCCCATGGGTCAGAGTCACTTCCAGAACGTGTTTGCACTCTTGGGGTGCCTCCAAGAAAGGACAGAGGAAGAGATTTTTGTTGGCCCCAATGACAAACGAACAATGCCTAGTTTTATTTTAGGTGAAAGCAAATCTTCACAAGCACGGAGGAGCTTCCAGTCTGAATGGAAAGGCTCCCTGCCCCGTTCCACATGGACAGGGATGGAACAAGGACTTCTGCCCTGTCTGCCTAAGGGTAGGAGCAAAGGACCCCGTGATACAAGAGAGAAACAAAGGATTCTGTGGGAACTGGCTTGGTCAACACCTTCCCTGAAGCCAGGCCCCAGTAACCTTGTGGCACAGGACTGCACTCAAAGATCATTCTGAGACATGCTTACCCAAAGCAGCAGCCCATAGAAAGCTGAATTCCAAGGACCAACTGAGTAACTAATTAGAAAGGTGCTTAGCCATCAGCAGAGTGGCAACTCCCTCCCCTATGATAGTGTCATGCAAAAACTAGAAGCGTTCCCTTAGGGAGCATCCTCATCTTCACATACACACGGGGTGGGGATGGGGGGGAGGCTTTTCCCTAACTGTGTGAGGGATGCATTTCATTTTTTCTGAAATGACTCTATGCTTTTAAATAAAGTTGTGGATTAACTCTGTCTGCTGTGTGTGTGTGTGTGTGTGTGTGTGTATGTGTGTGTGTGTGTGTGTGTGTGTGTGAGTGAGCTCAGGTTATCTATGGACCCGAACAATGACAGAGGTTGGGAGCTTGCTAGTTCTCCCGTGGAGAAGAGCCTCGGAACTGTACTTCACTCACGCCTTGGTGTTACCACCCTTCACCGAGCTAGGGGCACTCACGCCCTAATCTTCTGAGTCTATGAAAGGGGTTTGGTTTGGGGGCGGATTTCACCAGTTCTCACTTGTCTATGCTGAAAGGATTCACTGGACAGAAGCACCATAGACATTCCAAGTAAACTTTATTGAGGGAAAAGGAAATATTAGATGGTGGAGCTCCAGACATGACACACCATCTCAGGAAACCTTGCAGGGCAGCACAGGAAGCGTCCTAAAAGGCGGTGGCCACAAAGCGGCCATGTCCAGGAAGGGTGGACAGCCATGTGGAGTGTCAGGTGGAGACCCACGTGGAAATGCCCGGAAAGGAGGGTCAGTGAAACAGAAAAGGAAGAACTGAGGCCGTGCTTCTAGGTTTGTCCCTTCCTAGCCACCCCTTTGGGGGGCGTGTTTGTGGGTACCAGCAGATTTCTAGAGGATGCGTTCCAGTATGTGTTTGGTAATGTTTCCTGGCTTCTCGTGTGCATACCCAGACTCAATGAATTTGCGCATGAGCAACGTTGGGTCCTCTGGCCAAACACATCCTAGCCTTGGCTTTCACTGAATTGGTCTCCTCCCATAGGCCTCTAATGTGTGCCTGATTTCCTTTCCAAGGAGCCCCTTGATTTGGGGCCTGGTCTCTAGTTCTCGGTACGCACAGGCATTATGAGTAGACAGCCCTCTTTCCCCTCTTTCATTACTGGAGCGGTTAGCAGGTAGGTAAACTTGAAAGGCTGAGCACCTATCTTGAAACTCAAGCCCGTCACCCAGGAGACTGGACATGAAGTCACTGAAGTGTCACAATTGATGACATCAAAATGCTTTCCCTCTACAAAGTCCCTTGCAACTTTAGCCTTAGGCTCATTTCACCCAAGGAGGACACAGAGGTTGCTGTCTCTGTTGGCCTTTTACACAGAAAAGGGTAAGACTTCCTTTATCTTTCCCGTTCAGCTATTTCTTTTCATACTTCATTTGTATCTGTGGCGAACGTGTTCAACCATATTTCTTTACAGGTTACGGGAAGAAAATCGAAGCGCGTCGTACCTAGCCAGCGCCTCCCTGCCGTGCGGTGTGCCTAGACATCAAACAGAGAACAGGTTAGCCATTAGATTCACCTGTCTGATAAGAGTGCAACAGCACTTTCCTTTCGATTATGACTGTGTTTCTCTATAAAAGGCTATGCAGTGGAATGCCTTGAGTTTCTGAAAAAACTTTAGTCTATTTTGTATTAGTGCCTTGTAGATTTGGTAGTAATCAATACGTTTGAACTACCATCACAGCTGTGTTCTCTAGAACACATAGCCAAACAACCCAATACCAACCTCTTTCAGAAACACAAGACCTAGAAAAGTAGTTTGGTTTATATTTTCATAGACCTCTGAGCTATGAGAGAAATCAATCTCCCCAGGCTGCTGATAAAATGCCCTCCCATTCTCCTACATTGCTAGTAAGTTATACTTTCTAGAGAGATCTCTGATGATGATGTGGACCCTCAATATACTCTGCTCTGGGTTCCTCTCCGGAGGCATGGTGGCGTTGTGTTTAGAAACCGGGTTGCTAACCATAAACGCAGCAGTTGAAACCCCTAGCTGCTCTGTGGGTGGAAGATGGAGCTTTTTTACTCCCATGAGGAGTTACAGACGTGAAGTCACAGAGGCACTGCTACCCCATCCTCAGGGACGCTATGAATTGGCGATGGATTGCTGGCAGCGATTTTTGAAAACTATTTGTATGAACCTTCAAAGAATTTGGCAGTCTTCGAAACCCTGTTCAGGGTCAGTATGACTTGGAATTGACTCTCTGGCAGATGTTGTTGGTTTTGGTTTTGTCCGTGGCCCTAGAGGTAAACCATGAATACCCAAACTCCCTGCCACGGAGCCAGTCTGACTCATAGTCACCCTAGGATGGAATTCCGCTACGCCTGTGGGTTTATGAGACTGTAACTCTTTACAGGAGTAGAACACCTCATCCTTCTCTTGAGGTGCTACTGTTGGTTTTCAATTGCTGACCTTGCAGCTAGCAGCTCAACATGTATAATCTAGTTGAAATAATTCTTGGGAAATATCAAGTATAAACTCATGTTCCATATATTTTCTTTTAAATTATTTTATAAGGATAATTAAGTGGAGGTTTGCATGTCAGATCATTGTGCTCCCATTTATCAGTTTAATCAACTTATCAAACTCTCCAATGGCTTGTTTTGTCTGCCCACCCCCTTTCCATGTCCCTCTAAATTAATAATTCTCTACCCGCTAGCCTTTTGCTTCCATTCTATCTTGTTTCTTTTTAAATTAAAAAAAAAATAACAATCATGTTTTTGTTTAACTATACCCATTATAAGGTCCTCTGAGCCCATCCATGACATAAGGCACTTCACAGTTTCATCGTTATTCTTTAACTATGTAGAATTCCGTTGTGTGCATGTACCAAAGTTTATTTATCCTTTCCTTCACTGGTGGACACTTAGGTAGTTTCTACCTTCTTCCTTTTGTGAATAGTGTGATAGAACAGTCAATGTCTGGGGAACTAATAAACTCAGTTATTTGTGTCCTATTATGGTGAGAGAAGCCTAAGTGACCATTCCCAATATTGGCCTTCGCTTAGATAAAGTTAGTTGGCATGCACACCTCTCTGTTGTCTTGTGCAAACTGGTTCAGTGTCCAACAGACATTGGGCCTGTGGACTCATGATTGTGTCCTGGGAGGCAAGAGGCTTGGAGCAGGAGACACAAGTGGCCCCACTGAGAGATGGGAGTCACCAATAACAACCATTATTAAGTCATCCATTTATCAGCTTTGCTTTTGAACAAGTCATTTACCTTCTCCATGTTTCACTCTCCTCCTCTTAAGAGGCGACAGAGACAAGGGCATGAATGGTTCTTTTTTTTTTTTTTTTTTTTAACAATTTATTGGGGCTGATACAATTCTTTACACAGTTCATACATATACATACATCAATTGTATAAAGCACATCTGTACAGTCTTTGCCCTAATCATTTTTTTTCTCTTTTCTTCTTTTACATTTTATTAGGGACTCCAACAACTCTTACCACAATCCATACATATACGTACATCAATTGTATAAAGCACATCCATACATTCCCTGCCCCAATCATTCTCAAGGCATTTGCTCTCCACTTAAGCCCCTTGCATCAGGTCCTCTTTTCCCCCCCGCCCCTCCCTCCCCTTTCCCCCCTCCCTCATATGCCCTTGGTAATTCATACCTCGTTATTTTGTCATATATTGCCCTATTCGGGGTCTCCCTTCCCCCCTTCTCTGCTGTCCCTCTCCCAGGGAAGAGGTCACATGTGGATCCTTGTAATCAGTTCCCCCTTTCCAACCCACTCACCCTCCACTCTCCCAGCATCGTCCCTCACACCCTTGGTCCTGAAGGTATCATCCACCCTGGATTCCCTGTACTTCCAACCCTCATATGTACCAGTGTACAGCCTCTGTCCTATCCAGCCCTGCAAGGTAGAATTCGGATCATGGTAGTTGGGGGGAGGAAGCATCCAGGATCTGGGGGAAAGCTGTGTTCTTCATCAATACTACCTCACACCCTAGTTAACCCATCTCCTCTCCTAAGCCCCTCTATGAGGGGATCTCCATTGGCCGACACTTGGGCCTTGGGTCTCCACTCTGCACTTCCCCCTTCATTTAATATAATATATATATACACATACATATATACATATACACATATATACACATACATACACACACATATCTTTTTTTTTTTTTTGCATGATGCCTTATATCTGGTCCCTTGGGCACCTCGTGATCGCACTGGCCGGTGTGCTTCTTCCATGTGGGCTTATTTGTTTCTGAGCGAGATGGCCGCTTGTTCACCTTCAAGCCTTTAAGACCCCAGACACTATCTCTTTTGATAGCCGGGCACCATCAGCTTTCTTCACCACATTTGCTTGTGCACCCATTTGTCTTCAGGTATCCTTTCATGGAGGTGTGCAGTCAATGATATGATTTTTTGTTCTTTGATGCCTGGTAACTGATCCCTTTGGGACCACTCGATCACACAGGCTGGTGTGTTCTTCCATGTGGACTTTGTTACTTCTGAGCTAGATGGCCGCTTGTTTATCTTCAAGCCTTTAAGACCCCAGTCACTATCTCTTTTGATAGCCGGGCACCATCAGCTTTCTTCACCACATTTACTTGTTCACACACTTTGGCTCCAGCCGTTGTGTCGGGAGAGTGAGCATCATAGAGTTCCAATTTAATAAAAGAAGGTATTCATGCATAGAGGGAGTGTTTGAGTAGAGGCCCAAGGTCCTTCCGCCACCTTAATACTTGACCTATAAATATCGACATGATTTATGGGGAAGGACCGTTCTGCCAAGCTAACGAATGGTCTGGAAATTTTATGCACAGACAATACCACTAAAACAGAAACACATATGAACTTCAAGGCTATCTATGGCTCCATCTCTTTGATCACTGGGATGAAGGGGCTCGATGTCTGTTCTGATTGCATACATCTGTAATTGTGTTATATCCAGTAATCAAGTCATATCTGGCCATTGTAAAACTCGGCAAATATTTTTTGTGTGTGCTGAAAAGCATAATACTTGGTCCCTATGACCAGCAGTGATTGAGATCTGGCTCCATTGCCTTTGCCACCCTTGCCATTAGTTGCTTTGTTTCAACCATACAGGTGGCTGTTGTTGGTTTCATGTCTAATGCCACTTATATTTATATATCGACATATAAATGCATCTGAAGTCATAATGACACTCAAGATAACAAACAAATGCAATCACACTCACATCTCCTGTCTTTTCAGAAAGTAACATGGGCACATAAGCCTTTGAAAGGGGGCCACATTGCTTCATTAATTCCATCCACACATGGTCTGTTAGTAGTTATGATACTAACCCAGAACCCTGTTTCTCAAGGTCTTGGAATTCCATGAGCAAAATTATGCTCCTTAATGTTATTGAATGTTCTCCTGAAGCTCTATTAATCAGTGTATATGCATTATTATTCACTGCAGCCAATGGATAATGCAGAATCCAGCGATGGAGTCAAGCCAATATGCAGAAAAAGGAAGAAGAAATGTAAGCATTTAGAGGAGAACACCAATTCTGCGCAACCCAGGTAACTAGCTAACTTTGAAGGTGGATACTGACATGTGTCATGTCACAGTGCGTCCCACAGTAGAAAGTTGTCTTGACAGAAGGAAGGAGAATGTGACCACAAGCAGGTTTTCTAGATTCCTTCAGATTTTGGTTTAAGTATTGCTACAAATTTGCTTTACCAAGACCATTAACATCATGTCTACATGTAGAAAGGCCCAGGTATTCATTTCTGAATGTACCATGAATGTTTTGTGACACACTCTATTGCACAATGAAAATTACTGTTTGAGAAACATTTCAGAGTGATGGGAAAGATTAGGGACCCTGTACTAGTTCTCTAGGACTGCCATAAGAGAAGAGCACAGCATGGGTGACGTTATATTTTTAACTTTTATTTATTTTTAAAATAATTTTATTGGAGGCTCATACAACTCGTATCACCATCCATACATATATCAATTGTACAAAGCACGTTTGTACATGCATTACCCTCATCATTTCCAAAACATTTGCTCTCCACTTAAGCCCGTGGTATCAGCTCCTCATTTTTCTCCCTCCCTCCCCACTCTCCTCTCCCACATGAACCCTTGATAATTTATAAATTATTATTTTGTCACAGCTTACTTTTAAAGAACAAGAACGGAAGGTCAGTGTTGTGGAAAGTAGAGTCCAAATCAGAGTAGTGGCCATGTTTCTTCCTTTAGAAGGTTCTGGGACGCAGATCTTTCCATGATATTTTCACAGATTATGGCAGCTCTTAAGGGTCAGTGACTCACCTGGTTTGCAGCTGCCTCTGTTGTTACATCACTGCCCTTCCCTTCTCTCGGCCAGCTTCTGTGTCTTTTCTGCTACAAGGCTACCAGTCCTATAGGATTCAGAATCACCCTTTCCCAGCATGACCTTATGTTTGCCTTGTCTATAGCATTGTCAAAGGTTCTGTCTCTGAAAACGTTCACAAGCACAGGTATTGGGTTATATGGCTTCAAAGTATCTTTTGGACACAATCCAATCAATAACATTCACAGTATTTCTTTCAGAATGTAAGCTTCATTCAAGGCAATGACTCCGAAAACATGGTAGCTCTCTTAACTATAACTTAACTTTGTATTTGAATTACGTGAGAATTTACAGAGCAGATCATTATTCTTAAATCCATTCGTGCACATTTTGATTCAACCGTCCATTGCCATACCCCACATACCGTAACTTACTCTGCTTACTTCCTGTGTTTCCTGTTTCCCTTTGTCTCTCTTTCCTAGCTCTCTAAACATCAGTACTTGGGTGAATGCTGCCCATTTGTTCTTAAAAGATTGATTGTTTTACCACAGGTTTGGGTTAAGTTCTAGACCTGAATGGTGACTAAGAGGCAAGGTCTAACCTTCACCCCACCCTACACTCCCGTCTCTATGTGACCAATAAACCTGGTCTCTTACGATATCCATGCTCCTTGACTACTCTAATTTCAAAACCTACATTTGAAACTATTATCTATAAATCCCATAACAAAGAGTTCCCATTGTTGGTGCTGTACTGGGTCACATGTTAGGTTGCTAGCCACAGGTTCAGCAATTCGGAACCACCAGGCGTTCCTTGGAAAAAGATTAGACTTTTTAAGTCTGTAAAGACTTAACAGTCTGAGAAAACCACAGAGGCAGTTCGACCTTACTCATAGGGTCACTATGAAGCAGAACCAGCTTGATGGTACTGAGAGGTACACTTCGGAACCGAGTAAGTGAATAATCGTGATAATCATCAAGAACTCTTGCTTGTTAAGGCCTAGGTATTCAATCAGCCAAATGATGCTCATTTTATCCTAATGTCATTAGAAACTCTCCTAAAACTCTATGAGGAAGAGTACGTTGTTTTATTATTATTATTATTCACTGCAGTTCAATGAATGATGCACAGTCCAGCGAGGAGCACAAGCCTACATGTGAAAAAAAGAAGAAAACATCCAAGCATTTAGAAGAGAACACCAGCACCACGCCGCAACCCAGGTAACTAGGCAATTCCGAAGGTGGATACTGACTTTTGTCATGTCACAGGGAGTCCCACAGTAGAAAGTTGTCTTGGCAGGTAGAAAGATAATGGATTTTCTAGGTTTCTTCAGATTATAGTTTAATTTGCACCATAAATTTGCCTTACCGAGACTGTAAACATCATTTGTATATATACAAAGGATCCAGGAACTAGATTCTGAATGTCCCCAGAATGTTTTGTGACATGCTATATTATACACTGAAAACCATTTTAGAGGAAATTTTTAGAATGATTGGAAATATTAGGCCTCCCATGTTTGTTCCTAAGGCTTCCATAACAGAGGAGCCCAAAGTGGTTGACATTCAGGCTGTGGTTCTCAACTTTGCCAATGCCGCCACCCTTTCATACAGTTCCTCAGGTTGTGGGGACCCTCCAGCCATAAAATTATTTTCTTTGCCACTCCATAACTGTCATTTTGCTACTGTTATGAATCGGTCGACCCCGGTGAAAGGGTCGTTCGTCCCCCAGAGGGGTCACGACACAGAGGTTGAGCACAGCTGCTTTAAAGAATAAGAATTGAAGTTCATTGTGGTGGAAATGAGAGTCCAAATCACAGGCGCGGCCGTCCCTCTTCCTTCAGAAGGTCTGGGACACATACACACTGGCTCGTCCAAGCCTTTGTCAAAGATTATGGCAACTCCTGGGGGCAGTGACACGCCTTGGCTGTCAGCTGCCTCTGTAGTAACATAGCTTCCCTTCCCTTCTCTCCTTGGCCTTGTGTATCTTCTCTGTAGCACGGTCACCAGTCATATAGGACTAGGACTCACCACATTCCAGTATGACCTCATGGTTACCTAATCGACATCATTACCAAATGCTGTATTTCTGAATCAGCTGACAGTCACAGGTTCTGGGTAATGACTTCCCAGTATCTTTGGGGGCAGTTTGACTGTATCGATATGGACACTATGAGTCAGAACTGAGTTTGGTGGCAGTGAGATCTACACTGTAGAACTGATTAAGTACTCTCTTCAAGAGCCTTTGCCTGAGTTCGTATAAGCAAGCGAAGATTACCGAGGAGCATTGCGCATGCTCAACAAGTCTGTGGCTTTACGTGGTCTGTTTTCACCATCTTACTGAAAGCTCTGTCAAACGTAACCAGTGAAGTACAAGTGTCCTAATTGGCAACCTTGCTTACTTCCCTCGGCTTGATTTGACTATAACGTTTCAGCATTTCTTTTCAGTCAGCACTTGCACCTCAGTTTCTATCCTCCTATGTGCCTTTTCATATCCTTGGGAATTCTGTTCCCCTTTTACATCCTCCCCACCATCAGAGCACTTCCCACCTCTCTGGCCTGAGCTGATGACAAACAATATATGTTCAAGAAGAGGTAGTGTGCTACGGCAGATAGGGAAGTGTGTGAGCTTTAGAAAAATCATATTCACACCCCCATCATATCCCACTGTGAGGCCTTTCATCCCTCACACAAAAGACTGGAGGGTTATCTTTCCCATCTACAAACAGGGACATGAGTTTACTTGCCCTACCTGCACTACAATGTTACTTAACAGGAGGATAAAAATGGAATTGAAATAGAAAGTCTGAGGTGGTAGGATGGTGGAGGGATGGAATAAAAAGAAGCTGATGTCAAAGGCCTCAAATGGAAAGAAAATACTTTGAAAATGATGATGCCAACCTATGTACAAATATGCTAGATCCAAGTGATGTATGGATTGTTATAAAAGCTGTAAGTGTCCCCAACAAAATAATCTTTAATCAATGGAGAAAAGGGCGTCGTAGGATGCCTAGTGTGGCCTAATCAAGTGCAATATAGCAGCTAGGAATTACTAATCCCAAATGAAGGCCAAACATGATCGTGGGACAAGAGGAAAGTAAAAGGGAATAGAGGAAAGAACCAGGAGGCAAAGGACGTTTATTGATATCTAAATACATGCATGTACATATGTAAATATATTTAAATATAAAAAGGGGGGAATGGAACTATGTACTCATTTCTCTGTATTAAGAAATAAGGTAGCAGATGGACATTTGGCCTTGACTCAAGTACTCCCTCTACACAAGAACACTTTGTTCTAAAAATTCAGCATTCAGTGATACCCACCTTCCCGACACAATCAATGAAGACAAATTGGGTGCATAAGCAAATGTGGTGAAGAGAGATACTGTCTGGAGTCTTAAATTCTTCAAGATAAACAAGTGGCCATCTAGATGAGAAGCAACCAAGCCCACATGGAAAAAGCACCCCAGCCTGTGTGATCATGAGGTGTCGATGAGATTAGTTATCAGGCATCTAAGACCCAGAACAAAATCCTATTCAATATGAAGAGTGGAGACGCAATGCCCATCTTTAGATAATTGTGCATCCCCTCACAGAAGGGTCACAAGGAATAGATGAGCCAGTCAGGGTGCAGTATAGCACTGATGAAACTTTCCTCTAGTTATTTGATGCTTCCTTTCTCCCACTAGCGTGACCTCAATTCTATCTTTCTGATCGGATTAGACCAGAACATGCACACTGCTACAGTTAAGAGGCCACAACACAGAGAATCCAGGATAGATAAACCCCTCAGGGCCAACAATGAGAGTAGTGATACCAGGAGGATTAGGGTAAGGTGGGGGGAGAAAGGGGGAATTGATCACAAGGATCGACCTATAACCTTCTCCCATGGGGACTAACAATGGAAAAGTCGGTGAGGGGTGATGGTGGATGATGTAATATAGGAAAATAATAATCTATAATTTATCAATTGTTCAGGAGGGGAGGGAGAGGGAATAAATGGGGAGCTGATATCAAGGGCTCAAGTAGGAAGAGAATGCTTTGAAAATGATGATGGCAGCATATGTGCAAATGTACTTGACATAATGGATGAACATATGGATTGTACTAATACATGTAAGAGTCCCAGTAAAAGTATTTAATTAAAAAAGAAAAGAACAATGGAATGTATGTACTAATGTGTCAGATACAATTGACGTATGGATTGTAACAAGAGTTGTAAGAGTCCCCAATAAAATGAACTAAAAAAAGGTCTTTAAAAAGAGAGAATTATGATGGCCATATCTTTACAAGTTCGTTTGATGTAAATGATTTATGGATTGTTATAATATCTGTAAAAGCGCGCCGATAAAATGATCAATAAAACATTTGTGTATGCTATATGGAAAGGCATACTACTTATTAATCACTGTTGCTAAAAGAATACTGGTGCCAAGCAAAAGACTTTATGGGTGAATCTTGTTTATTCCTGGGTGGATGAAAATATGACCTTGTACTGATTATCTCAGATTTTCATCAGCTCATCCAATAGGCTCAATCTACATACAGTATTTCTTTTAGAAGTGTCTATCAGAGCCCTAAATGAGGATGGCAATTTTCCTAACATTGAAGTGTTAGTAGAAGTGGTCATGGAGCAGTTTTAAATGTTTTCCAGATAGCAACACATGTTTTTGACCATTGCTAACTTAATAAGCAGTACATAATGTATATGGGGAAAAAGTGAGGCAGTATGCTGTTAGACGATCCTAACTATGGTCACAATTAATCCCAATTGGCTTAATGACAATGGCATTGTTTTAAATTTTTTTTTCACATTTGTACTGACACATATCTCACATAACCTACAATTCAATGGTTTAAACATATTTCAAAGGTCTGTACAATCATCACCACAATCAATTTTATGTTTAGGGCATGTGTGTGTGTGTGTGTGTGTACTCTTTACACAAGCACACAGGTAGACATATATGTATTCATGATGCTTTTATTTCACTGCAAATATTGAACCATTGGTTTGTTTATCTTGCAGTACCACAGACCCTCATGGGGCTAGTACTTCCACGGATATCATCCGACAACTGTGTGGACAATTGGACGGCCGTCTTGAGTATTACATGTATGAACAGTTGCTAAACCCAGATGAGTTAGTTTTCAGCTTTGAGTTCCTATACCTGGAGTAAGTACTATGTCATCACTACCAGGACCTGTCTCAGGGGACCTTCTCCTGAAGAATCATTGCTTGATCCATCTTACGTGACACAACGGAAATAAATGTGCAAACGTGAACATTGTTTTTTGTTTTGTTTTCAACATTCACTGTGACTCGACTCAATGGTTACTCATCGGTTTTACATTCAGCAATTTCTGCATCTCTTGTTTCATCTCTTTCATTGCAATCACCACAAGTTACATGCCTAACGCCATTTCTTCCCTGTGTTTCCTATTTTCATGGCTTCTTCTGTCCTATCCCTTTTGAACTTTGTCTTTGGTAAATGTTTCCCTTCTGCTCTTAAATATTGATTATTCTAAAGCACGTGCATCTTTTATTGACCTGAAGGGTGACTAAGAGCCATAGTCTTGAGGTTCTACTAGTCTCTATTCAATTAGTAAGCCTGGTCTCTTCTGACTTTGGTTCTTGTTCTGTTTCTCTACCTTCTTCAGAGTTATTGGTAGTAGTAGTGGGGCATCATCTATGGCCCCAGGGTTGCAGGGACTGTTTTCATGATCCCTTTGTCCCTGGGACTACATGTTTCCACATGTTTAAAGTCCATATGTCTTAAATCTCTCATTTTTCTTTTGGATGGGGAGATAAAATAGTTGCACCTTAGATGGCTTCTCAAATGCTTTTAAGACCCCAATTGCTATTCACCAATGTAGGATGTAGAACATTCTTGTTGACCCAGTTGTGCCAATTAGTTTTAACGCCTCATGATCATACAGGGTCCTGTGCTTCTTCCATGTGGGCTTTGTTGTTTCTCGGCTAGATAGCTGCTTGTTTACCTTCTAGCCTTGGAGGGTCTGGGGTCTTAAAGGCTTGAAAATAAACAACCAGCCCTCTAGCTGGGAAACAACACATGGAGGAAGCACACTAGCCTGTTTTGACACGATCGCTGAAGACAAAATGGGTGCATAAAGAAATGAGGTGAAGAAAGCTGATGGCACCTGGTTATCTAAAGATATAGTCTTACAGGCCATGACAGAGTTTCCATCCACACTCCAAGCGTAGACTTTCTCAGTTCCCCTCTGAGAGGCCAGCCCTCACAGAGAATCACCTCTCCTGAGCACTCTAGCACTACTTCCCAGGTGGCTTCCTCTGAGGTGCTATTGCTCCAGGCCTGGTGAACGTCAGCTTTACCCTGATTAATGGGGGCTATCTCAGGTTAAGTAGGTCCTTATCTGACTTCCGTAAGAAACCCCATCCAGCTAGGCTGTCAATTCCTCAGAAGTGTGCACCAGCCTCCAGGGGGCTGATCCTGCATGCTCCTGGGACATCAGCACCACCATGTCCTCCATGTCTTTACTCGACTTGGACTTGCTCCTTTCACAGCCACCCCTTCCTCATTTCCATCTTGCCCTTTGAACCTCACCCACATAATTTGACCCTGTCTTCTCTGAGTGAAAATAAAAATAAGCCTGAAAAGTGGGCTCTCCCTGTTCCTCGTGTTTGTTATTGGCTCTTCCCTCTAAAACTTCATTGCTAATTTTGATTTCGAGAAGACTTACCATACATGTGTTTAGGAGTAAAAGTGGAAAAATGATGGGTCCATCACGTTTGGGTTTTAGAGCCTTGGGACATTCCATTTGGGACGTTATAGGCCATTATTTGTTCATGTTTTTGCCCCCTGCCCCAAGGAGTCAGTCTTCAGGAATGCCAATTGATTAGCCCTTTGGTGTTAGCAATACCAATAATATAAATCACTATTACCACAGATCCATGTAAGCAACTGCTACTGGAACTTCTCTGAGATATCTCCACATAGTCTCTAGAGGGATGCCATTTTCCGGCACTTGCTAAGTTTCTCTTCACTTGGGTCCACATCACCTCAGAGTCTTCAGAATATACACCTTAGATGCATACATATATATGTATATATATATATATACATATATATATATATCCTGAGTCATATTTTCTAGCCTAGGTGAGATACAATGTCCACCTTTTCTTCCCCAATAATGCCCTCCCCCGTACAATAACTCTGTGAGGAGGTAGATTTCGGTCCACCATTCCAGACTCTCCTGTGCACTGGCATGGCATTTTGATCTTAGGAGGAAAAGCCTATGTCATTTATTTCGCCAAGAGGATGAGAGTTTTTACGTGAACTCTAGCATTAGTACATAGCCTGGCTTCAAGGAGAAGACTTCCCTCTGATGTGTTCTAGGGCAGGATGCATCACTCCTCAGCATCCTTTGTGAAGGATAGCTCAGGGATCATTGTGAGCTTAGGTCATGACTTGTTTATTTCATCCCCAATGGGTAGCACCTAACGAAGTTCCCATTGTTCCCATACAACAACCTGTTTTGGGAAAGGAGGCCACGTGCCCTGTGCCTGATGGATGGATGTCATCATGTTACGCAAGACCCAGTGCATTTGTGGCCCGAATGTTAGCTGTCACGGAGGTCTCATCTTTAGGACAAGAGCCTCAATCCTTCCTTGTCAGTTACAGGGCTATGGGTTGCCTCCGCTTCGGACGGGGGCAGGTACTTCAGAAATCCTGGGGTGTCATGGCCAACGTTGTCCGAGTGGATTGCAGGAAGAGCTAGGTAGGTTTGTTGAGGTTTGCAGCAGGAAGTGTTTAAAAGGACAGAGTAAAGTGTGGATGTTGGGAAGCTACTGCTGTGCAGTGTCCATGCTTTTCTCTGTAAGTAAGGGGTGGATATTGAGGGTGTGTGTCTCAAGGAGTTTTTTGTGTTTTTGTATCCTCCAATACTGATGTTTTTTGTTGATAGTACAGCTTCTGTAGGATTAAGCTTGGTGGTTTGTGAGTGCCCACGTGTATTTGTGGTCTGAGACATTTAAGGTTTATTGTGCCAACCAGGCTGATAAACACATGTGGGATTAATTGAAGGGTGGAGAGATCAATGGCTCGGTGACCCTCATCTGTCAAGGTAGACATCCCTGAGGAGAAGCTACATGGACCTACCCTGATGCAGCCCTAGGTGCTGGAGCAGCTGTTTGAAAATCCCTACCAGTGCTGAGATGCTCACACAATCACTGATTATGCTTTTCTCCTGCAGTTGACGTCGTTCTGTGTGTTTTGTGAGATTAAAGAGACCTTTTTAGATTGTTTCAGACATATGGGCTTATGTTGAACATATGGTGTTGGACAGTACTGGGTTGGGATGCTTTCTGAATGCACACTTACCATTTATATAAAACTTGCTCTTACACACATATGAGCTTCTATGGATTTGTTTCCCTAGTTTAGCCAGACTAACATTGGTCACAGGACATAATTATTCCTGTTAGAAATAGAGAGAGACAGAAAGAAAGAAAGAAAGAAAGAAAGAGAGAGAGGATATTCCAATTTCTACTCGTAGCCACATTTTGTGAAAACTCAACCCCAATTTTCAAGGATTCATGTACTCAGTGAAGGAAGAAGCATGAGTTGACGATCAGAGAAGAGAAACGTCTGAAAGTTAGAATTCTACCCCTGCTCACCTCAGATTGCCCTATAAAATCCATATAAAATCCTATGTCTTGGATGCTTTTTAAAAGTAGGTGTCATAAGGTGTGTTAGTCCGGGTGACTAGAGAAAAAATTCATAGCACTCATATGTGTATAAGAAAGAGCTTTACATACAAGAGCAATTGAATACTGAGAAAAAATTCCAGCCTAGTCCAGATCAAGGTCACAAGTTCGGTACTAGCCCATGTGTCAGATAATAACTTATAAATTCATCTTCCGACTCATGCAACACTTGCAATGATGCTGAATGCAGGATGCTCACAGGGCAGAGGGTGAAAAGTCTTGTGGATCCAGTGGTGTAGAGGCATCTCAGCGCCGGCAGGGATCTCCACGTGTTTCCTCCAGCTCCGAGGTTCTGACTGCCATCAGCCTCTCATGTGGCTTGTCAACAAGAATGTCTCTCTGATAGTGAAGCGTGTATCCTGCCTCTAATGAGCTGTTTATGTCCTTAGCACCTCCAAATGAGGTCATCAAGGTATGACCTGATTGACAGGCTAGACACCACCCTTTCACTTTTAATTCTCTCAAATTGACAGCAGATTGTGTAGCTATCACAGAGGGTATTTAAATTTTTCCAGAGAAGGAAAGGTACAAAACTGTAATTTTTTCCAAAGCAGTGGTATAAACTGTGCCATGATGATCATCAAAACCGTTTTTTTTAATAGTAATCCATTCATGGGGGCAGAGTTCTGTTTTAAAGGTCCCAACATCAGGCTCAAGTGAAGCCTGAACAAATAGTTGGTCACTACACAGAGGGGCATAGGCTGAAGGTTGAGCTTTGGGGAGGGGCTACTCTGGGAATAGGAGCTGTGAAGCCCTGAGAGGTGGGGCTCCAGGGAGGAGGGACTACTATGGGCTGTGCAGAGGAGGAGCCCTGATGTCTGAGGGGTGGGGCCTCTGGGAGGAGGCGCTGTGTTGGGCTGAGATGTGTCTGTGAGAAAGTGGGGCGGCGACATACGGAAGAGCTGGGTGGCCAGCACTAGGAGCTGGCATGTACTGAGATGCAGGGCTGTTGGAAGAGAAGCTGTGACATCCCAATGGGTCACCCAGCCCAGACAGTGAAGCTGGACATGGGATGGCACCCTGGACATTCTGAGGGAGCACCTGGCTAGCAACCACCGAGCTGGAGATGCTAGGACCTGAGCTACCATGCCACCTCTGCTTAGGACATGACTTGGGGGCGACAATGTCAATGCCTGTACCTTGATGGGGGCTCTGAGCCCAGATGGAAAATGAGTGCATCTTAGCAAACTGGCCTGTCCCAAGCACAGAGAACAGTGGTCAGAGCTTGTATTGCATCCCCACACAGGTACTGGGACAAAGAACGACTGGGCAAGAGCCACCCAAGGAGTCAGTCTTGCTGAGCCCCTCATCCACCAGGAGTTGTTACAGAGAAATCCCTCTGGCAGGCCCTAGATGCCAAGCAAGCAGAAGGCAGAGGGACAAAGGGAGGCTTGGGGCTTGTGTACTTTAGCTAGAGGGGTTGCTGGGTGGCTGACAAGAAGGGGTGGAGGTGAGATCTTGTGCCAGGGGTAAGGGTGTACTTCTGTAGTGGCCTGATGCTAGGAAGGGCTTCCATTCAGTGGGAAGCAGTGTTGCCTTCCTGTAACCGGAGTGCCTGACCCCTTGAGCTCCGAGGGGAATTTCTTTTGACCATTTAGTCTGACACTTGGTCAGGTGGGTTGGGAGTGACAGGAGAGACTTGGGCCCAGGGTGCATGTCATGGAAACATGGGAGTCCTGGGGCAGTGGAGGTGTGGCTAAAGGGAAAGAAAAACCAACTGAGAGACATGCCACTGATGGACCTGGCACCCCCACCAGAGAGGTAGTAGAAACAGGGTGTGTGATGGGGGTTGAGATCAGTGAGAGGGACGGAGGTGTGTTCTCACATTCCATCCTTGGGCTGCTGAAGATGTGGCCAGCCCTGTAGGTTCTGTCCCTGTCTTCCACATGCCTCCCCTTGTTCATGGCCTAGGACAGCTCCAGGTGGGCCTATGTGCAGGACACTGCCACCCATTCCAGTGATGCCAGTCACCCAGGTGTGGTGCTTCATGGAGTGTGGGAACATTCATCTGGCTCAAGCAGCACTTCCCAGGTGGGGGCATGGGAGAAGGAGTCCTGACTGGGCTGAGGTCCCCACTTCTGGTGGGCTCTACCTGGCCCAGAGCTTTCAGGACCCTGCGGACTTGTGTAGGCCACAGCTTTTGGAAATGGGCAGGTACGGCAGAAGTTGTGAGTTCACCTGGCAGAGGGCTTGTGACATCAGGGGCCAGCAGCCTGAGTGCATTTGTGGAAGCAGGGGTTGCAGTGTGGGCCAAGGTTACTGGCTACTGTACACCCAGGGGACCAGGAGGGAAGCTGCTCTGGGCTGCACTTTCCCCAGATACTCTGGGTCATCATGGACAGCAGCCTCTTTTCATCCATCTGGTGGGAGTATGACTGCACCTGCATCACCATCCACAAAACTCTGTTCCAACAAGAAACTCTGGAAAGGGCCAGTGGTGACTCTATTTGCAACTCGCTCTATGCAGACCTTGATGGCAGCTCAGCCTGTACTGCTTCAGCAGTTACAGGAGGATGCTCTGCCGCCTGACAACCTGTCTCAGCTCTTCATGGACCCCACACCCATGAGCAGTGTCAGCAAGGCAAGGAAGGACTCAGGGCCCTCCAAAGACCCAGGTGCGGGGCTAGGGAATACACTGTTGGCCCCCTCAGTTAAACATCTGAGGCATGGTGGCAACTTTGGGCCAGGAGGGAACCAGCTCCATTGCCCAGATCCCCTCCAGGTAGCAGCATCAGTGACTAAGAGTGACTTCAGGGAGGGTTTGAAGGATACAAAAAACAAACTCACTGCCATGCAGGCAAGGCCGGCTCACAGCGACTTGATAGACAGGAGTGCAGACTTGGGGTTGGTTGCTGCCGGTTCATGGGAGGCTTCACATTCATTGCTATTTCTTTGCCAAGCTATGATCCCAGGTACACTTTTACAGCCATCAAAACTTCTTCAGGGAGTAGTCCAAGAGTTCATGGGCAAGATGAGGAGAAGAGCGGGGCTCACAGGGATGCCCCAAGCAGCTCTGGTCTGGCCATCTCAGCAGCTGAAGGAGCACCTGCAGGGGACAAGATCTTCTGCACTGACAACATCCCAGTGGGAAGATGCCCTTGAGTGTCCCCATGGGAACCTCCCAGTGTCCAACATGTGGACCCCAGGATTCAGGTTAACTAGGCTCCTAAATCAATGTCAGGGAGGACCCATGAAACCAGAGGGATGTACCCCTAGGCTGCTGCACTTTAGAGGAACCTGAGTCCCGGGTCTGCCCTCCCTTCAGGGTCCCTGCCCCATGCCACCTGGCACATGACACTGGGCCTCCAACCAGCTTCCTTGGATATGGAGCTGCCAGAAATTCAGGCCAGATTGAGAAGAGGACACAGAACAAGGCATCTCAGTGCTGATGTCAGATTAATCTTTCCTGAAAGCAGAGTACCATAAAGACGATTCCTTGAGTTTCATTGACTAGCCTAAAACATTTGACTCTGTGCGTTTATGCATAGCCTTGAGGAAATATGCATTCTAGAAAACAGCATGGTTCTCATGTGGAACCTGTACATGGATCAACAGGCAGTTGGTGCAAACAGAGCAAAGGCATACTCACGGATTAAAATCAGGAAACATGTGCTTTTGGTTTATATCCTCTCAACATGCTTATTAAATCTGTATGCTGAGCAGATCATCAGAAAAGCTGGATTACATGTATAAACAAGAAAGTGGCATCAGGAGCGGCGGAAGGATGATGAACAACCTGCATTAAGTCGATGACAGAATGATGCTTTCCGAGAGTTGGGAGGAAGGTCAAGGGTTGCAGTCTTCAATAAGGATTACAAATCAATGTAAAGAAGATCTAAATCCTGACAACAGAACCAAAGGTAACATCGTGCTGAATATGAATGCTCCTGTCCTGCATGGATCCACACGCAATGCTCATGGAAGAAGCGGCCAAGGGATCAAAGGAGAAATTGCATTGGGTAAATCTGCAGCACAAGTGCTCTTTAAGGTGCTGCCAAGCAAGGACGTTACCTTGAGGACTGAGATGCGTCTGACTCAAGCCGTGGTATTTTCAATTGCTTCACGTGCATGTGAAAGTTGAACACTGAATACAGAAGACTGGAGAAGAATCAGTGGGATGGGCTCAGAATATTGGAAGTACCATGAGCTGCCAATAGAGCAAACCAATCTGCCTTGGAAGATGTATAGCCAGAATGCAGCTTACAGCCAAGGATGATGAGACTCCCTCTCACGTTTGCATTTTGTCCGGAGAGCCCAGTCCCTGGAGGGCACGACCTGCTTGGTAATGTAGCAGGGCAGCAAAAAAGAGGAAAGCCTTCGGGCAGATGGATTGACACAGTAGCTGCATCAATGTGATAAGACATAGGAATAACTGTGTGAATGGTGCAGAACTGGGCAGAGTATCGTTCTGTCGAACATAGGGTGGCCATGAGTCAGAGCATGCTCACAGGACCTAACAACAGTGGCACCCAACTACAGAGGGATGTCCCAACCCCACCCACGAGGTCCCACCCCCCAACAACAAATGACAGACAGAGTTCCCCTTGACCCACAACATAGGGGACAGCCAGCCCTGGGGACAGCCAAGGGAGACCCCTGGTGGCTGAGGAGTTGTTCTATTTCCAAAGTTCTGGATCCTCAGAGAGGTGAAGCTGCTGGAGGGGAGTTGGTTCATTCAGGCAACAGCGTGAAAACTGAGGGGAACCCCTCATCTCAGAACAGAGAGCACCCAAAAGAAAACTGCCCCTGCCACATCTCCTAGAAGACCCCGTAATGGCTCCTGAACAGCGACGCCTCCTACTTTCATCCATCAACCTGTGGGGGCCAGGTGACGGGAATGAACTGAGGGGAACGGTCCAGGTGATGGGCATGACTTGAGGGGAATGGTCCCGGCATTTCCATGGGTAAAGGGTAACTTGCTTTCCGTGTCCCTTTACGGGGGTGCATGGCAGGGGTAGGATGGGGTGTGCAAGAGCAGCAGTCCAGTCTCCAACCCTCCAACCCTCCTGTGGGACAGTGACCTTTGTCAAACATGGGGCAGCTTGTTACCCTGCCCAATAGGGCAGACGAGGAGTTGGTCACTGCATGCCCTTGACATTATGTTCATCGCCAAACTCGGGTCCTTGTTACACCTCTGTGGTTGCCCCACCTTAAAGAGATCATCCTGGGCAAGATGAGAAGAAAGCTGTAGAGTGAGCAGCCCACAGCACTGTCCCAAGCAGTTCCTGTCATGCCATCCCAGCAGCTGGAGGGCCACCCACAGGAAGGGGGGGTTTGGTCATAGTCGTCTGCAGCATCATCCTCTCAGGGATGAGTCGCCCTCCTGTGTTCCTGTGGGAAGCTTCAACAAGCAGACACAAGGGGCCCCAGGATTCAGGCACGCTGGGCTCCTGCATCAACTCCAGCAAGTTCCCCAGAGGCCAGGGGCCTGAACCCTGGGCTGCAGCCCACCAGGGGAATGTGGGTCCTGGGCCTGCCCCTGACCTATACCCACTGTGGGTCCTGGCCCCTGCCCTATACCCACCGTTCCTCCTCCGGGGTCCCCACCCTGGTGGGTTTCTTTGGGCCCTGTTAGCTCGGTTTCCCATCAGCTTCCTGCCTGCAGCCCTGCCGGCCTCCTTGGTGTCCATGCCCACCATCTGTACTACCTTCATGCTGCTATTTCCTCCACCTCCAGCCGGGGACATCGCTACTATGCCAGGATCCTGCTTCTCAGGCTTCCCTCCACCCCTCCAGGCCCACACCATGCCCTGACCTCTGGGACCGCCGGAACTGAGGCAGTTTTCCCCTGGGAAATGTTGTGGTTCAATAAAAGCACCAGAAGTTGAGCCACCATCAGTCTGAGTGTTGTTCCCTGTCCCTGTCACTCGTCTGTCATTGCAGGTCTGTCCCTGTTTCTCCATTTTTTTCTGGGACTAGGTTTTCTAAAGGATGAGGTACCTTCTGGTCCGGAGTCTCCCCAAAACAACTTTGTCCTAATGAGGATAAGAAGACATGCCAGTTCTTACTAGCCATGGCTGGGGAGAAACAACCAAAGCTGCCCCATCATCTAAAGGGGCCCTCTCCCAAGTTTGGTATTGTTCCAAAGAAGAAGAGTGTTGATACTGGCCCTGGGGACCCAGGTGGAGAGCCAAACTGTGGAGTTGGAATCTGTCAGGAGAGGGAGAGGTCATCCCTGCCAGGAGTCAAGGTAAGCACCTGAGGGCAGAGGGAGCAGACCTCCAGGTGGAGAACAAAGAGTAGAGGTGTCTTGTCTCCTGTCTTCAGTCAGCATTGCCAGTTTCTGTGTAAGGCTGCAGGTCTGCTAGCTGTCCTCCACTATTCTGCCGTGGGGACTCTGGGGGAAACCAGGGGTGAAAATGAAGGCTGTTAGCGCCAGCCTTACTGTCATCAGGGTCACCCAAAGGGAATGGTTTTCCAAAGAGCTCCCACAGTAAAACCCGGCTGCGGAAAATGAATAAGCTGCCATTCTGAGGAATTACCCAAAGAAAACTTGGTGGACAGAATTACAATCATTGTGTGATCACCTTCCTCACATAAACGCTGAAGATGTAGGTATGCATCAGCAAGTGTGGTGAAGAAGGCTGATGATGCCTGGCTACTGAGAGATATAGTGTCTGGGGACTTAAAGACTTAAAAGCAAACAAGCGGCCATCTAGCCCAGAAGCAACAAAGCCCACATGGAAGCAGCACAACAACGTGGGTGATCGTGAAGGGCAGAGGAGACCCGGTCTCAAACAACAAAGGCGGGGGGGGGGGGTCACATCACCATGAATGTGGGGGAGTGCGTGATGGGGACCCAATGCCCATCTCTAGACAGCTGGACATCCCTTGCAGAGGGGTAGTGGGGAGGAAATGAGTCACTCAGGGTTCAGTGTAGCAACAATGAAACTCAAAACCTTCCTCTAGTTCCTGAACGCTTCCTCCCCTCCCAATTATGATGACCCCAATTCTACCTTGCAGACCTGGTTATACCAGAGGATATACAGCGGTGCAGTGGGGATCTGGAAACACAGGGAATCTAGGACGGATGAACCCCTCAACACCAGTGGTGGGAGTGGTGACACCGGGAGGGAAGGGGGTGTAGAAAGGGAGAACTGATCTTGGAGATCTATATGTAACCCTCTCTCTGGGAGATAGGCAATGGGGAGGCGGGTGAGGGGAGACGCCGGGGAGTGTAAGATAGGATAAAATAATTATTTATAAACTATTAAGGGGGAAGGGGGGAGTGGGGAGGGATGGAGAGGGGGAAAAAAGGAAATCGAGCTAATTCCAGGAACCCAAGCGGAAAGTGAATTTTGAGAATGACGAGTGTAGCGAATGTATGAGTGTTTTGCTCAATTGATGTATGTATGGATTGTGATAAGAGCGGTATGAGCCCCAATAAAAAGATTTATTAAAATTAAAAAAGCAAAAGAAAAATTGTGAGACAATGAAAACTTCATGAAAAGTACCAGAACATTGTTAGAAGAGTGCTAGAAGGCGATCCCCTCGATCTGAAGGCACATAAAATAAGATTGAGAAAGAGCTGCCATCTCAAAGTACACTCAACCATCATGGCATGGATGGAGTAAGCTTGTGAGAGCAAAGACATGAGGACTTTCATTTGATGATGGGCCTGACCAAAAGGAAGAAGATACAGCTGCAAACATACACTGATATTCAGAACTTGGGATGTATAAAGTATGAATCTAGGAAAATTAGATGTTACGAAAAGTGAAGCAAGTCTTCCGAGTCAAGATGGCCAGTGAATCACAGCAAGAATGAGGGCATCTGCAAGAGTCAGGAGAAAACCACCAGGGAAGGGAGAGCAGGTGTAAGCAGACTGGAGACAAAGCCAATAGGTATGAGATCCAAAGCCCACTGAAGAACAAGGAGAGTGGGAGTGGCAGAGGGCAAGGGGATTGTTGAGAGGCCTATCCATCCCCTCACTGAACCACACCTCCAATCTCAAGGAACATTTTAGAGACTGAAGTCCCCACCGGCTGTGCACTTCACACACCTGGCCTGTCACACAACTTATTACTCTGAGGGTGACGTCCAGGGACAGAGGGACTGGAAGAGGGCAAGGGAAAAATCTTAATACTCCTCTCCACCAGACAAAACCAAAAATGCCCCCACTGACTTAAGAGAATATACCAAATTATTACTGGGTGTGAGCTTCACACACCTGCCCTACAGACACTAGGCACCTGAATTATGGCTTGACATAATTAGGGTTCTTTACTATGAGATAGGGAGTGCTTAGTTTAGCTGGGCAGGCAAATACCCAGTGTGGTAGTTACAGAATCTGGTGTCAACTGGCAAAGGGGTGGATTCTAACCTGTCTATCAGGTCACAGCTTGATGACCTCATTTGGAGGGGCCACAGAGATAAATAACTCACTGGAGGCCAGATGTACAGGGCCTCTATGCTTCTTCATTTTCATGTTGACAAGACACATTGAGCTATGCTTGATGGCAGGGAGTTTTTTAGGTTTGTTTAGTATAAGAAACAAAAATTAAAAAGTCATACTTATTAATAACTAATCTTATTATCAGTAATTAAACAATATGTGCTGTTTACCTCCCTAGTTAATTTTGCATGCACTGATCAAGGGACACCTTCCAAACATTAGTCCTACATGCAGTTAGCATAATGACTTTGTTCTTTACAAAGGGGCAGAAGCAAATGGCCTCTAGAAGCCTTTAACTATATAGTCCCAAGACGGAGCTTCAGTTATTGGAACTCTTCCTATAATCCTTTTATAATGGTCTCGATTATCTTTTAATTTTCTTTGGATGGACTTCTTGACCACCTTGGAGGCAAACAAGTGACTTGCATGATCTGCCAAGTGTCCTTCGGTGTGGAACTCGCTGGTGACTTGTAGAACGCCAATCCAATTACATCCTAAGGTTTCAATTCTCCCCCCCAGACTGCTGTGTGGGGTTCAACCTCTTGGAGACAGTTGCAAGTAAAAGAATTTGAGCAAAGAAAGAAAGAAGGTAGAATGAAAGACAGGAGAAAAAGAAACAAAGGCTGGCTTATGGTTGTTCACAAGATAACTTGATGGGAACCAAATGTACTCCTTAGGTTTCTTTTCCAGATGCCCTTCCATTAGAAGTGAAGATTAGCGCTTCACTTCTAATCTCTGCAGAAAGAAACATAACAGGAGAGAGCAAAGTGTGTGCAGAAGCACATTATCTTCTCAAAGTACGCAACTCCCACCCTCCTGCAAAAGAGACTTCATGTACTATTCAGAAGCTCCAGCTTGTCCCCAGGCCGGCTTCTTCCCAACGGTATTTTTTGGGATGATGGGTGCACATCTTTCCAAGTGCTGAGGTCTCTAAATCTGAGCTCAGACCCAGAAATACCTATCTGTGGCTGCTTTATGCCTCTGTATCTTCAAGTCACGTGAAAGTTTTATACTTTGTAATAGATTTATTGACATAGAATTCACACATCATATAATTCGTTAGTTCTATTATACAAGAAAGAGTTGTACAATCATCACCACCATCAATTTTTAAAACATTTTCCTATTTCTTGTACTCATTATTTTCCACTTCCCACCCTCCCCCACCAACTTTCTCTTTTATGTCCCTGTGAAACTCTTCATCCAGTTACTGTATTTATAGGTTTATCTATCCTGGATTGCATAGGCAAGGGAGCAGGTGAAACAAAAACAAAACCCCAATAACAATAACAAAATAAAACCAAGAAAAACCCCAGTCAAAAAGAGAGCAGAAAATACAAAATACCATACCAAATTTCAAATGGGTTAAAAGGGAGATCAAATGAGGTGTTATTTTGATACTAACATTTAGAATGTTTACTATCATAAATATACTTGTGCAGCAAATAGTAAAGGAATTCCTTTTAAAAATTAATTATTTTCCCGATTAGTTCTCTGGGAACCTCGGTGGCATTACTGGGGAAGCATTGTACTGCTAACCACAGCCTCAGGAGTTCAAACTCAACTGCTGTTCCCTGTAATGATTTTCAGCTTTGGAACCCCACAGAGGGACAGTGAGAGCTGGAATCGACTTCGTGGCAGTCTGTTTGTCCGTTACTTTGTAAGATAGATAACTTTGATAGATTACTTCCATCATCTCCTCACTAGGTAAGAGAAATAATGCTGAAAATTGACAGACGGAATTTCAAGTAATGAGATCCCCACAATGTCCGAAGGAACCTTGATGTTCATTTGTAAGACTTCAGCAGCGAGATGGGCTGTATTCCTTAAGAAAATCTATGAGGACATTGGTGTTTGTGTGGTAGAATTTTCACCGTTCTTGTGGGAGATGGCTAGGCAGTGTTTTGTTCTGGTGTGTATAGGGTTGCTATGGGTCAGAACGGACTTGACAACCCCTAACAGCAACACAGCATGTGGAAGACCTGGGTTTGATTTCCAGCCAATGAAGCCCGGGTGCAGTCACCACCCACTGAACGTGCTTCAGCTGCGATTCCAGGCTAAGATGGATGAGGCCCAGCTAGCTATAACGCCATAGGGTCACTGTGATTTGGAATGCACTCCGTGGCAGTGGGTTTTATAGGTAAGTTTATTTTATTGGTAATTCTTTATTGACACCCAGTTTACTTTGTTTCATCTGGTCCTCGCCATTAACAAAATATTTTTTATCTAAGAGAAGATCTGCTTGAACCTGCTTTTATTTAACTTACTTTCATCACTGGCCATGCCTACTGCATTCCACTAGGTGGCAGCCTCCTCCATGAGACTACAAGACGTTGTTTCCTTCCTGCCAGCTATTCAAACCCTCCTAACTGCTCACTGTGCTCCTACAATATACATTACGCTCCCATGGGCAAGTCAGATTTTGCTGATGAGGCATTTGAGTTAAACCACAGTTTCTGCCTTTCAGGAACTCAAAGTGCAGTGGAAGGGGGCAGATGCCATAAGGTCTAGGATGGGAAGTGTGATAAGGGAAAGGTACTACTGACTGGGAACTCTGCCTGACCTGAGGCTCTAAAGGCCTTGGGATCAGTGACCCTCATTTGAGGGGCTGCTAGTATAGGAGGGGATGGAGGCTTACTGGCAGGGAGTGATTGGTGAGACTAGCATCACATCATGGTGTTGTTACACTGGCAATGCTTATCATTCAGTCCTGGGACCCGGGCAGGAAAGCAGTGGTCCAAAACTTACTCTCTTATCCCAAGAATGGACTGGGGCAGCGGTTCTCAACCTGTAAGTCAAGAACCCCATTTGAGGTCTAATCAGGGTTACCCTATTCATAACAGTAGCAAAATTACAATTATGAAGTAGCAATAAAAATAATTTTATGGTTGGGGGGTCACCACAACACGAGGAACTATATTAAAGGGTCACATCATTAGGAAGGTTGAGAACACCACTAGACTGGGATATCACATGGTCTCAAGGCAAAGGATCCAGTGCAAAAGCCAACAGAATGAACTGGCCCTTACCTCAAGATGACCTATACCTTGGACTTAGAATATAAATACTGATAAGGGATCACACAACAGAAGGCCACCTCAAGACTGTGAAAACTTGGGTGGCACGCCTGGTGTACTGGATGTCCAATTAATGGGGACCCAGAACAACCATATATTTCTTAGCTCAATGCTCCCCTTGCATTATGATAGAAGCTGTTAGCCATAAGGATCTGCATTTATAAGGAAGGACACTGGAAAGTGTTCCCAAAACCCAACACCCATGCTTAGTGTAAACAGAGCTCAAGCAATTCCGAAATCGATCTGTACCAAACAACAACTCACGTTTGACTCGCCATAGGACTATGCTGGCATAAACTCCTCATTTCAACAGTATTTTAAATTCTCTGTCATTGGAAAAATTACTGATGTTATCAATGTAATCGCATTACACCCAACGAAGATGATTGATATAGTTTTGTTTGTTTTTTGCTTTTCTGCCTTTTGTTTTGATGTTGTTGATGGGTTTTGTTTATGTTACAATATGAACGCCAATGTAAACCAGAGGCATTCATAATCAGAGTACAAGCAAGTGAATGCTTGGCTCCCACGTAATTGTAGCCCAAATCCAAGAACAGTTAGTTCTTATCTCATGACTCTGGCTTGATACTTTCCTTCTTGAAGTCATCGCTGAACATAAAGGTGCAAAGTCAAGCGTGATGAAGAAGGCAGATGGTGCCAGGCCATCAATTGGAATAGTGTCAGGACACTTAGAAGCTTTTCTGCAAACAGGGAGTCATCTAAGTAAGAAGGCAACTCAAGTCTACACTGAAGAAGCACACCAGCCTGTTTAATCCAAAGAGGAAGATAACAAAATCCAATTATGATGAAGTGAAAAGCATCAGAGTTTAAATTGTGAACACCCAATTTGTAGAAGGTTATGGAGGACAGTGGTAGCCCCAAATCCACCTTCACGGTATCTAGTCAGATTACTTCTCTGTGAGAGCCTCTCTAGCCACAGGGCAGGGCGCGCCAAGCTTTATTAGCCCATTGATATGATCATAAATTTGATTACAGTGAATCAAACCATGGGAGACAGTATGGTAGTTGGTCAGTTGCCCGCCCTCTGGATTCATCCTGATTTTGCTCTAGGCTCAAATATTTTCACTTGTTTCACGACAGAAATTTCTCTGTGGCCTCTTACATATTGATGGTGGTCGTTTTTCCTTGCTCTTCATTTTTATTGTATTCATAGTTTTAGCCCACAAATAGTAATTGTATGATGATTTTTTCCCCTTTGCTGTTTTGTTTTGGTTTTGTTTCTTGTTTCCATTGGCTTTTCCAGTTGGTGACATACAAGAGGGGATGCATAGAGACTATACTGATGCAAAGCTTACTTGGGGACATGGAGGGATTGAGGGTGGGTAGGGTGAGGGGACTGTGGGCAAACAATGAATTTGGAGAGGGAGGGAGCAATAGAACTGACTGTGATAATGTTTATACAACTATTTTAAAAAGCGATTCAACTATGGAAATGTATGATATGTGAATATTATATAAAGAAAACTAGTAAAAAATGGACAACAGAAACCATGGTTGACCAATGGTTACCATAGGTGAAGAAAGAAGAGTTCCTGCCTAGGAGACCTTGAGTTTATGTTAATAGTGATGGAATAATTTGGAGAAGGTTATCAATGAAGGTTTTACAACAAAGAGATGATAATCAATGGCACTAAATTATTCATGTAGACATTGTGGAATTGGAGAATGTTTTGTTCTGTATATTTTCACCCCAATGGGAAAAAAAATTCATGAAAAACAATGAGTACTAGGAAGAAGAAAATGTTATAGAATTGATCATGGTGATGTTTGTACAATTTTTCTTGATATGATTGAATTATTGAATTTTATGCCAAGTGAATGATGTACAGCTGAGAAAGAGGCGTCTTTGTGCCCTCCCCGTTAATGCAGACATCACAGTTGTTGTAGTTGTTGGATATGTTTGCCTTCAACAAGGGTGTGTGGCCTGACGTTTCACCTTCTTAAAAGGAATCTCAAAAGAGCAAGAAACATAACAAGATGAGAAGGTGATCAGAAAGTGACCAGTTGCCTTTTCCATGGAAAAGTTGAGGCTTGGCTGCCCAACAGAAACTTGAGGAAATGTGGAGTCAGAAGTCCTGGGCCCTGTCACTTTCTGATTTTGGCCTTTAGTCTCGGCTTGCTAGGGGCCCTGTGTCCCCATCTCTTCAATTAGAAAATCGCTCTGCACATTTCAGCAGACTGCACTGGGCAGATGATCCCACAGGTGGAGGTGCTGTCTAATTTAATATTTTCACCAAAGAGTTGTTGGTTGAGGTTTGAAATAGGCACTCTTGCTTTGTGCATGTGTGTGTGTATGAAAGTAGTTTCTGCTTCAGAAAACAGACACAGTTATCCATTTCATAATTTTTGTTTTGCACCTGAAAGTTATATCATCCTTTGACTAAATGACATAATTTAGTGATTTGTGTGGAAATTTCAAACACCATCCTAGAAATAGCCTGAAGAACTCATGCTACCAAACACGTGGGGAGGCTCACAAGCATACTGATGAGTCAGCAGCACCAGGAGAGGAGGACAGGCATTAGTGGATCAGTTCTGTTATATTCAGAGTTCAAATTTCATTGTCACAAAAGTGGGAACGAAATAAAATAGTAGCTACCTGACACTGACATATTAAAAAGGGATTTAAAAGGGGTCCCCAACTCAAATTTCTCCCCCTTAGACTATCACTCACCATATAAAACATTTCAAAAATTATTTTTAGCAGCTTTATTTGTTACAGAACACATATGAAAGTTGATTATAATATGAGTTACAGGTTAAGAGAGTAGACGTTCCTTTACAAACTTACCTTCATTAGAATCATCTACATAATTCAATAATAGCCCTGTTGGCACAGAAGGTACATGTTGGGGCGTGTGATAGGTAGGTTTATTGTATCAACCTGGTGAATAGGAACATGTGGGATAAATAAGGTCACAATTTCAGCAGAGGGCAAAGAGATAAAGCCCCACCTGTCTCTCTCTTGCTCTCTGATGGTCAGACCATTGTGCGTCTGTCCCAACTTGCTACCTACACTAGCTGTGGGACACCCAACCTGTGGACCGTGTGGCTCGAGACTGAGGTTACTCTGAGACCTGCTTCACAACACTGCTGGTTTATTCATCTGGCTGACTGTTGGTGACCACCTGCTGTTTGATGCCTGTGGCCAGACTGCCTGAGATGCTCTACATAAGACTCTGTTGTCTGCTTCCTTGACCCAGCAGCCCATCTGAGTTGAAGGACTTCCAGTATACTAAGTGTTTCAAGGAAGTGAGTGGAACTAAGCCCTCTCTACTGCTGTGTGGACTAATAAGCTGTTATATTTCTTCGTGCTGTATCTGTCTCTATCTATCTATCTATCTATCTATCTATCTATCTATCTATCTATCTATCTATCATCTATAGCATAAGTGTCTTGGTTTTCTTTCTCTAGAGAACTCAAACAAAAGGTGCTAACCTCAAAGGCAGCAATTCAAAACTACCAGCCGTTCTGGGGAAGAAAGACCAGGTTTTCCATTGCTATGAGTCAAAATTGGCTTGATGGCTGTGAGTTTGAGATAGAACACAGTGCGTGTATTCCAAAGGAACGGCATATAAAACAGATGTGGGATAATTCTTTAAGGTTTTATCAGCAAAAACAACAATCACCTGCTATACTTGTCCCGCCTACCTTTGGAGACTGATACAGCTTCACTAAGGCCCAAACCTGAAATTCAAACATCTTTACTAGTAAAGGTGAATTACCAGAACCGGGGGACAAAAGTCATCATACCATTACTCTTTGTGGGCTACAACTATGAAGACATACACACAAGTATGCAGGTCCTGTCACAAGGGTCCCAGATTATATTTGGGGGGTTAACAGAAAGGGATTCTTGTCCTTAGCAAGCAGGGAAAGGGGTTTAAACTACTGTCATGTGGCTTAATGCTACTACTGTTGGAACCGTGGCATGCTACTTCGATTCCAGTCCTTCAGGCAGGACTCATGACATGATGATAGATTCAACAGACTTTTGAAACTTTGCTACCTCTTGTTTGTGCTGGTACATGAAAGGATAAATGAAATATTGATTTGATCATTTGACACATTCTACACCTCTCAGAACAACATTCACTTAAATGCTCACATCAGTTCCTAGTTTTCAATTTCATTTATGCACTACTTACAGTTTCCAGCAAAAGCCTTTTTTTACATGGCATCCACTTCTTGTCTCAGCTTACTTTGTGGATTTGAATAAACTTTTTCCTGATTTTCCTCCAATTCTTTGATGCTCCAAACAAAAAGGCCAGATTCTGTCAGAAGTCACCCTTTTAATCTCAGGCTCTAATATCCTACAATTACATTTCAATGATAAAACCCTCAAACTTTCACACGCCACCCATTATTTATTGCAAATAAAAATAATCCAACTAGTACACAAAGACCCATACATCACGCACTAGATGAATTAAACAAAAATCACGCAGAGTTACCTATCAGGATCAGAGATTCAACAGTGCTATACTTTGCTTGAAATAATGGATGAGTTTAGTGATTACGCCAAGATGGAGAAAGAAAAAGACTGAAGTCCTATCTCAGTACATTCTACAGACTTGAAATTCTCTAAAGTCCAGGTAATAATGAACTTATGATTAACAGTTAAGAGACCATGGCTTCATTAGAGAAAAGAAAATGATCACTAAGGTAGCCTTTTCAACTGATGAACAATAAAAAGGGTTTTCAATCTCTACTCTCCATGCAATGGAAGACAGTAAAAGCTCAAGTCCAATTTCAGAGACCCCCTGGGGATTAATCCTCCATTGCATTGCTGTGAAAATGGCTGCCTTCAGGCAGTGCATCACAAAGTGAATCAAGGACAAATAGTCAAGTTAAATTTGAACACTTTATTAACTGTCCTCCCTTTTGACCCATTCCTCATTTGTTCTGGTTTTTATTACTTTCTGCTTTCTTTTGGACTGAAATTGTTCTGGAGTTCATTTTGGTCTTGGTGGTGGGTTTTGGTGCGCTTTTCTTTCTTTGATATCCAAGATAGGTAAATCTATAAAGGCAGTATCTGATTAATAGTTCTTTGGGTTAAATGTTCTGCAATTGACTGTGGTGATGACTGCACAACTCCTTTTACTATATTCAAACCACTGAAACGTATGGTACCAGGATTATATGTCTTTCAGTGTGTTAAAGGTGGGAGGGCAGGAAATATCATGTGCCATTGTTTTTTTAATTATTTGTTTCAGCTCCTGAATGCAAAGATGATGTGAAATGTAGAACTGGTGAGAAGTGACACCATTTTCTTTTCCAGATCTTAGATGGGAGATTTTCATCCTCTCCGTATAAATTAGCATGTTAGCTGTGAGTTTTGCATAAATATCATTTATCATCTGAGGAAATTTCTTCTCTTCCTCATTTACTGAGGGTTGTCATCATGAATGGGCATTGGATTTGGTCAGATGCCTTTTCCGCATCAGTTGCTATGCCACGTGTGCTTTCCCCTCACGTGCTAGAGTGCCCTAAGCATTTTACATCTGTGGAGCCACCCTTGCGCTCATAGGCTAAATTAACCTTGGTCACACTTTAGTATCCATTTTTATAGGCTGTTTGATTTGAGTTAATAGTGTTGTGTTGAGAATTTTCACATCTACATTCACGGGGATATTGGGTTGCAGATTTCTTCTCTTTTTAAAAATCATTTTCTTGGGGGCTCATACAACTCATCACAATCCATACATACAGCCATTGTGTCAAGCACATTTGTGCATTCGTTGCCATCATCATTCTCAAAATATTTGCTCTCCACTCAAGCCCTTGGTATCAGTTCCTCATTTTGCCCCTCCCTGCCTGCTTCCCCCTCCCTCATGAACCCTTGATAATTTATAAATTATTATTATTTTGTCGTTTCACACTGTCCAATGTCTCCCTTCATCCACTATTCTCTTTTCCATCCCCCAGGGAGGAGGTTACATGTAGATCCTTATAATCGGCTCCCTCTTTCTACCCCACCTTTGCTCCACCCTCTGATATTGCCACTCTCACTACTGGTCCTGAAGGGATCATCTCTCCTGGATTCCCTGTGCTTCCGGTTCCTATCTGTACCAGTGTACATCCTCTAGTCTAGCCTGATTTGTAAGGTAGGATTGGGGTCATGATAGTAGGAGGGAGGAAGCATTTAAGAAGTAGAGGAAAGTTGTATGTTTCCTTGTTGCTACACTGCATGCTGACTGGCTCTTCTCCTCCAGGAGACCCTTCTTTACGGGATGTCCCTTTAGCTATAGATGGGCTTTGGATCTCCACTCTGCACTCCCCATCATTTACAATGATAGGATTTTCTTGGTCTTTGGTGCCTGATACCTGATCCCTTCCCAGTTTTATTCTCTTGCGGTGTCTGTATCTTGGTTTGTTAATGCTCTCTTACTGAATGATTTAAAAAGTATTCCCAGGTGTTCTATTTCGGTGATGAATATGCAAATTATTGTTGTTCATTCTTTTGTTTAAAAACATTGCAGCATTGAGGTTAACTCTCCTTTAAGGAGGCAAACCTACCTATGCTGGATTTTGAGTGCTTCCAACCTGAGGGGCTCATCTTCCAACCCTATGTCGGAAACTGCTCTGCTGCTGTTTATAAGGGTTTCACTGGCTAAATCCTTCAGCAGTAGGGAGTCAGGTCCTTGTGCTTGGCTTGTTTCAGGTGGGAAGTTCCGCTAATGCCTGTCGACCGGCGTGTCCCTGCCAGCATGTAAAATGATAGCGGCATAGCTTCCAGCCACCATTCTGCAACAAATTGACAGATGAGTGATGGATAATGGTTTGTAGTATTGTCTATGAATTCTTCCGCATTCTGCAATGTCAGGAATAATATTCTCACATTTTGTTTTCTGATTTGGGATATTTGCCTGAAACCTAGTGGTTTGTAATTAGTCTGGCCATGAAATTTTCAATAGGAAGGGTTTATACTATCAATATGATTTATTGTTGTTGTTGACCATGGAAAGCTGGCTGAGGAAGTGTTTGTCGATTTCCCTCCTGTAAAGTTGCTCCTTTTCCTCATGCATATACTGTACACTTTGGAAGCATGTTGCTCTTCCCAGCTACACTTAAGAAGTGGATACTTTGATTTCCCCTCCTGAAAAGTGAAATATTCATATAGTTATTTAAAATTACTCTACCCCTCCAATGTAGTTATTTCATCATATATTTATATCATCATAGATCATGAATATTTAATTATATTAAACATTGAGTTACAATATGCTGCTATTGTTAAGAGAGGCAGATTGTGAAGGAGGGTGGAAGAGGGAAAAGATAGGGCCACACTCTGGAGGTAAGGCTTACTGGGATATCGTGGCTGGTCTACTGTTTTGCTTTCCTTGCCCGGTATGTGTGATATTCCATAATAATGATGATTTATTTTTAAAAAACATGATGTCACTAAAATAAGTACTGTGTTTAGGATTCTGAATGTCTTCAAATCATGATTTCATAGAACTAGGTTCTCTCTAGAGGCTCAACTGAAGAAAAATCTCCTTTTAAGCTTCCCTAGGTTTAAGACAGAATTGATCTCCTTGTGGCTGTGAATATATATATATATATATATATATATATATATATATATATATATATATATATATAGAGAGAGAGAGAGAGAGAGAGAGAGAGAGCCCTTGTAAATTTGTATATATATAAAAGATTCAACAAGCAATGTTCAATATTTTAATCATAATTACTGTGTGGTATTTAAAAGCGTGAATTACGCTTAATTCAGTTGAAGGAGAAAATGAAAACATTTCTTTATAAAAGTTTACATTAGACTGAAAATTTGGTGACATTTTATATTCAGGCAAAATAAGTTACCTAGTATAATTTTTACACTGCAATTGAAAATAATAATTATATGAGGTTAATGGAAAGCCTTTTCTTCCCTCGTAAATGATTTTAATAACAAGGTGCGTTCCAAAGGCCATTGCACTTTTATTCAATTTGTTATGTCTTAACTTTCTTTGGAAGGACAGGCCTCCTCACACGCACACACCCTGAGTTCCTGGGGTAACATACCCCAAACTCTAAACAGACTGCCAATGAATAGATATCGACACATAGCAACCCTGTATACGGTTTTGAAGGTTGTTGATTTTTCCAAGAACTGATAGCCTCAACTGTCTCCTGTGGAACAGCTGGTAAGTTTGAACTGCTAACTTTGCCGTTAGCAGTTCCATGCTTACACAACAGTGCCAGCCTGCTTTGGCACTCGCCCTCACTGTCATGTTGATTCCAACCATAACATACTGCTTAGAGCAATCCTATAGGACAAGAAAGAACTGCTGTGGGTTTCTGACAAGTTCCATAACTGTTTGCAAAAGGAGAAATCCCTGTTTATCTTGTGAGTCGCTAGCGGTTTCCTACTCTAACCCAGCGGTTAGCAGCCCAAAGCCTAACCCACTATGCCAGCAAGGCACCTTTACAAAAAGATAAAATCTCACCAGTGCAATTAATATTCTAAAAGACTTTGGTCCACACACACCTTTATTGGCATCATGCCCACTGGTTAGTTTACATGAAAACTGAGATTTCTATCAAACACTGGAACTGTCCCCCAAATTCCATTTAGGTTGAGCATCCTCACATTGCAAGGATTTCTCTCTCACTTGAGCCATTGTCCATCCTATTCCCGTGAAACCCATAATCCACAAGCACTGCGTTTGTTTGTTTCCTTGTATGTCTGTTTGTTTTCCCAAGAGAAAAATAGGGAGAAAGTCTGAAAGTGAGAATTAATTTAACCTATCAGTGTAGCTATTCTTGGCAGTCTCCTCATGGTTCCATTTCTCTGGTTTGGTGAGTACTGACATTTTAGAGCCAGTGACCAAAACTAAAATAGTAAATCCACTACTTGCGAGTTGATTCTGACTCACGGCAACCCTGTATAAAGTTTGTATGACTAAAAGACTTTACGAAAGCAGAGAGTCTTATTCTTTCTTCTTCAGAGTGGCTAGTGTTTTTGAACCACAGACCTGCCAGTTCTCAGCCCACCACCTTGTATCAGATGGGGGAAAAGAAGTTCCTGTGCCTCCACACATGTTAATTTTCCTCTCCCTCTAGATGGGAATCATAGAGTATGGAGAAAGACTAGTGTTCCTTGAAGTTTGCCACAGTCCACCTTGATTCTCAAAAGGATCACTGCATTGTATTTGTTCCTCCCTCTAAGAACAAAACAATACTTCGGAGCTTCTGAGACTGTAACTGTTTACAGGAGGAGAAAGCTCCGTCTCCCTCCCGAGGGGCTGTTGCTGGTTTTGAGCTGCTAACCTTGCTGTAAGCAGCCCACCGAGAAACTTTTATGCCACCAGGGCTCCTTCTCTCATCCTCCCTAAGCACGTTAAATTTGCCAGCAAAAATAACGTCAATTTTCTAGGCAGAGATTTTGTGAGCCCTTGAGAATAGGGTTGATTCTTTCTTGCATTTAAGGGATGCATGAAAGAGAGAAAGTTTGATAGGGCCGAACCAGCACAGAATGCTTGTGAATTTGTCGTAGAAGCCCGTCTGGGAGGCATTTGTAGTAGGACCCCCCTCCAGGAGAGAAACTGCTGAGAATATCATATGTTTGGAAGAATTAGAAATAATGTGCCCCTTACTTTGGTGGATGCAGTTCTGTTCTGGGATCACTTGCCCTTCAATGAGATACCAAGACGTCACGTTTATCAGAATAAGCAGTGTTCCTGGGCACGCCTACCAATTTTTATAAAGTAGTGAAACTCTGTCAATTTTTGGAATTGAGGAATGAATGAATGACAGAGGGAAGGTTGACTGATTCAGAGAGGATTTAGGTAAATGAGGATGTGTCTTGAATTTCCAGTAAGCCAATCCATTTGGACACAATCAGCATGAGACATGAAACTCCATATTCATTTGCATGGCCAATTTGGAGAATCCTTTGTGAGAAGTGAAAGAAGTGACGTTGGATGGGTAGTTAGACTAGCACAGAGGAGGGACAGTGCATCTTCTGGTGAACAATTTCTGTTTGTTTTATTGAAAACAGGAACCTAGTGGAAGATAATGTTCCTGGGCATGATCTAAATTCATCTCTGCTTTAGAAAGAGCCTCTGATGGGGATTAAGACGTGGAGATCCCAACAATTGGCAATAGGAGGCACTTGCAATCTACTACAGGATGCCCCTTGGCACCATTCTATGCTGGCTCACGCTGTTTCTTGGGTAGCTCTGCTGAGATATGTCAAGGACTGAAATTGGATTATTAACAATAGACACAGAAAGAAGTGTGTGAGAAGATTGGTGAGACAGGAGAGTCGGAGGTGACCATATGAAATGCGAGGGAGAACCCACATGAGTCTTGATGTAAGCATCATTTGTAATGATTACTTATCTTACAGTCACACTTGAAGGAAGCATGTTTTCATTTACTTAGCAAATTAGTGGTAAATTTTAAATGGAAACTTCTTTCAACAAATGTGGTGGTAAAGGAAACTAGAAAATATGAATTTCGTTGTTCCAATAACTTTTGGAGTCTAAATACAGCTTTCTAGTAATTAGCGAGTAGATCTCATATATTATTAAGCAACCCACTTATATCTTATCACACTTGAATATATACTGCCTCCTCATTATATCTGTAGGAATCCTGGTGGTTATGAGGTGGGCTGCTAACCACAAGGTCAGCAGTTTGAACCCACTGGCCACTCTATTGTAAGAAGATGAGGCCTTTTATTCCTCTATGGAGTTACATTCTCAGGAAACAACTGGGCACTTCTACGCTGCCCTGTGAAGTCATCATTGTTGGGAATTGACTTGATGGCATTGAGTTCTTTGATACAGTGGAACCCTGGTACACATCCACATCATGACTCCACATTATCAGCTTTCCACACGAAATGTTCAGAAAATTTAGTTTGTACCTCAAATGAAACACCAGAACCCAAACAAACAAACATGATTTTTTATAAACAAAAGTAGTCTGTGTTTGGGTCCCTTGACATTAGCTGGTATTCTTAGTATGCCTTGTTTAAGTCTTTTGTGACTGTGTGCTAAGGGTTTTGCTATATTTTCTTAGATTTGGTGGCTTTTTGTACAGTTTTTAGATAAAACATGGATCTTGAGAAAGAGATTTTTGAAAATAATCATCATGATAAGGAACTGGCTAACCATGTTATTGAGATTTTTGATAATTCATTAAACCCTTTAAGAAAACAGTTAAGGAAATGCCAACAGCATATCACATTAGACAAATTTTTTTTTGAGAAAGCCAGCCAGGTACCATTGAAAAAAGGCAAAGAAGAGAAAAAAATCCTGAAATTCATTTATCAGTTGATTTTATGGAATGGGATTCCCCTTCCAAACAACGACTGTCTCTCCATACCCGCTCTACAGATTAGTCTCCACAGATCCAAATCCTCATCAGTCTCAAGATATTGGCCATACTGTACCAGTTAAAAAATTTGTAAATTTGTGTTTCTTGATTAAATTATATAATCTCACTTTTAACTTATTTACTTTGAAAATACTGGGTAATGTTTTGTAGAAAAAGGCAAGGTTAGAGTAAAACTTGGTGGTTGAGAACAGATTAATCCGTTTTCAGTTATTTAATTTGAGAGAAATTGATTGGAACCTCGACTACTTCGCATCTGGGCAGTCTTTCTAGAATGGATTAGTGTCGGGATCTGTGGTTCTACTGTAGTTACACCTGTGAAATAATCTCTCAGAAAATTAGTTAAGATTCTCGAAAGATAAAAATTGCTTATTTTTTCCAGGGTGAGAATATGCATGAAAACTATCTTATGAATTTTAAACCCACCTTTAGTAAATCTCCAAGTTCATTTTTTTATCTTGGTTATTCAATGAAACATTATTATCTTAAGAGAAAAGTAGTTCCTTGTTCTGGTCAGGATTATTATGTATTTCTGGAAAATTCAAATGATCGTCTAGAATGATTGTTAATTTAACACATTTAAACATAGTTAAGCTCTAACGTGCAATAAAAATCATATTATATTTCTCAGTCCATTTAAATAAATAATTAACAAAACTTGTCAATAACTGCATCTAAAATTAGTTAATAAGTAGAATTGAAGGTCCTTATGAAATCCTGGAGGGTCTTTATCTAGGTCAAAGCCATTTTTATGTTTGCCAGCTTATTCATCTAGAGAGCTTGTTTCCCAACAAATTAAAGGCAGAGTGGTATTTGTTTTATCCTGGCATGGTTCTGTGTATCTTTCTCTCTGGTTAATTAACAGCAGTTCTTACAAAATAGATAGCAAATTTGCTTCTTGAGGAATGCATTGACTAGATTTACAGAGAGAAATATTTTTCCCTCCCAGAGTTTCTTAGAATTGATCATAATTTTGTCATCTTTCATGCAAACATAATTCCAATTAAACATGCCAACTGTAAAATTAAGAACAGTAAGGAGCATGTACAGTTGACTATGTAGCACACCTCACAATGACAATTGTCGGCTGTGGGTCTGAAAATTTCACTTCCTTGGTCACAGCTTCGTCTTTGGAATGGAAGAGTCTTCATTATTTTATGACATTTCTCTACTGAATTTCCATTCCTTTCATCATCTCGTTTCACGAAAAGTGACAGGTTAGAAACACCCGAATAATTTTTAAGTGAAAGAGCCATTATTGTTCACAATAATAAATTAAATATATATAAGAGAACTTTTAAAAGTTTGTAGAAAATGGAATTGAAAAATAATGAGTACAAATATGCTTGATACTGAGAGGTCATCACTGAGACACAGAACAGCCATAAGATTGAGACAAAGAACATGAGGTTAAGAGTGGCTTTATTAGAGTAGGGAAAGAACTCCTGGGAGGGAAAGGAGAGCACAGAGAGGGAGGGGAGCATCTTGAGCTCCTGGGAAGTTCAGAGACCCAAGAATTAGGTCAGGGAAATCTCAGCTGGTCGGTGAGGCAGTGGGAGATATATAGGGCTCCAGCTAGGAAGGTATACTTTGACAACAAGAAGGGAGGGTTTTGTTGCTTGCAGCTGCAGGAACTTGAGTCAGGATGAAATCCATTGAAAGTGCCTTTGTTGTTTGCCAACATACTCCCTGGAGTGCTGGGACAGGGGCTGCACAACCTTGGTGTGGAGAGATAAGCTTCTTGGAATGTTGGGGCAGAAGATGTACTTCAATAGGTCATTTATCTTTCCCAGAGGCTGGAAATGGGGACCTTGAAATTCTATGTTCCTGATAAGCCGGAGAGGAGACGGGGGATTCCCAGTTGGGACCCAGCCCAAACAGATACAATTGATGTATGGATTGTTATGAGCATTATAAGAGCCCTCAATAAGATGATTTATTAATTTTTTAAAAGAAAAACAATAAATAAAATTTTCCCACAAGCTACTCGAAGCCCCTTCTTGTGTGTATAAATATACATGTAAATAGATGTAATATTTTAAAATTATAATATACTATGTCATATATGGAATTCAATGGTTTCATCATTACTGATATTTTACCAAGAATTGGCTAATCAATGGCTGAGTGACTGTTTATAATTTATATTAGAGGAGATATTCTGCTGAAATACAGTTTGTTTCTTTAAATTGGTTCATTTTCATAGCATATATAACCTCTAGTTCACACAGAAGTGTATATTAAGTTTAATAATTAAAAACTCGCTCTAAATATTTAGGTCTACAGTACAGAAAATGAAAATTCTGACATGTGGACCAATAAACAAGCAATCCTGGTGGCAGAGTGGGTTGTACACAGGGCTGCTAACCTGGAGGTCAATAGTTGGAAACCACCAGAGACTTCCTATTCTTGCCAATATTTACAGACCCAGAAACCCACCCCAGTCTTCACTTGTATCCTATAGGGTTGCTATAATTCGTACGAATTTGAATGCAGATTGTTTAAACAAACACCAGCATAATGATTAATGGGGAACAATAGAACTAGTCAAGGATTTCAACATTGGATCAACAGTCAATTCAATGGTCAGGAAAAAAGCCATCAAATCAAATGACATCTCACACTGGGCAAATCTGATGCAAAAGACTGCATTAGAGTGTTACAATACAAACAAAGGCAAGTTGATGTCTAAGTTACATCTGAGCCAAGCCATTGTCTTTTCAGTCAACTCCTTTGCATGTGAAAGTTGAACAATAACTAAGGAAGAGGAGAGATGAAGTGTTGTATTTGAATTATGGTGCTGGTGAGGAATGTTGAAGGTACCAAGTACAATTAAAAAACCTAATAGTTTTTCCCAAGGGTAAAATGACAAAAACTGCTAATTCATGAGAAAAGTCCCATCGTCTGTAATTATAAAGAAAGGACAGTGAGCTTTCATGGTCACAGAGGTGGAATGCCCCTAGGAAATCTTTAAAAAAATAAAGAATAATTATTTTTTATTTCTTTTCTGTTTTCTCCTTTTCATCTTTTCCCTTCCTCTTCTCCCCTGGCCTCTCTTTAGCCTTCAAGGTCAGAGTCTTTTACTGTAAAAACCACTTTTCTTACTTATTTTTTTCCCTTTTATAATACTGGGCTCAGGCAGTACTTGTCTTTATGAGACTTGCTAACTTTTCTGAGCACAATGTCTTCAAATTTGTCCATGTCAATGAGATGGCTGATGGTTTCATAACTGTTTTTTAGAGATATAGGACATTCCGTTCTACATATCTTAAGGTATCCCTTCCTTCCCAGAGGAGCATTTTAGATGTGTTTAATGTGGGTGTGCATATATCTGTTTGTATTTTGTCCTGCATTCCTTTGAGGTAAATACTAAGTGGAAAGTTTTCTGGGTACTATGATATTTCTACTCAAATTTGTTTAAAGAGGTGCCATACTGGGTTTCACTATGGCTGCACAAATCTGTAATCACAGTAATACTGAATGAGCTCTCCAATCTCTCCTCGTTCTCACTAGCATTTGCTATTTTAGTGGTGTTGTTTTTCATTATTTTGCTATCACTAATGGTCTAAAGTGGTATCTTATGTGCAGTTCTCTTATAGCTAGTGATGGAGGGCATTTCTTCATAGGATTAGTAGCCTCTTAGATGTGATCTTTGATGAATTGTCTATTCATGTCTTCTGCTCATTTTTAAATGGATTTTTCATGTTGTTCTTACTGAGGTGTTAAGATGTTCTATAGATTTTTGAGACTAGCCCCTTATCCAATATATCTTCGCCAAAATATTTTTCCCAATCTGTTTGCTGTCTTTTTTACTCTTTCTATAATGCCTTTTGATGTATAGGAATGTGTTTTTTGGAGGTCCTAGTTTTTTATTTTGTCTTCTGTTGTGTGTATGTTTTTTCATTATGTTTGGCAGTGTGCTTTTGAATTGCATTAGGACTCTTGTCTCTATGTGTATTATGGATGATTTTATAGTTCTATGCTTTATACATTTTTAATCCAGATTGAGTTCATTTTTGTACATGGTTTGAGGTATGTGTCCTGTTGTGGCAGGGGTAGATCCAATTAGCCAGCACATTTATTGAAAGACTGTTTTCCTCACTTAATGTGTTTCAGGTTTTTAATAAAAATCAAGTTTCTGTAGATGAGGGGCTCTGGAAGCAGAGTTGGTAAGTGCCAGGCTACAAACCCAAGGTCAGCAGTTTGTAACCCATAGAGTCCCTGAGCGAGAAAGAGGAAGCCTTTACTCCTATGAAGAGTGAGTTACATATAGTCGTAGAAACTCACCAGAGCAGCTCTACTCTGTCCTCAACAGTTGTTATGAGTCGGCATCAACTGGAAAGCAGTGAGTTTTGTTTGGTTGGTAGGTGCCTGGGTTTAGTTCTGAGTTCTTTGTTGTGATCCATTGATGTCCATATCTATCTGTGTACTAATACCAGGCTATTTTGCCAACAGAGGCTGTGTAATAGTTTTTTTTTTAAATCGGGGGATGAAATGTCTCCTTCTTTGTTTTTGGTTTTTGATAGTTTTTTGCTCTTCTTGGGTCTCTTTCCATTACATAAAAGTTGGTGGTTAGTATTTCCATATCTTTGAAGAATTGTGCTAGGTTTTGAACAAAATTGTTTTTGCTTTAGGTGAAACAGACATTTTTACTATATTAAGTCCATCATCTATTCATGAACAAGGAGCCCAGTCCTATAGGGTCACTGTGAGTCGCCATTGATTAGATGGCTGTGAGTTTGTTTGTTTTTTATATATGTGAACATGGAATATTCTTTCATTATGTAAATATCTTTTGTTTTCTTGTAGTAGTGTATTGTTATTTTCTGCGTACAAGTCTTGTTTCTCTGGTTAGTTTTATTCTTAAGTATTTCATTTATGGGCGTTAATGGTTTGTTTTGATGTCTGAGAGCTCTTGGTAGGAGCACTGGTGGCATAATGCTTTCTCATTGGAATGCTATCCTCAAGGTCAGCTGTTCAAAACCACCAGCCACTCTATGGGAGTAAGATGAACTTTTGACCCCAGTAAGAGTTACAGACTTGGAAACTCACATGGTTTGTTCTACCCTGTCCTATTGGGTCACCGTCAACTAGGTGGCAGTGAGTTGAAAATAGTTCTGGCTAAATCTTCCAGGGAGATATTAAATGAAAGTGGTGATGAAGGGCAACTCTGTCTTCTTGCCTAAGTGATGTTTTTTTTTAATGGTCTCATATAAATTTAAACACTGGACAGTTAAAAGAGAAGAAAGAAGAATCAATGCAGTCGAACTGTACCATTTTCAAAGAATATTAAATATACCGTGCACAAGTTTAGACAAAATTCTTACAAGCAAGAAATGTGTGACTCTTTCTTGCTGACCTTCAACATGCCATAGGGAGGGAACCATAATAACTGGAGGAATGCAACATTCTAAATAAAGTAAATTGTTTGCCACAATAAACGACCCCTAACTTGGCCCAGGTGATACAACTGTGATTGTGACCATGGGCCAGAACTGTAACAGTTGGTTCTGTTTTGCACGCATAAGGTTCCTACCAGTCCAGGCAGACTTGATAGGACTAAGCATACATAGTGGTTGGAAGATGGCACACAACAACACACATGCACACAAACACACACAAATGGATCCCTGGTCGTGTAGCAGGCAATGTATTGAGCTACTAATCACAAATCTTTACAGTTAGCAGCCCAGTGCTGAAACCATACTACCACAGGTCAATGACTCCACAGGAGAAAGATGAGGCCAGCTATGTACTTCCTTTAAGATTAATCTCAGAAATCCAAAGAGGGCAGGTCCATTCTGTACTGGATTGTCACTATGAGTTGAAATCTACTTTATAATGCTGATCTGACCGAACATCAAAAATGCACACAGATGCTTGATAGGGAACAATATTAAACAGAAAATTCATGAATTTTCACAAATTTTTGTTTTTCAGAAACACAGCTCATGTATTCAAATTTTGCTAAATCATATCTTTGAAACAGTCTTCTGTATTATATAAGTTGTTGCAAAAATATAGTTTTAAATTCTCACTAGCTCTCAGTTGGGGCTGCACATTAGAATACCCAGAGAGCTTCAAATAAGACCAGAGCCAATGTCCCACCAGCCTGTAACTTTCTACGTAACTAAAGACCTTGTAGAAGTTTTCAACTACCCTGAATATTTTGTGGTGGTGTGATGGTTTAAGCATTGGCCTACTTACTGAAAAGTGGGTAATTAAAATCCCAAAGATGATCTGAGGGAGCAAGATGAAGCTGTCTACCTCTGTAAAGATTTATAGTTTTAGAAACACAAAGGGGCAGCTCTACTCCGGTCTATAGAACCACAGTGGGTTTGATTTGATTTTAATGTCTTATACACAATAGGTGCTTTGTCATTTTTCCATTGAGTTGCACATGTGCCTGAATAAACACAAGGCTTGACTTACCTGGAGTGCTAACTTATTGAACTGGGTGGTGTCTAAGGAAGAGCATACAGGAGGTTGAGTTATGTAGCCGACTTCAGATGGTTGATGGCTGAAGGAAGTAAAAGTCTGAAACTGGGATACAAAGGATTTGGGAGGTCTATAAACTCACAGAGACAGTGCTACCCTGTCCTATAGGGTCGCCATGAATTGGCATCAACTCCATGGCAGTGAAATTGGTATGGAGCTAAAGGAGTTGAATTCAGTTGCTTTCATATTTTCATAGAATTGTTTTTATCCAAAGGAAGGGAACTCAACCTGTACTGCCATTAGGAACTAGCTAAGGCAGGTAGATTGCAGAGAAGGCAGTTCTCAACTCAGGAAAGGAGGCATTTCATCAATCCATTTTCCCAGTGGAATGGTTTTCTCTCAAATACAATGAATTCCTCAATATAGAAAGCATTCAACAGATGACACGGAGCAGGAAGTTGGTTACTATTTCCACTCACCAATTAAATAATACTGTGGCCAATGAATTGTACAAATTCAGTGCCTTGGTGGATGCCCTCCTCCGCCCCCTTTTATTCCTTTTTTATGGAGAGTGTAAATGCATAGATCTATCTTTTTCTGTTTCGGAAATTAATGTTAATAACATTACATACACACTCACCTTTTCCCCTGCTTCTTTGCATGCTCCTAAATGGCTTAACACCTCCAAAATGAAAAATCTCAAATCCATTTTTTGTTGTTTTTTTTTCTTTTTTTCCCCTCAAATCCATTTTGTATACAACTGAACTGAGCCTTCCAGAATATTTTGAGTTCCACACAAATTTGTGGAAAATCAAGATAAAGTGATTCATACTCAAGCATTTCAACCTGAAATTTCATGTTATCAGTTACATATGAAACCTAGTAACTTGCACTGTCCAAGAATTCCCAGCTAACTTGCAATGACTATAAATCATCAACGAGGAGCTAGGAGGGTCGGTCCAAGGCATTTACTTACTCAGTCATTCGTGCGAAAACATGATGGATAAAATATTTTTATGTAAAGTTTTTAAAAAATCATTTTATTAGGGGCTCATACAACTCTTATCACAATCCATACAGACATCAATTGTGTAAAGCACATGTGTACATTCATTGCCTCTTCATTCTGAAAACATTTGTTCTCCACTTAAGCCCCTTGCATCAGGTCCTCATTTCCCCCTCTCTCCCCACTATCCCTACCTCATGGACCCTTGATAATTTATAAATTATTGTTTTGTCATATCTTGCCAGGTCCGACGTCCCCTTCAAACAATTTTCTGTTGTCCATCCCCCCAGGGAAGAGGTTACATGTAGATCCTTGTAATAGGTTCCCCCTTTCCAACCCATCCTCCCTCTATGCTCCCAGTATTGCCACTCACACGATTGGTCCTGAAAGGATTATCCACCCTGGATTCCCTGTTTCAAGTTCTTATCTGTACCAATGTACATCCTAAAGTTATAAACAATTCAATTCTTTGTTATAGAGAACCCACATCTAAATTACTCTTACACTGCAACAGTACATGTACACTTAGTAGACAAGAACTTAAATAAAATTGTAGACAACTAAAAATAACATGATATAGTTTCTTATATCAGATAACACAAATATCAAAGAATTTCTCTTTGAGAAGTATGAGAAATCACATTTCTATTATTCAGCGTTTGGAAAGGAAGTGAAAGAAACTAAAGACAGATAAAATCGATGATGTGAAATTAAATCTACATTTGGTAAACATTAATGAAAAAATATATAAACTTTGATAGATATTTGTTCTAAATATGTTTTTCCTTCATATCTATTGTTAATTATTATGGTAGTTAGGGATTATTATATCAACTAGACACTACTGTACTGGCTAGTGGTGGAATAAAACCTGTCCATCAAGACTCAGTCTAATGATATCTCCCTAGTCTCATACGTTTGTGTTTTTTATTTTTATTAAGAGCACAATGGACAGAGACAATTTATCTTTTTTTCCCCTCCTTCTGAGAGTTGCCGGTGCCCTTCCCTTCCCTGTTGCCATTGATCCTTGGATCCACTCTACTGACTCTGCATCTTCCTGCCTTTGATCTTCCTGCTTCCAGGATCACATTTCTGCACCACTAGCATGTGACTACATGAGTCTCAGGAGGGACTTGTGAACTGGCATCAGACTTATGGACTTACGTTGGACTGCGTTGGGATGTCTTCTTAATAGAAGGATCTTTCTTATACATCCATGTGTCAGTGGATTTGTTTCTCTAGACAACCCAACATAATAAAAGTATACATTAAAAATATAGTAAAACTTAAATAAAAGAGAACTGCAGTCTTCACTCAAGCCTTAAAAGGTGAAGCATTAATTACAATTTTTTAAATGCAATTGGTCTACTTACATGTAAATATAACTTGGATTACATGCTAGAGTTAAGGATTGTATTGAGAAATGTCCACCTAAAGAGAAATTCCCATATATAGATAAATAATTTACCTCAATTGCAGACACAATTGATGAACAGTTCAATACATCCAAGTGGTGCCCGAGGTCTCCTTAAACATGGAGCAGTCAATATAGAGAAACTAAAGAGAAGGTATTATTTTGAACATTACAGTATGTCTGCACTGACAGGTGCTGTGGGAATGTGACAAATATTTGAACTGAAGCTGGGTAATAAGAATGTGCTGGAATTCAGTCTAGCGGAGGCCAAAGTCAAGAGTGCCCTTGAACAATGAAAGCAAGTTTTCCAAGCAGTCACCCACAAATCTTTCCTGGAACCACATTCTCAATGAACTGTCTGACATTCTAGGTGAAGGCAGAGAGCTTCATTCGCTCATCCACTTATCATTGGGAATCTACTGTATCCCAAAGGAGCCCTGGCAGCACAGAGTTTAAATGTTTAGATGCAAACCAAAAGGTTGTCAGTTTGAACCCACCAGCTGCTCAGTAGGAGCAAAATGTAGCAATCTGTTTCCATTACAGCTACAGACTTGGAAATTCTATGGGACGGTTGTATTGCATCCTAAAGGATTCCTGGGAGTCATAATTGACTTGAGCCCAACGTGTTTGTGGTGTGGCAGATATGTTTTAGGCACTAGGCTTAGGTTCCTGATAGAAGCAAGATGTCTCCTTTGTGGTGACAATAAACCCTGTAGAGTCAATAAACATTAAACATAATGAAAGGAAAATGTTCTAGTACATAGTAAGAAAGAGTGGCTACAAGAAAAAGGTGAAGCAAAGAGGACAGGGGGAAGTAACAAGTGAGTGTAGTTTCCTTACTAGAATTGGTGAGAGATAAGTTTCAAGGTGGGAGGAAGCTATCTGAGTTATACTCAGAAATCCCGTGTTCCAGACTTCAGGAAGTTGTTTGGGAATGTGGGAGGTGGAATGAATGCGGAATTAGATCTCTTTCTCCCAGCCACTGCCAAATCCAAAGTCCTGTGCTTTATTTTATGAAAAGAGAGACACATGAAAGTAGCAAGTTATCTTTGTGAAGGACAGAAGAACAACAAACTGCTGTGTTTGAAGGGAAACGGCAAGTTCTTCCCATCTCTCCAGGCATTCAACCCAAGAACTTTTATTACGAACATGCTGCCTGGCTCCAGAGTTTTTAGTTTTTCCTCTTTGGTGTTATAGATGCGAAGCTCTACCCATGCAGCTTAATTTCAAAGGAATAGGCTATATTCCAGCTGATGTTGGTGCCATAAATTACAAAGTTTATTTTTTGTATAATGAACCTATACAATTATTGATTAAATGAGGTTCCCCCTACATTTTTTCCTCACATGATGTATAGCTGTGTGTTAACTGTAGACACTTTTTTTCTGACTCTCCATGCTTCAATTCCTTCAATTTCTTTTACGACTATGGCTGTGAGGAACTTCATAGCTGAATACGAATGATAACTTGCAGTGTTTTACTTCCCCATTCCAAAAGAGAGTGCGTGTGTTCCATTAGCCCCGCCCCTGGTGTCAGCCAATGGAGAACTCGACAGCTAAGGTCAGAGGGTGCTTCCGCTAACTTCCACACCGGAAATCCCCAAGCCGGAGCTTGATCTGCGGGCTGCAGCATCTCATCGGCACAGAGGGATAATTTCCACAGGTTCCACAGGGTCGCCAGTGTTCAAGGTAACGCAGTGCGTGGGGACTGAGCAATCTACACGAGATAAGTCCCGTGCCCTGGATCTTTTTGTTACTTGTGGCTACAAATGTGCACCCAGAAGAGCCGGGCTTAGAGGGAGAGGGGCACGGGCCCTGTACTGTGCCGCGACCTCAGTTCATAAAAGGGAGAAAGAAATCCAGAGCCTGCCGGGGTCCAGGTACAGATACCCAATGGGGGCTGAGGGACCGAGCACCTCGGGGTGGAGAAGGTCCATGCAATGTTCTGCCCCTTGTAGTCAGCCGTTGGTCGCCCAGGGCAGGGGGAAGGGCACTGAAATGCTTTCCCTAACTCCCACCTTGCATGTCTTTTCCTTCGGTCCTTAGCCTTAAGGGTTCAGAAGCTGACCTGAGATCCAGTTCTGAGCCATGGGAAGCCCTTTTATTGATTAGTGAGGACACCTACTACTAAGGGGGTGGGGTGCGGAATGGGGCAGTGGGGTTGTGGATGGGTGGGTATTAAAGAGTGTGGGGTGGAAATAGACTTCCCTCAGAGGCTTGCCTGTTCTGAAAGACCTTGGAGATCCTAGCCATTGGATGGCCCGATATTGGGAGGAGATTTATGCTTTGTGGTTTCCTGAGAGGGAACAGCTTGGCCTGAGGGCTTGGTTTTTATTCCCTGGATGGAGGTTACCTAACCCAGCGGGGTTTTAAGATGGAGTTGATTCCACTGGTTACAGAACAGAGGAAGAGACACAACTTTCTGTGACTGCCTGTTTCCTACCAGGTAGATCGTGCAAGTCAGGATCTCCTGGAATTACTGGCACGTCTAACTTGAGAGCCTGAGAAAGGTGTTGTCTCTGGTTTCAGGAGATTCTAGCCACGTCACCAGAGGTGGAAGCTCCAGGACCTGCTAGTAATCAAGGTAAGAGATTCGCTTTAAGTCAGCAAGGGGCACAAATCCTAAACTCCTTGTCCTTAGTCAGTCTCCCTCAGCCCCTACTGTTAGTCCTGGGATTCCTGTAATTGGGGTTTCAAATGTAGATGACCCTAAGTACTTCCTGTGAACAATCCAGGTGGTGCTGTCCTGAAGGAATGCTGTTATCTTTACAATGGACACTAAGGAACCATCTGCAGTGAGAAAGAGTGGGATGTCTGCTCTCATACACAGTTGCCTCCTCAGAAACCTACAGGGGGTGCACTATATTTCTATATGGACTAAATGGCAGTGAGGGATTTTTCTTCTTCTGGTTTTCATTAGTTCCTGACGTCTCAGGCCAGTGAAGCATTTGTTCTGAGTAGGTGACTTCAGGTCTTCAGAAGGAAGTTTCCAAAACACACCCAAGAGTGATAGAAAAAAGTACATCTGTTGCCTGAGGTGTGTGGTCCCAAAGACCCCTGGGACACTGGGATTCCTTGGAGTCAAAGCCTCTGGAGTGGATTGAATTGTTGACCTCTCACATCTTCATAGTCTTCATAGCAAGATGAGACCTTAGTTGAGAGTGTAACATTGGTACAGCAGAAAAAGTGTCCCAGAGGCATGGGTTTGGGACAATGGGGCCACCCATCTCAGAATGGTGGCGTTCACAAACATTTCTGCTCTCTTTTCAAAATGTTCACCTGGCATTCTCAGTTTGATGAAGACTCTGGTGTTAGTGTACAATATGTCAGTCAAGTCTGAACGTATCATCTCAGGTCCTGCCAATAGTCAAAAATGTGGTATTAGAAGTAAGAGGATTGCCCTTCCACTAAAGTGTGATCCCACAGAATAGATGGACTCCCAGGAGAACCTGAGCAGAGATTTCCAGATGAGATGCCGTGACACTTATCCACTATTGCCAACGCGAGATAGTTGAGGTCTTATTGTGAATGGGAAACCTCAAGTCAGGAGAAGTCTTAGGAACTGCCAGTAACCATGGAAATAGAGGTGGAACGTTTTAATCCCAAACCAAACAAGATACTTTCAGAGCAAACGAGCGTCAACCACTGCAGGGTTCGTAGGCACAATTGTACAGTTATAATATATATGACCAGGTTAGAATAAAGTCATACAAGATAGGAGAGGGAATGAAGTAAGGAGTCAGACACATTTTATAGTAGCATGCTCACCTCCCGGACGGCCATGATCTCAGCAGCCATCTCCTCTCATGGAGAGAGAATGACTCTGTACTATCTTTGGATGTTTATAGGTAGACATAAGACATGCCTATTCAGTAATTACATATGTCAAAAGGTGGGTGCTAAGCACAGTAAAGTACCAGAGCTCACAGGTGAGGAAGCCTTGTACCTGCATTGGAAGAAGGTATGAACGGGATGGGTGGCACCCGGGACGAGATAACAAGGATGTCTGCTTCCACAGGGTGGTAAAATCAACCATATGCTCACTTTAAGGCAGCATTGTTCATAGGTATAACATATAAAGGTCATGGAAGACAAGAGAGAGGAGAGAGAGTAAAATAAAGGAATCAAACACATTTTATATTAAGATCCTCACCTCCAGGATGGCCATGATCTCAGCGGCGAGTCTGCACAGAGAGAATATATTTCCAATCACGGCTTACATACATTTTCAGTGACATGCAAGCCCCTCATAACCGGGAAGGGCTTGTACGGTAGACATACCTTCAATATGGGATGAGCTAGGGGTGTGTACACAATCGAAGCGCAGGCAATGGAGGTACACATGTGAGAAGATGGGAGAATGCTAGAGTTAAGATGGCAGCCTAACCTTGGTCCTCCTTGAGTTGACCATATCTTTGGGTCCTCTTTTAAGGGAGTAATCCACTATCCTTATCAGTATGGAGTGGGTCCTACTGAGGGTGGGATAGACTATACAGTCTGATGACTCTAAATGGCTGATAACCCTCAGGGAGATAAGTTTTAAGCAGTTGAACTCCCAAGTGTGTGGTCATTGACCATGTGTTCTAAAGTGGGGCATATATTATTAGGGCATAACCTGGGAAAAACCTTTCTGTATCACACCAATCCCAATTTTGTTTTTTGTAGTAAATTCACAAGAGCTACGGGGCAACATGGGTGCTTTCTGCACATTGAAATCTGCCAAGGCAAAAGGTTAGAATAAAATCATAGAAGATAGGAGGGAGAATAAAATAAAGGAGTCAGACATATTATATAGTAACATGCTGAGCTCTGGGAAGACCATGCTTTCAACAGCCAGGTCCGTGCAGAGAGAGTCTTCACTGTCTAGGGATATTTGTAGGTAGCCACGAGACATGCGTGTTTACTAGTTACATACATAACAAGGTGGGTGTTAAACACAGTGAAGCCTCTGAGCACACACGTGAGGAAAAAAGTGCATTGAGGGAAGTCCTGAGGGGGAAGGGGGTCGTGGTGGAAGATGACAAGAATGTCTGCTTCCATAGGGAGTGAGAATCAAGCACGTGCTCAATTTAAGGTACATAGATGTTTGGGGTGATCTGTGGGATTGCTATTTAAAGCAGGAAAATGTCCTTGGACTCTATCTCTAACTTACTAAAGTGGTGGCTTTCCTACCGTGGTATATTAGCTTTGCAGTTTCACTTTTTACAATTTAGACAATATACTCCGGTTAAATTTCCCACCGTGTTCATTTTAATCCCATGTAAAACCACATTGAACACTGCCCTACCATGATCCCAGCATGCCAAATCAAGTGTCAAAAGGAGCTGATCTCCTTAGTTTGAGGAGAGAAGCCTCGGGGTAATGGAGAGTAGATGTCCATCCTTTGTAGGAGTATAGGTGAGGATCTTGAGCGAGGACCTAGTTTAGAGCAGAGGGATATTACATACAAGAACGCCAACATTGATGTCATCCCAGAAAAGCGCTAGGCAGGGGAGGTCAGAAATAGTCACCATATATTTTCTATAGGAGTCTGATGACCTTAGTCATGGGGTAAAAATTTCCACCTTAGGAGGTGAACTCTCAGGCTCTGCTGAGAATCAAGACAGTTGATGGGGAGTGGGAGATCTGTAACTTCAGAATAGTGGGATCACAAAGAGTCATGCATTGTCCCTGGACAACACTTAGCAAGGCTGCCAGGCTGAGGAGCACATTCATTCTTGCCTCAGAGGTTTAGATAGGTGAAGGCTTATAGCTGATAGAGTGATACCACTTCAGAAGAAGGAATCTCAGATAAGGACTTGGAGTGGAATCTGAGCGTCCACCCACCCCAGAACATATGGGTGAAGACATCTAGACCCTGCAGTCAGCCTTGGTAATCCCAGCACAGGGAAAACTGGACTCAGTTGCTCTTCACTGTCGCCTGTGATTGCTCAGGGAAAGTGCAGGCTTGATCTGATAAGGAGTGGCTTCAGAGCTTCAGAGGCAAGAGGGCATGTGTTCTAGAAGCTGAGGAACCAGATTCTGAACTGAAGGGAACATCCAATCCCAAGCCATGGCAACTGATGATGCCTGCCCTACTGTGAGCCATGGAAAGCCTCAAGCTGACTTTTGTGGCTGTTCACATGCAAAACTTGTCAGGAAGCCTTTCAGTTTACTGTGGAGAACATTGACTAGAAAGATAGGAGACCTGTGAGACCCTAGAGCATTGTCCCTTGAGAGAAGACTGGTAGAGGTCGCCTTTGCAAAGCTGCCACATTTTAGCTTACTATCTAAGTCCAAGTTTGCTCTCTCTCCTTTAGGTTGTGGGCTGGCTTTCTCCTCTCTTTGCCCAAAGGCTCATCTGCTGCTACCTACAGAAGTCATCATGCCTGTTAAAAAAAAGAGCCCTCGCTTAAGTCTTGAGCAACCCCGCCCTGTGTCCACGGAAGGCCCGGACAAAACCGATCAAGTGTTACCTGAGCTTTTGGAGGAAGGCTCTTCTTCCTCCTCAGCGCCAACTCCCAGCATCGGAGACAAGGCCACAGAGAAGCCTTCTCTGAAGGAGACTGCCGCCGCGGAGACTTCTAATGTCGAGATGCCCAGTACTTCCCCGAGTCTTCAGAGTGAGAGTGATGTGTCCTCTTCCACTGAAGACACTGATGAAGACAGCTCTGATGAAGACAGTGACGGCCTGACACAGCAAGATATTGAAAACCTGTCTGTATCGCCTATCAGAGTGAAAGAGTCATTATTGGCGAATTATCTGCTGCTCAAGTATCAAAGTAAAGAGCCAGTCACCCTAGAAGACATGCTGAATACTGTCATCAAAGAGTACAAAGATAAATTCCCTGAGATCCTGCAGAAAGCCAGGGAATGCCTGCAGATGGTTTTTGGCCTTGAAGTGAAGGAAGTTGACACCATCAACCACTGTTACATCGTCTGCATGACACTAGGCCTCACCTATGACGGCTTGCTGAGGGAAGTAGAAGGTATGCCAAAGACTGGCATCCTGATTATTGTCTTGGGTGTGATCTTCCTCAACAACAACAGTGCCACGGAAAAACAAGTCTGGGAGGTGCTGAATACGATGGGCATCTATGCTGGGCAGAAGCACTTCATCTGTGGGAATCCAGAGGATTTCATCACCAGAGAGTTGGTTCAGCAAAAATATGTGGAGTATCAACAGCTGCCTAACACTCACCCTCCACGTTACAAGTTTGCGTGGGGTCCAAGAGCCTACGCCGAAATCAACAAGCTGGAGCTCCTCCAGGTTTTGTTAAAAGCTTATGCCCATAGCCCAAGTTCTTTCCCAGTTTCGTTTGTAGTGGCTCTGCAAGTGGAGAAAGAGCGAGCCCAAGGTCTAGCTGTCGCTAGCTTTGATGATAATGCTATCCCCTTGTCCTTGGAGAGTTCCGGTGCCACTTCCAGCACTTGCTTCCAACCCCAGTGAGGTCCAGGGCAGATTCTTCACTTTCGGTTGGAAAACCTTTCCAAGTAGTGATGGGTGGAGATGTAAAGCGAATAATGTACTCATTTATATTTTCCTGTTGCATATGGGTGGCGTGGAGATTTAGCTTTTTGTGGGGTCAATATTCAAATGTTCCTTTTCATAGAGAGGTTAGGTCGCTATAGAAGCTAAGCATTTGTGAGGTCTTTTTCACACATTTACTGCTGTTTACTATGTGTAAGGAAAAGAGCTTTGCTATGAAACCATTGTGAAAGCACTTCTACTCTCCTCTGGGACACACAGAATAGCATTTAGATACAGGTTGTTTGTTAGACCTGTGAAAAACTCAGCATTCCACATACTGAGATAAATCAAGTAAAATGTAAAAGATGGACAGTTTGGAGTTGTCTTTTTCCCTCTTCGTAATTTGTTTTGAAATATTCAAACATCAATACCTGGATTTGCTTCGCTTATTGAAGAATGTAATACAAAATTGACTTTAATAAAGGAGACTTCTTACAGACTTGGGAATTCTTAAGTTATTGTATAAGACGCTAGCGACCCCTTGAAATCCACCACAATATGACTGGGAATGCCAGAATCACCACGATCCTGGCTCTGCCCATAGGACCATAGAGAAGGGAAGAAGCAGCATCCACTGGTCGGTACGTTTCAAGAAATAAGTTGCAAGTCTGAAGAAGTCCATAGAAATTGATGGATGTGGGAAGGGGAAGGGCCCATCGAGTGGGTCAAATAAAAATACCCCGAGGCAAGGCAGTGTGGAATGTGAGGACGGTATAAGCCCTTCAGTGTCAATTTCAAATAAAACTGGGACACGGGGGTTAGGGGGTGTGGGCGTGGTCAGAGGGCAGATTTTCTCATACTGTGTCTCATAGCTGAGAAGAATGTCTGAATTGGGAACAATGCCCATTAGTTTCTTTATATCATAAGTAAAAATTGGAATACTTTCCTGCATGTTTGCATCGCTGAAGTTACACACATTGATCTTGACCAGGTGTGACGTGCATATCATTTCCAAAGAGGTAGAGGATTTCCAGTAATGATACTCTTGAGGTGAGACCCGCAGAAGGCAAAGGAATGTCAATATGAGATGGGTGCTTTCATGGGATATTTTAATTATGTTATTTTGAGTATAATTTGGCATCATTTAAAATTCTGGTGAAATGAAAGAAAACACTGATGCTTTGGATGGAAGGGACGTAATGGGTCTTCTCAATGCAAACTGAGGCCCTTTACATTGTATACAACTAGAGAAGACATGTTTACACACAGGTTTTACTCCTCCTTTCTGAGGGTAAAAAATTCCTTAGTTTTACTTGGTAAGCAGTAATTTCATTTTATTTGCTCTCTGACTCCTAAAGCAATTGGTATCATCTGCAGCGTCATGTATTTAAAGCAACACACACACATGTAATAGAGTTTGGTGAAGATACAGTCTTAGCAGGAAGTCACATTAAGAGCTAAGATATTCCAGTTTTTTGCCAACTTAAAAAAAATATTAAACAGAATAACCGTCCTCTGGGGGTGGGGGAGAGCTTATCAAGCGTTTATCAATCTCACTTCACAATTGAAGAAACTAAGCTAGGAAATACACGTTAACAGACTTTTTGTGTAAATGGTTTCGCTGTTGAAGATACATGGAACACAAAGCACCACTTCATCTGCTTCTCTATGGGACACTGGTTACATTTTTTGAGCTGTGAAACCATTCCTGCCTCCCTTCGTTCTGGGTGCTTTCTTTTTCGAAGTAAACTCAACACCTTCCAAAGTTGCTATCTAATCTTTCTGAGATGCTGTTGTCAATTTAATCCCATAGAGATAGATTTTAAATGGGCATAATGCTTAAGGTAGACGGTTTTTACTAGTTAAGTTTTTTTATTAGTTAAGTCACACTGTAAGGGTTAAGAATTATCTTGGCAACATTTTAGGGGTTCATACGGTCTCTATGGATCTGGAGTTGAACTCGAGCCCATACGAATTTTTGACAGAGCTGAGAATAGACCCCTGTTCTGAATTTGCCTGGTCCTCACTCCCCCTCATCTCAGCCTGAGGCCAACCTTCTGCTTTATTTTTTTGCTTTTCACTAGTATCCCTGAGGGATGAAAAGAAGGCCCCTGAGTCCAAAGCACAATATGCCAGTCTTAAAAAGAAAGTGAACATGAGAATAAGACGCTGTTGGTACGTATGTGTGCTCTTATCCACATCTTGTGCCACAGGTCTAGCCCTGCTACTGAATGGGACCCTTACTATTGGTCACAGGTAAAGGCGTTTGGAAGCCAGCATGCCATTGCCAGATCTTCTCTCCCTGTTGTCATGTCAGACCCACCCGCTGCATGCAGTTTGCATCCTTGGTTTCCCTTATGACAGGCACCTCTGCTACCTCACATCAGATTTTATGTGCACAAAAGGATTTGTTGTGTTAAACCATTCAGATTTCTAGTGGCTAGTGGTTTTGAATTGCTCACCTGGTAGTTAGCAGCCAGATGTATAACCCAGTACATCACCACGGCTCCTCTTTAGGAGAATCTACTGGACTATTTAAATTCAAGTCTGGGTGATCAGCTAAGAAGCTTATGACAAATACTTGGGGGATTCCAAAGAGATAATCTTGGTAGATTTTCTCAAAGGAACTGTCAAACGTTGGGCCTATGCCGAAGAAAATGTATGAAAATTGAAAAAGTCAAGGTAACTTTACTATAGTACTCATATCTTCATGAGAGAAATGTCATTAGAACTAATTGTTCTGGGATTAGGGCTATGATTCCATGCAAGTTCAAAATAGAAATTGGACTTAAGGGTATAGAATATGATATTCATCATTTAAATTGCCAAATCTTAAGAAAACATACATTTACCCTCTTGTGTTCTCACAAGTTAAAGGATACACATTTACAGGTTAAGGTTTATAAATTTACACATTTACAGGTGAAAATGGACTCAGACAAGAACAATTGTGAGGATGGTGCAAAGACCCGGCGGTGCTTCCTTCTACTCCACACAAGGTCCCTCTGAGTTAGAACCAGCTTCCAGGATGACGCCGAAGAGCAATCACCTCAGTTATTCTACAACTAGAATGTTGGGTGTAGAGATGTCTTCAAAGTAATGTTGGATGGTTTCTAAAGGCTTCATGACGTCTTATATTCTTGTAAGTTCTTGGGCCCTGGAAATGAGATCCTCTGTGATTTGGATGGGTGTCCTACATTGTCCCCAGGTACTTAAATAGGAGGATGGCCCCAAGTCAAGTAAGTAAATAAACTCACAGGCATCCAGGTGAGCCCAGTTCATATAGACCCTCCAGAAAAGAGTGGAACAGCCGCTTTGGCTTTCCGGGCTGTGCATCTTTACAGAAACAGACGACCCGATCTTCCTCCAGCAGAGACACCAATGGGTTCAAGTCTGATTTTGCAGCTTGAGCACTGAATGCATTCACCTAGAACATCAGACTGAATTGAGACTGATGTTGCAGTAAAGAGGCGTCAGTGAGTGATCGGGACACGCGCCGGATTGTTCAGGCCATCTTTGACTCTGGACACTTTTTGACTCAATCCATAAAGGTGGACATAGTATAATTTTCAAAATCACACCTTCACTTTTTTTGCTTTATATTGATTTTTATTCGTTTTTGGAGGCATAAGGACCACTATGAGATAATGTGGCGCTCATCAATTGAGTTTAATCAAGGAAAGTGATTTGTAATTGGAAACTTTTCACAAATCTTATGAATGTATGGGAATGTTAGTTATCTTACTGAGATGGATATTTTTATATGTTCCTTAATTATAGCATGTACTCCAAGTAAATTTGGGGTTATATGTAACCCAATTTTATTTTTAAAAATCTCGTTCATCATCTTTAAAGGGGGGGGGTGATGTTTGCACAACTCTATTTAATATAATTAAACTATTGAAAGCGGGGGTACCCAACATTTCTACATTTTTAATCTGTGGTATTTTAAATCTCTTTTGGAATATTTCTGTTGCTTGGTCGACCAAGTAGCAGGGAATATTTTGTTGGTGGAGAAGGGATGGAATAATTTTTTCTTTCCCTCCTGTTCTGCTTTATTTTGGTCATCAAATATTGGGGACCTCTTACAAAACATATGACAATCCATGGTTCAATTGTATAACCACATCAACATTTACAAAACATTTTCATTCTGTTTGAGTCCTGATATAAGCTCCTCTTTTTACCCCCGCCCTCCCCATCCTTTCACCCTCATGAAGTTTGTCAACTTTTACAAATTGATTTCAGTTCAGTTTTACCTGAATTTAATGAAAATCTTTTTATTTAAATGGTTGATTACCAACGGGCATGAAGGAAAAAGCATATGGAAAAAATTATTGAGGTGACAATTTTATATATAATTTAATTAGAGTGTAGCAAGTAGAGTGTTTTCTTTGATCTTTTCAAGTTAATTAATTCATTTATTACAAGTGTTTATTAAGATCCCATGACATCTTAAGTCTCAGACATTTACTTGCAGCATGATTTAAGTTGCTAATTTCCATTTTTAGAAGAAATATCTGTAAATCATAGACTCTTCATGAATCACTGTTAGACAGTAGGCCTTGTACTTCCATAACCAGTTCTGAGAACTTAGAGGAGCCATCCAGTCTTATTAAGTCTATAACACAAAGATGTACACTCATATGTTGTCAAAATGTTCCACCTAGCTTAAACTTTGTTGCTCAGAAAATAAATCAGAAAATCACTGTAATCTACAAGCACGATATTTTCTACTGATTCCAATATGCATTGTCTCCATGAATGACATAAATCTACAGAAATGCTCTTTCAAATTTAATAGCTCTTTCTTGAGAGTTTCTTCTATTCAGGCTATTTGAAAGTCTTGGTGAGAATGACATTTTGTGATTTTTGGTGATGCCATTTCCCTGGGGTAAGCTGCCATTGATTTTAGCAATTTTGAAATCGGTGCTTTTTCTTAAGTGGAATTGAAAACTTGAAACTGTTTCAAATGTCATGTTTTACCATGTTTACTTTTCATTGTTTCCTTTTTTGAGCAGTATTTCTGATGTAGAACTCACACATCCTACAATTCAGTAGATCATTCATATAAAAAAGAGTTGAAAAATCGTCACCACAGTCAGTTTGAGAACATTTTCTACTTCTGTGCACCCATTGTTATTAGCTCCTCATTTTCCCCACGTCCTTTGCCACACCCCTCAGACACTCTTAGTCTAGTTACTGTCTTTATAGATTTGCCTATTCTAGATTATGAAATACCGAAAAACAAAAACATTTGTTTTCCTTCAATGAAAGGTACACTACCAAAACAAGCTCACATATTTGTTCAATTCCAATGCCTAGCGACGCGATAGAGTGGAAATGAGCCTGGAGTATCTGAGGCTGAGAATCTTTTGGAAGCAAAAAACATCATCTCTCTCCCGTAGAACTGTCGGTGAATTTGAACTGCTGAACTTGTGGTGATCAGCCCCAAATATAACCCAGTGAGCCACCAGGCTCCTTGAAACTTACTTTACTCCTACACAAATTTTCATATTTATACTCTCAACTATATTATTAAAACTTGAGCATTATTTTTAGGAAGAAAATATAATGAGAGCAAGAAAGCATGTTTCTTTTTAAATAGGATTTAATTCTTTTCCTAATACAGTTAAAATGGATATTCATACATTAGCTGTTGCTTGCTTTTATTAGGACCCCTCGTGAGCAGTAGGTTATCATTTGGGCTAAATCATCAGCCAATTGTAGGTGAAAGATGAGGCTCTTGTAAGATTTACAAACCAGATAAGTCACAGGGACATTTTTACTCTCTTGGAATTTACTCAAGTCAGTGTATAAGTGAATGAGTGATTTGGTCAAGGGTCCTAGCGGAGTAGTGGGTATTCAGTGAACCTTGTACTTTCCAAGGGAGAAAGATGAGGCTTTCTACTCTTATTAGGAGTTACAGAGCTGGAGATTCCAATAGCAAGAATTTGGAAACAGCCTAATTCCCCATCAGTAGACAAATAGATTTAAGGAAAAAAATTAGTCCAATACAATATTGCACATGACTAAAAACCAGCTATGAAACACCTCATGACATGGAGGAATCTGGAAAGCTTTATGCTGAGTGAAGGAAGTCAGTGAATCCTAAATAGACAGACACTGTATGAGTCCATGCAATAGTGACAAGCAATAGGACCTGCGCAAGCACAGGGTTACAGGGCATCCAGTGTGCTGACTATGGTGACCAGACAGCCTGGTAGAGAGCCTGGCTGGTGCCAATGAACTTGGATCATGCTCTCTAGGTGGGCATCAAGAAGGTCACTTTGACAGGGGGCTGCTCATGTCAGCTGAAATCAAATTGTCAACGTAGGAGGAGGGGACGTTGAAAACTTAGAAGCTGCTATGCCAAGTTATGACTAGTTATCCCCCACCCCCAAATAGGGAGACATCCCTATCAGAGGGATGTGAGATTTTGATGGGAAAGTGAAATCAGGCGAGGGGGAAACGAACAGACCTATTTCAGAGAAGCTGAGTGCACATCTGTTGGTAGAAAATGGGAGAGAACCAACTTCTAGGTGGGGGGTAAGTGACTAACAATACTTTTAAGGAGCCTAAAGTAATATGCCTGGTAATATTCACCTAATAAGCCATATTCACCTGAGTTTCCGTAAACATCCTAAAGACCCAGGCCAAGTGCAATAGAACACTGTGGCATTGAGACATGGAACTCCAAGATGCACAACACTCTCCAAAGGCCACACAAGAGAGATCCACTGTGGCAGCTCCACAAGGTGAACTGGACTCTACCTCAAACACACCTGTAACCTGAGGACTTGAGAATAAACATTCATGGTGTGTGAAGAAGCAGAGGACCGCTAAACCACGAGTGTTGAACTGTCTTTAGGCAGACCAACATTGACTCAGTACATAAATACCCTGCTTGCTGTATTTAGCTGTACATTATTCTAGTAGACAAATGATTGACATTGTTGGTGAATATTATTGTCAATTTTTCCTGACAACCAAGCCCCGTTGTTTTGGTAAACAGCGTCCAACCACTTAAGGATTTATTCTGTATAGGTGAATCATTCAGGTATTGTGATATGGAGTTAGCTTACACTAGTTCAATCTCCCTCTGTCAACTGTATTTTAAAAATTATTACCAAAGGATAATGAAGGACAGTATTAACTGAATATTCTTATGCTCCAGGGAGATGATCAACAAGGTTCCCTACCATACATACACAAGGAAATCTCTAAGGGACCCAAGGCAGATAAAAATAAATAGGTCTAGGTAAGGAGTTGGGACTCACCTTTCAAGCTGGCTCCAATCTAAGAACATTCAGTGATTACAACATTACCCTGCCCGAAGAAGTACAGAAGATATGGGTGTTCTAGCAAAGTGTGGTGAAGAAATTATGTGGTGTCTGGATATCACATGCAATCGAGTCCATGGTCTTACAGGCTTGTTTCCATCCAAGTAGCCATCCAAGTGAGGTGTCAACTAAGGCCACATGGAAGAAGCACACCAACAACCGTGGTCCAGGGACTGTAGATTATATTATCCAACGCAGAAAGAAGGAACAGTATGAGAGCTTAAATTGTGAGGTTCTGGTATAAAAAAGAAAAGTCTATAGATGGCAGTGGAAGTCCAAAATAAGCCGCCACTCACTTCCCTGTAATTGTAATTGTACAACCATAATCCCATAGGCTATAATGGAGATTAGAAATCCCAATTGGGGAGTGGAACATAGTAGACGCAAGAGTTTTCCTGCATCCCACATATGTAACTCATATCTCTTATAGACAAAGTGATTGCGCAGCATTATCTAAAATACATAGGTTTTGACAATCAAAATAAAATTCTATGTTCCTGGCATATGTATGAACTGTGCTGTAATTCCTGTCTACAAAGTTCACTACATAACAGCATATTTCTCCATTGCTTTGGGGAATCCCATGCTTCTTGAGTGCTGTAGCATTCTCTGTTTAATGTTGTGGTTTGCGTATTTTGAAAATATTGCTGTGAAGTGCATCATGGCACCCAAACACAGCAAAACCAGTGCTAGTGACAGCAGTAACAAGAGCAAAAGAAGTGTCCTTTGGAAGTGAAACAAAAAGTTATTAAGCAGCCCCAGAGTGGAACATCAGTGCTCGTTATTGCTCAATATTTAGCTACATCATACTCGGCTATCACGGTGATCCTCAAAAGGTTAAAAAAAAGGGTGGGGTGGGGAGAAAAAAGAACCTAAGCTGCTAAAGGATGACTTTCTTTTTTTTTTTTTTTTGGTTAAACTTTCACTTTATTTCAAATGCTGTTTTTTTTTTTTTTAAACATTTTATTAGGGGCTCATACAACACTTATCACAATCCATACATAGACATACATCAATTGTATAAAGCACATCTGTACATATTTTGCCCTAATCATTTTCTTTTTTTTTTTTTTTCTTCTTTTACATTTTATTAGGGACTCCAACAACTCTTACCACAATCCATACATATACATACATCAGTTGTACAAAGCACACCCATACACTCCCTGTCCCAATCACTCTCAAGGCATTTGCTCTTCACCTAAGCCCCTTGCATCAGGTCCTCCTTTTTTTCCCCCCCTCCCTCCCTTTTCCCCCCTCCCTCATATGCCCTTGGTAATTTATACCTCGTTATTTTGTCATATCTTGCCCTATTCGGGGTCTCCCTTCCCCCCTTCTCTGCTGTCCCTCTCCCAGGGAAGAGGTCACATGTGGCTCCTTGTAATCAGTTCCCCCTTTCCAACCCACTCACCCTCCACTCTCCCAGCATCGTCCCTCAGTCCCTTGGTCCTGGAGGTATCATCCACCCTGGATTCCCTGTATCTCCAACCCTCCTATGTACCAGTGTACAGCCTCTGTCCTATCCAGCCCTGCAAGGTAGAATTCGGATCATGGTAGTTGGGGGGAGGAAGCATCCAGGATCTGGGGGAAAGCTGTGTTCTTCATCGATACTACCTCACACCCTAATTAACCCATCTCCTCTCCTAAGCCCCTCTATGAGGGGATCTCCATTGGCTGACACTTGGGCCTTGGGTCTCCACTCTGCACTTCCCTCTTCATTTAATATAATATATATATATACACATACATATATACATATACACATAAATACACATACATACACACACTTATATCTTTTTTTTTTTTTGCATGATGCCTTATACCTGGTCCCTTGGGCACCTCGTGATCGCACTGGCCGGTGTGCTTCTTCCATGTGGGCTTATTTGTTTCTGAGCGAGATGGCCGCTTGTTCACCTTCAAGCCTTTAAGACCCCAGACACTATCTCTTTTGATAGCCGGGCACCATCAGCTTTCTTCACCACATTTGCTTATGCACCCATTTGTCTTCAGCGATCCTATCATGGAGGTGTGCAGTCAATGATATGATTTTTTGTTCTTTGATACCTGGTAACTGATCCCTTTGGGACCACTCGATCACACAGGCTGGTGTGTTCTTCCATGTGGACTTTGTTGCTTCTGAGCTAGATGGCCGCTTGTTTATCTTCAAGCCTTTAAGACCCCAGTCACTATCTCTTTTGATAGCCGGGCACCATCAGCTTTCTTCACCACATTTACTTGTTCACCCATGTTGGCTCCAGCTGTTGTGTCGGGAGAGTGAGCATCATAGAGTTCCAATTTAATAAAAGAAGGTATTCATGCATAGAGGGAGTGTTTGAGTAGAGGCCCAAGGTCCTTCCGCCACCTTAATACTTGACCTATAAATATAGACACAAAGATCTATTTCCCCAACCTCCTATATATATTTGCATGTACATGTCTTTGTCTAGACCTCCATGAATGCCCTATGACTCCTAGCTCTTTCCTCCATCTCCCTTGACCTTCCTCCTGCCCTACTACCATGCTTCATTGCCACCTGGGCTAGAGTATACCTCTTCTCTAAGCAACCTTACCCTTGATCATTTCCCACCAGGCCTGCCACTCCCCCTTCTCTACCCTTTGGGGTCCCATGTTTTTCCCTTGTCCCTGGGTTTGTTAACACCACTTCCTTACCCCCCCTACCCCCCACCCCAAGTCCCCCCGGAACTGTCGGTCCCGTTGTTTTCCCTCCAGATAGTTCATCCAGCCTGTCCTATTCAGACAGACCTGTGGAGTCACTAACATGCACGAAAACTAGACAGAGGAACACAAAGCAACAGTATATAACCGGACAACAAAACAACCAAAACAAACCACTGAAAAAGAACAGAACAAAACAGTTCACAAGAGAAAAGCTTGTAGTTATTTCAGGGATCTTTGCTGGCCCTTAGGAGCGTTTTCCAGTCCAGTCTGTTGGGGCACCACGCCCTGGCCCCAAAGTCCACTTTCAGCATTCCCTGGGGACCTTGCCACTCCATTCCCTTGCTGTTCCGCTGCACTCCCCCAGTGCATTGCCTCGGTGTGGTGGGATCAGGACAGGTGCAATTCCCACACTGTGTCTCCGGTGCTGTCCCCTGTATCGCCCTTAGTCACTGAGGGGCATCATGTCTCATAGTAGGGCCAGCCATGTTGTTCTCTCTGTGGACTGGCTGCTCTACTCAGGAACATTTTTGTGAGGCAGAATTGGGTTCATGAGAATGGAGAGGAGGAAACACTTAATGACTAAGGAAATGATATTGTTGGGATATAAGAGAAGTATGACTCCTATGAGTCAGAGTCGACTCGACAGCAACGGAGGTGGGTTTGACAGTGTCAGATGCTATGGGGAAGTGACGGTCATTTAAACTGAGGCTGGATAATAAGAGTGCACTGCTATTCGGTTCAGCACAGTGACAAGACAAAAGTGGCCTCCAACCAGCCAAGCAGGTTTCCCAATCAGTCACTCACATCTCTTTACTCTGACAATCTACTCATGAGACACCCCAGGTGAAAATGGAGGCATTTCTTCATTCACTCATCCAACCAGTATTTATTGTCTCCTGGGTTCTACACATTGTTTTAGGATCCTGAGCTACATAAGTGACAGCAGCACAATCCCTGCCCAGGGGAGCATAAAGTCTAGCAGGGGAAATAGAAAATAAACGGGAAATAAAAGGCAATGTTTCTAGTATGTGATAAGCGATAGAGGCTAGAGGATAAAGGAAAATGGACAATATAGTCGGGAGAATGCCAGGGAACGAAGGCAGATCCCACTATGACATGGGAGGTAAGATCCCATCAAAGACTGGAGGTAAGGAGGGTGATAAGTGGGCAAGGGGGAGGAGTTTCCTCAGGCCAAGGGAAGAGCCTGTAAATTTGTCTGAGAAGCAGAATTTCAAGTCCGTCCCCATACCTAAGGAATCAGCATCTGTATTGTAAAAAGGGCCTTAGGTGCTATATATGTAGAAAAGTAGAACAGTTTGGAAGACATGGGACACAGAAGGACAAAATAGGAAACAATTCTATCAGTTCAAACACAACTTTGAAAGCATCCAACAAATCCAGGAAATAATATTATATGTAAAAGATGAGTCAGAAGAAGATCTAGCCTGGAACATGCTAGATACCCATTTTTCTGGCATGAGAGTAGGATTATTTCAATTTTTCCATCTATTCTCTTTTTTTTTGAACATTTAACTAAGTACAAAAAATGGCATAATCTTAATTTGATCCTTTCAACAATTCTGCACTGGAATCAGTCGAATGCAAAAAAATCCAAATCTAATCTCACTGACATTCAGTCAATTCTGACTCGTGGGGACCCTATCTAGTACAGAATAGAAATCCTGTGGGTTTCTGAGCGGCATAGCTATTAATATTTACAAGAACAGAAAGCTTAATCTTTCTCCTGTGGAGCAGCTGGTGGATTTGAACCCTGAACCTTATGGTTAGCAGCCCAATGCCTCCCTACTACACTTCCAGGGCTCTTGATATTATAGTATAGAGGACCCAGATTACAGCAGAGGCATCTGAATCCTTCAAGGATACATCGGGTATCATCAAACATCTCCTCAGTGAAAGCTGGGAGATTTGGGAGCAATTCTTATGATTTCTAGTGCCCAATTTTGCTTCCTTTAACTTTTTTTTTCTTAAGAACCTTTCTAATTTTCAATAAATTTAGTAATTTTATATGAACAGAGAAGCTGTGAAAATAGTCTAGAAGTCACCTATTGTTAGTCTTCTGATATTTGTTCCAACTCGTGAACAAATATGGATATTTTTGACTAAGTGAATTACAGATTTCCTTGGGCTCCCCCTGGCTATTGCTCTGTCAGAGAATCTCTTTAAGAACATCACACTACGTTTCAGTGTCTTGTCTCTGTAGGATCCACTTTTCTGTAGCAAATTCTCAGACTTTCTTTGTTTACTTCTGATGACTTTCTCATGCAAATATTTTAAATGCTTGGCTGTTAACAGAAAGCTAAGAGTTCAGTCAGGGAAAACTCAGGTGTGTGTTGGGGGACAGGGGGCATCTGATGGTTGACTTCTGAAAATTCAGCCAACGAATGCTCCCTGTCACATAGTTCTACTTGGACACACAGGGGTTTGCCTGGAATTGGTGTGGGCTCCACAGCAACCGTTTGTGGTCCGTGTCTTTTTCCTTTCCTTTTCGCTGATGGACATTTTTCCTGACAAATGGCCACATATATTGAGACGTGATGCTGAACTAAAGTGAAAACCAGTATACAGCTGGCACACAGTGACTAAAATCTGAAATACTCCTTTTCTGGTTGCTAAACAAGTCCCTCAGTGCCCACACCCGGTCCCGGGGCTGCCTGGGCCGTTCCCTCTGGACTTTGAACTTACCCACGGCCAAGTAACTACAGGGTCCATGCCTGGCACTCAGGATTCTATGCTACTTAGTTTGGGGGTTTCATCAGGAGTGGGAGATACATGTTCTATAATGCCACCCACCCTTTCTTCCCATTGATGCACATTTATATAGTCAAAGAACATAACTGCTTTGGTTCTAACGTCATCAGGAGCAGGGGCCCTGAACATTTGCAGTGGGCTGCAATGTCTGGACATGTTTGGGAGCTTTGGTCGAATTACCCGACACAGCTGCAGGAGGTGGCCCATTTCGCTGTCCAGTCTAAAGCAATAAAAAATGGAGCTTTCCTGATCGTCAGAAAGAAATGGCTCAGCAGAACTCTTGGCCTTCTCTCAAAAATTAGCTTGGGAAATTGTTTGCTTTAAGCTATTCGACTGCATACAATTCTTCTGACTTTAAAAACATTTCAAAAGGCCCCTTACACCTCTCATAGTATGCAGATAGGTAATAAATGCAAATGATAAACAAATCCTTCATTTCTCCCTCACTGGCATGCTAGGTAAACATCCCACACAAACTATACAGCTAAAGCCATTCCACAGCCATGATAAATACACTGAATATTTTGCTGATGAGCAATAGATTTTAACATGCGTAGATCTGATGAGAAAACTGAGAAAGAAAAACTCTCAATTGCATGAGAACAGTGCTTCTCTTCGGCAACCTCCAGTTTTGTCAAATTATTTATGGAATTGTAACCCTTTTTGATTAATAGTAACCCTTGCTATTCTTCCTCTCCATGATATTGGTCAAAGGATAGGAACCCCTATCACATACAGGAGAACCACAGCAAATAACTCAGACCCAGAGCCAAACCACGTGGAAGGGTAATATACTCTACTTGGCCACAGTTTACTAATGAGCTATGAGGCAAATAAATTAATATCTGCTCTCCCTCTGTGTTGTCTTTCTGCAATGCTTGAGTTGAATAGATATTTACAATGAGATTGTGAAGTTTGCACTCATGGTGAATCCCACGAGGGGAATTAGAACGTTTAGACTTGTGTAGTTTGTTAGGGTCCAGAGATAAATTGTGCTTAAACACACACTCACACACGTAGACAGCAGTAAAGAATAAAGGCACCGTTTTATGATAGCATGGAGTCATCTAAAAGAGTCACTTCAACCTGACAAGGGAGGATACTTTAAGCATACATAAAGATACATTTTCCTCTGCGAACAAAGCACCCCACCCACCCCACATCACCCCCCACCTGCTCTGCCTTGTGAGCTGAGAAGGGGCATTGTCTAGTGGAATGCTTTTAGTTTTTAAAGGGAACTTTTAAAAGGAGGAGTTTGCTGTTTTGCAGATAGCCAGAAACTTTCTATTTAGTTACTCCGTTTGTCTTTGGGGCTCATGCACCCCTTCTTTCAGATGCACGTGGTCTGCAGCTCAGGGACAGCACGTCTCAGGATTATCTTCAAGTGCAGTCCTGTGTCAGGATTGCTCCTAGGGCCTGGCTTCAAGTTTAAGGTCTTTACCAAGCCATTTCTCACGGAGTCCTTTGTTCACAAGCTGTTTTTATAGGGCCCTTGGTTCCATCCCTAGGCTGGCATGACAGAAGCCTCTGTGCCCTCCCTGAGTGACATGTGAAGTGACTCAAGTATCTCTGCAGAATCTGACTATATAGAGACAAGCAAAGTGTAGGGTGCTCGGAGAACCCTTCCAGATTAAGGAGAGCCGTTTCTTGGGGCTGGTTCATCTTTCTGAGACTCCAGTCTTAGCACAAAAGTGCTGCCATTTCAAATGAGGTGACCGGAGAGTCAGCATTATGGTCGATGGACACCCTTCAACAGCAAGGCCAGGAGGGCATCACTAACCCGGCGCTGGATCAGCACTGACGGGGGGTTGACATATTGCTTTGATGCATTACTTGCCATGCTTTAGAGGATGGGGTTATGCCCACCTTTCTTGGTCCTGTGCGTGTGGAGAGAATATTTAGGACATTTTCCTAAAAAGCCACCATCTATTTTTATCCAATGACTGCAGCGTTCCTTATTCCTTGAGACGTCCCATGGAAGACTGAGTGTAATGGCTTCACCATTCTGTGAAAAATGTTTTAAGATTCCTTGCAAAACAACAGTGTCTACTATAACAAAGAATAATTATACTTAAAAACAAATATAATGTCAGTGAAAAGCATACCAATAAATTAGAATATGCTACAGACAAAAAAGCAAATATTATACGTCCTTCATCTTTCCTGACAGCTCACTACTGGTGTTGAAACCTGATTCAAAATAGAAAAGGCCCCAAAATGCCAAGGGTAATATCTACCACGCCTTCTCAGATGGTTGACTTCAGATAACAGAATAAAAGTGTTCATCATAAAATGTCATGTTTCTCTCTTTCCTTTCTCTCTTCCCTCCGCCTCCATTGCATTTGAAAATCAGCGAGAGGCTTCGCCCTGCTTACAGCCTTTTCATGTAGAAGAAGCTCCAGCGGCTCCCCTGCGATGCAGGTGAAACGCCGACAGGGAATAAAATAGACCTTCAAATCGATCCATTGGCGGTAGGCTGCTGGTCACTAATCTTGCCGGAAGAACAAAGAAATCGGTGTCGAAAGAGGTAGACACAGAATGTTCCTTGGAAAGGACGTTGATGAGACTTCATCTCACGTGCTTTAGACATTTCTCAGGCTAGAGCAGCCGCTCGAAAAGGAAGTCATACGTGGCAAGCGACAGGACTGCGAAAGAGGAAGACCCTCCGTAAATGGGTTGACACGGCGACGGCACCCGTGGGCGCAAACATGAGCAACAGTGATGGGGACGGCATGGCCTTAGAGCCCGGCATGGAGTCCCCATGAGGAGGAACTGATTGAAGACAAGTGACAACAGCAGCAGCAACTGCTGCTTCTTCTCCATAGGTTGGGGCAACAGAGAAAAACTCGTCACCTACTGAAATGGGACTATTTCAGGAGTAGACAACCCTGTTCTGGAAATGCATCCAGAGAGCTGCGTACCCTTTCCCAATCAGGATTTTACCTAACAGGCATCATCATTTGTTCTCTCACAGTGTTGCTTTTCCCTTTCCAATTGGTTTCTAGTTATGGCCGTTTCCCATTGCAAAGTGCAATTTCGGCTTACTTTTTATGGTTTTGGAGGATATCTCAGGAAAGTAAAACTTATGAACTTCCCTCAGGTCAAGAAGTTACGCAGAATATGACACAATTAATAACAATTTGTGTCTATTTATAACTTTCCTTTCAAATTCATGCTAATTTAAGTTCCTCCATTACTCATTTTATTATTTGTATCAAATCTATTGAACAATTTTCTTTTGAAATTCAATTTAAGGCAATTTCACTATTCAATTTTCTTCAACCTTTACCTGTAACCTGAAGAACTGGTTTGAAACCAGGATTTTAAAATGTACTCACAGAAGAACTTGAGAATTTCAGTAGACTATTTAAGGGTCATTACTGTGTGCTTGGATTTTATTAAAGGTGAATGCCATTTTAAAGGACTGTAGATGATATATCTACATAATTGTTTTCAAAATAAAATTGTCGTCTCCTTGGATTAGTTGCTTTCCCTCTGATAAATCCGTATCTTTAAATACCACACAGGACCACCTTAACCATTAGGATTTCCAATAGTACTCAATACAAAGATGAGTGATATGTGACATCTCCAGTGGGGATTGCTTAATGAACAAGATGGGCATGTGAAAATTACGTAGAAGGGCATTTTCCATTTCAATCCAATAGAATTCCAACTAGCTCCCCGCAAACTGATCTCTCCAAGGCACTTCACAGATTGGGGGTTGATATGAAGTCTTTGCAGCCAGAATACTCCTCAGAGACAGGGATGGTGAGACTTCCTTTCATGTACTTTGGACATGTTATGAGGAGAGACCAGTGATCCCAGACGGACATCGCGCTTGGTAAAGTGGAAGGGCAGCAGAAAGGAGGACAGCCCTCTAAAGGAGAAGGAGTGACATGGTAGCTGCATCACATTTTGTGGGCTATTTTAAGAACGTGCGCTCAAACAGAACAATTTGTGAGGAAGGTGCAGGACTGGGCAGGTTACATTCTGTTGGACATAGTGTCTCTATGAGGCAGACCCAACTTGCCGGCACCTCACAACAACAACAACAATAAGAAGCCTTTGAGCATCAGCTCCATCTCTCTTCCTTTCACTACTCACTGAAGTCAAATGGATACTGACTCAGAGCAAGCCTGTTGCCGAGACAGTATACCTCCATAGAGGCAGACGACCTCATCTTCCCCTGATGAACTAGCCAGTGGGCTTGAATCCCCAACCTCTCTTAAATGCTCCATGAGTTTTCAACTGGCAAACTGTTCCATCTAAACATTTCTGTTTGGGAACTCCAAGTGAAAGTGGATTGATTCGGGAGAAGACTTGGAATTGAACTTTCCAGGTACTTCTTTCAAGGAAAGATTTATTGCCCATCTTTATGAAGTGTGGTCAACAGACTGTCTCCATTTATCAGCAATAGGAGGGTCTGGTGGCATAATGGTTATGCGTTGCATTGCTAACGCAAAGGCTACCAGTTCAAATATATTGGCAGCTCCAAGGGAGAAAGATGAGGCTGTTTATTCCTATAAAGATGTATAACCGCAGGAAACCTAGGGAGCAGTTCCAGTCTGTCCTACAGTGTTGGTATGAGTCAGAATTGACTCATTGGGAATGGCTTGGGTGGGCTTTAGGGGATTTGTCTCAGTTGCCAGAAGTCACTTGGCTCTAAGCTACAGCTCACAGGGAGGCCTGCATCTCCAGGCTGAAATCGGTTGAACTATCTCAACCTGACACCAGAAAACTGGAATGTCAGTGGAGAACTCCCTAGTGGGTTGGCAAACTTAGCTCTTCTATTTCTTCCTCTGCTCAGAGCTCTGCCTCCACCTCTTTCTTTCAATAGCTGTTGATCCCTAAAACCCTCCTTACACCTAGATTCTGCTTGTTTCCAAAAAACCCCACAAGGGACAATTGCGGTTTGAATAGTTTACATGCTGATGGCTACAAAGAAATCTTTCTTTCTCCAATTTACCTTGCACGACATCAAGTTCTCCCGAAATGCATCTCGGAAAGCCATCTGGTTTTCGAACTATATTGTATGCGTTGCGTGTTGATACTTGCCTCTGAGGAGGTTTCATCCTGATGGAAGATATAGAAATGTACACACATGGTGACTATAAAATGGAAAAGGGCAGGAAAAGAGCAGCATATATGTTATCTAAGATGGGGTCTATAAGGAGGCGTAGAACTACTGTGACGGTAGAGAGTAAACGGAAGAGGTTGGATGGGAAAGAAGGAATGATTTTTGATGGCATAAATGACAGGACCTAGTAGCCGATAACCACGAATGGCATTTGCAAACTTTTTGAGGAAGACAATAAAATATTATCATCCAAAACACACTGCAATTGAGATTTCAACTCTTAAGAGACCACACAGAACAGAAGAGAACAGTCCCCTTGGGTTTCCAAAGCTGTAAATCTTTATGGTGGCAGAGTTTTTATTCCTTGGAGCTGATGATGGATTCAAACTGCTGACCTTGTGGTTAGCGGCACACTGTGTAATATCAGAAATAATATAAAACAGTATCATAAGTGCATGTAAAAAGGGGCCTACAACACCAATCATCTGTCAGTATGGCGGCTTTCATATTACTGTGATACTTGAAGTTATGCCAAGAGCATCTCAAATACCAGCACAGTCACCCATGGGAGACAGATTTCAGCCGAGCTTCCAGGCGAAAGCAGATAGGGGAAGGAACACTGGGTCCATGCCTGAAAAATCACCCATTGAAAATCTTAGGAATAGCGGTGGAGACTGAGCGTGTCCCAGAAGATGAGACCCTCAGATGGAAAGACTCTCAAAACATGACTGAGGAAGAGCTACCTCCTCAAAGTAGATTCTCACTTAATGCCATGAAAGGCCATCTAGCTCAGAAGCAACAAGCATCATCACAACAAAAAAAAAATCTTACCACAGTGAATGGGGTGGGGGGAGATGAGTCAGTCAGGGTGCTATGTAGCAACATTGTAAAATACGAACTTCCTCTAGTTCCTAAACACTTCCTCCTCTGACACTATCATGATCCCAATTTTACCAAAGGATGTGCACTGATACAGATAGGAACTGGAAGCACAGATGATCCCTTCACGACCAGTGGGGATACCGGGAGGGTGGAGGGAGGGTGATTTGAAAAGGGGGAACTGATTGTATGTGACCTCCCTGGTGGCACAGTGGCTATGTGATCCCCATGGTCAGCTCTCCCTGTCAATTTCTGAGAGTGTAAATTGTTATAGGAGTAGAAAGCCTATATTTCTCCCACCGAGCTGCTGATGGTTTCAAACTGGTGATTTTGCAGTTAGCAGCCACTCAAGTAACCCACTAAGCTAAGAGAGCTCCTTTGACCACAGGTTGGATATTCAAATATCTCACAAAGGTTTATTTTGCAGACTTCCTCCTTGCTACTCCTACCTCGGTGTTCTCAAAGTCCACCCACACTTCGAGCTTCTGCCAGCTAATTATAAAATATTATCTCCTGTGCCCATGGCACAATTTTAGTCAGTAGATCAGGGTTTATCTCTTTTTAATTATCTTGGAGGGCAAGAATGGCAATTCCATACGAGACTGTGAGCATTGCATTCCTTCACCTCCTACAGTCCCCCTACCAATTCATCATTCATCAATATAAGGAACAAAATATAACTTTCCTTATCATATATCACTTACTTTGTCCGAACACCTCCTTTGATTTTCACACGCAAGTCCTACTAACCACCCTACCTTTGACATCTGAACAAAGATGAATGCATGGATTTAACATGTAGTATCTAATCAATATTTTTCTCTGGGTGGCTTTCAGAGAAGTAGGCATGGCATTTATAAAATATTACTTATCTTTAAAGGAACCCGAGTGGTTCTGGGCGTCGGTGGGTCAAGGTCAAACCTACCAGCTGCTCAGAGTGAATAAGATGAGGCTACCTGCTTCCAGAAAGGTTTACAGACCCGGAAACCCTGCATAGGGATGCTTGTTCCAAGGGGGAATAGGCTCATAGGGCCAGTGGCAGGAGAGATTGAGTGATCTTTTAAATTACAGCACCCAGGTCACCTGGAGACTTACTACTATTACATAAATTTCCTTGGCATTTTGTGATCTCTGCCCAACCCATAAGTACATATTCATGCTTGGTTGCAGATTGGACTGAAACAACATACAGTTAACCCTAACAGACCTTTATGCAGGTCTTAAATTCAAAAACTCCCTGCCATCTAGTCCATGCTTACTCAGTGTTGACCTCTGTGGGTTTCTGAGACTGTACCTGTTTCCTGGGATATAACACCCAACCTTTCACTGGGAAGCTGGAGGTTTCAAACTGCAGACCTGGTGGATCACAGCCCAAAGCGTCACCCCTCTCCACCACCAGGGCTCACCTAAGCAGCCCTTCCTTGACCACAGAAATGGTTAGGCACTGAGCTCCTAATCAAAAAGTTGATGGTTGGTTGACAGTAGAACAGCAAGATTTAAAGATAACCATGCAAAGCAAATGCAAATGACTTGTAAAACAGCAGTCAAACCATCAAGAAAGTTTAACTGTTAAGAACAATAGATTAAGCCAAGTTTGGGCCTGGGGAACTTGCAGAGCTTTGGGACATTCTATCTTAAGGGAGGTGAATAGCCATAGCGCAGGGAAACAAGATTGCTCTCTGTGATTTTCATTACTGTATCTTGTGTGTGTGTGTGTGTGTGTGTGTGTTTTAATTGTTTTTATTAGGGGCTTATACAACTCTTATCACTATCCATACATACATCAATTTTTTAGAGCACATTTTTACATGCATTGCCCTCATCATACTCAAAACATCTGCTCTCCAACCAAGCCCCTGTAATCAGCTCCTCATTTTTTCTTTTGAAAGAAATGTACAATATGAGCTCGCTGTATTATGTATTATGGACTAAAAGCTCGTGAGCATGCATGGGTTTTAATAATCATAGCAAATGTATCTGAATTACCTCACATCATGAACTAAAACAGATTTGGGGCTTCATCTAAATGTGCCTACATCCAATGGAAGCATGTAGTACATATGCTGAGAATTCTTCTTTAGACCAAATAAGGGTAGAATCCCCCAAGTGTAAATATATGACCACTTAACAGGATGCTCAATTCATATACATTATTTTCACAGTAATGATCTCCTTTATAGACCAGCTTACAAATTGGCTCAGTAAGCAGAGACAGTAATTTCTAAGAAAGATTTGAGAAATTTCTCCTATGATCCATTCTCATTTTTAAAAACACCATTACTCCTAATAAATATATCTATCTGTCTATCTTTATATTTATTTAGTTTGCTTTGGAAGATTATGTCCCTAAGGCACAATACTGTAATCTCCTGGTAACACAGTTTAACATGCGTTTTCCAGGAATGAACTATGACAAAAAGGAAAAAAAATAACCCTTCTGAAACATACTTATGCTTGTATGAAATCTTGTGTGTGTGTGTGAGAGTGTGCGTCTCACACACACACGAACATACACATATAAAGAAATACCATTTCAGAAAATAGACTCGGGCAAAAGTAGACCTTACTCAGAAAGACACGTGGGTTGCTTTCACCACGGCACATAATGCTGGCGAGTTCACAACTCAGGAAGTTAAGCTGCTATATATGGTTGTTGGCTCCAGTAGTGCAAGGAGCCTGATATGTCTAATTCTAATGCTTCTGAGTTGCAAAATTGTTTGTGAGCCCTGTGAAGCATTAGCTGTTTGCGTACTTACATACTGAGTGGTTAGATCTGAAAATCTTAGAACACAGGCACTAGGCATTAAATACATTTATTCCATCAGTATCTGAAAACTGCTGGTAACCGAAAAGCTAAAACTACCACTGTGAAGACATAACTTCATACAAACACAGCAAGTACGTTTTCATCAAGCCATTGCTTTGCCTTTTAAACGCAGATTACTGTAGCAGACTGTCATGATCTAGCTCAAACATGAGCCCAGGTCATTCTTAGAGATCATGTTCTTTTAATCACTTGCACAGTTGCAGAGCAGTTTGCTGTGGTATGAGCATTACAAAAAGAAGGCATGCTCATACTCTGAAATCATAGAACCCATTCATTCTAATGCCGGGGCTTCTCTACAGAGGTTTGAGGACAAGGGGAGATCAGGCCTGGCCCTGCAGATTAGTAAGGAGGGGCCATCAAGTGCACATGATGAAAAACCTAGCTCTGATAGACCCCTTGTTAAAAATTACTTCCTAGTTATCTGATCAAAGTACTGAAATCCTATGGTGAAATAGGTGATTTTTTATGGGTTAAAATAATACTAAAGAAGAATAACTTGTAGACAGTAAATTTACAGCTTGGTGTTTAAATATTAGTTTTGAGAAAAATATTATTGACACTTATCTAGGTCATTACAACAAAAACAAATGTAATTGGTCTAGCATCACTTAAGAGGGAATATAGAATCAGGGATTGGAGTTACCTGGAGGGAGCATCCTACCGTTAGAAAAGTGACGCACAAATTAAAGGGAAATAAAATTAAGTAGGAACTGTAGTGACATAGTAGGTTACTCATTGGGTTGTTAGCCACCAGCTCAGCAGTTCGAAACCACTACACACTCTGCAAGAGAAGGATGAGGATTTACCACTCCCATAAAGATTTACAGCTTTGGAAATTCATGGGGAATCATCTATTTTGTTCACAGAGTCTCTATGAGTCTATGCCCATAGAGGTGTGGGGTTACAGTCTCAGAAACCCACAGGTGCCAGAGTAAAGCAGCCCCCAACAAGCAAGTGGTCCGGAAGAGCAATTGTGCATTTATGATATGCAAAGATTATAGTAAAGTCATAGAAGATAGGAGAGAGAGTAAAGGAGTCAAACACATTTCACAGTAGCATGTTCACCTCCAGGATGTCCCCGATCCCAGCAGACAGGTCCATGCAGATAGAGAGTCTTAATTGCCTTGGGATAGTTATAGGTAGACATGAATATTCAGCGGTTACATACATCACAACGTGGGTGGTAATCACACTAAAGTCCCTGGGCTCACAGATGCAGAAAGCTAATACCTGCATTGGGGGAAGGCATGAGGGGGTATGGGTGCCACGGCAGGAGGAGATGACAAGAATGTCTACTTCTATAGGGAGACAGAATCAACCATGTGAAAGAATCTGTGAGAATGCTATTTATAGCAGGAGAATGTACTTGTAGACTTTGTCTCTAACTTACCAAAGTGATGAATTTCTTCCCGTGGAATACTGGTTTTCCAGGTTTCCTCTGTTATTAGATAGAGAAGAAGTCCTAGTCCTATTTCCCTCAGGGTTAGTCCCCCCACCACCAGGTACAGGCCTAGCCTGTGCTGTAGGGTCACTCTGAGCACACATGGACGCCTTGGCAGTGCAACATTACCCAGACCCATCGCCTCTCCTATTCCAAAGCTTGATACTCCTTCAGGACACTGTTGGTCAATATAAATCCAATAGAAGAAAATTATACAGGTCATTTCTATTGCATACTTTTGATCTGTTTTCACTTTCCAAGTATACGTCAAACAAATCCATCCAAAGCATTTCTCTTCAATACCAGTAACAGACTGTGTTGGTAAAGAAACCAAAAAGGAACTCATTGCCATCGAGTGGGTTCTGATGCACAGAGACCCTGTAGGACAGAGTAGAACTTCCCCAGTCCGGGTTTGAGACTTTGAATCCTTAAAGGAGTAGACACCCTGGTCTTTCCTCCAGGGTGTGGCTGGTGGGTTCCCGAGCACTGACCTTGTGGTGAGCAGCTGAGTGTACAGCCCAGGGCACCAGGAGGAACGGAAAACGTCCTGTGAAAATGATTCGCAATTGCTGGGCTGTGGATTTCCAGGGGGCAGCAGCAACCGAGGATGTGGCAGAGGCTCTCCTTATCCTCATGCCTCACAGTCAGCCTGAAACGAATAGGCCTAACCCATGGTTTTAAACGTGGTCTTTGAAATGCCAGTTTCTAAGCTAGTACAGCGCTTCTCACCCATGGGTCGCGACCCCTTTGGGGGGTCCAAAGACCCTTTCACAGGGGTTGTCTACCACCCTCAGAAAACACATATTTCGCAGGGTCTTAGGAACCACCAAGACGTTGGCTTTTTACTCATACTGTGGCAAAAATGTAGCCATGCTGTTTACTGTTGCTGTATTTAAGACTGTTACCCATGGTGCACCATGCTTCAAAACAAAGTTTTATACCTTTGTGATTAGAAATAAATATTTCAAAATAGAAAATAGCATATTGTTTTGTGATTAATAACTATGCTTTAATTATGTTCAATTTGTAACCATGAAAGTACATCCTGCATATCAGACATTTACAGTAGGATTCACCACAGTAGCAAAATGACAGTGATGACGTAGCAAAGAAAATAATTGTATGGTTGGGGTCACCACCACATGAGGAGCTGTATGAAAGAGTCACAGCATTAGGGTGGTTTAGAACTACTGCTCTCATACTAAATAGATTTTGCTTTAAGGTGGTACTAAATTTAGGATAACTTTGGTCATATATTTTCTCCATCCAAAGTCTGTATAATGTGAGTACTCTCATTTACATAAAATATCTACATGAAGCATTTACCTATCTGGGAGATTACGGAACATGGGACATTTCACTACCAAAGAAGAGATAAAAAAACATCCCATTACACAAAACACAAAGGACAATAACGTTTTGAAACGACAAACTACTTAGATCTGGAATATGAGTTTCCTTGTTAAGGGTTCAGTATTTTTTAAATGATTCAACTTAAGATGCTTGGGGGAAAACATTAATCAACACATGCTTAGGTTCCTCTTGTTGAATTTGAACGGAAATTTATAAATAGACACAAATTGTTATTAATTTTATCATATTCTGCCTATATTCTATGTGGAGTTCATAAGTTTTACTTCCCTACAATATCCTCCAAAACCATAAAAAGTAAGCAGAATGAGCACTTTGCAATGGGAAAAGGCCATAATTAGAAACAAATTGGAAAGGGAAAAGCAACACTGTGAGAGAAGCAGAGATGATGCCTGTTAGGTAATATCCTGATTGGGAAAGGGTACGCAGCTCTCTGGATGCATTTCCAGAACAGGGTTGACTACTCCTGAAATAGTCCCATTTCAGTAGGTGACGGGTTTTTCTCTGTTGCTCCAACCTATGGAGAAGAAGCAGCAGTTGCTGCTGCTGTTGTCACTTGTCTTCAATCAGTTCCTCCTCATGGGGACTCCATGCCGGGCTCTAAGGCCATGCCGTCCCCATCACTGTTGCTCATGTTTGCGCCCACGGGTGCAGTCGCCATGTCAACCCATTTACGGAGGGTCTTCCTCTCTTTCGCAGTCCTGTCACTTACCACGCATGACTTCCTTTTCCAGCGGCTGCTCTCGCCTGAGAAATGTCTAAAGCACGTGAGATGAAGTCTCATCAACGTCCTTTCCAAGGAACATTCTGTGTCTACTTCTTTCGATACCAAATTCTTTGTTCTTCTGGCAAGATTAGTGACCAGCAGCCTACCGCCAATGGATCGATTTGAAGGTCTACTTTATTCCCTGTCCGCGTTTCACCTGCATCGCAGGGGAGCCGCTGGAGCTTCTTCTACATGAAAAGGCTGAAAGCAGGGCGAAGCCTCTCGCTGATTTTCTAATGGAACGGAAGCGGAGGGAAGAGACAAAGGAAAGAGAGAAACAGGACATTTATGATGAACACGTTTACTCTGTTATGTGATTTCACCCATCAGAGAAGGCGCGGTAGATATTACCCTTGACTTTTGGGGGCCTTTTCTATTTTGAATCAGGTTTCAACACCAGTAGTTAGCTGTCAGGAAAGATGAAGGAAGTATAATTTTTGATTTTTTGTCTGCAGCATATTCTAATTTATTGGTATGCTTGTCACAGCCATTGTATTTTTTGTTAAGTATAATTATTCTACTTTACAATAGACACCAATTTTTGGTTCAACAGATGTGCCAGGGATCATAAAACATTTTCTCAGAATGGAGATGCCATTATACTCAGTCTTCCATGGGCGTCTCAAGGAATAAGGAACGCTGCATTCGATGCATAAAAATAGATGGTGGCTTCTTGGGAAAATTTCGTAATATTCTTTACCCACACACACAGGACCAAGAAAGGTGGGCACGTTCTTAGTACGCTGCATAACCCCATCCTCTAAAGCATGGCAAGTAATGCATCAAAGCAATACGTCAACCCCCGTCAGTGTTGATCCAGCGCCGGGTTAGTGATGTCCTCCTGGCCTTGCTGTTGAAGGGTGTCCATTGACCATAATGCTGACTCTTCGGTCACCTCATTTGAAATAGAAGCACTTTTGTGCTAAGAATGGAGTCTCTGAAAGATGAACCAGCCCCAAGAAACGGCTCTCCTTAATCTGGAAGGGTTCTCCGAGCACCCTACACTTTGCTTGTCTCTATATAGTCAGATTCTGTAGAGATACTTGAGTCATTTCACATGTCACTCAGGGAGGGCACAGAGGCTTCTGTCATGCCAGCCTAGGGATGGAAGGGCCCTATAAAAACAGCTTGTGAACAAAGGACTCCGTGAGAAATGGCTTGGTAAAGACCTTAAACTTGAAGCCAGGCCCTAGGAGCAATCCTGACACAGGACTGCACTTGAAGATAATCCTGAGACGTGCTGTCCCAGAGCTGCAGCCCACGTGCATCTGAAAGAAAGGATGCATGAGCCCCAAGGACAAACGGAGTAACTAAATAGAAAGTTTCTGGCTATCTGCAAAACAGCAAACTCCTCCTTTTAAAAGTTCCCTTTAAAAACTAAAAGCATTCCACTAGACAATGCCCCTTCTCAGCTCACAAGGCAGAGCAGGTGGGGGGTGATGTGGGGTGGGTGGGGTGCTTTGTTCGCAGAGGAAAATGTATCTTTATGTATGCTTAAAGTATCCTCCCTTGTCAGGTTGAAGTGACTCTTTTAGATGACTCCATGCTATCATAAAACGGTGGCTTAATTCTTTACTCCTGTCAACGTGTGTGAGTGTGTGTTTAAGCACAATTTATCTCTGGACCCTAACAAACTACACAAGTCTAAACGTTCTAATTCCCCTCGTGGGATTCACCATGAGTGCAAACTTCACAATCTCATTTTAAATATCTATTCAACTCAAGCATTGCAGAAAGACAACACAGAGGGAGAGCAGATATTAATTTATTTGCCTCATAGCTCATTAGTAAACTGTGGCCAAGTAGAGTATATTACCCTTCCACGTGGTTTGGCTCTGGGTCTGAGTTATTTGCTGTGGTTCTCCTGTATGTGATAGGGGTTCCTATCCTTTGACCAACATCATGGAGAGGAAGAATAGCAAGGGTTACTATTAATCAAAAAGGGTTACAATTCCATAAATAATTTGACAAAACTGGAGGTTGCCGAAGAGAAGCACTGTTCTCATGCAATTGAGAGTTTTTCTTTCTCAGTTTTCTCATCAGATCTACGCATGTTAAAATCTATTGCTCATCAGCAAAATATTCAGTGTATTTATCATGGCTGTGGAATGGCTTTAGCTGTATAGTTTGAGTGGGATGTTTACCTAGCATGCCAGTGAGGGAGAAATGAAGGATTTGTTTATCATTTGCATTTATTACCTATCTGCATACTATGAGAGGTGTAAGGGGCCTTTTGAAATGTTTTTAAAGTCAGAAGAATTGTATGCAGTCGAATAGCTTAAAGCAAACAATTTCCCAAGCTAATTTTTGAGAGAAGGCCAAGAGTTCTGCTGAGCCATTTCTTTCTGACGATCAGGAAAGCTCCATTTTTTATTGCTTTAGACTGGACAGCGAAATGGGCCACCTCCTGCAGCTGTGTCGGGTAATTCGACCAAAGCTCCCAAACATGTCCAGACATTGCAGCCCACTGCAAATGTTCAGGGCCCCTGCTCCTGATGACGTTAGAACCAAAGCAGTTATGTTCTTTGACTATATAAATGTGCATCAATGGGAAGAAAGGGTGGGTGGCATTATAGAACATGTATCTCCCACTCCTGATGAAACCCCCAAACTAAGTAGCATAGAATCCTGAGTGCCAGGCATGGACCCTGTAGTTACTAGGCCGTGGGTAAGTTCAAAGTCCAGAGGGAACGGCCCAGGCAGCCCCGGGACCAGGTGTGGGCACTGAGGGACTTGTTTAGCAACCAGAAAAGGAGTATTTCAGATTTTAGTCACTGTGTGCCAGCTGTATACTGGTTTTCACTTTAGTTCAGCATCACGTCTCAATATATGTGGCCATTTGTCAGGAAAAATGTCCATCAGCGAAAAGGAAAGGAAAAAGACACGGACCACAAACGGTTGCTGTGGAGCCCACACCAATTCCAGGCAAACCCCTGTGTGTCCAAGTAGAACTATGTGACAGGGAGCATTCGTTGGCTGAATTTTCAGAAGTCAACCATCAGATGCCCCCTGTCCCCCAACACACACCTGAGTTTTCCCTGACTGAACTCTTAGCTTTCTGTTAACTGCCAAGCATTTAAAATATTTGCATGAGAAAGTCATCAGAAGCAAACAAAGAAAGTCTGAGAATTTGCTACAGAAAAGTGGATCCTACAGAGACAAGACACTGAAACATAGTGTGATGTTCTTAAAGAGATTCTCTGACAGAGCAATAGCCAGGGGGAGCCCAAGGAAATCTGTAATTTACTTAGTCAAAAATATCCATATTTGTTCATGAGTTGGAACAAATATCAGAAGACTAACAATAGGTGACTTCTAGACTATTTTCACAACTTCCCTGTTCATATAAAATTACTAAATTTATTGAAAATTAGAAAGGTTCTTTTTTAAAAATTATTTATTTAGTTATTTATTTATTTACATTTTATTAGGGGCTCATACAACTCTTATCACAATCCATACATATACATACATCAATTGTATAAAGCACATCCGTACATTTTTTGCCCTAATCATTTTCTTTCTTTTTTTTAAAATCTTTTTATTGGGGCTCATAAGGCTCTTATCACAATCTGTGCATACATCAAATGAGCAAAGCACACTTATACATTCGTTGCACTCGTCACTCTCATAATTCACCTTCCACTTGGGTTCCTGGAATCAGCTCGGTTTCCCTTTTTTTCCCCCATCCCCCTCCCTCCCCGAACCCACCCCTGGTCCCTTGATAGTTTATAAATAATTATTATATCTTATCTTACACTCCCCAGCGTCTCCCCTCACCCGCCTCCCCCTTGACAATCTCCCAGAGAGGAGGTTACACATAGATCTCAGAGATCAGTTCTCCCTTTCTACATGCCCTTCCCTCCTGGTGTCGCCTCTCCCACCGCTGGTGTTGAAGGGTTCGTCTGTCCTAGATTCCCTGCGCCTCCAGATCCCCACTGCACCGCTGTACATCCTCTGGTACAACCAGGTCCGCAAAAGACAAAAAAAGTTAAAGGAAGCAAAATTGGGTACTAGAAATCATAAGAATTGCTCCCAAATCTCCCTCCTTTCACTGAGATGTTTGATGATACACGATGTATCCTTGAAGGTTTCAGATGCCTCTGCTGTAATCTGGGTCCTCTATACTATAATATCAAGAGCCCTGGAAGTGTAGTAGGGAGGCATTGGGCTGCTAACCATAAGGTTCAGGGTTCAAATCCACCAGCCGCTCCACAGGAGAAAGATTAAGCTTTCTGTTCTTGTAAATATTAATAGCTATGCCGCTCAGAAACCCACAGGATTTCTATTCTGTACTAGATAGGGTCCCCACGAGTCAGAATTGACTGAATGTCAGTGAGATTAGATTTGGATTTTTTTGCATTCGACTGATTCCAGTGCAGAATTGTTGAAAGGATCAAATTAAGATTATGCCATTTTTTGTACTTAGTTAAATGTTCAAAAAAAAAAAGAGAATAGATGGAAAAATTGAAATAATCCTACTCTCATGCCAGAAAAATGGGTATCTAGCATGTTCCAGGCTAGATCTTCTTCTGACTCATCTTTTACATATAATATTATTTCCTGGATTTGTTGGATGCTTTCAAAGTTGTGTTTGAACTGATAGAATTGTTTCCTATTTTGTCCTTCTGTGTCCCATGTCTTCCAAACTGTTCTACTTTTCTACATACATAGCACCTAAGGCCCTTTTTACAATACAGATGCTGATTCCTTAGGTATGGAGACGGACTTGAAATTCTGCTTCTCAGACAAATTTACAGGCTCTTCCCTTGGCCTGAGGAAACTCCTCCCCCTTGCCCACTTATCACCCTCCTTACCTCCAGTCTTTGATGGGATCTTACCTCCCGTGTCATAGTGGGATCTGCCTTCGTTCCCTGGCATTCTCCCGACTATATTGTCCCTTTTCCTTTATCCTCTAGCCTCTATCGCTTATCACATACTAGAAACATTGCCTTTTATTTCCCGTTTATTTTCTATTTCCCCTGCTAGACTTTATGCTCCCCTGGGCAGGGATTGTGCTGCTGTCACTTATGTAGCTCAGGATCCTAAAACAATGTGTAGAACCCAGGAGACAATAAATACTGGTTGGATGAGTGAATGAAGAAATGCCTCCATTTTCACCTGGGGTGTCTCATGAGTAGATTGTCAGAGTAAAGAGATGTGAGTGACTGATTGGGAAACCTGCTTGGCTGGTTGGAGGCCACTTTTGTCTTGTCACTGTGCTGAACCGAATAGCAGTGCACTCTTATTATCCAGCCTCAGTTTAAATGACCGTCACTTCCCCATAGCATCTGACACTGTCAAACCCACCTCCGTTGCTGTCGAGTCGACTCTGACTCATAGGAGTCATACTTCTCTTATATCCCAACAATATCATTTCCTTATAATTTGATACTTCATGTTTAGGAAGGAACTAGGGGACATCTGGAAGCCCTGGTGGTGCAGTTGTACAGTGCTCAGTTGCTAACCGAAAGGCCTATGAATGTAGTTCCCCAGCTAGTCTGCAGGAGAAATACATGGCTTCCATAAAGATTACCAATGTACAAATGTGCTTGACACAATGGATGTTTATATGGATTTTAATAAGAGTTGTATGAACCCCCTATAACATAATTTTTAAAATACCATAAAAATGATTACAAATTGGAAACCCCATTAGAGAGTTCTATGTTATCCCATAGAGTGTCTGTGAGTCTGAATCCACTGGAGAGCAAGGGGTTTGATGACGGCATATGTGAGCCATCTGGAGATATTGCCATGTTTACCAATTTTATCTGTAGTCTGGATACATTATTTAGTCTGGAACTTTCCACAAATCTGACCTCTACATGTAAATAGAGTAGGACAATAGTAGGCAGGTGGACACACTTGATACATTTTCTAATTCTAGAATACTGGCTATTTAAGGGATGTAATACAAGTGGAATTTGAACTTGAATAAGCCAATTGCATTTGAAATGTAATTTATAATCTTTTACAAATTATTTCTAGCCTAAGTAGTTTCTGGCTTTTCTCTATAACTTTTTATTTAAATGAATAGTTAATAGAGATGAAGAAATAAATCATATTTTGAAAAATGTAGAAGAAATAAATAGTTGAACATAAATCATTCCACATTTTATTTATGACTCAAATGAATAAAAACATATAAGAAATGTTCACATTCATTCACAATAATAGAAATACAAATTAAACTAACGATGAGATTGTTATTTTATAGCAATTTAAAATAACCTCACACTGACCCTTTCAGCAACATTCAGATAGATATATACAGATAGATAGATAATACAAGAAATGAACAGTTAAGTTATAAAACAGTACAAATGGCTCAGTGTAACTCACTCCCCTGAGAGAGTTGTGAGACACTAGCAGTCCTTTTAGTCTTGCGGGCCGCCAGCTCCTTCTCTGTAGAGAGAGCTGGGCTATATATACCCAGGCAGCAAACAGCAAGGCAGGTCACCAACTGTCACCAACTTTAGGTCCCCAGCTCCAGAGACGAACATTCCAATCATGTGGCCTTAAAGGGACCTCAACTTACAGCGACACAGTCCACAGGCTAGGCATCCCAAAGGTAGTGTACCCCTTTAAATTGAGGCACAGAACAAGCAAAGCAGCCACACCCACACGCTGGTCTGATGATTAAAGTGCAAGATACAAGAAAGGCCAGGTTCACAGAGCCATTTATCTCTCTGCCCTTCAATTAATCCCACTTGTGTTTATCAGCCAGGCTGGCACAATAAACTATCGCATAAAACATAGCAAAGTTTCTAGAGGGCTACCCACAATAACAAAAACTTCCCAGAAATAAACCCCAATTAAAAAAAAAAAAAACGAGAAACACAGTATACAGAGAACCAGATTCAACCAAAGTGTATCAGAGGAGAGATCAACTTACAGGGTTTTAACCCTTCAAACCACCTTCATTACTTTGTTCTACTATAGTCATCTCTCCAATATAATCTTTTTGGCAACCAGTAGATGCCCATTGCTCAATTACAGTTACAGGGAAGTCAGAGCCGGCTTATTTTGGACTTCAACTGTCATGCATAGACTTTTCTTTTTATATGCTAGACCCTAGCAATTTAAGATCTGATACTGGTCCTTCTTTCTGCTTTGAATAATATAATCTATAATCCTAGGGCTACGGCTGTTGGTGTGCTTCTTCCATGTGAACTTAGTTGACATCTCCCTTGGATGGTTGCTAGTATGGAAACAAGCCTTTAAGGCCCCGGACTCTGTTCCATGTGATAGCAAGCCACTACCTAATTTCTTCACCACACTTTGCTATTACACCCATATCTTCTGTGCTTCATCGGGCAGGATAATGTTGTAAGACATAATTGTTCTTAGATTGGAGCCAGCATTAAATGTGAGCCCCAACTTCATACCTGGAACTATTGATTTTTATCTGCTTTGGGTCCCTTAGAGATTTCCTTGTTAATGTATGGTAGGGAAACTTAGTGATCATCTCCATGGATCATAAGAACATTCAGTTAATTGTGTCCTTCATTATGCTTAGGTACTAATTTTTACAATACTGTTGAGAGAGGGAGATTGAACTAGTGTAAGCTAACTCCACATCACAATACCTGAGTGATTCCCCTATACAGAATAAATCCTTAAGTGGCTGGACGCTGTTTACCCTAACAATGGGGGTTGGTTGTCAGGCAAAATTGGCAATAATATTCCCAGACAATGCCAATCATAGGTCGCCAGTATAATACATAGCTTAATACAGCAAACGGGGTATTCATGTACTGAGTCAATGTTAGTCTACCAAAAGATAGTTCAATACTCTTGGTTTAGCGGTCCTCTGCTTCTTCATACACCATGAATGTTTATTCTCAAGTCCTCAGGTTACAGGTGTGTTTGAGGTAGAGTCCAGTTCACCCTGTGGAGCTGCCACAGCGGATCTCTCTGGTGTGGCCTTTGGAGAGTGTTGTGCACCCTGAAGATCCAGGTCTCACTGCTCCAGTGTTCTATGGCACTTGGCCTGGGTCTTTAGGATGTGTACGGAAACTCAGGTGAATATGCCTTATTAGGTGAATATTACCAGGCATATAACTTTAGGCTCCTTAAAAGTATTGTTGGTCATTTTCCCCCCAATTAGAAGTTGATCCTCCCCCAATTTCTACCAACAGACATGCAATTGTCTTCTCTGAAATAGGTCTGTTCAATTCCCCCATCCCTGAATTGACATTCCCATCAATATCACACATCCCTGTGATAGGTATATCTCCCTCTTAGGGGCTGGGGGGAGACCTAGTCATAACTTGGCATGCAGCTTCTAAGTTTTCAACACCCCCTCCTCCCACATTGACAATTTGATCCCAGCTGACATGAGCAGCCCTCCCCCAAAGTGACCTTCTTGATATCCACCTAGAGAGCACGGTCCAAGTTCGCTGGCACCAGACAGGCTCTTTACCAGGCCGGCTGGCCACCCTAGCCAGCACACTGCATGCCCTGCAAGCCTGCGCCTGCACCGGTCCCATTGCTTGTCACTATTGCGTAGGCTCATACAGTGACTGTCCTTTTGTGATTAACTGACTCCCTTCATGAACATAATGCTTTCCAGATCCCTCCTTGCCATGAGGTGTTTAATAGCTGGTTTTTAGTCAGGTGCAATGTTCTATTGGACTAATTTCTCCCCCTAAATCTATTCTTCTACTGATGGGGATTTAGGCTGCTTCCAACTTCCTGCTAATGGCATCTCCAACATTGTAACTCCTAATAAGAGCAGAAAGCCTCATCTTTCTCCCATGGAGAGTACAAGGCCCACTGCATGCCCATTACTTCGCATGGACCCTTGAAAGAATCACTCATTCACTCATACATTGCCATTAGTAAATTCCAAGAGATAACCGCCATATGAAACAGAGTAGAACTGTCCTTGTGAGTTATCTGGCTTGTAAATATCAAGAGCCTCATCTTTCACCTACACATTGCTGGTCATTTAGCCCAAATCATAACCTACTATACCACCATGGCTTCTAATAAAAGCTAGCAATAGCTGATTTTATATATCCTTTTTAATTGTGTTGGGAACAGAATTAAATCTTATTTAAAAAGAAACATCCACATGTGACCTCCTCCCTGGGAGAGGGACGGCAGAGAAGGGGGGAAGGGAGACTCCGGATAGGGCAAGATATGACAAAATATCAATGTAAAAATTACCAAGGGCACATGAGGGAGGGGGGAGCGGGGAGGGAGGGGAAAAAAAGAGGACCTGATGCAAAGGGCTTAAGTGGAGAGCAAATGCTTTGAGAATGATTGGGGCAGGGAATGTATGGATGTGCTTTATACAATTGATGTATGTATATGTATGGATTGTGATAAGAGTTGTATGAGTCCCTAATAAAATGTAAAAAAAGAAAATAGGAGGGAGAAAAAAGAATATGATTAGGGCAAAGAATGTACAGATGTGCTTTATACAATTGATGTATGTATATGTATGGACTGTGATAAGAGCTGTATGAGCCCCTAAAAATGTTTTAAAAAAAAGAAACATACTTTCTTGCTTCATTATGTTTTCTTCCTAGAAATAATGCTCGGGTTTTAAGAATATAGTGGAGAGGTATAGATACGAAGATTGTAGCAAGTGTCAAGTAAGTTTCAAGGAGCCTGGTGGCTCACTGGGTTATATTTTGGGCTTATCACCACAAGTTCAGCAGTTCAAATTCACCGACAGTTCTATGGGAGAAAGATGATGTTTTCTGCTACCAAAAGGTTTTCAGCCTCAGTAACCCCAGGCTCATTTCGACTCTATGGGGTCATTAGGCAATGGAATTGACTAAATAAGAGAGCTCGTTTTGTTGGTGTTTTTCTTTTTTGGGGGGGGGTGTACGTTTCATTGAAGGAAAACAAATGTTTTTGTTGTTCTGTATTTCATAACCTAGAACAGGCAAATCTGTAAAGACAGTAGCTAGGCTAAGAGTGTCTGAGGGGTATGGCAAAGGTGGGTGGGGGGAAATGAGGAGCTAATAACAATGGGTGCACGGAAGTGGAAAATGTTCTCAAACTGACTGTGGTGACGATTGTTCAACTCTTTTTCATATGAATGATCTACTGAATTGTAGGATATGTGAGTTCTACATCAGTAATACTGCTCAAAGGAAGTAAACAATGAAAAATAAATGTGGTACAGCATAACAATCGCAAGTTTCTGGTTTTCTATTCCACTTAAGAAAAAGCACCGATTTCAAAATTGCTAAAATCAATGGCAGCTTACCCCAGTGAAATGGCATTGCCAAAATCACAAAATGTCATTCTCACCAAGCCTTTCAAATAGGCTGAATTGTAGAAACTCTCAAGAAAGAGCTATTAAATTTGAAAGAGTATTTCTGTAGATGTATGTCATTCATGGAGACAATGCATGTTGGAATTAGTAGAGCACATTGTGCTCACAGATTACAGTGATTTTCTGACGTTTATTTTCTGAGCAACTGAGTTTAGGCTTGGTGGAACATTTTGACAACAGATGAGTATAAATCCTTTGTGATATAGACTTAATAAGACTGGATGGCTCCTCAAAGTTCTCAGAGCTGGTTATGGAAGTACAAGGCCTACTATCTAAGAGCAATTCATGAAGAGTCTATGATTTACAGATATTTCTTTCTAAAAATGGAAATTAGCAACTTAAATCATGCTGCAAGTAAATGTCTGAGACTTAAAGTGTCGTGGCATCCTAATAAACACTTGTAATAAATGAATCATTTAACTTGAAAAATCGAAAGGAAGCACTCTACTAGGCTAGTCTCCATCCCATGGATAAACTAATGGCAGAAACTTCAGTAATAACCCAGTGGGGTGTGGGGTGGGGAGAGAGAAACTTCTCCAGACTTGTACCTGAAATATTAAAGTAGTTCATTTCATCTTTCAACATAACCTGGCCTTAGTGCCCATGATTCACCCCCAACATATGTTCAGTAAATATTTGGTAAATGAATCAAGAATGGAATGAACAAATCGAAATACCTGAAGGTTCTATTTGCTCATTTAAAATGCGGAGCATTTTAGCTACTTCAAGGGAAGGAATCCAAAATTCTACAAATGCTCTCCTGTGGAATATTATCATTATTGTCCTCTGCAGATCTTATCAGTCGCCAACTACACGCAGGGAGGGACACAATAGGATGATAAATGGTGTTTCCTGTATTGGGTTGCATGCATCCCAGCCACCCTTTTTCTCTGCCCCTCTACGTATCCAAGCATGATGCCCTTCTCCAGAGACTGGTCTATCCTCATGCCATTTCTAAAGTATGTGAGACAACGTCTTGCCAATTTTGCCTCTAAGGAACAATCTGGGTGTACTTCTGCCAAGACAGGTCTGTTTGTTCTTTGTAAGTCCAAGGCACTTTCAATATTCATTGTCAGCACCATAATTCAAATGTATTGAGTCTTCCTTGGTCTTCTTTATTCTATTCAGGGTTATTCAACTTTTAAAGAATGGCTCATTGAGAATTTATAACTTACATTTCTATTATTATCCAGCGACGTGGAAAGAAATGAAAGAAACTAGAGAGGTTCAATAGATGATACAAAATTCAAGCACACACTTGCTAAACTCTAAATAAATTATACATAAAATCTGTCACTGCAATAATTTTTCTCCATATGATTTTTCCTTCATGTCCATTGGTAATCAACCATTTAAATGAAAGATTATAATTAAAATCAGGTAAAACCAAACACAAATAAATTCATAAAGTTTACGAACTTCATGAGGCTGAGAAGGTTGGGAAGGGATGAGGTAAAAAGAGGAGCTTATATCAAGGGCACAAATGGAAAGAAAATGTTTTGGAAATGTTGATGTGCTTATACAATTGAACCATGGATTGTTATAAGTTTTGTAAGAGGCCCCCAATAAAATTATGACCCCCCAAAAAGCAGAAGAGGACAGAAAAAAAAAGTATCCCATCCCTTCTCCACCAACAAAATATTCCCTGCTGTGTGGTCAACAAATCAACAGAAAGAGTCAAAAGAGATTTAGAATACCACAGATTTAAAGTGTAGAAGTGCAAGGTCCCCCCCCATTTCAATAGTTTAAATATATTTTAAAATGCTGTGTAATCATCACCTCAACCCCCAAAAAAGGTGAACTACATTTTTTAAAACATTTTTTTAGGGAGTCATACAACTCTCATCACAATCCGTACATATAGATACATCAGTTGTATAAAGCACATCTGTACATTCGTTGCCCTAATCATTTTCAAAGCATTTGCTCTCCAGTTAAACCCTTTGTATCACGTCCTCTTTTTCCCCTCCCTCCCCGCTCCCCTTCCATCATGAGCCCTTGATAAGTTATAAATTGTTATTTTGTCATGTCTTGCCCTATCTGGCGTCTCCCTTCACCCCCTTTTCTGTTGTCCATTCCACAGGGAAGAGGTCACATGTAGATCCTTGTAATTGGTTCCCCCTTTCCAACCCACTCACCCTTTACCCTACCAGCATCGCCCCTCACACCCCTGGTCCTATAGGTATTATCCACCCTGGATTCCCTGTGTCTCCAGCTCCTATCTGCACCAGTGTACAAACTCTGCTTTATCCAGACTTGCAAGGTAGAATTCGGATCATGGTAGTGGGGAGAGGGGGGGAGTACGCATTTAGGAACTGGGGGAAAGCTGTATTCTTCATCGGTGCTACGTCACACCCTGACTGACTCATCTCCTCCTCTAGACCCCTCTGTGAGGGTTCTCCAGTGGCCGGCAAATGGGCTTTGGGTCTCCACTCTGCACTCCACCCTTCATTCACTTTGGTAAGATTTTTTTTTTTGATGATGCCTTATACCTGATCCCTTCGACACCACATGATCACACAGGCTGGTGTGCTTCTTCCATGTGGGCTTTGTTGCTTCTGAGCTAGATGGCCGCTTGTTCACCTTCAAGCCTTTAAGACCCCAGACACGATCTCTTTTGATAGCCGGGCACCATCAGCTTTCTTCACATTTGCTTGTTCACCCGCTTTGGCTTCAGCGGTTGTGTCGAGAGGGTGAACATCATTGAATTCCAATTTAATAGAGAAAATATTCATGCATTGAAGAAATGCTTGAGTAGAGGCCAAAGGTCCTTCCGCCACCTTAATACTAAACCTATAAATATAGGCACATAGATCGTTTTCCGCATCCTCATATATATATATATTTGCATGTACATGTCTTTGTCTAGACCTCTATAAATGCCCTTTGCCTCCTAGCTCTTTCCTCTATTTCTCTTGACTTTCCTCCTGCCTCAGTATCATGCTGCATCCCCACCTGGGTTACAGCTATACCTCTTCTTTACATTACCTTACCCTTGATCATTCCCTACCAGGCCTGCCACTCCCACCTCACCACCAATTTGGATCCCATGTTGTCCCCTTGACCCTGGGTTTGTTAACACCACTTCCTAACCCCCCAGCTCCCCCTACCCCAAGTCCCCCCGGAACTGTCGGTCCCGTTGTTTTCCCTCCAGATAATTCATCCAGCCTATCTTATTTAGACAGACCTGTGGAGATAATAATATGCACAAAAACAAGACAGAGGAAAACAAAGCAACAGTATATAAGAAAACAACAACAACAAACCACTGACAAAGAACAAAATAAAACACATCCAGAAAGCAAAGCTTGTAGTTAGTTCAAGGATCGTTTGTTGGCCTTTAGCAGTGTTTTCCAGTCTAGTCTGTTGGGGGACCAAGCCCGGGCCCCAAAGTCCACTTTCAGCATTCCCTGGGCGCCTTGCCACTCCATTCCCTTGCTGTTCTCTTGCACTCCCCCAAGGCTTTGCCTCGGTGTGGTAGGATCAGGTCAGGCCCAAATCCCACACTGTGTCTCCGGTGCTGTCTCCTGTAGCACCATGGGTCAGTGAGGGGCATCATGTCTCATAGTGGGGTCAGCCATGTTGTCCTCTCTGTGGACTGGCTGCTCTAATCAGGAACATCATCCGCACGGCCTGGTGGGCCAGGCTGTGCTCCATTCTCTCCTGCTCCCCCTTCATCTGCTCCCGTGTGCTCTGATCAGATATGTCCCTCTCCGGGAGCTGCAGAATCAATGTCGTCCTTTGAAACAAATTCTTCTGGGGGGAGGGGCACACATCCACTTAATTTTTGGTACTGGGGCCAGCTTCCTAGACCTCTCCACTGGTTCCCTACTCCACGCCAGAATGTTGCATTCACATCTTGAGGCACTGGGTTGAAGTCTGGTCCCTCTTTCCCTGTGGATATATAAACAATACCCTCCCCTTGGGTGGGTTAGTGCCCCATGCCCCCGCTCCCCTTTTCTTCCTCATATTCATCCTTTATTTTTTCTTTCCCCACCTCCTCCCCCAGTTGTCTACTATGTACATCTCTGGATTTCATCTGGTCTCTGCCATACTACACAGTTCTCACCCTAAAAATGTGACCCAAATTTACTGGGAGTACATGTTAGAATTAAGGAACATATCAAAAAATATCCACCTCACTAGCATAACACCTCACTAGGATAACAAACATTCCCATTTTTCCATAAGATTTGTGAAAAGTTTCCTATTAAATAATTTTCCTTGTTTAAAACACAATTGATGAACACTTCATTATCTCCCACTGGTCCCTTATGCCTCCCAAAATGTGGAAAAATCAATATAAAGAAGCTAAAGGGAGGTATAAGTTTAAAAATATGTTCACATTGATGGACTGAGTCAAAAAGTGTCCAAAGTCAACGATGGCCTGAACAATCCAGGCGCGTGTCCCGATCACTCACTGACGCCTCCTTACTGCAACAACAGTCTCTACTCAGTCTGATGTTCTAGGTGAACACGTTCAGTGCTCAAGCTGCAAAACCAGGCTTGAACCCATTGGTGTCTCTGCTGGAGGAAGGTCGGGTCGTCTGTTTCTGTAAAGATGCACAGCCCAGAAAGCCAAAGCGGCTGTTCCACTCTTTTCTGGAGGGTTTATATGAACTGGACTCACCTTGATGGCTGTGAGTTTATCTACTTACTCGACTTGGGGCCATCCTTCTATTTAAGTACCTGGGAACAATGGAGGACACCCATCCAAATCACAGAGGATCTCATTTCCAGGGCCCAAGAACTTACAAGAATATAAGACGTCATTAGGCCTTTAGAAACCATCCAAGTTTACTTTGAAGACATCTCTACACCCAACAATCTAGCTGTAGAATACCTGAGGTGAATGCTCTTCGGCGTCATCCTGGAAGCTGGTTCTGACTCAGAGGGACCTTGTGTGTAGTAGAAGGAAGCACCACCGGGTCTTTGCACCATCCTCACAATTGTTCTTGTCTGAGTCCATTTTCACCTGTAAATGTGTAAATTTATAAACCTTAACCTGTAAATGTGTATCCTTTAACTTGTGAGAACACAAGAGGGAAAATGTATGTTTTCTTAAGATTTGGCAATTTAAATGATGAATATCATATTCTATACCCTTAAGTCCAATTTCTATTTTGAACTTGCATGGAATCATAGCCCTAATCCCAGAACAATTAGTTCTAATGACATGTCTCTCATGAAGAGGTCATTGAAGATATGAGTACTATAGTAAAATTACCTTGACTTTTTCAATTTTCATACATTTTCTTCGGCATAGGCCCAACGTTTGACATTTCCTTTGAGAAAATCTACCAAGATTATCTCTTTGGAATCCCTCAAGTAATTGCCATAGGCTTCTTAGCTGATCACCCAGACTTGAATTTAAATAGTCCAGTAGATTCTCCTAAAGAGGAGCCATGGTGATGTACTGGGTTATACATCTGGCTGCTAACTACCAGGTGAGCAATTCAAAACCACTAGCCACTAGAAATCTGAATGGTTTAACACAACAAATCCTTTTGTGCACATAAAATCTGATGTGAGGTAACAGAGGTTGCCTGCCATAGGGGAAACCAAGGATGCAAACTACATGCAGTGGGTGGGTCTGACATGACAACAGGGAGAGATCTGGCAATGGCATGCTGGCTTCCAAACGCCTTTACCTGTGACCAATAGTAAGGGTCCCATTCAGTAGCAGGGCTAGACCTGTGGCACAAGATGTGGATAAGAGCACACATACGTACCAACAGCGTCTTATTCTCATGTTCACTTTCAAGACTGGCATATTGTGCTTTGGACTCAAGGGCCTTCTTTTCATCCCTCAGGGATACTAGTGAAAAGCAAAAACATGATGCAGAAAGTTGGCCTCAGGCTGGGATGAGGGGGAGTGAGGACCAGGCAAATTCAGAACAGGGGTCTAGTCTCAGCTCTGTCAAAAATTCGTATGGGCTCGAGCTCAACTCCAGATCCATAGAGACCTTATGAACCCCTCAAATGTTGCCAAGATAATTCTTAACCCTTACTTTGTGACTTAACTATTAAAAACCATCTACCTTAAGCATTATGCTCATTTAAAATCTATCTCTATGGGATTAAATGGACAACAGCAACTGAGAAAGGTTAGATAGCAACTTTGGAGGGTGTTGAGTTTACTTTGAAAAAGAAAGCACCCAGAATGAAGGAAAGCAGGAATGGTTTCACAACTCAAAAAATGTAACCAGTGTCACATGGAGAAGCTGCTCATGTGGTATAGGTTTGTGTACCGTATACCCTCAACAGCGAAACCATTACACAAAAAGTCTGTAAACGTGTATTTCTTACTTCAGTTTCTTCAACTGTCACGTGAGATTGATTAACCTTTGATAAGCTCTCTCATAGGACGGTTATTCTGTGTAATATTTAAAACAAAAAAAAAACTTGGCAAAAAACCTGGAATATCTTAGCTCTTAATGAATGTGAGTTCTTGCAAAGACTGTCTTCCTCAAACTCTACTACGTGTGTGTGGGGGTGTTGCTTTAAATACAGGACGCTGCAGAGGATACCAAGTGCTTTAGGAGACAGAAGAGCAAATAAAATAAAATTACTGCTTACCAAGTAAAACTAAGTTATTTTTTACCCCCAGAAATGATTAGACCCTGGGTGTAAACATGTCTTCTCTTAACGATGTACAATTAAAGGACCTCAATTTGCATTGAGAAGACCGATTACGTACCATCCATCCAAAGCACCAGTGTTTTCATTCATTTCGCCATCCCCAGAACTTTAAATGATTCCAACTTATACTCAAAGAAACTTAATAAAAATGTCCCATGAAAGCACTGGAGTCTCTTTTCACATCCATCTAATACTGACATTCCATGGGTTTCTGAGGCTCTCATCTCAAAAGTTATTACTGGCAATCCTCTACCTCTTTGGGAATGATGTGCATGTCACACCAAGTTAAGATCGATGTGTGAAACTTCACTGACACAAACATGCAGGAAAGTATTCCTATTTTTACTTATGATATAAAGAAACTAATAGGCATTGTTCCCAATTCAGACATTCTTCTCAGCTATGAGACACAGTACCTGAAAATCTGCCCTCTGACCATGCCCACACCCCCTAACCCCCGTGTCCCAGTTTTATTTGAAATTGACACTGAAGGGCTTATACCGTCCTCACATTCCGAGCTGCCTTGCCTCGGGGTATTTTTATTTGACCCACTCGACGGGCCCTTCCCCCTTCCCACATCCATCAATTTCTATGGACTTCTTCCGACTCGCAACTTATTTCTTGAAACATACCTACCAGTGGATGCTGCTTCTTCCGTTCTCTATGGTCCTCTGGGGTCGCTAGAGTCTCATATAATAACTTAAGAATTCCCAAGTCTGTAAGAAGTCTCCTTTATTAAAGTCAATTTTGTATTACATTCTTCAATAAGCGAAGCAAATCCAGGTACCGATGATTGAATTTTACAAAACAAGGTACGAAGAGGGGAAAAAGACAACCCCAAACTGGCCATTTTTTACATTACACTTGATTTATCTCAGCATAGGTCTAAAAAATAACCTATCTAAATGCTTTTCTATTTGTCCCAGAGGAGAGTAGAAGTGCTTTCACAATAGTTTAACAAAATAGCAAAGCTACTTAACCTCTCTATGAAAAGGAACATTTGAATATTGACCCCACAAAAAGCTAAATCTCCACACCACCCATGTGCAAACAGAAAATATAGATGAGTACACGATTCTCTTTACAGATCCTCCCTCACTACTTGGAAAGGATTTCCAACCGAAAGTGAAGAATCTGCCCTGGACCTCACTGGGGTTGGAAGCAGCTGCCGGAATTGGCACCAGAACTCTCCAAGGACAGGGGGGTAGCACTATCGTCAAAGCTGGCGGCAGCTAGACCTTGGGCTCGCTCTTTCTCCACTTGCAGAGCCACTACAAACGAAACTGGGAAAGAACTTGGGCTATGGGCATAAGCTTTTAACAAAACCTGGAGGAGCTCCAGCTTGTTGATTTCGGCGTAGGCTCTTGGACCCCACGCAAACTTGTAACGTGGAGGGTGAGTGTTAGGCAGCTGTCGATATGCCACGTATTTTTGCTGAACCAACTCTCTGGTGATGAAATCCTCTGGATTTCCACAGATGAAGTGCTTCTGCCCAGCATAGATGCCCATCGTATTCAGCACCTCCCAGACTTGTTTTTCCGTGGCACTGTTGTTGTTGAGGAAGATCACACCCAAGACAATAATCAGGATGCCAGTCTTTGGCATACCTTCTACTTCCCTCAGCAAGCCGTCATAGGTGAGGCCTAGTGTCATGCAGACGATGTAACAGTGGTTGATGGTGTCAACTTCCTTCACTTCAAGGCCAAAAACCATCTGCAGGCATTCCCTGGCTTTCTGCAGGATCTCAGGGAATTTATCTTTGTACTCTTTGATGACAGTATTCAGCATGTCTTCTAGGGTGACTGGCTCTTTACTTTGATACTTGAGCAGCAGATAATTCGCCAATAAAGACTCTTTCACTCTGATAGGCGATACAGACAGGTTTTCAATATCTTGCTGTGTCAGGCCGTCACTGTCTTCATCAGAGCTGTCTTCATCGGTGTCTTCAGTGGAAGAGGACACATCACTCTCACTCTGAAGACTCGGGGAAGTACTGGGCATCTCGACATTAGAAGTCTCCGCGGCGGCGGTCTCCTTCAGAGAAGGCTTCTCTGTGGCCTTGTCTCCGATGCTGGGAGTTGGCGCTGAGGAGGAGGAAGAGCCTTCCTCCAAAAGCTCAGGTAACACTTGATCGGTTTTGTCCGGGCCTTCCGTGGACACAGGGAGGGGTTGCTCAAGACTTAAGCGAGGGCTCTTTTTTTTAACAGGCATGATGACTTCTGTAGATAGCAGCAGATGAGCCTTTGGGCGAAGAGAGGAGAAAGCCAGCCCACAACCTAAAGGAGAGAGAGCAAACTTGGACTTAGATAGTAAGCTAAAATGTGGCAGCTTTGCAAAGGCGACCTCTACCCGTCTTCTCTCAAGGGACAATGCTCGAGGGTCTCACTGGTCTCCTATCTTTCTAGTCAATGTTCTCCACAGTAAACTGAAAGGCTTCCTGACAAGCTTTGCATGTGAATAGCCACAAAATTCTACTGGAGGCTTTCCATGGCACACAGTAGTACAGGCACCATCAGTTGCCATGGCTTGGGATTGGATGGTCCCTTCAGTTCAGAATCTGGTTCCTCAGCTTCTAGAACACATGCCCTCTTGCCTCTGAAGCTCTGAAGCTACTCCTATCAGACCAAGCCTGCACCTTCCCTGAGTAATCACAGGAGACAATGAAGAGCAACTGAGTCCAGTTTTCCCTGTCTTGGGATTACCAAGGCTGACTGCAGGGTCTAGATATCTTCACCCATGTGTTCTGGGGTGGATGATACTCTCAGATTCCACTCCAAGTCCTTATCTGAGATTCCTTCTGCTGAAGTAGTATCACTCTATCAGCTATAAGCCTTCTCCTATCGAAACCTCTGAGGCAAGAATGAATGTGCTCCTCAGCCTGGCAGCCTCGCTAAGTGTTGTCCAGGGGCAATGCATGGCTCTTTGTGCTCCCACTATTCTGAAGTTACAGATATCCCACTCCCCATGCACTGTCTTGATTCTTAGCAGAGCCTGAGAGTTCACCACCTAAGGTGGAAATTTGTACCCCCTAAGGTCATCAGACAATATATGGTGACTATTTCTGACCTCCTCCGCCTAGGGCTTTTCTGGGCTGACACCAGTGTTGGTGTTCTAGTATGTAATATCCCTCTGCTGTGAACTAGGTCCTCACTCAAGATCCTCACCTATACTCCGGCAGAGGATGGACAGCTACTCTCTGTTACCCCGAGGCTTCTTTTCTCAAACTAAGGAGATCAGCTCCCTTTGACACTTGATTTGGCATGTTGGGATCATGGTAGGGTTCTACATGTAGGGATCATGGCAGAGTTCTACATGGCTTGGCTTGGGACTAAAATGAACACGGAGGCAAATACGACCAGGAGTAAATTCCCTAACTTGTAACGGAGGGACCTTGTAAAGCTAATATTCCACGGTAGCAATGGCACCACTTTATTAAGTTAGATATAGAGTCAAAGGACATTTTCTTGCTTTAAATAGCCTTCCACAGATCTCCCCTAACAGCTATGTATCTTAAAAGCAAGCACGTGCTGAATTCTATTTCCCTATGGAAACAGACATTCTTGTCATCTGCGGCCACGGCACCCATCCCCCCTCAGGACTTCCCTCACCTGTGTGCTCAGGGGCTTCTCTGTGGTTACCACCCACCTTGTCATGTATGTAACTAGTAAACACGCATGTCTCATGGCTCCCTACAAATATCCCAAGACAGTGAACACTCTCTCTGCGCGGACCTGGCTGTTGAAATCATGTCTTCCCGGAGGTCAGCATGTTACTATAGAATATGTCTGACTCCTTTATTTTATTCTCCCTCCTATCTTCTATGAATTTATTCTAACCTTTTGCCTTGGCAGATTTCAATGTGCAGAAAGCACCCATGTTGCCCCGTAGCTCTTGTGAATTTACTACAAAAAACAAAACGGGGATTGGTGTGATACAGAAAGGTTTTTCCCAGGTTATGCTCTAATAATATATGCCCAACCTAAGAACACATGGTCAATGACCACGCACTTGGAGTTCAACTGCTTAAAACTTATCTCCCTGAGGGTTATCCGCCATTTAGAGTCATCAGACTCTATAGTCTATTCCACCCTCAGTAGGACCCACTCCCTGCTGATAAGGATAGTTGATTGCTCCCTTGAAAGAGAACCCAAAGATATGGCCAACTCAAGGAGGACCAAGGTTAGGCTGCCATCTTAACTCTAGCGTTCTCCCATCTTTTCACGTGTGTACCTCTATTGCCTGCGCTTCGACTGTGTGCAAACCCCTAGCTCGTCCCCCTATTACAGGTATGTCTACCGTACAAGCCCTTCCCAGGTATGAGGAGCTTGCATGTCACTGAAAATGTATATAAGCCGTGATTGGAAATATATTCTCTCTGTGCAGACCCGCCGCTGAGATCATGGCCATCCCGGAGGTGAGTATCTTACCTTAAAATGTGTCTGATTCCTTTATTTTACTCTCTCTCCTCTCTCTCTTGCCTTCCATGACTTTTATATGTTATAGCCATGAAAAATGCTGCCTTAAAGTGAGCATATGGTTGATTTTACCACGCTGTGGAAGCAGACATCCTTGTTATCTCGTCCCGGGTGCCACCCATCTCGTCTCATACCTTCTTCCAATGTAGGTACAAGGCTTCCTCACCTGTGAGCTCTGGTACTTTACTGTGCTTAGCACCCACCTTTTGACATATGTAATTACTGAATAGGCATGTCTTATGGCTACCTATAAACATCCAAAGACAGTATAGAGTCTCTCTCTCTCCTTATGCGAGGAGCTGGCTGCTGAGATCATGGCCGTCTGGGAGGTTAGCATGCTACCATAAAAGGTGTCTGACTCCTTTACTTCAATCCCTCTCCTATCTTGTTTGACTTTATTCTAACCTGGTCATATATATTATAACTGTACAATTGTGCCTACGGACCCTGCAGTGGTTGAGCCTGGTTCACTCTGACAGTACACTGTTTGGTTTGGGATTAAACGTTCCACCTCTATTTCCATGGTTACTGGCAGTTCCTAAGACTTCTCCTGACTTGAGGTTTCCCATTCACAATAAGACCTCAACTATCTCGCGTTGGCAATAGTGGATAAGTGTCACGGCATCTCATCTGGAAATCTCTGCTCAGTTTCTCCTGGGAGTCTATCTATTCTGTGGGATCACACTTTAGTGGAAGGGCAATCCTCTTACTTCTAATACCACATTTTTGACTATTGGCAGGACCTGGGATGATACATTCAGACTTGACTGACATATTGTGCACTAACACCAGAGTCTTCATCAAACTGAGAATGCCAGGTGGATGTTTTGAAAAGATAGCAGAACTGTTTGTGAACGCCACCATTCTGAGATGGGTGGCCCCATTGTCCCAAACCCATGCCTCTGGGACACTTTTTCTGCTGTACCAATGTTACACTCTCAACTAAGGTCTCATCTTGCTATGAAGACTATGAAGATGTGAGAGGTCAACAATTCAATCCACTCCAGAGGCTTTGGCTCCAAGGAATCCCAGTGTCCCAGGGGTCTTTGGGACAACACACCTCAGGCAACAGATGTATTTTTTTCTATCACTCTCGGGTGTGTTTTGGAAACTTCCTTGTGAAGACCTGATGTCACCTACTCAGAACAAATGCTTCACTGGCCTGAGACGTCAGGAACTAATGAAAACAAGAAGAAGAAAAATCCCTCACTGCCATTTAGTCCATATAGAAATATAGTGCACCCCCTGTAGGTTTCTGAGGAGGCAACTGTGTATGAGAGCAGACATCCCACTCTTTCTCACTGCAGATGGTTCCTTAGTGTCCATTGTAAAGATAACAGCATTCCTTCAGGACAGCACCACCTGGATTGTTCACAGGAAGTACTTAGGGTCATCTACATTTGAAACCCCAATTACAGGAATCCCAGGACTAACAGTAGGGGCTGAGGGAGACTGACTAAGGACAAGGAGTTTAGGATTTGTGCCCCTTGCTGACTTAAAGCGAATCTCTTACCTTGATTACTAGCAGGTCCTGGAGCTTCCACCTCTGGTGACGTGGCTAGAATCTCCTGAAACCAGAGACAACACCTTTCTCAGGCTCTCAAGTTAGACGTGCCAGTAATTCCAGGAGATCCTGACTTGCACGATCTACCTGGTAGGAAACAGGCAGTCACAGAAAGTTGTGTCTCTTCCTCTGTTCTGTAACCAGTGGAATCAACTCCATCTTAAAACCCCGCTGGGTTAGGTAACCTCCATCCAGGGAATAAAAACCAAGCCCTCAGGCCAAGCTGTTCCCTCTCAGGAAACCACAAAGCATAAATCTCCCCCCAACATCGGGGCATCCAATGGCTAGGATCTCCAAGGTCTTTCAGAACAGGCAAGCCTCTGAGGGAAGTCTATTTCCACCCCACACTCTTTAATACCCACCCATCCACAACCCCACTGCCCCATTCCGCACCCCACCCCCTTAGTAGTAGGTGTCCTCACTAATCAATAAAAGGGCTTCCCATGGCTCAGAACTGGATCTCAGGTCAGCTTCTGAACCCTTAAGGCTAAGGACCGAAGGAAAAGACATGCAAGGTGGGAGTTAGGGAAAGCATTTCAGTGCCCTTCCCCCTGCCCTGGGCGACCAACGGCTGACTACAAGGGGCAGAACATTGCATGGACCTTCTCCACCCCGAGGTGCTCGGTCCCTCAGCCCCCATTGGGTATCTGTACCTGGACCCCGGCAGGCTCTGGATTTCTTTCTCCCTTTTATGAACTGAGGTCGTGGCACAGTACAGGGCCCGTGCCCCTCTCCCTCTAAGCCCGGCTCTTCTGGGTGCACATTTGTAGCCACAAGTAACAAAAAGATCCAGGGCACGGGACTTATCTCGTGTAGATTGCTCAGTCCCCACGCACTGCGTTACCTTGAACACTGGCGACCCTGTGGAACCTGTGGAAATTATCCCTCTGTGCCGATGAGATGCTGCAGCCCGCAGATCAAGCTCCGGCTTGGGGATTTCCGGTGTGGAAGTTAGCGGAAGCACCCTCTGACCTTAGCTGTCGAGTTCTCCATTGGCTGACACCAGGGGCGGGGCTAATGGAACACACGCACTCTCTTTTGGAATGGGGAAGTAAAACACTGCAAGTTATCATTCGTATTCAGCTATGAAGTTCCTCACAGCCATAGTCGTAAAAGAAATTGAAGGAATTGAAGCATGGAGAGTCAGAAAAAAAGTGTCTACAGTTAACACACAGCTATACATCATGTGAGGAAAAAATGTAGGGGGAACCTCATTTAATCAATAATTGTATAGGTTCATTATACAAAAAATAAACTTTGTAATTTATGGCACCAACATCAGCTGGAATATAGCCTATTCCTTTGAAATTAAGCTGCATGGGTAGAGCTTCGCATCTATAACACCAAAGAGGAAAAACTAAAAACTCTGGAGCCAGGCAGCATGTTCGTAATAAAAGTTCTTGGGTTGAATGCCTGGAGAGATGGGAAGAACTTGCCGTTTCCCTTCAAACACAGCAGTTTGTTGTTCTTCTGTCCTTCACAAAGATAACTTGCTACTTTCATGTGTCTCTCTTTTCATAAAATAAAGCACAGGACTTTGGATTTGGCAGTGGCTGGGAGAAAGAGATCTAATTCCGCATTCTTTCCACCTCCCACATTCCCAAACAACTTCCTGAAGTCTGGAACACGGGATTTCTGAGTATAACTCAGATAGCTTCCTCCCACCTTGAAACTTATCTCTCACCAATTCTAGTAAGGAAACTACACTCACTTGTTACTTCCCCCTGTCCTCTTTGCTTCACCTTTTTCTTGTAGCCACTCTTTCTTACTATGTACTAGAACATTTTCCTTTCATTATGTTTAATGTTTATTGACTCTACAGGGTTTATTGTCACCACAAAGGAGACATCTTGCTTCTATCAGGAACCTAAGCCTAGTGCCTAAAACATATCTGCCACACCACAAACACGTTGGGCTCAAGTCAATTATGACTCCCAGGAATCCTTTAGGATGCAATACAACCGTCCCATAGAATTTCCAAGTCTGTAGCTGTAATGGAAACAGATTGCTACATTTTGCTCCTACTGAGCAGCTGGTGGGTTCAAACTGACAACCTTTTGGTTTGCATCTAAACATTTAAACTCTGTGCTGCCAGGGCTCCTTTGGGATACAGTAGATTCCCAATGATAAGTGGATGAGCGAATGAAGCTCTCTGCCTTCACCTAGAATGTCGGACAGTTCATTGAGAATGTGGTTCCAGGAAAGATTTGTGAGTGACTGCTTGGAAAACTTGCTTTCATTGTTCAAGGGCACTCTTGACTTTGGCCTCCGCTAGACTGAATTCCAGCACATTCTTATTACCCAGCTTCAGTTCAAATATTTGTCACATTCCCACAGCACTTGCCAGTGCAGACATACTGTAATGTTCAAAATAATACCTTCTCTTTAGTTTCTCTATATTGACTGCTCCATGTTTAAGGAGACCTCGGGCACCACCTGGACGTATTGAAATGTTCATCAATTGTACCTGCAACTTAGGTAAATTGTTTGATAGGAAATTGTCCACAAATCTTATCCATGTATGGGAATTCCTGTTTAGGTGCGATATTTCTCAATACAATCCTTAACTCTAGCATGTAATCCAAGTTATATTTGCGTATAAGTAGGCCTATTGCATTTTAAAACCTTGTAATTAATACTTCACCTTTTAAGACCTGACTGAAACTTCAGTTCTCTTTTATTTAATTTTTTATAATACATTTAAATGTCTAATTTAATTAGGTTGGGTTGTGTAGAGAAATGATCCACTGACACTTATATGTTTAAGAAAGAGCTTTCTTTGAAGAAGACATCCCAACCAAGTCCAGCTGAAGTCCATAACTCTGATGCTAGTCCACACGTCCCTCTTCTGACTCATGTAGTCACATGTCAGTGAAGCAGAAATGTGAACCTGGAAGCAGGAAGATCAAAGGCAGGCAGGTGGTGCCGAGTCAGTGGAGTGGATCAAATGTCAATGGAAGTTCACCGGCAGCTCTCGGGCAAAGTTCCAGCAGGCAGGAAGATGGAGGGGCAGAAAGAGAAATTGTCTCTGTCCATAGTGCTCTTACTAAAAAAACACAAACTTATGATATTAAGGAGATATCATCAGACTGCAGCTTAATTGGCAAGTTTGATTAGAACACTAGCTAACACAGTAGTGTGTAGTTGATATTATAATCCCTAACTACCATAGTAATTAATAATATATATGAAGGAAAAAACATATTTAGAGAAAATACGGATCAAAGTTTATATATAATTTCATTAGTGTTTACAAAAGTAGATTTAATTTTAGATCAACTATTTTATTTGTCTTCAGTTTCTTTCACTTCCTTGCCAAAAGCTGAATAATTAAAATGTGATTTATCATACTCCTCAAAGAGAAATTCTTTTAAATTTGAATAATCCTATATAAGACACTATATCAAGTCTTATTTTGGTCAACAGTCCTATGTACATTCTTCTCTACTAAGTGTCCATGTCCTGTTGCACTATACGTGACTTAGGTGTGTGTTCTCCATAGCAAAGAACTGAATTTTTTATAATGTTACACAAAAATATTTATCGTGGTGTTTCATGAATGACTGAATAAATGAACTCCTTGGACTGACAATGCTAGCTCTTCTTTGATGCTTTATAAAGTCATTGCAAAGTAGCTGCAGATCCTTTCACAGTGCTAGTTATTGTGTTTCCTATGTTCCTGATGACATTGACTTTCAGATTGAAATCCTTGAGTATGAGTCACTTCATCTTGACTTTACAAAAATTTGTGTGAATCTCAAAATATTCTGGAAGGCTCAGTTCAGTTGTATACAAAATGGCTTTGAGAGTTTTCATTTTGGAGGTGTTAAGCCATTTATGAGCATGCAAATAAGCAGGGGGAAGGTGTGTGTATATGTAATGTTTTAGCATTAATTCCCCAAACACAAAAAGATAGATCTATGCATTTAGACTCTCCATATAAAAGGGTGGAAGGGCATCCACCAAGGCATTGAATTTGGACAATTCATTGGCCACAGTATTATTTAATTGGTGAGAGGTAATACTAACCAACTTCCTGCTCCGTGTCATCTGTTGAATGCTTTCTACATTGAGGAATTCATTGTATTTGAGAGAAAACCATTCCACTGGGCAAATGGATTGATGAAATGCTTCCTTTCCTGAGTTGAGAACAGCCTTCTTCGCCATCTACCTACCTTACCTAGTTCCTAACGGCAGTACAGGATGAGTTCCTTCCTTTTGATAAAGACAATTCTATGAAAATATGAAAGCAACTGTATTCAACTCCTTTATCTCCAAAACCAATGTCACTACCATGCAGTCGATGCCAATTCATAGCCACCCTATAGGACAGGGTAGAACTGCCTCTGTGAGTTTATAGACATCCCAAATCCCTTGTATCCTGGTTTCAGACTTTTACTTCCTTCAGCCATCAACCTTCTGTTGTGGGCTACGTAATTCAACCTCCTGTATGCTCTTCCTTAGACACAACCCACCCAGTACAATAAGTTAGCACTCCAGGTGATGCAAGCCTTGTGTTTGTTCAGGCACATGTGCAACTCAGTGGAAACATGACAAAGCACCTGTTGTGTACAAGACATTAAACTCAAATCAAACCCACTGTGTCTCTACAGACCGGAGTGGAACTGCCCATTTGTGTTTCTGAAACTATAAATCTTTACAGAGGCAGACACCTTCATCTCTCTCCCTCCGACCATCTTAGGGATTTGAACCACCCACTTTTCAGTTAGTAGGCCAATGCTTAAACCATCACACCACCACAAAATATTCAGGGTAGTCGAAAACATATACAAGGTCTTTAGGTACTTAGAAAGTTACAGTCTGCTGGGACATTGGCACTGGTCTTATTTGAACCTCTCTGGGTATTCTAATGTGCAGCCGCAACTGAGAGCTAATGAGAATTTAAGGCCTATGTTTTATGCAACAACTTATATAATACAGCAGATTGTTTCAAAGATATTATTTAGCAAAGTTTTAACACATGAGCTGTGTTTTCTGAAAAACAAAACTTAGTGCAAATTCATCAATTTTCTGTTTAATATTGTTCCCTATTAAGCATTTGTGTGCATTTTTGATGTTCAGTGAGTTCAGTATTATAAAGTGGATTTCAACTCATAGTGACAATTTAGTACAGAGAGGACGTGCCCTCTTTGGATTTCTGAGATTAATCGTAAAGGAAGTACATGGATGGCCTCCTCTTTCTCCTGTGGCGTCATTGACCTGTGGTGGCATGGTTTCAGCACTAGGCTGCTAACTGTAAAGATTTGTGATTAGTAGCTAAATACATTGCCTGCTACACCACCAGGGATCCATTTGTGTGTGTTTGTGTGCATGTGTGTTGCTGTGTGCCATCTTCCAACCACTATGTATGCTTAGTCCAATCAAGTCTGCCTGGACTGCTTGGAACCTTATGTGAACAAAACAGAACCAACTGTGACAGTTCTGGCCCATGGTCACCATCACTGTTGTAGCTCCTGGGCCAAGTTAGGTGTCCCTTACTGTGACAGACCGTTTGCTTTATTTAGAATGACGCATTCCTCCGGTTCTTATGGTTCCCTCCCTGTGGCATGTGGAAGGTCAGAAAGACAGAGTCACACATTTGGCTGAACTTGTATAGGGTATATTTAATATCCTTTGAAAACAGCAGAGTTTGACTGCATTGACTCTTCTTTCTTCTCTTTGAACTGTCCAGTGTTTACATTTACATGAGACAATCAAAGAAAACATCACTTAGGTAAGCAAGCAGAGTTGCCCATCATCACCACGTTTATTTAATAAAGCCCTGGAAGATTTAGCCACAACAATTTTCAACTCACCACCACCAAGTTGATGGTGACCCAAGAAGATGAGGTAGAAAGGACCCTGTGAGTGTCCAAGACTGTAACTCTTTACTGGGGTCAAACATCTCATCTTTCTACCATGGAGTGGCTGGTGGTTTTGAACTTCTGACCTTGAGGATAGCATTCCAATGAGAAATAATTATGCCACCAGTGCTCCTACCAAGAGCTATCAGACATCAAAACAAACAATCCATCAAATAATCCCCATAAATGAAATACTTAAGAATAAAACTAACCAGAGAAACAAGACTTTTACGCATAAAATTACAATACACTACCTCAAGAAAACAAAAGATATTTACACAAGTGAGCAAATGTTCCACGTTCACGTGTAATAAAAGCAAACAGCCATTGAATCAACGGCGACTCATAGTGACCCTATAGACAGGGCTCCTTGTTCATGAATCAACGGACTTAATATAGTAAAAATGTCTGTTTCACCTAAAGCAAACACTATTTGATTAAAGTCCTAGCACAATTCTTCAAAGATATGAAAAGACTAACCACCAGCTTCAAATGTAATGGAAAGAAACCCAAGATAAGCAAAATACTTCCAAAAACCAAAAGCAAAGTAGGAGACGTTTCATCCCCTGATTTTAAAAACCTATTACACAGCCATTGTTAGCAAAATAGCCTGGTATTAGTACACAGATAGCTATGGACACCAATGGATCACAACACAGAACCCAGAACTAAACCCAAGCACCTACCAACCAAACAAATCTCATTGCCTTCCTTTTGATGCCAACTCATAACAACTGTAGAGGACAGAGTAGAGCTGCCCTTGTGAGTGTCTATGACTGTATGTAACTCTGCATAGGAGTAAAAGCTTTGTCTTTCTCGCTCAGGGAGGCTATGGGTTACAAACTGATGACGTTGAGTTTGCAGCCTGGCACTTAACCACTCTGCTTCCAGAGCTCCTCACCTACAGTCCCTTGATTTTTATTAAAAATCTGAAACACATTAAGTGAGGAAAACAGTCTTTCAATAAATGATGCTGATTAAACTGGATCTCCCCCTGCCAGAACAGGACCCATACTTCAAATCATGTTCAAAAATGAACTCAATCTGGATTAAAAATATATAAAGCATGGAACTATAAATCATCCATAATACTAATAGAGACAAGTGTCCTAATACAAGTCAAAAGCACACTTTCACACATAATGGAAAAAAATACACACAACAGAAGACAAAATAAAAGACTAGGACCTCCTAAAAACATGTTCCAGTACATCAAAAGGCTTTATCAAAAAAGTAAAAATCACACAGATTGGGCAAAATATTTTGGCGATGATATATTGAATAAGGGCCGAGTCTCAAAAACCTATAGAACATTTTAACACTTCAGTGAGAACAATATGAATAATGCATTTAAAAATGTGCAGAAGGCATGAATAAAGAATTCATAAAAGATCACATCTAAGGCGCTACTAATCCTATGAAGAAATGCTCTCCACCATAGCTATAAGAGAACTGCATGTGAAATACCACTTAGAACCACCAGTGATAGCAAAATATTGAAAAACAACACCACTAAAATAGCAAACGCTAGCCAGAATGGGGAGAGATTGGGGCTCTCATTCAATATTACTGTGATTACAGGTTTGTGCAGCCATAGTGAAACCCAGTATGACACCTCTTTAAACAAATTTGAGTAGAAATATCATGGTACCCAGAAAACTTTCCACTTAGTATTTACCTCAAATGAATGCAGGACAAAAGACAAACAGATATATGCACACCCACATTAAACACATCTAAAATGCTCCTCTGGGAAGGAAGGGATACCTTAAGATATGTAGAACGGAATGTCCTATATCTCTAAAAAACAGTTATGAAACCATCAGCCATCTCATTGACATGGACAAATTTGAAGACATTGTGCTCAGAAAAGTTAGCAAGTCTCATAAAGACAAGTACTGCCTGAGCCCAGTATTATAAAAGGGAAAAAATCAAGTAGGAAAAGTGGTTTTTACAGTAAAAGACTCTGACCTTGAAGGCTAAAGAGAGGCCAGGGGAGAAGAGGAAGGGAAAAGATGAAAAGGAGAAAACAGAAAAGAAATAAAAAATAATTATTCTTTTTTTAAAAAACGATTTCCTAGGGGTATTCCACCTCTGTGACCATGAAAGCTCACTGTCCTTTTTTATAATTACAGATGATGGAACTTCTCTAATGAATTAGCTGTTTTTGTCATTTTACCCTTGGGAAAACCATTAGGTTTTTAAATTGTACTTGGTACTTTCAACATTCCTCACCAGCACCATAATTCAATACAACACTTTTTCTATCATCTTCCTTAGTTATTGTTCAGCTTTCACATGCAAAGGAGTTGACTGAAAAGACAATGGCTTGGCTCAGATGTAACTTAGACATCAACTTGCCTTTTTTTGTATAGTAACACTCTAATGCAGTCTTTTGCATCAGATTTGCCCAGTGTGAGATGTCATTTGATTTCTTGATGGCTGCTTTCCTGACCATTGAATTGACTGTTGATCCAATGTTGAAATCCTTGATAATTTCTATTGTTCCCCATTCATCAATATGCTGTTTATGGTGTTTGTTTAAACAACCTGTATTCAAATTCATACACATCATAGCATCCCTATAGGATAGAAGTGAAAACTGGGGTGGGTTTCTGGGTCTGTAAATCTTGACAAGAATAGGAAGTCTCTGGTGGTTTCCAACTACTGACCTCGAGGTTAGCAGCCCTGTGTACAACCCACTCTGCCACCAAGATTGCTTGTTTATTGGTCCACATGTCAGAATTTTCATTTTCTGTATGTTGAGGTGTAATCTATAGTGAAGTCTTTTACCTTCACCAGTAAGTACGCTGTTTAAGAGAGATTACACTTTTAAAAAGAGAGACTACTTTAATGTTTTCCTTCACGATCACTCCTTCCGTAGTGTTTAATACGTAAGATCTATTTTTGTATTTGATTTGCTAGTTTTATAAAACCTGTATGCGTGGCTTAATTTGCCACTGACTAATGAAGGAAATGACATGATTTTTTTTCAGCCCAGCAACAAATATTAGATATTGAGTACGACCTAAGATTGATCATAGGCCTCTAGAGAACAGCAGGTTCCATATAACAATGCCATCCTGAGCCTGATTAAGGCGTAACGGGGATTGGAGGGCAGATGATGGACATAAACTTGTAGCCATGAGTCCATTTTTGGTGACCTCATGTGTTTCGGAGTAGTACTGTGTTCCACAGGGTTTGCGTGGCTGATTTTTGCCAGGCCTTTCTTCTAAGGTGCTCTGGTGAACTCAAACATCCAAATTTTGGCTAACAGCTGAGTGAGTATGTTTGTCATTTCCACCACCCAGAAATTCCCAATCCAATAAAGGTTTCTCCCTGTGATGAAAGGCCTTTTCCGTTTGATTCTGGGATACTCACAAATGGTAAGCTTAGAACATTCTCCCTGTTTCAATAGGCTTTTTAAAAAAAAACAAACAAACAGTTTTCTGAACTAAGTCCATAGTCCCTGGACTGGGGACTCTATTGAAAGCAGGACCTCCAAAACCTTCAGCTGCATTCAAATTACTCTGGGATCCTGAGAAAATGCCAGTCCTGGTTTCAGTGGGCTGAGACTTGAAAGGACTAAAGAAATGAAGGTTGCAAAATTTAGGATTCAGGTTAGACGTGGAGACCCTTGTAAGTGAATGAGTATGTGACAGGCAGGCACACAAGTCCCATAGAACCAGAGGATATCAAATGTCAGGAAAACTTACAAGTAGTTTGAAGTGTCCCATAAGATTACAACAATACTGACTCCACGCCAGAGAAGTTATTCCTCAGACACAAAAGAGCTGCAACAGCTTTTTGTGAAAAATTCCATTATATTTATTAAATGCCTTCAAAATTGGCTCGTGTAAGTGAAATTATAGATTATATATTTGTCTGAATATGTATGCACATATAGGTTTGAAAATTGGATTATTTGCTTTTGTGTCAGTTAAAAATACATTACTTGCTCTGAGATACAACGGGGCTTCAAGAGGTTGGTGGAAAAATGGAATGAAAAGATAGTGGGATTTTTCCACATGCATTTTGAAGATACCTTGTGGACATACACATGTATTAAACGCATGTGTAATATGTACACATAGCTCTCCAGACAGCTAATTTACTTCAAAAATGAAAGGCTCTGAATGTCCAAGCCAGCAGTTCCACATTTGTGTTGTTTTACTACAAACTTATTGCAGTTCCCAATAGTAATAATGACAATGTTTCAATAATTATTAGAGTAGAGGAGAAGTGAATCAGTTCAACAAAGTAGAGCTAGAAACAGACAAGATGTGAAAATGTGTATTTGAACTTATTAATATCTATAATTTATTTAATTGTCACTAGTTTTCTTTAATAATACTGTGGTTCTAAATATTTAGAGTGAGTTTTTAATTATTATACTTAACACACACTTTTGTGTGAACTAGCAGTTGTCTACCCTATGAAAAGGAATCAATTTAAAGAAACAAACTGCTGTTTCAGCAGAATATTTCCTCTAGTATAAATTATACAGTCACTCAGCCATTGATTAGCCAATTCTTGGTAAAATATCAGTAACAATGAAACCATTGAATTCCATATTTGACATAGAATATTATCATTAAAAATTTTAATCTATTTACATATATATATGTTTATGCACATGAAGGGGTTTGAGTAGTTTGTGGGAAATTTTTATTTATTGTTTTTCTTTTAAAAAATTAATAAATCATCTTATTGAGGGCTCTTATAATGCTCATAACAATCCATACATCAATTGTATCTGTTTGGGCTGGGTCCGAACTGGGAATCCCCCTTCTCCTCTCTGGCTTATCAGGAACATAGAATTTCAAGGCCCCCATTTCCAGCCTCTGGGGAAGATAAATGACCTATTGAAGTGCATCTTCTGCCCCAACATTCCAAGAAGCTTATCTCTCCACACCAAGGTTGTGCAGCCCCTGTCCCAGCACTCCAGGGAGTATGTTGGCAAACAACAAAGGCACTTTCAATGGATTTCATCCTGACTCAAGTTCCTGCAGCTGCAAGCAACAAAACCCTCCCTTCTTGTTGTCAAAGTATACCTTCCTAGCTGGAGCCCTATATATCTCCCACTGCCTCACCGACCAGCTGAGATTTCCCTGACCTAATTCTTGGGTCTCTGGACTTCCCAGGAGCTCAAGATGCTCCTCTCCCTCTCTGTGCTTTCCCTTCCCTCCCAGGAGTTCTTTCCCTACTCTAATAAAGCCACTCTTAACCTCATGTTCTTTGTCTCAATCTTATGGCTGTTCTGTGTCTCAGTGATGACCTCTCAGTATCAAGCATATTTGTACTCATTATTTTTCAATTCCATTTTTCTACAAACTTTTAAAAGTTCTCTTATATATATTTAATTTATTATTGTGAACAATAATGGCTCTTTCACTTAAAAATTATTCGGGTGTTTCTAACCTGTCACTTTTCGTGAAACGAGATGATGAAAGGAATGGAAATTCAGTAGAGAAATGTCATAAAATAATGAAGACTCTTCCATTCAAAAGACGAAGCTGTGACCAAGGAAGTGAAATTTTCAGACCCACAGCCGACAATTGTCATTGTGAGGTGTGCTACATAGTCAACTGTACATGCTCCTTACTGTTCTTAATTTTACAGTTGGCATGTTTAATTGGAATTATGTTTGCATGAAAGATGAAAAAATTGTGATCAATTCTAAGAAACTCTGGGAGGGAAAAATATTTCTCTCTGTAAATCTAGTCAATGCATTCCTCAAGAAGCAAAGTTGCTATCTATTTTGTAAGAACTGCTGTTAATTAACCAGAGAGAAAGATACACAGAACCATGCCAGGATAAAACAAATACCACTCTGCCTTTAATTTGTTGGGAAACAAGCTCTCTAGATGAATAAGCTGGCAAACATAAAAATGGCTTTGACCTAGATAAAGACCCTCCAGGATTTCATAAGGACCTTCAATTCTACTTAACTAATTTTAGATGCAGTTATTGACAAGTTTTGTTAATTATTTATTTAAATGGACTGAGAAATATAATATGATTTTTATTGCACGTTAGAGCTTAACTATGTTTAAATGTGTTAAATTAACAATCATTCTAGATGATCATTTGAATTTTCCAGAAATACATAACAATCCTGACCAGAACAAAGAATTACTTTTCTCTTAAGATAATAATGTTTCATTGAATAGCCAAGAAAAAAATGAACTTGGAGATTTACTAAAGGTGGGATTAAAATGCATAAAATATTTTTCATGCATATTCTTACCCTGAAAGAAAAAGCGATTTTTATATTTTGAGAATCTTAACTAGTTTTCTGAGAGATTATTTCACAGGTGTAATTACAGTAGAACCACAGACCCCGACACTAATCCATTCTAGAAGGACCGTCCAGATGCGAAGCAGTCCAGGTCCCAATCAATTTCTCTCAAATTAAATAACTGAAAACAGATTAATCTGCTCTCAACCACCAAGTTTTACTCTAACCTTGCCTTTTCTACAAAACATTACCCAGTAATTTCAAAGTAAATAAATTGAGAGTGAGATTATATAATTTAAATGAGAAACACAAATATAAAATTTTTTTTAACCAGTACAGTATAGCCCATATCTTGAGACTGGTGAGGATCTGGATCTGTGGAAACAGATCTGGAGAGGAGGAATGGAGAGAGAGTCATTGTTTGGAAGGGGAATCCCCTTCCATAAAATCAACTGATAGCTGAATTTCAGGGTTTTTTTTTCTCTTCTTTTCCTTTTTTCAATGGTACCTGGCTGGGTTTCTCAAAAAAAAAAAAATCTGTCCAATGTGGTGTCCTGTTGGCATTTCCTTAACTGTTTTCTGAATGGGTTTACTAAATTATCATCAAATATCTCAATAACACGGTTAACCAGTTCCTTAACATGACTATTCTTTTCAAAAAAACTGTTTCTCAGGATCCATGTTTTATCTAAAACCAGTACAAAAAGCCACAAAATCTAAGAAAATATAGCAAAATGATTGGAACAAAGTCACAAAAGGTTAAAACAATGCATACTAACAACGTTAGATAATGCCAAGTGACCCACACACAAACTAGTTTTGTTTATAAAAAATCACGTTTGTTTGTTTGTGTTCCGGTGTTTCATTTGAGCTCTGATACTAAATTTTCTGAAAATTTCATGTGGAAATCTGATGATGTGGAGTCACGATGTGGTTGTGTACCAGGGTTCCACTGTACCAAAGAACTCAATGCCATCAAGTCAATTCCCGACCCATGATGACTTCACAGGGCAGAGTAGCACTGCCCACTGGGTTCCTGAGACTTTCACTCCTTAGAGGAGTAAAAGGCCTCATCTTCCTGCCATAAAGTGACCAGTGGGTTCAAACTGCTGACCTTGTAGTTACCAGCCCACCTCATAACCCTCCAGGCCACCAGCATTCCTACATATATAATGAGGAGGCAGTATATATTTAAGTGACATAAAATATAAGTGGGTTGATTAAGAAAACAATATATGAGATCTACTCCCCAAACACTAGAAAGCTGTGTTTAGACACCACAAGTTATTGGAACATGAAATTCATATTTTCTAGTTCCCTTTACCACCACATTTGTTGAAAGAAGTTTCCAGTTAAAAATTTACCACTAATTTGCTAAGTAAATGAAAACATGTTTCCTTCAAGTGTGACTGTAAAA